>NC_081407.1:141939679-142582211 GCF_030272615.1 Cryptomeria japonica | reverse complement strand
CAAGATAGGTAAAAGCAATAAAGGAAGATGTTTTGAATAAAACTGGTATTAAGGAGAGTGAATTGGAAGGACTACAACCGAAGACACATCTCTCACCAGTTGCTACTTCTTCTGACAGTGAGATATTGACTGTATTCAAAAGGGTAGAAAGAAAAAGAAAACCCTCATCGACACCCTCACCTACACCTAGAAAGACAAGACAAAAACAATAGGCAATGAGGCCCCCAGCTAAAAAGATGACACCAAAGAAGAGGAAACAAGTTATTCCTACTTTTGACAAATTTTTGGAAGAGATCACTAAAGATGGCAAACTGACAAATATCAACAAGTTGTATAACACACTATCAAATGATGGATAAGGAGAAAGAAAAATTCTTTGAGGAAAGAGTGAAGAAGAATAAGGAACAAATGGAAACCTTATTACCGGCATTAGGAGAAACAATTTTGGATTTCAAGAAACTATACAGAGATACCTGCAAAACTGATATTTTGACAGAGGACATAGATTCAGAGATCAACAAAGCACAAAAAGAAATTAACAATATTGTTGACAACTTAATAGGTACATCAAATTCATTTTTGGAAGTTGAAAAGAATATTGCAGTTCTTGAGGAGAAAATTGAAAAGTTAGAAAAAGATAAAGGAAAGATAAAGTTTAAGGAAAAGGATTTAAAATGCAAACTAGGCCCTAAACTGGATTACCTCATTTCTTTAAGAAAAGAAATTTCTAAGGCTCTGGTTCTAGACTTAAGACACCGGAAGAGCAAATGCACCTACTCACTGGTACAGTTCATAGAACAGAAGTGGCATTAAAGGATAGCGAAAGGTTCAACGACAGTCAGAATTTTGCATTGGTGGACATCTATCAAATTGTAACCCACCGGTTATAAGGATCTAGGCAGGAACCACACTCCATTGACAGTGAATGATAGCCTTTGTCATTGATGCCAAAGGGGGAGTAGTGGTGATGAGAAAAATGATTAGCAGGGACATCATCAGCTCAGGGGGAGCACACATTTTGATAACACAGTTTTGATAAGACATTTTGGCAGATTCTTTTGGACAACATTTTTTTGGACACTTTTTTAGATTTTTCTCATGAGTGTTGCCATCAATGCCAAAGGGGGAGATTGTTGGCAAATGCACACTCTAATGAGAAATTGTAGGTGATTGAAGGTATTGTCATTGATGACAACCTTACAATCATATGATACCAGCAGGCACTGGCACCAACAGACTCTACACCGGCATACAGTTCACCGACACCGAAAATATTAATTACCGGCACCCTGGCCAACAGGATTTTATTTATTGCAAAATGTAATTAATTGTAATATCTTTTTGTAAAGCCGACAAGGCATATTGTAATAAGGCTCATATATAAGTATGAGATCTTAGAGAAAATTTGTAAGTAGGATATATGAGGCAGATGTGGTTAGATTATTGCAGACCTAATGTGCGAATTATAAGGCAAATTTTGGATAAGGGTTTATGATTATTACATAGCTTAAACCGATACTGAACCTGGCATAGCAGATGCTGATCTAAAGCAGTACATGACATTGGATTTGTGTAATCCATTTTGTAATTTAGTGAGACTTCTCTTTTTGTATGTAAGCAGTGAGCTTTAGGCAGTTGGCCTTCCTGCATGTGTAGGCCCCTATTGTAACAGTAATATTCTCTTATTGGCCAGTAAGCGAATATTGTGGGTCACAAATCCCACCGAGGTTTTTCCCACACCAGGTTTCCTTGTTAAAAATATTGTGTTATGGTGTGTCTTTCATGTTGTGGTTGTTGCTCTTATTTATTGCATTAATTTTGGTTTACCGGTACACAGTTTTGGAATGCTTTTCATATAATAAATTTAGAAAATTCACAAACCGGTCAGATACTGATTCACCCCCCCCCCCTCTCAGTATCTTTGGGAATCCTAACGTCCTGCACCAAGATTATTAGTAGTTTTGAAATAATACCCCTCCTGCAAGCACACAAGTTAAGTAAATTTTAGATCCAAAAGACTTTGTGAAATAGGGGCCTTCGACAAGACAATTTTTTTGACAAATTCTAAGATCTGATTTTCGATGAGTTTTTTTGCATCATAAAAAACAAAGCACCTGTAAAATTTCAAGACATTTCCTAAAATGTAAGAAAATCCAAACAATTTGGTAATTTGCTCCAAAAATTATTTTTTTTATGAAAAATCATAAAAAATTCATATAAATGCACAATTGATCCAAAAAATATGAATTTATTACTGGAAACTATTGATAGCATTCCAGACTTGCATAAAAAATTCCTAAAAAAATTCCAATCTCTTTGTGAGATATGATTAAAATAATGCAAAACTCTAATTTTTAAAGATCTGATTGTTGAGGAAATATTTTTCATCAAAATTAAAATCACAAAGAACAAGTCCTATGTAAAATTCTAAGAGCTTTCCAAAATTGTAAACAAATCTGAAAAATTCTCTCATTTGCTCTCAAAATTAAGTTTTTATGAAAATGCATTAAAAATTCACAGAAAATGCAAATATGCTCCAAAAAATATGGATTTTGGATTGAAATCTCTTTATATTGTTATTGACATTCAAAAAAAAAATTATGCCAACATTCAAAGCCGGTTGTGAGATCTGATCAAAATAATGAAAAACCCTAATTTTTAAAGATCCGATTTTATAGAAAATATTTTGTATCAAAATTAAAATCACAAAAAAGAGATCTTGTGTATAAATATGAGAACTTTCCAACAATATAAGAAAATTTGAAAAATTCTCTTATTTACTCTCAAAATTAATTTTTTATGAAAATTCATAAAAAAATCATAGAAAATTCAAATGTGCTCTAAAAATTTTGAATATTGGATTGAGAGCTCTTGATACTTTCTTCAACTTGCCAACAAAATTTGTTGCAAAGTTCCATATCCGTTTATGAGATATGATCAAATCTCTCCCAGATCTTGATCTTGTGTCCAAAACCCTAGCATCACAAGGTTATTCTCCAAATAGTTATTCAAAACAACAATATAGGGTTATAAAAATCTGCAAAAAACATAGATCTAACAGAAATCCATGTCCCACCAGGCATGCCAAAATGTTTATGGTGAAAATGGAAACAACAATATTCAAATACTAAATAAATTCAACCACAAAACCCTAGCCTAACAACAATGAAAATCCACCATAACATATGAAGATTACCTAAGACCATGCAAATCAATAAAATCATAAAGATTATACCATCACATGTCTAATAGGGTTTTGAATCTTCATTCTTCCTATCTCCATTGATCTTGCTTGATATATTTGCTCTCAGATTTTATGTGTGCACAAGAGCTCAACAAAGAACAAAAATGCGGTTGCAAGTAGGCTTGATCGCATATGAAATTTCGAATGCTAGAATGCGTGGAAGATTAGTTGATTAGGGTTGATGATGAAAGAAGCATCCTCTTATATAGAAGACATTGCAAGAAATGGAGGGATAAGATTGAGAGGTGTAAAAGATAAATGGTCGGCTAGGATTAGAGGGTAGGTAAAAGAAATAAGAAAATAATAAGAGGGTAGCTATTGTAGGAATTAAAAGATGAATAACATGTGTCATGGATAGAAAAGGTTAATAAATTAATTAAATAAATAAATATTTATTTAATTAATAGAAGAAGTGGGATCAATTAAATAAATAAAAGTATTTATTTAATTTAGTAAAAGGATAATTTAAATAAATAAAAGTATTTATTTAAATCAAAAAAGAGGCTAGAAAAGGATAAATGAATTAATTAAATAAATAAAGATTTATTTAATTAATAGAAGAATTAGGATAAAATAATTAAATAAAAAATATTTATTTAGTTAGATAGAACAATTTTAGGTGTCTACATTATGTACTCGTGCAAAGTCTTTGCTAATGCATACAATGTACATCTGGAGTATATGCTTATTATTATAGATCTCTTTTTTCTTGCTTTCTATTTATAAATTGTTTAGTTATGCAATTGCTATTTTTATGTTGTTGTTATTATTGTGTGCTAATATATCACTGTAACAACAATCAATCACTAAATATATGACTAAATAAATGACTACCATGACTATATATATGACTAAATAAATGATCAGATAACAACAATCAATGACTAAATTAGTGACTAAATGAATGACCAAATCGATGACCAAATTGATCAATCAAAACAGCCAGTGGTCACGTGACCAAATTGATTTATGACTAGCAATAAATTACCAGTGGTCACGTGTGTTGGCATTTGGCATTATAACAGACAAGGAGAGATTGTTGGCATTTCAATAAGGATATTGAGAAGGTTGTTGATGATTATGGATATAACTGATTAAGGATGTTTACTGTCTTAATATTATTATTTTGTCATTGATGTCAAGAAATTGATTTTCTAATTCAGTATGATGTTGCCATATCTTGAGAAGTATGATTTGATGAGTATAAAGATGTCGGTAAAAGACACAGAAAGAAAATGATGAATAAGAGGAGGAATAAGTTATTCAATGGGCAACTATTACCAAGATAGACAATGATAAGATCATGATGTTTAGATTGTTTTGATACCATACATATGTTATTGATTGTAAGGTTAATACTATACTATAGGTTAATACTATACTATGTTACCAAGCAAAGAACCTAGTCGGTAAACCCTAAGGTTATCGCTATCGGTTAATAAAGGCAGAATGTCTACCGAGTGAAGTTTAGTATTTACTGAGTTGTAACTAAGTAATAAAAGAATATATTGAATGAATAAAAACATTATTTAATGAAGGAAGCTGATGAGCTGACTATGAATAAATGATTGGTATGCCGTGAATAAAGTTTGTTAAAGAATCTATGGCAAAGGAAAATCGGTAGGAAGATCTACAGCTTAGATTGAACCGCAATACCCTAGCACAAGCTCCAAGAAATATATGCAAGTTCCAAGGTGGGGTAAAACATTTTTAGATTGAAGGATACATTGAACATGGTCAAAGATTGAAGATCTGATGGCTATGATTGATCATGGGAAATGTGATCAAGGAGATTATGCGGTTGGCAAATAGTTTATAAATAAGGAACTATTGATAAACAATGTATGCGGGCAAGTGTATGCACAGGGATGCTACATAGTGATTACCAAGCACAGAAGCTTGAAGACCTGTTTGAATAATAGAGTATAGAGCCCAATAGAAGGACAAGATTAGTTCTATGTCTATATTGTATTGAGCAAATAAGAATCTGCTTTAGCATTTTAGATGTGAAGTTGCAGATAGATTTTTATTACTGTTATTTTGTAAAGTGACAGAAAATCTCTTAACCGAGTGGACTTAACAGTCTTATTTGTAAAACCCTCTAGCAAGGTGACATTCTGGTTGAGTGTTTGAAATCCTTTAACAAGGTCACTTCTAACAAGGTGAAGATCCTAACAGATCTGAGGGAAATCGCTTAACCGGGTCACATTTAGCAATGTGTTTGTAATCTTTAACAGGATTTGCTTTTAACCGAGCATACTCTAGAAGAGTATATTTCTCAGTGGGTCCGAAATCCAACGGTGGTTTTTCCCTATTTGGGTTTCCACGTTAAATCTAGTGTTATGAGTGTTATGATGTTTATATGCTTTAGAGTTTGCATGTTTAACAGTTTTGGTTATATAACTGAAGTATATGTTACTAAGGTTGAATCTGATGTTTTTATGGAAGATTAAGTTTCTATGATTCAGCCCCCCCTCTCATCTTATTAGCTTGGCATTTGTACTTAACATAAAGTATCAAAACTATCAATTGGTATCAGAGCTTTGGACTCCAGAAGAAAAAGTTTAAAGGTACTTGAGGAAAAGATCCAAAGATGTATAAGAGGGATGCACCGAAGCTGAACAAGTCAAGTTTCTCTACATGGCAGAAAAGGATGAAGCTGCACCTATCAGGAGTTGGAGAATATGTTGTATATTATCTGGAGAATGATTTCATCACACCGAGCACCTATCCATTGACAATGGAAGAGATAAAGGCAAAGCAAGAACATATTCAAGCAATGATTGAAATAACATCTGCATTGACCAATTCAGAGTTTAATGATCTAGAAGGCTGCAATGATGCAAATGTAATGTGGGACAAGCTCATATCTGTATATGGAGGTGATGAACATGTTCAAAGAGCAAAAGTGGATAGTCTAAGAGGACAACTTGAATCTATGAGGATGAATGAAGGTGAGAACATAACCTAGCACAGTACAAGACTAAAGGAGATTGTCAATCAAATCAAAGGAGCAGGTGGAACCATTGAAGAAAAGGATATAACAAGTAAGTTGTTAAGAACCCTTCTACCAACTTATGCAATCTGAGTGTCTGCAATCAATGAATTAAGGTCTGTACCTAATATGCCAGTTTCCTTAGATGCTACTATTGGTAAGCTACATGCATTTGAGTTAAGTAACTTTGATAACAGTGGGTCATCGGTAAATAAAGTTGAATCTGCATTTAGTTCTTTTCATATTGGTGAATCTGATTATTACAATGATGGAATGAGTAAGTACACTAAAGGGGATCACAGTGGAGCAAGTGAAAGATTTCACAAGAACATGGAGGAAGTACACAAACTATATGAGGAAATCAGAAAGCAAGAAGAGTTTGAAGCACTTTTAGCCAGAAGGTTACCGAGAGGCAAAGGTAAGTATAAAGGAAAACTACATTTGAAATGTTTCAATTGTGATAAGATAGGACATATGGCTTCTAACTGTCCTGACAAAGATTCTACTAAGAAGAGAGATTACAGAGATGATAGAAAGAAAGATAATCATTACAGAGGACACCGAGACTTCAGAAGAAGAGATAGAAAGTCATGCTTAATAGCTGATGAGGAATCCAATGATGATAAATCAGATGAAACTGATATAGAGGAAGTAGTTTATGTGGCTATCAAAGATGGATCAGATGAAGAAAGGTATGAAGAAAAAGCCCTAATATCTCACATAAATACTAATGATTCTTGGATCATAGATAGTGGATGATCACATCACATGATAGGTGATAAACACAAGTTTGTTATGCTAGAAGACTATGATGGAGGCTATGTAAGATTTGGTAATGATGCACCATGTCTGGTAAAAGGTAAAGGATCCATAACACTTCTTGACAATGCAAGATGCAATGATGTTTATTAGGTTAAAGGTTTGAAATACAATTTGTTGAGTGTAGCACAGCTAAACAATACAGGATACCGAATATAATTTCAGAGAGAAATTGTCAAATTTCATGAGAAGAATGGAATGTTAGCTGCTACCAGGACACAAACAAAAGGTAACACATTTCACCTTGACTCAACTCGGAATAAATATTTGTATGCAAATATAGATGATACCTGGTTATGGCATAAAAGGTTTTGTCATGTAAATTTTGATAATCTGATCAAAATAAGTAAGAAGTACCGAGTAAGAGGTCTACCAAGTCTTGAAAAACTTGAGAATGCTATATGTTGAGGATGCCAGATGGGTAAAATGATAAGATCAAGCTTTACAAGTAAGTCTTACACTTCCAAGCGAATTTTAGATCTCTTGCACACTGATCTTTGTGGTCCTATGAAAGTTCAAAGTTATTATGGTGATAAATATTTCATATTATTTGTGGATGATTATTCAAGGATGATGTCAGTTATGTTTTTAAAAGAAAAATCGAAGCTTTTCAAATGTTTAAATGGTACAAGGCAAGAGTTGAAAATAAAACAAGAAGACAACTGAAATGTCTTAGATCAGATAGAGGAGGAGAGTTCACATCTGATGAGTTCAACTTATTTTGCAATGATCATGGTATAAAAAGACAAGTCTCTGCACCAAGAACTCCACAACAAAATGGAATTGCTGAGAGAAGAAACATATCTATTGTGGATTGTGCCAAAACCCTGATGATTGAAAACAAAGTGCCACAAACATTTTGGAGAGAAGCAATAAGCACAGCAATTTACACCCTGAATCGAGTACAACTGAAGAAAGGAACTTTGAAGACACCATATGAAATCTAGTATGACAAGAAACTGAATGTAAGCTATTTTAAAATCTTTGGAAGTAGATGTTATGTACACAAAGATGATAGAAATGGCAAGTTTGATCAGAAAAGTGAAGAAGGAACATTTCTTGGTTATTCTTCTAGAAGTAAAGCATTTAAATTCTAGTCAAATCATCTAACAAAATAGTAGAAAGTGCAAATATGAAAATTGATGAATGTGTAGAAAGAAATGATGAAGGAAACTCCGAAGAACCAGAAGATTATGATGAATTTGTCTATGTTCAACCGAGAAGTCTTACCGAGCAGACTGCTGAAGGAAATTTAAAGAATATCCAGTTACCGAGTGATGAAGAAGATCATACAGAGCCTATTGAGCCTATATTAGCCAAGTATGTCACAAGACATCATGCATCAAATTAGATTATAGGAGATAAAGATGATCCAGTGATGACAAGGAACAAACTGAGACAGAACACATGTCTGATATATGAATTTAAACCGAGAATAGTGAAAGAGGCATTTAACAATGAAGATAGGATAAATGCTATGATAGAATAGATTGATCAAATCAAGAAAAATGACACATGGACACTGGTCCCAAGACCGAAGGACAAAAATATAATCGGTACAAAGTGGATTTTCATAAACAAGATGAATGAAAAAGGTGAGGTCATTTGAAATAAAGCAAGACTAGTTTGCAAAGGTTGTGCTCAAGAAGAAGGAATTGATTATGGTGAAACTTTTGCACCTATGGCTAGACTTGAAGGAGTAAGAACATTGTTGGCATATGTTGCTTTCAAAAATTTCAAAGTATATCAAATGGATGTCAAATCTGCATTTCTGAATGGTATATTAGAAGAAGAAGTTTTTACTGAACAACCTAAAGGATTTGTTGAAGACAAGAATAAAGATCAAGTATGTAAATTGAACAAAGCTTTATATGGTTTGAAACAAGCACCTAGAGCATGCTATGAAAGATTGCACTCTTATCTAATCAAAATTGGTTTTATAAGGACAAATGAAAACAACAATATGTACATGAAGAATGATGAAAATGGAATACTGATCTCAACCATATTTGTTGATGATATTATCTTTTGTGGAAATGACTCTTTGTGTAAGAACTTTGGAAATGAAATGAGAAAATAATTTGAGATGTCATTAATCGATGAGATAAAGTATTTTATAGGTTTACAGATACTGCAAATGAAAAATGAGATTTTCATTACTCAATCCAAGTACATAAAGGAAATTTTGAAGAAATTTGGAATGGAGGATTCAAAACTAGTAAGTACTCCTATGACTACCAACTGTAAACTATCAAAGAATGATGAATCTACATCTGTTGAAGAGACACTTTACCGATCCATGATTGGAAAGTTGCAATATGTTGTTCACAGCAGGCCAGACATAGCACATGCAGTAGGTATAGTTGCAAGATTCTCTATAGATCCTAAGGAAACACACATAATAGCAATCAAAAGAATTTTCAAATACTTGAAAGGCACTGAGGATTATGGCTTAGTATATCAGAAAGGAAATTTCCTTGATTTAAAATTTTATACTGATGTTGATTGGGCAGGCAACATTGATGACAGGAAAAGCACAAGTGGAGGAGATTTCTTTTTAGGAGAAAGACTAGTGAGTTGCCTTAGCAAGAAACAAGGATGTGTTTCATAGTCCACAGTAGAAGTTCAATACGTTGCTACAACATTGAATTGTACCAACATAGCATGGATCAAACAATTGTTGGAAGGTATAAATGGAAAAGTTACCGAGCCAGTAACTATATTTTGTGACAATACTAGTGCCATTAACATTTCAAAGAATCTTGTTATGCACTCTAAGACAAAACACATCTCTATCAAATATCATTATCTTAGAGAAGAAGCTCAAGAGAAGAAAGTGGTGTTGGAGTATGTTAGCACAAAGGAACAAATAGCAGATATCTTCACCAAGCCACTACCAAGGGACACTTTTGAGTATCTTAGAAGTAAGTTAGGGGTCCTACCCCTATCTTCTACTCACTGACTGAGTTCGGTGAAAGCATCAATTCGATGACTCTACAGAATATCTTTTAGGAGTTGATGTTGATTTACACACTTTACGATGTTTTCTAAAGGTGTGCAGGAAACAATATAGGGAACAAGAATTGAAGACATAAATGCTCTGATCGAGACTAAGTTGACACATAACAACAGGAAATCACTTCATACAGGAAGAAATTATGTTTTAGTTCTTTACTTTTTGGCATTGTTGTCAAAGGGGGAGAAGACTGAAGAAAAGAGGAGAAGACTAATGTATGGGGGAGAATTCTAATGATAGGGGGAGAGCATTTCAGCATTTTAGAATCTCACAGCAATCCGAATCAATTAGGTCAAATAAATTGGTTTTGTCATCAATGCCAAAGGGGGAGATTGTTGGCATTTGGCATTATAACAGACAAGGAGAGCTTGTTGGCATTTCAATAACGATATTGAGAAGGTTGTTGATGATTATGGATATAACTGATTAAGGATGTTTACTGTCTTAATATTATTATTTTGTCATTGATGTTAAGAAATTGATTTTTTAATTCAATATGATGTTGCCATATCTTGAGAAGTATGATTTGATGAGTATAAAGATGTCGGTAAAAGACACAGAAAGAAAATGATGAATAAGGGGAGGAATAAGTTATTCAATGGGCAACTATTACCGAGCTAGACAATGATGAGATCATGATGTTTAGATTGTTTTGATATCATACATATGTTATTGATTGTAAGGTTAATAATATACTACATTACCGAGCAAAGAACCTAGTCGGTAAACCCTAAGGTTATCGCTATCGGTTAATGGAGGCAGAATCTCTACCAAGTGAAGTTTAGTATTTACCAAGTTGCAACCAAGTAATAACAAAATGCATTGAATGAATAAAAGAATTATTTAATGAAGGAAGCTAATGAGTTGGCTATGATTAAATGATTGGTATGTTGTGAATGAAGTTTGCTAAAGAATCTATGGCAAAAGAAAATCGACGGGAAGATCTACAACTTAGATTGAACCACAATACCCTAGCACAAGTTCCAAGAAATGTATGCAAGTTCCAAGGTGGGGTAAAAAGTTTTCAGATTGAAGGATACATTGAACCTGGTCAAAGTTTGAAGATTTGATGGCTATGATTGATCATGGGAAATGTGATCAAGGAGATTATGTGGTTGGTGAATTGTTTATAAATAAGGAACTGTTGATAAACAATATATGCAGGCAAGTGTATGCACAGGGATGCTACATAGTGATTACGAAGTACAGAAGCTTGAAGACCTGTTTGAATAACAGAGTATAGAGCCCAGCAGAAGGACAAGATTAGTTATATGTCTATATTGTATTGAGCAAATAAGAATCTGCTTTAGCATTTTTAGATGTGAAGTTGCAGATAGATTTTTATTACTGTTATTTTGTAAAGTGACAGAAAATCTCTTAATCGAGTGGACTTAACAGTCTTATTTGTAAAACCCTCTAGCAAGGTGACATTCTGGTTGAGTGCTTGAAATCCTTTAACAAGGTCACTTCTAACAAGGTGAAGATCCTAACAGATCTGAGGGAAATCCCTTAACCGGGTCACATCTAGCAATGTGTTTGTAATCTTTAACAGGATTTGCTTTTAACCAAGCATACTCTAGAAGAGTATATTTCTTAGTGGGTCCAAAATCCCACAATGGTTTTTCCCTATTTGGGTTTCCACGTTAAATCTAGTGTTATGAGTGTTATGATGTTTATATGCTTTAGAGTTTGCATGTTTAACAGTTTTGGTTATATTACTGAAGTATATGTTACCGAGGTTGAATCTGATGTTTTTATGGAAGATTAAGTTTCTATGATTCACCCCCCCTCTCATCTTATTAGCTTGGCATCTATACTTAACATTAAGTATCAGAACTATCAACGTGATCAAATTTAGTCATTTATCTACAATTTTTGGTAGTTTATTTAGTCATATATTGTTTTTTTTGTACTAGTGAAGATTCAGTGCTTAACCAGAACCCATTCTTGCATAATCAGATGCTAATTGAGAGTTTGTTTCTTTGTATTTCCTCATTATAATCAAATTGTAAGTCAATGAGACTTCCCTAAAGGTTGTAGCCTTCCGGGCAATTGTAATTAAGCAGTGAGATCTAGGCAGTGAGCTTGCATGCAAGTGCATTCCCCATCTATGTAATATTTATGTACTCTTGGCCATAGTATATGAATATTGTGGGTTCTAGCTCCACCGTAGTTTTCCCTTTCTGGGTTTCCATGTAAAAATTCCGATGTTGTGGATTTGTGTATTCTTTTTTGCATGGTTATCTTCTTTTCTACTATGCATTGTTAACCAGTGGATAAAGAATAAGTTTGTGGATTTGATTTTTGGTAGATCGTTGATTCACCCCCCCTCGCAGTGATCCCTGATTCTAACAATTGGTATCAGAGTCTAGTTTCTCTGAGGAAGCTTAATCGTTTGAGGAAGATCTGGGACATTGGTTCTATGGATTCCTATTTTCAGAGACAACTCAATGTGGCACTTGAGGATCTTGATGCAGCTAGAAGTGAGATCTATACCTTGAAGAAGAACCTAAATGTTTTTTATGAATTCATTAGTGAGCTAAAGGAACAAGCAAGTGTCTGTAGAGAAGAGAGGAAGGAATTAATGGAAATATTGAAGGAGAAAGAAGATCAGATCATGGAATACCAAGACAAAGCTAATGAAGTTAACAAGCTTGAGAGAGAGAATGTTGCTTTGAGGAATGATATGCAATCCATTATAATGAGACTGACTAAGGAGATTGAGAACCAGAAGAAGAATGAAGATAATCTGGCACAAACATTGAAGGAAAGAGTTGATGAATGCTTCAAGCTTACCTATGAGAATGATCAGTTGAAGCTTGAGTTGAAACAATCAAGGAATAATGGTCAAGAACTTGAAAGATAGATTGCTACCTTAAGGGATGAACTTGCTACTGCCAATGAATACAAAGACAAATTCAAAGCTAGTTCAGCAAGGCTTGATGAGATGCTAGAGAGTCAGAGACATGGAAAGGATATGTGAGGCCTAGGATTTGAGAAAGGTGAATCCTCCAGATCTGGACAAGGCAATACAAAACCTGATCAGAAGAAGAGAAAGAATCCTCCAGTAAGACAACCTAGTGCTCATAAATTCAATGGTAGATATTTTACTTGCAACAAGTTTGATCATATGGCAAGTCAGCGTAGAAGTAGGATGAATAATGGAATGATGAACAATAAAAATATGATGAACAACAATAATAATGTTCCTACCTTTACCGATCAGTGTTTCATATGCAATAATTTTGGACATAAATCAAATGTGTGTAGAGCAGTAATGAACAACTTTCATAACAAAAGATGTTATTCTTGTGAAATGTTTGGACATGTTTCTAAACAGTGTAGGACAAGACAAAATCAGATGAACTTTAGACCTTTGCAGAATAATGTTGTTTGCAGAGCATGCAACAAAACTGGTCATATTGCAAAGTACTCTTGAAGAAAAAACAGTGCTCTGGTTGACAAATCAGATGAAAAGGGGAAGGAAAAAGTAGATGAGATCAGAGATCAGCATAAGAAGATGTGGGTAAAGAAGAATGAATCTAAGGCAGATAATGGATCTATACCTGAATCTGATGTAGAATCTTCATCCGGTAACTAGGGATTTTAGCCTTAGGGAGAGGCAAACCAATGCAAATCTTGTAGTACCCCTTGATGAGATCTGTAGTCAATGGATTATAGATGATAGAAATTGAGCTTCAATTGATATCCAGAATTCAGATGGCTAATTTCGGCAATCAATAGTGAAACAGGGCATCTGGTTGAATATTTGAGGTGCATTTATTTCAAAGTAAAATTAGGGTTTGCAAAGTTAAATAGGAAAATACGAGAATCATTCTTCACTTTGTGAATAGCGTTTTCAAGTTGAAGAACAAGACGATCAAATTTTTCAGGTGATCAGAGATAAAAAGAAATCCGGCGAGTGATCTAGTGCATCTGTCAATTGGTTAAAGTATTTTTTGAATGGCAATTTTTTAGTCTGTTTTTTGAATAATTTGAAATGGCATTAGCATCTTCCATTGCTACTCCATTGGTTGTTGATGTTAAGGATAGGACTCATCCTGTATTTAAGAAACACACCTACAAATCCATGGAAGACAACCCAATTGGATATTTTTCTTTCATTTTACACGATTTATTGCACGTTGATGATGTTTGAGCCTACATTCACTATGAAATTGAAGAAACCAGCTATGAGGACATCTTGGAATTGTATATTGATAGCATCATGGATGAGATCGGCAATCCCAAGCCAAAATTTGTGCCGCTACAAAAAAAGGGTTTTACACAATTTGTAAAATTTTCCACATTTGATGAGAAGGAATGGGTAAGGTATGTGTTAAGATGGATCCATGTTGAATTCATATGGCTTGACCAACCATACAAGATCACTGCTGATGCAATTAGGGCAGTAACTTGTTTAAACCAAACTAGTGAAAAGCCAAGGTTGTGGAAGGTCACAAACCCTACTGTGAACAAACTAATTGGTGCAAATTTTTATGGGCGATCAATGAAGATTGGCACAATAAAGGAGGAGGATGTCAAATTTGTTGCAATGGCAATCGACTACAGAGTGTATCAGTCTAGCAGACTGAATTTTGTATCTAGAACTGCTATTCATGCAGCCTATCGAATGGTCAAAGAAGATGGTCATTATGACCTGTGCAATGTGCTATTGGAGGAGTTGTTGATAAATCTAAATAAAAATAAACAGTATAAAAAGAATGTCTTTAAATTTGGTTCTTTCATTCTCTGTCTGGCGATGTACTTGATAGTTTTGATACTTAATGTTAAGTACAGATGCCAAGCTGATAAGATGAGAGGGGGGGGTGAATCATAAAAACTTAATCTTCCATAAAAACATCAGATTCAACCTCGGTAACATATACTTCAGTTATATAACCAAAACTGTTAAACATGCAAACTCAAAAGCATATAAACATCATAAACCTCATAACACCAGATTTAACGTGGAAACCCAAATAGGGAAAAACCACTGTGGGATTTCGAACCCACTAAGAAATATACTCTTCTAGAGTATGCTCATTTAAAAGCAAATCTTGTTAAAGATTACAAACACATTGCTAGATGTGACCTAGTTAAGGGATTTCCCTTAGATCTATTAGGATCTTCACCTTGTTAGAAGTGACCTTGTTAAACGATTTCAAATAGTCAATTAGAATGTCACCTTCCTAGAGGGTTTTACAAATAAGACTAGGTTCTTTGCTTGGTAACATAGTATAGTATTAACCTATAGTATAGTATTAACCTTACAATCAATAACATATGTATGGTATCAAAACAATCTAAACATCATGATCTTATCATTGTCTATCTTGGTAATAGTTGCCCATTGAATAACTTATTCCTCCTCTTATTCATCATTTTCTTTCTGTGTCTTTTACCGACATCTTTATACTCATCAAATCATACTTCTCAAGATATGGCAACATCATACTGATTTAGAAAATCGATATCTTGACATCAATGACAAAATAATAATATTAAGACAGTAAATCATCCTTAATCAGTTATATCCATAATCATCAACAATCTTCTCAATGCCAACAATCTCCCATTGTCTATTATAATGCCAACAGTACTTCATGAATCAGATCCCCAAAACTGGTAGAGCTCAATGGGATTTTGACAGATCGGTGGCTTGACAGATAAAGAAGGGGCTTGATAGACTTGGCAACAAGGATAATCAGAATGCTTCTTTGTGGGCTTTCTTCAAAAAATTTCAAGACAAAATGAAAAAGAGAGTGAGAATCTGAAAGAAATTGTAAAGAAATATGAGGGGACAATCTACTTTATGGTAAACAAAGATGAATGTCTTACAGAAGTAGTTCAACCCCGGATAGTATGGATATTGCCTATGGTGTATGAGGTCGATGAAGCTACCTTGGATGCCTATGCACAACACTTGCTAAATGCTCTAGTAGACACAAAGGAGGAAAGGTCTGGAACCTACAAGGAGAAATCAATGGAGTTGCACTCCAAGTTCTACGAACCTGTGAGGAAGAGGAAGGTTGCAAAGATAGTAGAAAACATTCTTGTCAAAGAAGGACATCCCCAGGAGAGAGTTAGAGCTTCTAGGGATGAATTTGAGAAAGCAAAGAAACAAAAGACTGCACCTTCTCCCACTCCGGTGAAGACACCTCCTACTGAATCTGATCCCTCTGGTGCATCTACTAAGGGTAAAGGTGTTTTGAGGAAGAAGAAGAAGACTCAAAGAGAATATGTAGCAGTCTCTCACATGCAATCTAAAACTAAATCTGATACAGACATTCCCAAAGCATCGAAGAAAAGAGAATTTTCTAGAGTGATCCAGAAACCCCAATCCAATGGTGAGAAGAAAGAGCCAAAGGAGAAGAAGGCAAGATCTGATCATGTACTGGCAAGCAAGCCCAAGAGAGGAAAGAAGACAAAATTTCACTTGAATGAGGCTATAGAATCCAGTAAGATGAAGGCTTCTAAAATAGAGTATCATATTGTTCCTCCTTTGTCTATACAAGAGTTGATTGATGAAATTATTAAATATGGAAATTTGAAGAACATCTTTGTATATTATGCGAATATGGATAATAAGGATCAAAGACAGATTGAGGAAGAGGTAATCTTGTACATGGATGTATTTAGTAAAGCATTGATTGGATTGGAAAAATATCTTCCCAAATATTTGTAAAGCTTAAATGATGCTAGGAGAAAATTTGCTAGCCAAATGGCTAGATAAATAAAGGAGAGTGAACTAGTTAATCTATAGAGGAAATTGACAGATTAATTTTGTCAGTGAATAAAAAGGAATACAGGAGAAAGCGCAAAGTCAACAATCTAATGGTTGGCCGAGTTGGAGAAATAAGGAGAGAAACCAATAAAATCTGGAAGAAGTTTCTTACTGAGAACCGGCTTATAGAAACTGTCTCACAAGATGAACCAATCCGTCAAAAAATCCTCTGGTTAATGATGTAAATAAGGAAAAGGATACTTAAGATGTTGCAGAGCAACATGTTTTGGATACTATTGAATTTGAACCCGCTAAAGAAAATGTTAAATCTGCAGAGGCAGAGGATGGTGTGCCTAGTAGTGACACCAGTGCACAGGAGGCACCCAATGAAGTCAAATCCAGACCGGTTGAGGCTGAGAAGAATGAAGAGGTGAACTAGAATGAACTGAATAAAGGAAAGGGTAAGGCAATGGAGACTCTGATCCTTGTGGTGATTGACACAACAAAAATCCAAAGCCAAGGGATTTTTTTGTAGTTCAATATCAATTTTGATAAACCTTTCAATCAAATGTCTCTGGTAGAGAGGATTATTGTTGTTGTTGCTCTTCAAGAACAAGCCTGTCAAGAGTTAGTATAGTCAAAATCTGAAGAACAGATGGTACCGGAACTACAACTTGATGCAAACACGAGTTCAACCGGTAAGCTTCAAAACTTAATTGATCATATATCCACCTAGTTTGATTCTTTGACAAAGGCATCAACCTGACAAGCTATGGAGAAATTTAAAGATGCTAAAGTTCAAACATTTTTACAAATGATTAGTAATGATAAGGCCTGGCTAGATAAGGAGTTAAAACTAATTGATGAGGCCTTAGTGAAAGGTGGTAAAGTTTATGTCTTGTCTAATTTTGACCAATTTTACTACTGAGATAGACAAGCAAATAGATAATTGTAGAGGACAGTTAGCTCAGATTTCTCAAGCTTATGATCCTACAGCTAACTTAACCGGTTGTATTGAAGGACAAATTTTCAATATCACCAAGTAGATTAGGAATTTTGAGAAGGAGAAGGAGAGTATGATCAGATGGACAGGTGAACTCTGGAACCTAATTGGTCCCCGGTTAGACACCTTACTGTATCATAAGATGGACTACATTCAAAACATGTCTTAGGAGACTCCTACTAAGATTGCGGCTATACAATTTCATGCTTATGTTTTGAATGGATTTGTTTTAATTTTTCAGGATGGAACAAATATCTTGGGTTCCTTAAGATGGCATATGCAGATATACTAAACCAAATATAAAATTAATCATCCGGTGAATGTGAAAATATGTACAGGCAATTTTGATTCACACCCTATCTTTGGCATTGTTGTCAAAGTGGGAGAGATGAGGTGAAAATGTACAGACTGATTGTATGTATGGAGTGTACAGTCCAGTGTAATGCAGATTCTTGGATTTTTGATATAAGGGGGAGCCTTAGAATTATTTTATTCCTTAGAATTCTTTTATTCTTTCATCCGATGTAGAGGTTTCAACACTTAGCCATTTTTCACTGGTGTTGCCATCAATGCCAAAGGGGGAGATTGTTGGCAATTGACACTCATCCCATGATTTCAGATGACTTTTGTTAGTTTCTTATTTGTTTAGGGTTGTCATTGATGGAAACACTTCTTGGTAATTCAATCTGGTAGTCATGATTCATCTTATCTAGAAGATGGAGGAAACTGGTAGGCAGCTAATCGGTAAAATAGGGTATTTTGGTAATATTTTGTTACGGAATGATTTCCGATGATTGCAGTATTTTTGGTGTTTGTTTTTGTGATCTCAATGATTGGGAAGACCCTTAGGAAGCATGTGATCATAATCTTTTTGTCTGGTGCTATTTTTTGTTCAAGATTGAAGCCGACTTGGAGCTACACGTTACACATATTGAAGTCGACTTGAAGGATATTATTTTGGTGTTAAGACTGGATATATAAAATCAATTTGGTGATTGATTTTCTATATGTTAGTGATATGGTGATCTATTTTGGTGTGATTGAGCACAGTTTCACATGCGCACTTTGCTTTCAAACCAACCGATAGCTAACTGAGAATAGAAACAGAGTATTTAGCAGAGCTAAGATAGTCAGAGATGTTGGCAAATTGGAGAAATTGATTATTTGTTGCATTGATGTTTTGTCATTCCTGGCAACACTGGCTGTTTTGGTTGTCTACCAGTTTCTGGTAGGTTTTGGAGAGCGTTTGGATTATGATATTGATCTAGTATACTTCGGTATGCTTTGGTTTGTGGAATTGGTTTGGATATGTCATTCATGCTATTCAGATACATATCACGATCAGTTCGCTCGGGGTTTGATGACTTAAGAGCTATCATTTGTTCTAGTAAGCCTTTTTGTCACCGATAAGTGTTTTACCTGTAGATCTTTACTGAAGATCTTTTGATGCACATGATAAGTGTTGTTGGCACGACTTCTAGATGTATTTTGGGACGTTGTTGGTTATTTTGTTTGTGTTCCTGTTGATCGATGGTGTTGCATTTAGGACCGGACCTAATGTTATCTTATTCTACTAGATTATGGACCGGTTTATGTAACGTGTTGATGGATGATCTTGATGTGTTACCAGTTGGATCTATTGATTGCATTATTTTGTTTTGGTCTTAGGACGATTTGGTTGATCATTAGATTGTGGGTTTATTGTATTATCTTTTAGGTGTCCGACCTAATTGTTTAGGTCCCCGGTTGGTATAAATATGATGTAAGATCTCTTTGTAGATCATGTTATGGTTATGGTTATGGATCTATGGTTTTAGGGGTTATGCAATTATCTATGTGTGAATAAGGTTATAAACATATGCAGAGGTTTTGGTCAATCATAGGTGATCAAATTGGGTTGGTGAAAGAGGTTTAAGACCCCTAGTACTAAGATTAATCAAAACTATACTTAGGCATAGGAGATGTTATTCTTCCAGTTCACTCTTCTTTTCGGATTGTAGTCTGGATTTATTTTGTAGTCACTAAGGCTCCTTTTGTGATGAGCAGTGCGCTCTAGGTTGTTGGCCTTCCTACATGTGCAAGCCCCTCTTTTTGTAATCACCTACTTATTGCAGAAGTATTGTCTAACTGTGGGTAGGCTTCCCACCATTGTTTTTCCCTTTATCGGGTTTTCCATGTAAAAATATTGGTGTTATCTTTTGTGGATGATTGGTAAATGTTATGTGGCTTATAGTTGTGCTTAACTATTATATCTGTTATTTTGGTATTTGGTTTATGTATTCCGGTAATAAGGTTTTAATGCTTAAAGTTCTATAATCTATCGACAACTGATTCACCCCCCCCCCCTCACAATTGTCCACTAGTTTTTTAGAGTTGTCTAACAATTGGTATCAGAGCCTGTTCATCTCTGCAGAAGCTTAACCACTTGAGGAAGATCCTATGGAATCTAATAGTTCAATTTCATCAAGTTCATTTGCATCTGTTTTTCAGAGAGAAATTCCTAAGCTCGATGGAACAAATTCCAGAGTATGGAAGATTCAGATGGAGACTCATCTAAGATGTCTTTGTAAGGATATTTGGTCGATCACTGAGAAAGGCTATACACCTCATAATCCGACATTTAGCAATCCTCCTCCGATAGGCTTGGATAAGGACATTGAAAATGATTCTAGAGCTAGAGAATCTCTTTTGTGTGCACTTTTTGATCAGCAAGTTATAGGACTAACTGACAAATAAACTACAAAGGCTATATGGGATAAATTGGAGACTATGAATAAAGGTGACTCTACTGTTAAAAATGCTAAACTTGTGTTGGCAATTGACACTCATCTGATTTAGTTGTGTTGTCATTGATAGCAACATACACCATTTTGGGTTGGTCACTTAACCTGTATTCATTGTTTGGCAACCAGAATTCAAGTCATCTGGCACATAAGGAACTAGCACCAGCAGACAAGGGAAACCAACAAACTAGGAACAGTTATATGAGGCTGACATGGGAGATTGATCTAGCAGGTCTACACGGCAGCGATCAGCGACATCGGTCACAAAGTTCAATGCATTCATTTTTGTCTAGGCCGACATGTAAATAAACAATAATATCATTGTAAGCCGACATAGGGCATTTATGTTTGTGTTTGGAAAGGGTATTTAGGTCAATTCAGTTAGGTAATTTTCGTAATGTAATGGAATATAGTGATGTGATATTATGCGAGCGATCTTGATCGATAGATTGCGAATGTAATATTTTGTAGTCAGTCTTGGATATTGGTTTAGAGGTTTGGGAAGTGAAGAAAGATACCAGTAAGTGAGGACATGGTGAGAACCAGTACAGACTATGCTTTAACCAGAACTCATCCAACATAGCAGATGTGCTTTCTGAGTTCATACTTTTGTTTGTAACTCCATATTTGGTGTTTGTAGTCAATGAGGCTCCTTTTTTTATGAGTAGTGCACTCTAGGTTGTTGGCCTTCCTACATGTGTAGGACCCTATTGTAATATTTATTCATTTGGTTATTGGATAGATATTGTGGGTCACAAATCTCGCCGTGGTTTTTCCTCTTTGAGATTTTCCATGTATAAATCTTTGTGTTATGATGTATTCTCTTGTGGTTGCTTCATTTATATTTGTTGTTATACTCTTTTATGATTACCGATTACTAAAATACTTTATTAATAGGGTTTAAATTGATCTTGTCGGTAGAACGCTGATTCACCCCCCCACCCCCTCCCCTCTCAGTGTTCTTGGATTCCAACAATTAGTATCAGAGCCTGGTGCCTTGGAGTAAGTCTAACAGCTTAAGGAAGATCCTAAATCCAAAATCCATGGAGATGAGTCTACAAAAGCAACTTGAAGTAGCACTTGAGGATTATGATGCTGAAAGTTTGAAGAACTTCAAGCTGCAAGATGAGTTGAATTCTACAAAGGAATTCATTCTTATCCTACAGGAGAGGCTATCATTTGTTCAAGCTAAAAGGAAGGAAATTTAAAAAAATCTAGATGATGAAGTGAAGAATGCCCTTAAGTAATTATGTCATAAGTTGAGTCACGAGAATGGTGTCATGAAGAATGATATGTAAGCCATGACTATGAGGATGTCCAAGGAGATTGAAGACTACAAGAAGAATGAAGAAAATCTTGGCAGATCTCTAAAAGACAGATTTGAGGAATGCATTATGTTGGTGCATGAGAATGATGTGTTGAGAACTGAGTTGGTGCAATCACAGAACAATGAGAAAGAGTTGGAAAGAATGATGTCAATCCTAAGAAGTGATCTGGATGCTACAATTGAATACAAAGCAAATTTCAGGGTCAGTTCTGCAAGGCTTGATGAATTATTGAAGGATCAAAGAGACAATGGAGACACTAGAGGTCTTGGATTTAAGCATAGAGAAAGCTCTGGTATTGCAAATCAGGGGAATCCACCAAACAACCGGAATCAAAAATCACTGGTAAGGCAACCCAATGCACATAAACTTAATGGTAGATGCTTTATTTGTAATAAGTTTGGTCATAGAGAAAGTCAATGTAGAAATAGAGCAAATTAGAATAATAATGTTGTTCCCAGTCAGTGTTCAAAGTATAATAAGTATGATCATAGTGTTGGAATTGCATGAAGATTGCATTGAAGAAGTATAGTGTTGTCATTTATGTCAATAGCAACCAGTAATGAAGTAGTAAAGCAACTGGTAATGATGCAATGAAGAAACCATTAATGAAGCAGTAAAGCAACTGATAATGAAGTAGTGAAGATCAATCGGTAACCTTATTCAGTTGAGATGCAAAATCCTAACAGATGGACCTTGGAGATTGGTTATGATGATTTATGACTGAATGATGATCGGTGATGAAGATGCCACGTAAGCATGTTGCACATTATGAGTTTTGAAAAGGTTTTGGCATGTAAATATAACCGTTTATCTTGGGAACGATCAAATGCATAGTATGAAGTGACAAATGCATGATGTGTTACAAGATTCAAATTGTGATGATCTTGGAGCAGTTGTAGATGCCTCGAAGAATGTAAAGTTGATTGCATGTAATCTAATAATCAAGTTTGAACCGATATGCTTGTAATCTTTATGAGAATTTTAGGGTTTGTGTTGTGTTACTGACCTAATGTATTTGTTTATAAGGTCGACAGATTGATTGATAGAGTGTGGAAGTGATTGTTGCCGGACCAGGAGGTGTGTTTGCAGAATGATGTGAAGGTAGATAGGAGTAGTAAAGGATCTGATTCAACAAGGAAGTGTTATTTCTGGATCAATCAAGAACCTATTGTTCTCTAACCATTACAGTAGTAAAATCCCTTAACTGGGTAAGCTCTAACATGCTTGTTGTTGAAATCCTCTAACCAAGTGATCCATTAGCTTGGATTTGAAATCCTCCACTGAGGTTACCTTGAATAGGGTATTACCTTTAATAGGGTATTTGTAGTCAATCTCTTAACCAGGTGGTCCTTAACCGGATCTGTTCCTAACAGAACATTCTTGTATAAGCTTCTAACCAGGCTTGGCTCCTAACAGGGAGAACTTCAGAAGAGTTCAAAATACTTGTGTGTATTCATCCCCACCGTGGGTTTTCCCATTTGGGTTTCCACGTGAAAAATCATTGTGTGAATTGGTGAATGATTTTGTGGATGTGTTTTTGGTATGGTTGATATGAATGATTGGTTAATCTACATAGATATATTTAAATGATTGGAAATGATCTAAAATATGTTATTATTGGTATTTAGTGAAGTGGTTTAAGGTTTTGGTCAAAGGATATTTAAATTTTAGATATGTTGCATTATATCACTAAATTATTAGGTCAATCGGTAAGGTTTGACAATGTTGTAGCAGTTTTGTGAAAGTGTCTAAACTGATAAACTTTGTGAGTTGTTTTTGAGTTGGTAAGAAGTTTGGTGAAATCCTGGTTAATTTTCTATCTACTGATTCACCCCCCTCTCAGTACTTGACCGGATCTTTTTAGCTTCATCATATTATCAATTGGTATCAGAGCATTTTAGGTCCTCTTGAGTATACACTTAATAACCTGAGGAAAAGATCTAGGAGAAAATGATTAAGAGAGAAGGTATGAAATTCAATAGAGATAACTACAAAATCTGGAGTGATAGAATGAATATTTACATCAAGAGCTTAGCAAGTCAGTATTGGGATCAGGTTGTTACTAAGTATAACTTGCCTAGTGTAATTTTGATAGATGATCAGAAGAAGGAGCAATAAGAGAACAACCAAGCATTGGAGGTCATCATCAGTAGCTTGTCACATTCAGAATATGTTGATGTTCATGGATTAGAGACTACATATGAAGTTTGGAAGAAACTGGAAGAAATCTATGGCGGTGATGAGAATGTAAAGATAGCCAAGGAAGAGAGTCTCGGAGGAAAATTTGATGACATGAGAATGGCTAAAGGTGAAAACATTCAACAATATGGTCAGAGAATCAAGGAGATAGTTGGAGAAATCAAAAGTGTTGGAGTTACAATGGAGGATGCCACTATGGTTAGCAAAGTATTGAGAACCCTTCTACCGGTCTACACTATCAGGGTTGCAGCCATTCAAGAACTCAAATCTATTGACAAGACAAAGGTAACTCTTGACTCTATCATTGGTAAATTGACTACATTCAAATTAAATGGTTTTGATGGAAGTGTTGAGAGGTCAAAATCTGCATTTAAAGCCTCAGTCTCAACCCCACCAGTAAGGAAAAGTAGAGAAGTAAATTATAGTCATGAATCTAGATCCAGCAAAGAGGTAGATGATGAAGAAAGCCTGATGGAACTCAAAGCATTGTTGGCCAAGCGGCTACCCAGAGGTATCGGTAAGTATAGAGGTAAATTACCACTGAGATGTTTTGCATGTAACTGGATAGGACTTTTTTGTTGCTAACTGTTCTAATGGAGATAATGAGGAAAAATGAGAGAAATATAGGAAGTTTAAAGGAAAAGGAAAAAGAAATTGTCTCATTGTAGTGGATGGAGGTACTATTGATGAAGAATCTGAGGAAATACAAATGAGTACATTGTCTCTTAGTTGTTGTCAAAATAGGCATATCGGATCATAACGCATTGGTTTAAAACTTCGATAATTCAGATGACTGGATTATAGATAGTGGTTGTTCAAAACACATGACTGGTGATTGAAGAAAGTTTCTAACATTGGACAAATTTGATGGAGGCATTGTCAGATTTCGGAATAACTCTCCCTGCATGGTGAAGGGCAAAGGATCCATTTCCCTGAATGGTAAGAGTAGTATAGATGATGCCTACTGGGTTGAAGGTCTAAAACACAATCTTTTCAGTGTTTCTCAACTCAATGACAAAGGTTACCCATTAGAATTCAAGAATGGAGTTTGCAAGATCTTTGGAAGCAAAGGTGAACTGATTGCAACAAACATACAAACCAAAGGTAACTTATTTCACTTAAACTCTAAAGTCAATTGTTTTTTCATTGCAAAAGTAGAAGATAGTTATCTTTGGGATCAAAGGTTTTGCCATGTGAATTTGGATAACATTGTAATAGTCAACAAGTCCAAATCAGTAAGAGGATTGCAACAGTTGGACAAATTGATGAATGCTTTGTGCAAAGAATGTCACTTAGAGAAAATGACATCCTCAACCTTCAAGAGCAAACATTTCTAAGCTGAACATTTTCTTGATTTGATTCATACTGACCTATGTGGACCAATGAGGACTAGGAGTATTCAAGGAGATTGGTACTTTATGATGTTTATCGATGACTGCTCAAGGATGATGTGGGTCACATTCTTGAAAGACAAGAAAAAAGAATTCAACAAATTTAAAGCATTCAAAGCCCTGGTTGAGAATGAAAGTGGAAGGAAGCTGAAATGTTTAAGGACTGATCAAGGTGGTGAATTTACTTCAGAGGAATTCACTAGATATTGTGAAAACAATGGGATCAAGAGGCAGCTATCTACACCAATGACACCACAACATAACTATATTGTAGAAAGGAACAATCGATTGGTGGTTGAAGTTGCTAGGACTATGTTAATTCAAGGAGGTGTAGCTAAGACATTTTGGAGAGAAGTTGTTAGCATAACTGTTTATACAATGAACTAGATACTGGTCAAAAGGGATAAGGACAAAACAACCTATGAATACTGGTATGGTAGATCACCTAATGTCAGTTACTTCAAAAATTTTGGTAGCGGATGTTTTATTAAAAGAAGTGATTATATTGGAAAGTTTGATGCCAAAAGTGATGAAGGCATATTTCTTGGTTACTCCACCAAGAGAAATGCTTATAAGTGCTACAACAACCAGACTAAGTGTTGGCATTTTTGATGATGATGTTGTGATTGTCATTGATAGACACACACTTGCTTTGAGATCACTTTTTGTATGTATGAGTTATGCTCAACCGGTATTTGTTCCAACTGGTATTATGTATTATAGTCTTTAGACTATCGGTGTTTTGCAGAAACTGTTTACCAATCTCAAGCGGTATGAAGACCCAAAGCGGTATGAAGACCTCAAGCAATTCGAGGATCTCAAGTGGTACAAAGGAACTAAAGTGGCAGTTATCATTTTTCCATTCTTCATTTTTTACAACCGGTAATCAGTTAAATGTATAAACTGATATTACTCTGTGATGAGTTACCAACCAGTATTTTTGTGATGAGTTATCATTTGCCGAAACTTTGGCGGTGATTCTATGTCATGTTACCAAATGTGTCTAGATGCACTGAACCTAGGAACTTGTAATGTAATCCTATTGGACCGACATGAAATCAGATTCCTTTATAAGGACATCATGTTTAGGGTTTTAGTAGAAGTCAAGGTTTTAGGTGGTTGATGAGGTTTTTATATGTGCGATCATAGTACAGAAGATTAGGTCTATGTGAAGAAGCAGAGTGTGAAGATATTGAAGACTGAAGTAATGCTGAAATGCATTAACAATGAGCTATCAAGGATCTAACCAAGCATACTGTGCTAGTATTTAGATCACTCACTTGTTGATTACTCACATCTTCGACAAGTCTGAAACCCTTAACTGGGTAGACCTGACAAAGCCTTTGTAAATCCTCTAACAAGGTGGTTCACAACTGTGGATCTAAAATTCTCTCTCAAGGTAGTCTTTAATCGGACTTATATCTAAACAGAGATCGATATTCCTAACAGGATCTGTTCTAGTGAAGAACATTGTATGACCTTAACCAGTCTGACCTTAACTGATCTAGTTTCTATTCTGTAGATAGTTACTTGTGAGTTTCAGCTCACCATGGTTTTTCCCATTTGGGTTTTCTTGTCAAAACCTCTTGTGTTATGGTGATCGTGCTCTTGTGGGTGAATGCTTTATTTTCTATTTGGATTGTATTTGTCTTAACTGGTTTGTTAGTAAATCTATTATACCAGTTGACTGCTAAATTGTTTAAGTGTTTAAGTTCAATAATTTTTGGTATACTAATTCACACCCCCCCCTCTTAGTATTCATCAATTGGTATTAGAGCCAGCCTTTCTATAAGTCTAACCACTTGGAAGGAGATATGGGGGAATACACTATGAGGGAGCTTACTCACCGTCTCACTTAGACTGAGAAAGCCTGTGATGAACTCAAAGTCAAATATAAAGCCTCTCTGGCAAAAAGAAGAGAGCATGTAGAGAAACTGATGGAGCTTACTAAAAATAGTTCTTTTGATGAAGCGAACATGGAAGCCCTAGTTGAAAAAGTTGAAAAACTGAATGAGTCTAATGCCAACCTGAGAAGGGAACTGGAAGGATTGACTATCATAATGTGTTAAGAACTTGAGAACCAGAGGAAAACTAAAGATCTGGTAAAAGACAAAGATCTCAAAACTGAAGCAAGAAATCAGTGCACTTACCACTCATCTACAAGAAAGTAAAGTGGAAAAAGAAGAAATGCAAGGTGAACTAAACATGGCTATTTCTGAGAATGCAACCTTGAAGGAGTCCAATGCTCCTATTACCAAGGAACTCACTGAAACAAAGGAGATACTTGCCAAATTCAATCAAAGTGCAGCTAAGTTAGAGCAAAAACTTGAATCAACCAAACCGGTAAAGAATACTAATGGACTTGGTTTCTCTGGTTATGAGGAAGGTGAGACCTCTGGAGAAAAAGATGTAGCATCAAAGAAGCAACCAACATCAAAGAATAAAGGTAAGCAAAAATTCAAACCTATTTTCTTTAATTGTCTCAAGCAACAACATACTGCTAATGTATGTAGAAGTAAGGCTTACAATAATTTTCCTTACTTTCTAAACAATAAGCCTAGATCCAATAGATTCAATGAAAACTGTTATGCATGCAACAAGTTTGGGCATAGAGCATTTGAATGTAGGTCTGTCATGCACAACATTGGAAGATATCCTCTAAGGAGTCAAGGAGTTTTTTCTAAATCCTCTGTGAATCAGAATCCAAACAAGTATAATGCCAATAATCATCAGTCAAGAAGTGGTGGCTATCAAGCGGCAACCGCTTGGAGAGAAACCTATTTGATCTATCATGGTAGCAGTCACACTGCTACAACATGCAGAAGGAAGAATGGAACCATGAATAATGGACCATGGAGAGCACCTAGAATGGTTTGCTATCATTGCAACAAACCGGGTCACACAGCTAGAATCTGCAGGATGAGAAAGAACATATCGGATGACATACCGGTCACTCCGAAAGGAAAGATTGATGTTGAAAATATTCAAACGGACATGGAGAAAACCTGGAAAAAGAAACCAGAAGAAGTATCACAAGAAGAACCGGTTTCTACACCTAGTGTGGAAATCTCTAAACCGGCAAACTAAGCTACATAAAAGATTAGGGGGAGCGAATCAGTAAAATATTTTGAACCCTCGATTTATATCGGTAAAAGACCTAAACCAGTATGTGTTACCTGTCAATCGACAAAAGACCAAAAATGGTAAAAGGAAAAATTAGGGTTTATGCCATAACGGTGGAGCATTTATTGTGGTAGGTGAAGAATTCATTTAAATGGGATTTTCAATTCATTTTCACTTATCAATTTGCGAGGGAAAAAATTTTCAAGAGCAAAGCGTCAAAAGGTGATTCATTTTGGGATTCAGAGAGATTTCAAAACCTTGAAGTAGAATCTGGAGATAGTATCAATCAGTTAAGTGAAGAACACAAAGCGGTAATCCAGCAACCGAAGTGGTGTGTAGCGAAGCTAAATTTGCAAACCCTAAATTTCAAAATTCTGAAGGTATTTATCGAAATTCTTGTTTATTAGTTTATCATGGCTTCTGCATCGTGCTCCAGTTCTAGTGCACCTGTTGATTCAACGGATTTTATCCAACAGAAGATGAAATACAATGCCCTATCCTAGATACCCGCTGGAGTTATAGTGGAAGGTGATATTTTAGGGTACATTGATTGTAAATTGGAAGACCTAAGATCTCTAGTGATCCATTCTCAACTACGTCTATTCTACGGGGATGACAAGAAGATCAAACCTGAATACAGTATCCTGGAAAGGAAGAAACTTCACAATTCTTGAAGAGTTCATGAAAGATCACATCCGCATTATCCTGAGAAGAGTACATGGAGACAAAATGTATCTCGAGAGAACACATGATATTACGCCTAAAGCTATTCATGTCATCACCGGTTTCTACAATATTGGTGAGGTGTCAGCCCTAAGGAAAGTCATCAAGACTGAAATGACTAAGCTCACCAGTTTAGTGAGTGACCAATGGGGAATGACCGTCAACACCATCAAGGATGATTTGGTCAACTATGCTTGCATGGTGATTGGATACCGGACATTCTATGCTAGAAAAATTAACTCTTTCTCTGTTGCTGTGGTAAATGCCACCTACAGAATGATCATGGAAGATGCCTCATTTGATCTATACACCTGTATGCAGAGGCAACTTTTGGTAAACCTGAAGTCTATGAAATAGGACAATGCCTTAAGATTTAAATTTGGACAACTGTTGGTAGGTTTGTTTTTCTACTTTCAAGGCTATTTTCCAAGAGTCGGTGATATTCAATGGTCTGATGACCAACCGGTTACCAAACAAATCAGAGAAAATCTTCAAGCGGTGGGAACCGGTTATCCTGAAGTATTGAACAAATACTTTGATGAATTCAAGCGGAAGATGAGCTAGAGGATGAGGATATCTGGCGATATTGTCAAGAAGTATGAAGAGGACATCTGCTTTACCATTAGAGTAGATGAGTGCATAATGGAGGCAGCTGAGCACAGAAAGGAAAAAGTGGAGCCCATAGGATATGAGGTGATGTATGACATGCTCGATGGGTATGCCTCTACCCTACTTGCCTTGCCTCTTGATCCAAAGAAGAAGAGAACCGACACCTACTTGGAAAGGGTAACACCGGTTGAAGAACCTTCAGTGAAGAAGGGAAAGGCAGTGCCATTGGTATCAGCACTGGTTACTTCAGCAAGTCCTAAAGTGACCAAGCGGTCACCTGCCAAGAAGAAACCAAAAGTTGCACCTACCAAGGTCTTTGAAAGAAAATGGAAGACTAAGAGCAACTCACTAGATTCTGAGGATACAGAACCTAAAGTGTAGCCTAAAAAGACTAGGCAAACAAGGAAGAAGACAAAGACAACCAGCAATGAACCGGCATCATCAACACCGGTAAATATAGACATTTCCTCTTACAAACCATTGACACATTGTCAAAGGACTATCAAGAATATTAGGAGAAAAGTGCTAAGTGATTTAATAGATCATTTTGATGATTTTAATGACAATGAAAAGGAGGAAGTCGAACAGGAAGTTATTCAATATCTATATATTAATGACCGATCGCCATCCGAAATTAGATCTATGACACCAGATTCTTTATACAATTCTTTAGATAACAAATGGTGCATTGCCATAGAAAAGGAACAGGAAATAAGAGAGGAAATCTTTGCACAATATTTTCCTTATGTGTCAAATTCAGAGCTCTATGAAATTATGGATAAATACAAAGGCCTCTTCTTCATGAGAAGAAGAAGACTCTTGTTACTGGAAGGGAAAGTCTCTGAAGTGGTGAAAGATACACACTCACATGCCAAAGCCACTTTGAGATTGCACCAAGTGTTTGAAGACAACAAGAAGGTTGAACAAGAACCAGAAACCAGAAAACTGGATGAGGTATATGATAGTGAAGGAGAACCGGTTACTAAACAAATGGAAACTATTGACGTTGATGCTTTGGATGGTGAAAATGTCACTCTGGATGCAGCAAAGGAAAAAGCTGATAAAGAGAGAGTGGACAAGGAGAAACATGACAAAGAAAAGGCTGACAAAGTGCAAGCAGAGAAAGAGAAAAAGAAAGATGAAGAGAAGAGGAAAGAAGATGAAGAGAAAGAGAAACAAGCAAAAGACGAGAAGAAGAAACAGGAAGAGGAGAAGAAGAAACAGGAAGAGGGAAGAGGAGAAGAGGAAATAGGAAGAGTAGAAAAAGAAAGAGGAAGAGAAGAAGAAGGAAGAAGAAAGGAAGAAGGATGAAGAGAAGAAAAAGAAAGAAGCAGAGGAACAAAAGAAGGCAGAAGAGGAAAAGCAAAGAGCCGAAGCAAAGAAGGAAGCGGCAAAGAGCACACATGTGGAGAGACCAAAGGCAACCGGTGGTCAAGCCAAACCAGCTGACATTACTAGTCCTATTGACCTCCAATCTACAAATGAATTAGAGCTGCTCCAAAGCATTAAGCTTGCACAAGAGCGACTAGAAGCATTAAAGAGGAAAAAGGAGCAAGATGTTATTCAAACTACGGTTGAAACTCTTACCAGTTTGATTCCTGGTACTAACCTCCCCAGTATCGATTCCTCTTTGACCCAACTAAAAATTCTATGCACAGTTGTGGGGGACTAGGTACAATGCCCAGAAGAGGTTGTTGAAGCTAACGCACAGAAGAAGCATCAAAATGCACTAAACACTGCCTTAGTGAAGAAACTGAACAAGCTATGGTCTGAAATTCAGAAAGAGCAAAAGGACATAAGAGATGCTATGGATGAGGGAAAACTAGTGCTCAGTAAGATAAGCCAACCCCATCTATTTTGTGATGATGTGCTTGCACAGAAGGAAAAACTGCAATCTGATTTGCAGGCATATATAAGCACCTTTAAGATGCCCTATGATTCCTTCACTACATATGGCCAAACTATTCACCGGTTTCATCTCTAGTCTGCCAAAATCGAGTTGGAGATCACCAACCAGACTAGAGATTTGCAATAACTTCAACTGGTTCTACTACCTAGACTGCAAATACTTCAGAAGTGCTATCTTAATCTGGATGCCTTAACGGTCACTCAAGAGATGATCACAATTGATGCCATGGAAGTACAGGTATCCCAGATGCAAACAGAAAGTGAGGTGGCTACCTCATTTACTCGAGTCATGATCCTTATCCATTAAGACCTTTATGTGGGATTTTAAATCATTTTTTGATAAGTTTCACTCATTATTGTCATAAATATTTATTATAATAATGATAATGAGAAACAGGGGTTATTCTACAGTACTTTGTCATTGTTGGCAAAGGGGGAGTAGTATTTTGTATTTAAAATTTTGATGAATTTTATACATTGTATTTTTTGCAAAAGGGATAGTGTATATGCTTAGGGGGAGTAATTTTGATTATGGCATATTTTTGTTGTAAAATACTTACATGTCAAAAATTTTCCTAAATGCCAAAGGGGGAGATTGTTGGCATTTTTGATGATGATGTTGTGATTGTCATTGATAGACACACACTTGCTTTGAGATCACTTTTTGTATGTATGAGTTATGCTCAACCGGTATTTGTTCCAACCGGTATTATGTATTATAGTCTTTAGACTATCGGTGTTTTGCAGAAAGTGTTTACTGATCTCAAGCGGTATGAAGACCCAAAGAGGTATGAAGATCTCAAGCGGTTCAAGGATCTCAAGTGGTATGAAGGAACTAAAGTGACAGTTATCATTTTTCCAGTCTTCATTTTTGACAACCGGTAATCAGTTAAATGTATGAACCGGTATTACTCTGTGATGAGTTACCAACCGGTATTTTTGTGATGAGTTATCATCTACCGACACTTTGGTAGTGATTCTGTGTTGTGTTACCAAATGTGTCTAGATGCACTGAACCTAGGAACTTGCAATTTAATCCTATTGGACCGACATGAATCAGATTCCTTTATAAGGACATCATGTCTAGGGTTTTAGTAGAAGTCATGGTTTTAGGTGGTTGATGAGGTTTTTATATGTGCGATCATAGTAGAGAAGATTAGGTCTATGTGAAGAAGCAGAGTGTGGAGATATTGAAGACTGAAGTAATGCTGAAATGCATTAACAATGAGCTATCAAGTCCAGTAATTTTTGGTAAACTAATTCACCCCCCCCCCCTCTTAGTATTCATCACTAAGAAGATCATTGAAAGTGCCAATGTCCGAGTATATTAATTTCCTAAAAAATATGAAGAAACCAGTGAGAAGAATGAAGAAGAAGAACCAAACACATTGTTTTTGGAACCAAAACCGATAAAGCCAAAAGTTGGAGAATTGAACATAGAAGCCCCAGTTCAATCGGAACAGGAAGGTCCAGCAGAAGATGAAGAAATTGAAGAAGAAGAAGAACCTGAAAACCAAGATAATGTTATTCCAAGGTATTGCAGACTAAATCATAGCCTTGATCAAATTATTGGAGACAAGAATGCACATATGTTAACTAGAAGAAGTCTAAGAGAAAACTCTTGTATGATCTCCACCATTGAGCCTAGAACAACAAAAGAAGCCTTCACTGATGAAGATTGGGTCAAGGCAATGGAAGAAGAACTTGATCAGATAGAGAAGAATAATACATGATCATTGGTACCCAGACTGGAAAACAAGAATGTAATAGGCACAAAGTGGGTATTCAGAAATAAATTGAATGAAGATGAAGCAGTGGTTAGGAATAAAGCCAGACTGGTATGCAAAGGATATGCACAAGAGGAAGGTGAAGCTTATGGTGAGACATTTGCACCAGTAGAAAGATTGGAAGGAGTAAGGACTCTACTTGCATTTGCAGCATCCAAAGGATTTAAGGTATATCAAATGGATGTTAAATCAACATTTTTAAATGGAATATTGGAAGAAGAAATCTACATAGAACAGCCAGATGGTTATGCATCAACTGAAGAAAAGGATATGGTGTGCAAGCTTCATAAGGCACTATACGGATTGAAACAAGCACCAAGAGCATGGTATGAAAGATTGCACTCTCACTTAGTAAAGATAGGTTTTCAAAGAACCAATGAACATAGTAATGTATATCTCAAGATAGAAGGAGATAAAATACTGGTGAGGTGTTTGTTGATGATATCATTTTTGGAGGTAATGATGATATGTGTCATGGTTTTGCTAATGAAATGAAGAATGAATTTTAGATGTCACTGGTAGGTGAGATGAAAAAAATTCATAGGTTTGCAAATCCAATAGATGAAGGAAGGAATTTTTATCACACAATCCAAGTATGTGAATGAAGTGTTGAAAACTTTTGGAATGGGAGATTGTAAATCAGATGGAACACTAATGGTTACAGGCTATAAATTGTCAAAGGAAAATGATTCTGCACCAGTTTATGAAAAGGAATACATATCCATGATAGGTAAGCTACATTATGTTGTCCACAGCAAATCGGACATTGCTCATGCAGTAGGATTGGTTGCTAAATTTCAAAAAAAATTGAAGGAGTCACACATGATTACAACCAAAAGAATTTTTCAGATACTTGAAAGGCACAATAGATTATGGATTATGGTATCCATATGCAGGAGACTTTGACTTTAAAGTCTATACCGATGCAGATTGGGAAAGCAATGTAGATGACAGGAAAAGTACAACCGAAGGAGCATTTTTTCTTGGAGGCAGATTAGTGTCTTGGAGCAGCAAGAAATAGAGTTGTATCTCTCAATCAACAGCAGAAGCTGAGTATGTTGCAGCTTACATGAATTTTACCTAAGAAATTTGGATGAAACACATATTAGAAGGTTTAAAGTTAAAGATATCAGAACTGGTAAGAATTTTCTATGATAACACTAGTGCTATAAATATTTTTAAGAATCATGTGTTGCATGCTAGGACAAAGCATATAGAGATGAAGTATCATTTCCTAAGAGAGAAAGTTCAAAGAAAAGATGTATCACTGGAGCATGTTTCCACTAAAGAAGGGCTAGCAAATATTTTTACTAAGCCTCTACCTAAGGCTACATTTGAATATCTCAGAGGTGAGTTAGGGGTTGTACCCCTACATGAAGTCAATTAAGCAAATATGGAAGACATCAATCCCGAAGCCTATTGAAAATCTTGAAGAAGGATTGGTGAAGAATGGAGCTACTCCACAGGGGGAGCAACTACTTGCAGATTGGTGAAGAATGGATAAGAAACATAATGGTTTACCTTCACTTTGGAATTATTGTCAAAGGGGGAGAAGAAAAGTATATGATTGATAGCCTTATATGTTAAGGAGATAAGATAGATTGCAGACTAGCTATTAGATAAAGATATGAAGATACCATTGAAGGATAGTATATGTTCAAAAATATAAACTTGGATTCCTATACCTATGTATAAGTTTTACTCTCAATCATGACAATCAATTGGTATTGATATTTATATTGCCATCAATGCAAAAGGGGGAGAATGTTGTCATTGCATGAAAATTATATTGAATAAGTATAGTGTTGACATTGATGTCAATAGCAATCTATAATGAAGCAGTAAAGCAACCAATAATGATGCAGTGAAGTAACCGGTAATGAAGCAGTAAAGCAACTGGTAATGAAGTAGTGAAGATCAACCAGTAACCTTATTCAGTTGAGATGCAGAACCCTAATCGATGGAGCTTAAAGATTGGTTGTGATGATTTATGACCGAATGATGATCGATGATGAAGATGCCACGTAAGCATGTTGCACGTGATGAGTTTTGAAAATTTTTTGGCATGTAAAGATAACCATTTATCTTGGGAATGATCAAATGCATAGTATGAAGTGACAAATACGTGATATATTACAAGATTCAAAGTGCGACAATCCAGGAGCAGTTGTAGATACCTAAAAGAATGTAAAGTTGATTGCATGTAATCTAACGATCAAGATTGAACCGATGTGTTTGTAATCTCTATGAGAATTTTAAGGTTTGTGTTGTGTTACCGACCTAATGTATTTGTTTATAAGGTTGATGGATTGATTGATAGAGTTGTTGGCAATTTGATAGAGTGTGGAAGTGATTGTTGCCAAACCAAGAGTTGTGTCTGCAGAATGATGTGAAGGCAGATAGGAATGGTAAAGGATCTGATTCAACAAGGAAGTGTTATTTCTAGATTGGTCAAGAACCTGTTGTTCTCTAACCATTACAGTAGTAAAATCCCTTAACTAGGTAAGCACTAACAAGCTTATTGTTGAAACCCTCTAACCAGGTGATCCATTAGCTTGGATTTGAAATCTTCCACTGAGGTTACCTTTAATAGGGTATTTGTAGTCAATCCCTTAGCCAAGTGGTCCTTAATCGAATCTATTCCTAACAAAACATTCTTGTATAAGCTTCTAACCAGACTTGGCTCCTAACAAGGAAAACTTTAGAAGAGTTCAAAATACTTGTGGGTATTCATCCCAATCGTGGTTTTTCCCATTTGGGTTTCCATGTGAAAAATCATTGTGTCAACTGGTGAATGATTTTGTGGATGTGTTTTTGGTATGGGTGATATAAATGATTGGTAAATCTGCATAGATATATTTGAATGATTGGAAATGATTTGAAATATGTTCTTATTGGTATTAGCGAAGTGGGTTAAGTATTTGGTCGAAGGATATTTAATTTTCAGATTTGTTGCATTATATCACTAAAGTATTAGGTCAACCGGTAAGGTTTGACAGTGCTGATGCAATTTTGTTAAAGTGTCTAAACTGGTAAACTTTGTGAGATGTTTTTGAGTTGGTAAGAAGTTTGATGAAAGCCCAATTAATTTTCTATCTACTGATTCACCCCCACTCTCAGTAGTTGACCAGATCTTTATAGTTTCATCAAATTATCACATAGGACAAAAGATTGTAGAATGAATGTGAGATGCCATGCATGTGGAAAGTTTGGGCATATGGCTAATCAACATAGGTCAAAGAATGGTCAAGGAATCAACAAGTCGATTCAAAGAACAATGTTACTTGCTATGCATGAAACAAAATAGGACATATTACAAAATATTGCAGAAGAAAGAATACACCAAAAGAGAATGAAACATCAAATAAGAAAGGAAAGTAAAAGGTTGATGAGATCTGGAAGGCTCATGCTAAACAATGGATTAGGAATTCTGAAGATCAATCAACAGAGGTAAATTCTCCAGTTAGTCAACTGGCAGAGAAGAATGTTCCTCCACCAGTAGGAAACTTATCTGGTAACTAAGGCCTTAGCCTTAGGGGAGGCAAATTAATAAAAAATTATGCATTTCCCTCGGTAGAGGTCTGAAAGCTTGTTTCAGATCTTGGTGAAGACATTATGGAGATTCACCGGCACTAAGATAATAGATTTTGTATCCGGTATCATATGTTGGCATGAATTAATGTCAATAGGAAATTAGGGTTTCACATAATAGAAGGGAAATGTTGGTTCATTTTTAATCACACAGCATTTAGACCAAAATAAAGCGAGTTCAAGGTGATTGAAGGTGATCAAGAGAATTCTCAAAGTGAATTACAATGCATTTAGAGAAAATTTTCAAGAGCTTTCACCGACAAAGGTTGTGTATTATTTTATCAGTTTTGGAGCTATCTTTTGTTTGCAATGGCTTATGGATTGACCTCTGCTCTGGTAGGTATGGCTACCCCTGTTGTTGTTGACATCAAGGACCATCCACACCCTATTTTCAAGCAATGCCCTCATATTGTAAAGGTTAATGATTCAGTTGGTGCATTTTCTAGGGTTACTGATGCAGTCTTGTATGTTGAGGATGTTCATGCATATATCCACTACACTCTGGAGGATTTGGGTTCTGCTAAAATAAAAACAATGTACATGACAAATCTGTTGGATAGAAGGAGATTGATGAAACCGAAATTCCAAGTTCTAAGGGATCAAGGTTTCATGGACATTTTGGAGATGTTGAAATTTGAAGATGATATGATCAAGTATGTGTTGAGTCGAGTCCATGTGGAATTCATATGGCTTGACCGACCTTACAAGATCACTAAGGAAGCTATTTGTGCAATCACCAGTTTGCCCCTAGCTGGTTAGATTCTCGGAAAGAAGAAAATACCTAACAATGAGGTGGAGAAGTTAACTGGTTCAACTTTTGACAACCGTTCAATGAGGATAAGCATTATTAGAGACAAAGTTGATCAATTTGCAAGCATGATCATCGATTACAAGGTAACCCAATCAAACTAATTGAACTTTGTTTCTAGTTCATGCATTTACTGTACTCACAAGATGGTCAAAGAAAATGAAAAGTATAATCTATGTCAATGGATGTGTGATGAGTTAATTATAAACCTACGAAAGATTAAGGGTGAGAAGAAAGGTATTTTCTAGTATGGAAACCTTGTGGTTTGCTTGATGCTTTTCTTTTTGAATGAGTTACCGAGATCTAACAAAACACAATGGACATTTGATATCCCAGTAGGAAAACAAATTAAAGAAGCTATAAGAGGTTTGGGATAGGAAAAAGAGAGAGACTCCATTCTATGGGGTTATTTCAAATCATTTTAGAAAATAATGAGGTAGAGAGAAAGAGTTCCTAAGCATATAGTTGACAAATACTCAACTGAAATCTTCTTTATGGTGAAGAAGGATGAAACACTGATGGAGGGAGTGCAACCACGAAAGATTTGGATCATATAGATGGTCTATGAGGTAGATGTTGAGATATTGGACTTATATACCAATACTCTTATTGATGCCCTGGTAGATGAACAGGAGAAAACCTTTGGGACAACAAATCAGAAGGAATCCAAAGTTCAGATAGGATTCAACAAGAAGAAAAGGGAAGGAAAGATAAAGAAGGTTGGGGAAGTTGTACAAAAGATGTCTTCTGAAATCAAACATATTATTGGACTAGCTGAAGGATCTTCTCCAGCAGTAGTTCAGGCCTCACCAGCAGCAGCAACCGGCAAAGGTGTAGTAAAGAGAAAGAAATTGAAGACTTATATTACCCCTGTTAAATCTGGTTCTGATACTGATGATGAGCCCCCATATATTCCCAAGAATTATATACAAATACAGAGGAAGAAACCTGAAGAAGGGAAACAACAGAAAGTAAAGGTTACCCCTCTGACAGCACCTAAGAAAATTTTAAAGGAGAGGAAGCCCACGAAGAAGAGGAAATTGGTTAAGGAGTCTACCTCTACTCCCGACAAGAAGAAGAAATCAGATATAGATATAGATCTCAAATCCAGTAAGGGTATCGAAGTCATTCCTCCTCTCTCAATTGCTGAGTTGACTGATCAAATAACTAAAGATGGAATTTGAGTAATATACAACATTACTATGTACATATGGATGATAAGGAGCAAATGGGAATTGAGGAAGAAGTTTTGTTATACTTAAATATATATAAGAAAGATTAATAGAGATAGAAAGGCAAATACCGAGAGATTTGTATAATAAAATAGATGCTAGAAGGTTATCTACGGTTGAAGAGGATATAAATATAAAGATACATGAGTTGTTAACTGTTTGTGGAGCCATAATAGATGAGAAGATACAGCAGTGTCTAGAGTTTGCAAACAAAACAATTTTCTGAAGTAAACGTCGGCATGTGAGTCTCATGGTAGGTAGAGTAAATGAGATAGTTAAAGAGACACCTGAGGCTTGGGTAAAATTATTTGTAGATAAACCTGGGTTCTTTACATCACCGAAAGTCCCTCAAAATTCTAACACTCTAGACATCCTGGTAGATGATAGGGGAAAGGTATATTGGGCATGGATCCACCGGTTTTTGAATAGAAACTAATAGAGTATATTCCTCTGGTAGAACCACTTGTGCAAAATATAGAGAAACCTATAGATAATATTGAAACTATACATGATAAGTAGGATACATCGGAACATAATATTCTGGATATAGAGTTTATTGATGTGGATACAAAAAATAAATAGATTGAGGATATTGAACCTTCAGCACCAAATGTACATACTGAAGAGGTTAATGTTGAACAACTTACTACACCAAGTGGTGAAGCCATCGGTGCAAGTCACAAGGTTGAATCCTCTAGGAAGATTTTGGATAGTCATTCATTGTTGGCACTTGACTCATCCAGTCAAGTTGATTTTGCATAGAAGAATATTGAGTAGCTAAGCAGTTTTAAATTGATGTATGTTGCATCTCAAAAGTTAAGGAAGGAAGGGACTAAAGACAAGTAGGTTATTGAGCAGGCCATTCCGATTTTGCAGCATCTTTCACTGCAATATAAGGTAGATCAGATTGGAATCCCATCCGGAAAACTGAAAGGTTTGACAGAGCATATTTCCAAAGAGTTTAAAACTCTTCAACAAACTTCAAACCAGCAATTAGTAGAGAGGTATAATGTAGCTAGGAAAGTCATATGTGATAACATGATCACATCCAACAAGGCTAATCTAATAGATGAAATGACAAGGATTGATGAGGCTCTTCATTAATGTAGTCGAATATACCGGTCTTGCACTCACATGGAAAAACTAACAAAAGATTTGGATAATAAAGTTAAGGAGGATAAGGACAAGTTCGAACAACTTGTAGTCAGTTTTGATGGTACTGAATCATTGACCAACATGGTTGATGGACAGATTTTTCTTTTAGAGTCTAAAACTTAAGCCCTAGAGAAGGAAAAAGACAAGTTAATCCGACGGGCCAGAGAGTTGAGAGGTTTGGTAAGTCCCCGACTAAATACTTTATTACTTCATAAACGAGAATGTATGGAACAGATGAGTTTGCCCACACTGCCAACCCTAACAGAGGAAGAACTGCACGCTTATATTCTAAATGGGTTTGTATCTATTTTGGGAACTTTTGGGAACTTTGAAATTTGGTTGGGATACTTATTTGACATTTTTGAAGGGTGCTTATCCAGATATTCTCAAGTATATCTAGAATCGGTAATCACATTTTGGTTTGTAAAGAATTTCATTTCTTATTCTTTTTTGCCCCGGTCTTTGGCATTGTTGTCAAAGGGGGAGAGGTGGATGTGAAAAATGTCTAGGGACATTAGAAGTAATGTATATCTCAGAGGGAGTAGTCTTCTAAGATCAGTTTTGGTCATCAGTTTTGGGAGGAACCAGAACAGCACTTCAGTGATCCATTTTTTTATTTTACCAAGGAGTATTTACATATCCCAAGTGCATATAAAGTCAACTATATTAAATAGATGAACTATAGACAAAATCATTTTAATTAAATAATCTAAAGGAAACATTAATAAATAAATTATTAAAGGCTCATAACTATTAAATAACCAACAAATATTAATACTGAATAAATAATTAAACTATAGACATAAGCAAGCTACAAATAAATAAAGGGGTAAATAAATCATAGATATCCATTAAATAATAAATAATAGATATCCATTAAATAATAAATAATAAATAAATCATAATTAGATATTAAATAAATAAACAATTAAGGATTGAATACCCAACAATCAAATAGACAAAATACTATAAATCAAACAATCAATCTAGACATTAAAAATCACATCATCACATATAATCGAATAAATCATCAGATACTAACATACTCACCAAACCGACTAACCAACTTGGCAACGACTTAGACCTAGAGTAGGTGAAGGAAACTTGTGTCAACTCTAAAACCACATATACCATTGGGAATGAAGACACACTCACACCTATGTAACCAGGAGAAGCTCGCAACTAGTAATCTAGGAGGAATAAGTGTCTAGTACTTGCAAATCCTGCAACCACAAAGCAATGGTGCATATATATGCATATATATAAATGGCAGACACGTAGTAGAATTTCACAATGGCACATCACACTCACAATGAGTGATGTGACATTGATTCTACCATGAAGATAGTCTAAAAATGACAGACACATCAAGTAAGAATCTCATCGTATATGTAAACAAGAGATGGGGTTAGTATGTCAATAATCTCCTCAAATGCATAATCGACATAAAACTATCCACAATATCATCTAGTGCTTAATCAATCATAAACCATCAACATAATGAATCATATAAAGTCATCAAGCATGTGTACACATATAAAATCTATCAAATAACATATATCCATATTATCCCATAATCAATAATAATAAATCCCATTATTATCATAATGATCCAAGATATGACAATCGATCATAATAATCATCATATAGCGTATGTCTATGACGAAGTGTCTAACATCACAAAATAGCATCTAAGATAAGTGCAAAGTCATAAGAAGCCATCCAAGTATTATTGTCATGTCTAAACAAGCCTACTAATGCATAGATCAAAAGATAAACTGAGGAGGGACACTACATGACATGACCTTTCTCAACAATGCTTGAATGGTGAATTTGCAGGCTTGAAGATATTTGAAAATTCTTGATGAATGCTTAACGAATGTACAAATGTTAGATTGCTTGTATATGGAGACTTAGATCTAAAATGAATTGATATAATATCTTTATATATAGGGGTTCCTAGGCAAATTACTGATTAGGTCGACCTCCAATGGTCATGCAGAGCCACGTGGATCAAATCTTACTGATGAGATATAGCCCCAACCCTATTTCAAATTTGGGTTGGATTAAGTGGGACCATGGCATTTTGGTATGCCATGGTCCAGACAAGGGCACTCCATGCCCTAGTCTCACCATAATCAAGACCAAAACAATACTAAAAGAGGGTGGGTATCCCATGGTAGGACCCACAAAAAACTATCATGGCCTCAAAGCTAGAGAATAGGCACAAACAGACCTAGAAAGGAGATGAAGATAGGACATGCTAAATTAGAGGTACAAACATGAGGTGTAAATTGGACTGGTGAAAATTTATGACGTTACATTTAGCCCCCACTTTAACAGGAGTGTGAGCCTATGCAAATACTCACGGTAAAGTAGATGAAAGATGAAAGAGAGGAGAAATTAGGAGCGAGATCGCAAGGAGTCTAAGACATCACTATTCTCAAGGAAGCAGGCCCCCAATCTTAGGATCTTAACTCACACAATTGAATGCAGGGGCACACAAAACAAGACAAGGGCTTAAAAAAAAATAACACAAAAGGTAAAAACCAAAACAATAACTCAATTCAACTAGCCAAAGAGATCTCGATAATCAAAATGTCTCAACCACTAATATCACTCTTGAAAATGCCATCAAAATAACATAAGTGATCACATAACAAGAGAAAGACCACACATCAAATCATTAACTATAAATAGGAAAGCTATGAGCTCATGTTTAGAAAATAAAAGAGGCATGGATATCACACTCTATTTGTGATTTTCTAGGTGATCTATGAGAAGAAGAGTGAGAGTGGACATGGATATCACATTCTAGTTGTGTTTTACTAGGTGATCCATGTTAGGAAGGAGAGTAGGAATAGTCTATAAGTGTTTTGCTAGTTCCACTCATCCTTCATATGCAACTATCTGGTTTTAGGTGTTAAGCATCTCGTATAAGAGTTTGTTTTCTCTAGTTTTGTGCATGCAATGACCTATATAAGACATGAAATAAATGAGAAAATGTGTGTCTGGTTTTGGGAACATCTCATGTAAGAGTTGTTTGCTCTGGTTTCAATAATTTGTAACATCGTGTAAGACAAATATATGTCTAGTTTTGAGGACATCTTATGTAAGATTTTGTTTGATCTAGTTTCAAGAATTTGCACCCTGTATAAGACATATATAAATGATGTGTCTAGTTTCAAGTATGAAACATCTCATGTAAGATTTTATTCTCTGGTTTTGAGAATGAAATCCCCATTTAAGACATGCAAAAATATAATACAATATAGTACAAAGAGGACGATGTGTATGTCCCCCGCTTAAAATGTCAACATAGTCCTATCTTGATGTCTTAAGGAAGATAGAAACAAGGATACCCACCTTCAACTGTAAGGAGATATCCTTTTAGGTAACAATGTTCATAAATCTAAGTTAAAAAGGCGATTCTCTTATAAGCAAGGATAAGATAGTTGAAAAAGAGATATCTTGCAACAAGTGTAGAGAGGATCCTTGGAGGAGAAGATATCTTTGCTCAAAAGACATCTTCCTCCAAGAGAATTTTCTTGAACAAACATAACATCTTCTACCAAAAGAAAGGAAGTGGAAAAAGAATGCTTACCTTCCTCCTATTGCTAAGTGAAAGGGATTATTGATTAAGGATGACACACTTTGACCCAAAGTAAGGGGTTTGTTTATAATAGACATGCATTGCCAAGTGTAAAAGAAGTTTTATCCAAGGATACACACCTCTTGCATAAGAGAGAATCCTTGAGCAAACAACAACTTCACACAAGGAATGACATCAAATCATAAGCAAACAACACTCAACAAAGGAAAAGTGGATCCTTAGAAGGGGTAAGATAAATAAATGCCCCCAAAGTGTACGGACAATGAGAAGAATTACACAACCTATAAGGAGAGATTATTGTTATCTAAAATTTCATTACCCATGTAATTTTAGCCAAAGGATGCATATTTATCAAATGATTGCATTTACAAAAGGTACATTGCAGTGTTTAAAAAGAAGAAAGGGCGTATTTTTCATTTGTATTGAACAATGATAGATTACAAATTGAGTTCATGCATCTGAAGCATATTTATATACACTGAGTTTCTTAAAACCTCACACAAGCCGTGAGCTTAGCATTTCTATCTTTCCTACATATCCAAAACAAAAAAGGATAGAATCAAATAATGAGTGTGAGGATAACCAGTCATTGCCTTGGGTTGCTTTGACTGGTTATTGGCTGCCCCGTTGCCCTTATGAATGTTTTCTCGATCTTCAGACTTTAAAAAACTCCTACTTTCCTGCACAAAAAAGAAGAGGTGTTAGATCCAACCGATCTAAGCAATGAAAGATTATCCTACAACATATCATTTATTATAGCCTATCATATTTCTGTTTTGAAAGGGCGGGAAAGATAAAGACAAATCACTACTTCAGGAAAAAGAAATGTTTATGCTAATGTGTTTGTTTCATGTGCAGATAATTAGTTACTCTAATTGGCATGTGCCCCTGACCGAGGCTCCCTTCGGCTATGAGCCCGACATACCCTTTAGAGTAACTAATTTCAGAATATCAAGTGGAATGATGAAGAAACCAACTGAAGTATCAAAGGGACATGTTTGTTTTAAATATGAAACCTTTTACTTTACTATCCATGATATGCATAAAAGAAGATATTAATGAATAAACTGTTTTAAGGGACATATTATTTCAATGTGAAACCTTACAGTATTTAAAAAGGGTCAATACCACATCGTGAAGATAAACAATTCAATGCAGCAAGTTGGTAAAGAAACAGAGTATTTGAGTTTTAAATGCATGTTCAAACAGTGAACTTCAATGAAATCAGAATCAACTGGTAATGAAATGAGTGTCACGAGCCCGTGCTCGAACTTCATTTCCTTACATGGAATTGAATTGCTGTGACGACAACTTGGATAAAAGGATATGAGGTCGAAATCTGGCTGCCCGCTATGATCTATGTTCTTGCTGGCTGCCCTGGGTCTTATATTTTATGGAGAACTACCACAAGTGTCATTGTACGTGAATCACATGTTCAAGGACCAGGTTCTGTACAGGATGTTGAATATAAAATACTGAATGTCTTGGAGTTTAACAACTCAAGGAAACGGCAGTCTGTTATATGTGATCATCCAACTGGCCAACTGATTTTATATTGCAAGGGTGCTGACTCTGCCATTTATCAGAGATTGGAAGACAACAAGAGCCCAATTGCAGTTGCCACCTGGAACCACCTAGGAAAATTTTCTTCAGAAGGCATCAGAACACTTTGTGTTGCTTACCGGTTTCTTGATTTTAGTATGTACCAATCATGGAATGCAATGTTTCAAGAAGCAAGGTCTTCTTTAACTGACCGAGAACAGAGAATACATCAAGTTGCAGAGTTAATCAAGGAACAATTTATTTTACTTGGGTGTGTAGCAATTGGGGACAAGCTACAAGATGGTGTTCCCACGTGCATTCATATTTTGCTGCAAGCTGGTATCAAAATTTGGGTTTTGACTGGAGACAAGATAGAAACTGCAATCAATGTTGGTTATGCATGTGGTTTTATTGATGGAAATAGAAGGCAAATAGTCATTATTTACTAATGATTCAAACACAAAGGGGATTTTGAGGGTTTTGGGCAATCGAAACTGGTTACACTAGCGCAAGTGGGTGGTTACTACAACTGATCTTTTGGGTATGGCAAAGCTTGGGTTTTGTTGTGGTGATTCAAATTTGAACGGCCATGACGCCGTTTGCAGGAGTATTGATAATTGTGGCAATGTATAGCCGATTTGCAGAGTCTGCAATGGAGCTCCCTGGATGGCTCGGTGAAACGTATAGGATACCATTGAGAACTAGCAAGGATGCGTCTAAACTTTCCATATTGAAATATGGTCCACCTTCTGGCTTTGATCCAGCTCGAGTAACTCAGTTGTCTTGGCATCCCAGGGCCTTTTTGTACAAGAATTTCCTTACAGATGAAGAGTGTGATCATCTCATTGCATTGTCAAGAGACAAGATGGAGAAATCCATGGTTGCAGACAATGAGTCAAGGAAAAGTGTTATGAGTGAAATCCGAACAAGCTCAGGAATGTTCTTGAGTAAAGGCCAAGATGAAATTGTTGCAAGGATCGAGGAAAGGATTGCAGCTTGGACATTTCTTCCAAAAGAAAATGGAGAGGCAATGCAGATTTTGCATTACGAAAATGGCCAGAAATATGAACCTCATTTTGATGATAAACTCAATCAAGCCATGGGTGGTCACAGAATTGCCACAGTGCTGATGTATTTATCTGATGTGGTGAAGGGGGGAGAGACTGTCTTTCCTAATGCAGAATCAAAGCAGAGCCAGCCAAAAGATGATTCGTGGTCAGAATGTGCCAAGCGTGGCTATTCAGTGAAGCCCAACAAAGGGGATGCCCTACTGTTCTTCAGTCTTCACCCAGATGCTACAACTGCTGAAACTGGATGGGACTTCAGTTCACGATGGATGAGTAATTAGAAGAATCTTACAACATTGCATACCACTTCTATCATACCTGTAGATCTGAATACTTATTTATTGCAGATGGAATTGAATATAGTTTTTTTTTTTTGCCAAAGCTCTTGGTAAAAATTCAGTTGCTAAAGATTTCATTCAAGCTCTATTGCTCGGCAACTTGCAATTGATGCTATCTTTTGGAACAATGACATGGGCTAGTGGCTTGATTATTGGCTTGACCAACACAACTGTGAAATACAGACAGATCATCTCACGAAATGCAATGATTGTAAGTTACACACAAAATGTTTTAAAAAAAAAAAAGAAAAAAGGGCTTTATACAGAGTTGAAATCTCGAAGAAACAAAAGGAAAAAACCCTCTTCGTACTTCCAGCAATGGTATATTAATAGAGAAACATTCATCAGGAGTCATTTGCGTACCTGTGAAAAACAAAATTTGCATTTAAAGACAAGACCCAGAAAGTCCAACAACCTTCATCCATGGCGGCACCAAACCCTCGAGAACCTTCCAAGTTGTTTTCATTTTGCAAAATGAGGAAAATGCGATGGGAGTGAGATACTTTTAGGGTTATAAAACCCTTTGTCATATTTGATAATTCTTCCTCAAGTCCGCTGGGATTAAATAAATGTTCAAAATATAATAAAAGTCAGACATATTTGATAAATGGATGTTTATTAAAATATCAAATATGTTTTATTTTTATTATATTTTTGTTTTCATTCTTATTTCAAAAGCTGGTATTTATTTGTAAAAGATATTTAATTACAATGCAATTATAAATTGTAATTAAATATTATTCTAAATGTAAAAGGTATACTCATATGCAAGAAGGAGACTAAGTCTTTTGACTTAGTTTTTAAGGAGGAGTTAATTCAGGAGAGATAAGGCTTTCATTGAAAGAAGTCTTTTCAGTTTGGAGACATAAGGAGAGCATATAGGATCACTCATAACCACTTGGGAAGAATTCAAAAGGAGTTGAGATATTTTTGGAGACAAGAGCGTCTTTATAGGAACATGAGGTTGTTTGAAACCAAATGGAGCAAATCTAGGGAGGTTGGAGCAATTTTAGGTAAAGGGTCGAAGTTGGACTTTTCCACCATTTTGGGGGGCTTTTATTACTTGGTTAAGTGTTTTGAGGCTGTTTCTAGTGCTCTTTTGGGTTGATTATTTATTAAGGAAGACTTTTCCAGGTTTATAGCCCTCTTTGGTGTCTTCTAGACTCCTCTTTTTGAGGCATTTTTCTTGCATCCGACCCAAATCAGTTGGGGTTTTTTGTACTTAGTGCCTAAAGACACTTCATTTGGAGTTAGTTCTGATTATGCAGAGAAGGCTCTCGTGACAACATTTTATCCTTAGCATATTTTCTTGTATACTTTCTGTAACTCAATCTTGGAGATTGAATATATGATGACAACATCTTTTGGAGCAAGGTTTTATTAAGTTTCTTTTTCAAGCCTTCTTTTCTTTCTGTATCTTTGTGTTCATAGCATGATTGATAGAGGTAACCAGTGAATTGTATTATTCCTTGTTATTTTGTCTCATCAAGAGCCTAGTCGCAGAAGTGTATTTTGTTTGCAGGTTGCAGTTTGTGTCCACAAGAACATGGAGCTTTTATGTGAATATATATTTTCCTTGATTGCTCAGTCTAGGACCTTTCTGTGAAACATTTATGCAGGCCTATATAGAATAGAAGTGTTACCCACTAAAATAGAAATTTTTTGCAATTAGAGACCTGTCATTATCATTTTAGTTTCCCTCAAAGTTTGGTGAATCACCTAGTTACTTAGTTTATTTTTATTTTTCCTTTTCTCTTCCCTTTTCCTACCAAGTTTTCAGTTGTTAGAAGAGAAAATAGGCGATTTATCCAATAGGAACCGGCCTAGGAACCGGAGGTTTCATTTCAAGTTTGCGCATTGCCCACATGCAGAAGTGAATCCCATGTTAGGCCAAATTACTAAACTTGTAGTTTAGTAGGGTGCAAATTTGAGCCTTAACAATTATACATAAGAAAATTCACTATGTACTCACATGAAGGAATATTCAATGCAAGAAAAGACATCATGGTGCAGCCACGGATAGGAGGATCCCCAAAGAGGAAGTCTGGTTAGTGCAGAAAGATCAAAACAACACAATACAACATGAGAGAGAGAGAGAGAGAGAGAGATAATTCCATATCAAGCATTGATCAATTCATTGATTCAAATGCAACTACTGGTAACATTCGACTTACATGCAGGCAACTGCCTTGTTACATAAATATGTCCATATGCATCAATCCGGAAGAAACATAGGACTAAAATTATAATCTATGGTTCTATATCCTGAATACTCATCTTCTACAACCAAATACATCATTATATAGCATCTTGGAACATCCGAGTTGGCTAGGAAAGATCACAATCCCCAAATAAAGGAAAATGAAACGTGTAGATAGATCGACCCAAAGGAGAGATCAAAATCCTTTAAAAAAGAATCACCACAAAGTGCAAACCAACAAGAGGGTTAGCTAGGCATTAAAGATCATCCCACACATGATAATTCAGCTCCAAAAATCAAGGAATCGCTCTACAAGATCCAGGAACACCAACTAGCCATTAAGCTCAAGCATCCGAGGAAAACAGGAAATTGCCAACCAATCCAGAAGTGATAACTTGTCGGAAAGAGATCCAAATGAAATGTGGATCTAGAAAAATAAAGATGAACAAGAATTAAATTCAAATCTAGCTCCGCAAGAGAAATGATCAACACCGAGGTATCTAGTAACTCTTAGAAACAAAACTGTTGAAAAGAACAAAGAAACTGAAAGGAAATATTTTTTTGGGTGATGCAAGATTGCCAAGAACTAGGGATGCTCCTGCATCACATCAAGATATTCAAAATGCAACTCTAAAGAAGAGGTAATCTTTAAAAAGGAGAGATGTATAATTAAGATGAAGGATCACATGCCCCTCTAAGGAGATATTAGTCATAAGAGACCATTTCAAGAAAGGAATAAATCCTAACCAAAAAACACACATGTGCTTGTATGAAGGATAATTTCATGCAAGAAAGGACATCAAGTTATGAGAAATGAAACCCATAAAGGAAATAGTGAAACCTTGTATAGATAGGAGATAAGATAATATTCTTGCCTCCCAAGCATAGAGGCAAGAATGAGTTATGTTACTACCCCAAGATGATTGAAAATGAAAAAGAATCACCACTCATGACAAAGATCCCCCAATGAAGTTAACTACTAGTTTCATAGAGTGAGGAGAAACATGGAGGGTGAATGGAGTGCTAAGGCACTACCTCTTCAGTAAGGAAGGGTGCAAGGTCAGTTGTAAGATCTATGTGAGCTCTATCATATTTTCCTTTAACAAATATTTTAAATTCTTTACAATTTCCAAGATAATGATATTAACTACAATGATAAGAATGTTCATCACCTTCCTTATTCTTATAATTGTGATTAAGTCTAATGAAAGAAAAAACAACATTCTTATATTACTTCAATATCCAAAAGATTCTAGTAGCTAGTTTCTCATTGTCATTAATAGGAATAGGTCTTGTCTCTTGAGATGTAGGACAAGGGTTGCTAGAAGAAGATGGATTTTTTTCTATAGATTATTTTGCCTATGCCATTATCAATGAGACCTTGCATTATATTTTAAAAATATAGACAATAATTAGTATCATGGTCATTAGTTTGATGATGTGAGCAAAAAGGAGTGTTTAAGGAAGAAGCACCTTTAGATGTATGATAGAGTTTATGTCTTGCAAAGTAATCCTTAATTTTTTGAACCATAAGGATATCATCCATAGGTGAATGATGAGGATGTCCTAGACATTCGGTAGTATCTTGTGTAGGAGGGTTTATAGAGAATTTAATTCCTTGTTTATATTTTCCAACTCCTTGCCCTCTATAACCTTGTTTTGATATAATGTTATAACCACTCCTATTTAAGAGATTTCTAATTGAGAGGAAGGAGTATTATAATGAATTTATTTAAAATTTGTAGTGTAAGTACACCTAGAAGGAATAAAGGGAGAAGTAGATAAAGAATGAATATCCTTTGTGCATAAATTCTCCTTTCTATCATCATGCATATCCTCTTTGATAGGTTGGGAAGAAACAAATGTTTTGATGGTTAAGATAAGCTCTAGGAGAAGAAGGGGGGTTTAGAGAGATTGAAACACCAATATTTTGACCTTGTCCCCATTGCACTAGGGTATGTGTATGAGAATAAGATGGTTCCATGTTTCTCTTAAATGCTTGTTCTCCATTAGAGAGATCATTGATAGTAGTATTGGCCCCTTTCTTCATTCACATGAGATACCCTAGGAGAGGTACCAGAGGTATAAGTATTAGGTTTTTCATTAGCATCTCTAGGATTATGATTATCTACAAAAGCTTTTATGTGATCTACATATGTAATGTGTTTTCCTAAAAATATCACCATAAAAAATATGCATCATGGATAAAAGATTTAAGATTTAGTTGATTAATAGGAAACATTTTTGAAATACTAAAAATGCAATATGCCAAAGTTCTATGATTGAAAAGAAGCAAGGTAAAGTGAAAAAAAACCATTATCCAACACATGATTTTGATAGATATTGTGTGCGGGAAAAGTGGTGTGATGAAACGGAAAATAGAAATTCAGGACTAGTCCACACACCAATGGGACTCTTGGTGCAAGTTATGGAGTTATATGGAATAACTCAACTTCCCAAGGGATGTTCCATTGTTCTATATCTCACAAGACCCCTCAAACCATTTCCTTTGCTCTCAGATCACTGAGCAAAGTGACTTAGGGATGACAATCATGAGAATGAGGGATGTTTGATCAATCTAACATGAATGCAATCCTAAATGTGCAAGATATTAACAAATAAGAGTTAAACTAGCATGTATAGTATGATAAGATGAAAGGATTAGTAAAAGAACTATCCTAACATGATACACTAGCTTAATATGATTATTATGATAATGGAAATACTTCTAAAATGCTAGTTTAGATGATTTCTATTAAAAGAGAGACTCAATGCTTTATAAAAATATGTATAGACTAGATGCATGAAACTTGGATGATGAAAATGGAGAAAAGAGGGCTCTATTTATAAGAAAAACATGGCAATGAAGGGTCAAGATTGGATAATCTTAACAAGGGCCAGGATTGAAAGCTATCAATCCATGTTTAAAATTCTCACCAATGAAATGGTGACAATTGTCAACATAAGACTGCTTGAGAAGAGATGTAAGAAGCATTAAATGCTTGAGAAGACCTCATGGTTACCTTAGGAGGTAAGGGCTAAGCTTAGGTTAGGGTTATCCAATGGATAAAGCTTTTACCAAAAGGGTAAACTCTTGTGCAAGGGTTAAAGGAATAACCATGGTCAAAGCAATGAATGCTTGATGAGACCCTTGGGTTAGATGAGGGTTGAGTTAGAGAGAAAGTCTCTAATCATGCAAGAGGGTTGAGTTAACCATTAATAGTTTAGAATACTTTCAAGGTTAACTTGTTGAAGACATAAAGCTTTTAATGGTTTTCAAAGACTTTGAAGGTTTGAGAAGTGACTTCCCTTTATTTAGGAATGTGACAATATTTAGAGGATGGGTTAGGCTAATTTAGAATTGATTAGAAGAATCTAGAAGGGGGTTTAGAGAGGCAAGTGGGAGATGTAGGAAGATGCAAGTGGATGGAGGGTAATTTTAATTAAAATAAATTACTTTATTTCAACTAAAATAGATGCAACTTGCATAAATACAAGTGGGGGTTTTAAATAAATAAATTAGATTTATTTATTTGCAATGAACAATTTAATTAAAAGGGGATAAAGGGGAATTAATTAAATAAAGTGATTTATTTAATTAAAGGGGTAGAAAAGACTTAGGTGAATTTAATTAAATAAATTGAATAACTTATTTAATCAAATAGATGAATGTGGATAATTTAATTAAATTAAATATAATTAAATAGAGGAATGAGAGTAAAATGAATATTAAATATTCACTTAAGAAAGTGGTCATTTTTATACGTCTATAGATATAAGTAAAAAAAATGTAATCATATGTGAAATGGTAAATAAATTAGATCTATTAAGTGACATTATGAATGCCTAAGATAAGATCTGAAAACAAAAGTTGCAAATTATGTAATCCACAAATCAAATTAACCAAAATAAATTAGGGTTTTTATGCCTCTAAATTTATGAACTTTTGGTTAAAAATATAATCTATGAGTGCAAGCTTGAAAATTAAAATGCCCACAAATCATTTCTAAGAATACAAATCAGAAATAGTGGTGTAAGGAGTCGATTCAAAATGTAATGGTGGAAAATTAGGGTTAGGGTTAAATTAATACAATAAAACCACTAAATGACCTAATTAAAATAATTACATTGAGGAGAGGAATACAATAGATCTATCCTTGCAAGACCAAGATTCTAATCATATTCCAGGCTCCTTAGATAGGGGCTTCTCCTCCTTGGATTGAATTGTTAAATATTGGGGCAAAATAGTGATTATTGAAGAGATCGAGCCGAAATAGTGAGCTACAAATGTCGTACAAAGACACCAACTTGAATATGGGCAAAATAATATGTCATGGATTTGTTCCCATAAGTTCAAGTTGATTTTTTGGGAATAGGTAGTGTCAATTCACCATGGTCCTTTGAATTTCTCGCCTCTAAAAGTTGAACTTGTTCATCTCTGTGAATTATGTCAATCCTCCCAAACACATCTTTGTACCTATTTCCTGCACATAGAAATAAGGGGGAAATAATTGGGGAATAGGGGACCTTGAATGAAATAATGTAAATATTAAAATAAATGCTAAATAGATATACCTCATATCTACACTTGCTGATGATGATGTTTTTCTCTTTGAATGTAATCACAAATGTTGTATGAAATGGTATGAACATGAAAAAACTCTAATCACACACACATGCTTTTATAAGAACTAACATGACTTTGATCCACAATGCTTAAATGATGAATATGCAGCCTTGAAGATCTTTGAAAATACTTGATGAAGGCTTCACGAATGCACAAATGTCAGATTACTAGTAGATGGAGACTTAGATCTAAAATGGATTGATATAATATCTTTATATAGGGGCTCCTAGGTAAATTATCTATTAGGCCAATCTCCAAAGGTCATGCAGAGTCATGAGGATCAAATCTTATTGATGAGATATACCCCCAACCCTATTTCAAATTTGGGTCGGATTGAGCAAGACCATGGCATTTTGTGGCACCATGGTCCAAACTAGGTCGCTCACACCCTAGTCCCACCACAATCAAAACTAAAATAATGTTGAAAGAGGGGGGGTATCCCATGGTAGGACCCACAAAATATTGTTCATGGTCTCAAAGCTAGAGAATAGACACAAATGGACCTATAAAGGAGATGAGGATAGGACACACAAAAGTAGGCACAAAAACATGAGGTGTAAATTGGACCGATGATAATTTATGACACTACAGTATGTAAGAATAGCTCAATTTCCAAACTATTGGACCTCCCTTATAGAGCAAAATATTTTTGGGATAGGGAACATTTGACGATAGAAATCTTTCTAAGAAAGGAAGAGAGAAATACCAATCTTAGATGGTGCTCATTACTTCAGGGGAACAATTTGTCTCATAGAAACCTTTCGCGTTCATGAACTAGGAAGCCAAGATTGGCAATTCTCCCTTCTTATCTTTTTCATAAAATTGTTGTTGCATTTGGGCATGATTTGCACACAAATTATGGTGTTACACTTCCACTTTCTCAATAGCTTCCAACTTCCATTGAAAATTGTGCAATATTTCTCTTGCTACCTAGCAGATGAAATCCTCAGGCCATGATGTTGTAAATGAACCCTTTGTGGCCATTTGTGGGTGCATTAAGTAGCCATTCATCATGCCATCTAGTGAATAGAACCTACACCCAAAACTGAATTTGGTCCCACCAGCCCCTACGATGTTCACATCAGTCACACCACCCATAATGTCCACTTTCCCTACCTTGGCAAATCCATCACTAACCCCGTCAGCTGCAACAAGCTCTTCCATGTTGATATCCACGTCACTATACGTCCCAAATTTCTCTCCAAGAACTCTGAGCTTGCAACTCCAAGTGAGAAGTGAGAACCAAGCCAGAATCTAATGTCAGGCATAGATCAAATGCAACTCCAAGCAACAGATGATGGAAGATCAAAATAAGTTAATGAAGAGAAACCTAAAATGAGAGAATAATAGAGACAAATAATACAATTTTGAGAAGACTCTCACCAAGCTATCACTAAACTAGTAAAGGTGAGAGTATAGTGCTTATTATATAGATAAAGAATAGCATATACATCCAATAAGTACATTAACTACCACTCCCCATAAAATGTGGGAGGTTTAACCTACTTGATAAATGCCAAAATATGTGGCATAACCTCCTAACATGAAAAGAAAAGGAGTTATAAAGGTGGCACATAAATATGAAAGAGTGTGAGAAACCCGACTACCCCATAACACACTTAGGAAATGATAAAATAGTGGTTATGTGAGGTGGCACAACAAACCAAAAGAGGGTCTATAACTCAACCACCCATGAGTAGGTGGGAGTTACACATGTATCTAAATTATCTTTCCATATGTCCTCATATTAACCACTCCTAATAGCCTAAGTAAGCTTAAATAATATTTGTAGGAAAAATAAATAACCCCTAACATAAGGAAAAATAAAAAACCTACACTAATAGCCCTCCTTAAGCATAGCTTAAATGGGTGAAAGATGGGTCCCGACAAACGAGGCCATGTTAGGTACCCATGTACATAGATATCTCTCCCAAAAGAATAAGCCTCCCTAAGAGGAATATCCCCCCTAAATAGAGAGAGAAAAATTGAAGGACTAAGAAGACCCTCCTAAAGAAGACACCTATCGCATCCCAAGCAAAGCTTGCAAATGAAGGAACTTGCTTTCGATGAAGGAAATGGCGAATATGATTGTAGTCTACTCTAATATAGAACAATACTTAAGATTAGTGATGCCATCCTATATCGGATCCCTAATGTAGTGCATATGTATCTCAATCTATTTCGTCCTCTCGTGATGAACAGGATCTCTTGAGATCTGTATAGCACTCGGCTTATCACAAAAGATGATTGTAAGTTTTCTGACTGGAATACCAAACTAAATGAGAATATTTTGAAGCCAAAAAGCCTCAGTGGTTGCATTGACTACCCCTCTATACTCAGCCTCTGTTGAGGAAAGAGTAATTGCAGATTGCTTCTTGCTCAACCAACAAACTGGACAAGAACCAAGTGAGAAGAAATACCCCAAAGTAGACTTGTGATCCTAAAAATCACCTGAACAATTTGCATCTATATATCCAACCAAGTCAATATACATGGTTTTTGCATACTAAATTATATAATTATGAGTACCCTAAATGTAGTGGAGGACCCACTTAGCTGCTTTCCAAGGTAACTCATGTGGCTCCTACGTGAATCACATGACCATTCCCACAATATATAAATGTCGGGTCTCATATGAGTCAAGTAGATGAGACTCCCAATAAGTTATCGATATAAAGTGCCATCAACCAAGGGTGAAGAGCACTTAGCCTCAAGTTTGACCCTTAATAAAAATAGAGTCGATGCAGGCTTACAATTAGCCATGCAAAATTTTGAGAGCATATCAAGTGCATACTTGGGTTGTCCAAGGAAGATACTTAAAGGTGGGTGAGTGATCTCAATTCCTAAGAAGTAATGCAAAATACACAAGTCTGACACTAAAAATATATCATGTAGAGCAGTTTCCATTGCCTTTATGGTGGATGTGTAACTCCCTGTGATCAAAAAGTCATCAACATAGAGAACTAGAAATGTGAGAATTTTATCTTGTTATAGAATGTATATGTTTGGATAAAAATGGCATCGATTGAAACCAACTGTCAAAATATTTGAGTCCATCTTGGCATACCAAGCTCGAGGAGCCTATTTGAGGCCATAGAGAGACTTTTGAAGTTGACACACAAGTGAAGGATATTGAACAAACCCCTGTGGCTACTCCATGTAGATTTCCTCCTAAAGGTCACCATGAAGAAAAGGTTCTCTTCACATCCATCTAATGAACTTCCCAATGATGGGCTACAACTATAGCAAGGACAAGTCGAATGGAATTCATCTTAGCAACTAGTGCAAAAGTATCATAGTAGTCAATCCTAGGAACCAAGGAGAATCCTTTTTCTACCAAGCGAGCCTTAGACTTATCAACTGACCCATCTACTCCACAAAAAAATTGATAGATCCACTTGCATCAAAAAAGTTTCCTTCCCTTAGGAAGAGGGACTAAATCCCATGAGTGATTCCTTAGAATTGAACTCTTATTGCATTATAGAATCCCACTCAAGAACACATGAAGCTGATCAGGAGCTGAAGCAATAAAGAGATGTCGATCTTGATGAAATTGTGGCCTAGTTCTTCTTGTATTTGATGGATCACCCAAACAATCACCAGTTGACTCAATTTTTTGTCAAGCCCAAAGAGGCACTAAGGGTGGAGAGTTTGGGGGAGAATCATCAACCTTCAAATGATGACTATGAGAGAAACATGAATCCTCATCATCATTGTCACCATTTGAAGTGGAGGAAGAAGATTCCTCATCAAGATTATGAGGATTAAGATCCTTTGAATAATTATCATCATGATGCAATATCTCCAATGTGATAGTGGATTAAAAAGTGGTATGAGAAGACCTAGAAGAACTCTCCTCAAAATGAACACTCCTCTCAATGAACAACTCATGAGTGGTGGGATTGAGAAACCTATACCCTTTGACATCATCTAGATAGCCAAAAAATATGCAAGGCTTGTTGTGAAGATCCATATCCTTGTATTTCTCTACTAGAATATGGTCCCATGCAAGAGAACCAAACACTCTAAAGTACTTAATTTTGGGTTTTTGACCAATCCAAGCTTGAAAAGGAGTTTACCCCCCAAAGCTTTGTGAGGAACTCAGTTGTGAATGTAACATGCATAGTTGATGGCCTCTTCCTAGTAATGAGGTGCCAAATACTTGGAGTGAATCATACAATTAGCCATATCCTTCAAGAAACTATTCTTGCATTTTGCGACACCATTTTGCTAAGACTCTATGGAACCATGTGCTACATGTTCATACCTTTTGAAGCACAAAATAGTTCAAATTCATTATTAATGTATTCACCCCCATTATTTGTATGTGGAATCTTGATGAACTTCCTATCTATTGTTTCTCTACAAAATCTTTGAAATCTAGAAAATTCCCGAATACCTCAAACTTTTGTTTCAGAAATTAAAACCATGTGTATCTAGAAAAGTCATAAATAAATGTCAAGACATATCCAGTCCTACTGAAGGATGATTATTGAAATTGTCCTACCAAGTCACTATATACCAACTTCAATAGTTGTGTATCTCTCTATGCTTTTCCTTTATCATACTTCTCCTCTGGATGATTACCAAGAATGCATCCTTGGCAAACTCCATCAGAAAATTGAATAGAAGGAAACCCTAAAACCATGTCCTATTAACTAAGTTGTTGCAAGTATTGGTAGTTCAAGTGGCCAAACCATTGATACCACAAACAACTAACCTCATTTGCATGAGTGAGTAATATTGTTGAACGAGAGTCAATAACGAAGTGAGAAAATTGATATAATCTTGATTGATGGTCTATTTTCCCCACAACAACAATAGACTTATTATGCATTTCACTAATTATCATTGTATCTAGTGTGACCTCTACTTGCTTGCTAAAACTAGTGTGAGTGATTTGATAAAATGATAGGAGATTGGTTGATAAATATGAAATACAAAGGACACCCTGAAATATTCCTTCACCCACATTAACAGACCCTCTCCCATGCACTTCAACATGAGTGTCATCACCCATTAGTATGGAAGGTATAGCACATGGATCTAAAGAGGTAAAATCATGTTTTGAAAGATCCATGTGGTGCGAAACACCTAAGTCAATTATCCAAGAATTTGGTTGTGAAAGAACAACAACTAGGGCCTTACCCTTTCCTTTCCCCTTACTCTTGTCTATGTCCTTAGAATATCCTTTTGATGAATTTTGTTTGACTGAATCAGGCACCTTGATATTATTCTTTTTTAGAAGATGGGAAAGGTGATCAATTTATTTCTTTAAACACTTATGTTTATCATGGCTAGGCCTCTTACAATAAAATACTTAACCTTCTCCTTCTTAGGTTGTTCACCTTTTAATGAAGAGATCTAATTATCTACTTTTGAAGTAGCAAATTTCTGATCTTTCTTCTTCTCTCCTTAGTTGTTTGGTTTCTTATCTTACTTACTAAACACTTTATTTTCTTTTGTGCCTTGATTTGCAGCTAAGGCATGTGACTTAGAGGACTTTATTGTACCCATTTGAATAAATTTGTCCTACTCCCTAGTGAGCTCTACAACAAATTCATCTAGAGAAGGCATTTTGAATGTGGTACCTAGGGCACATTTTGTAGCATAAAAATGTAGAAACAAACACTGAATAGTTAGGACCAAACTTAGAAAGAATGCTCAAGATCAATTGTTCATCATACTTCTTAGTTCCACACTATTCCAACTATAATCTTATTGATTTGATTTTTGTGAAGAAGTCTTGTATAGTTTCAAAATTTATTGGACTCAACCCTATGAGTTCATTCTCTAACTAATGACCTCTTAACTTATCCTACTTACCAAAGAGGTTTTCTAAAGTGGTCTACACTCCATTTGGTGTAGTAGCAGATTCAATGTGGAAAAGAAGGTTAGGAGAGACTGACATACATAGAGTACCAAAGAATTCATCACATTCGTTAAACCATTTTATCTTTTTTATATAATCTTGAGGTTCGGTTTAGAGTCCCATTGTAATACGATGATATCCATGCCTTTTCAAATAGATTACCATCATAGATTTCCATTCAAAGTAATTATATGGTGTTAAAAGAGGAATTGTAGATGCATCCATTATAGTAGAAAATAAGATTGCAAATATCTAAGAAGAGTGCAAGAAAGAAGACATGCAAAACACCCTCCTCCTTTCCACTAGTCTCAAAAATCACCCCCCCCCCAAATAATAAAAGGTTGGCACTTTATAATTAATGCATTTACAAGGCCTTTTATTAGATTATAATGCTTTCTAAGGCTCCAATCCAGAAATAGAAATTTTTAATACAAATAAATCTGATACAAAATCTTTTAAAAATAGCCTTATAGTTTTGTATTTCTCTTCAATAACTTTCCAACACCTATTCGTTTTTGAAAAATAGAGTTCTGAGGTGAAAGATATGGCCTGTTGAAGAGAGAAAAAAAAGTAATTGATTCAACCTACAATATCAGATGGAAAATGACAAAAAAATTAATGAAATCTTGTAGCGTCGTAAATTGTACGCACTTGCTAGGGTGGTACAATTTCACACCTAGTTTAGCACCCGCCTTGGCGCATTTTGCATTTTGCATTGCATTTCCCCTTTAGCACTTAATTAATTAAAGTAATTAGGTCTAAGGTCCTATTTCATCATCTTCCATATCATAAAGTTGGGCCCTTTTCATTAAAGTGTGCCCCTTTCATTTTATTCCTCTAATACATCATTTAATCAAAAACCCTAATTAGGTCATATTTTGAACTTGGGGGCTTGATTTCGGGGGTCAAAACATCTTGAAATCAGCTGTAACTTCAGGATTCTCTCTAAAATCATCATATCTGATGGCCCTGAAAATTTGGTGAAAAGTTGTCAGGACCATGGCGCCCGGCGTGCACATGGTCCTGGACATTTTTCCTGAAATTTTAGGAGCGCAATCCAATCATAAAATAAAGCTTAACCCCAAGAAATTGGCGGGAGATTCAATCTCTAGGTTGGCCAAAAGTTGAAATTAAGACCTAGGGTTTCATATATAAGAGCTCTCTTTCTTCATTTGAAAGGATCCAAATTTTGGTTTCAAGGGCCTTCTATGCAGTGAAAGAGCAGATCTTTGAAGACTTCAACAACATTCAACATCCATCCATCAAGCATTCATCAATTTCATTCATCCATTTAGGGCTTTGAAGACATTGAAGAGAAATAAGGGATCACCGACTGAAGATTGGCTTGTATCCCTCCCTTGGGGTTGGGTATGATTTCATGTTGTTTTCATGTCTTTGCATAAGCCTCATTATATCACTTGTATTCATGCTTTAGATCTCTTTACATCTTGATTTGGAGCATTTACATTATCATTTACAAGCAATTAGGGTTTACTTTCTAGGTTGCTCTAGTTTGCTTACTTGCATTTTAGGATCTTGCACACACACTACTTTTACAATACAACTTGGCTATTCATGGAGGTGGAAATCACCAAAGCAGGGGTTTGACTAAGGCAAAACCCTATATAGCCGCCCACCATACCTTTTCAGACATAAGTGCAGGTTTCGGGATTTGGACGACGCCGCAAGTTGCAGATCCGACGGAAGCAGACGGAGACTGAACTTCACACCGAATTTTAGAGAAAAAGACCAGGATAGGGGCGTGGGGCGCCCTGGTCCTACCAGGACAGGGGCACTAGGCGCCCTGGTCCCTGGGATAGGGGCGTTGGGCGCCCTGGTCCTTCTGTCAGACAGCAAGTTTTAGACAACTTTTCAGGTTACCAAATAGTAGTTTCAGGTGCAGTTTCAGGAGCAAAATCAGGACAGTGGCGCCCGCGCCCCGTTCCGAACATTTTCACTTAGATTTTAACTTCGGGTACGCATTTGCATTCTTGTCTTGTCCTTGTGTTTGCAGCTTTCCATTGTTTAACATCAATTCTGCAATTTTGTTATTAGTTCATACTTGCACTTTGAGGTTAGTAGTTGAACTTGCATCATTTTATCTATCATTTGCAACAAAGGAATAGAAATCCTAATAGGTAGCCCGTGGCTCTTTCTTCCACAAAAAGAAGTAGCCAATTGTGTGATACCTCTAGGCTCTTTTGTATTCCACAAGTGTGTGATTGAAAGTGAGATTAGGGCATGTTTGCTTAGTGTCACTTTTTCCCCTACACAAATCTATGTGGATGGAGTGTTCTCCTCTCTACATTTTCATCAAGTACTCGTTTGCGAAAATCCAACACCTGAAGCAAAAATTATGCAACTTTTTAAAAAGTTGCTAAGACTACCAGTTAAAAAATGATGCACACTCAATTTGAACTCATTTTTTGAAAAATTTACTAACTATATGGAAACAAGAACAAAAACCTAGAAGTTTTTTTTTATGTTGGAAAAAAACCTAGAAATCATTTTTCTTGCGAATGAGTGGAAGCTAGAATTCTGAAGCCAAAATGAAAACAACTCTTAGTAAAAAAATCACTCTGATTTTGGTGAAATAAAAGTCACTTTTGACTTTTTCAAGCCTTTTGGACTCTCTAGAAATGTTGAAAAAGCTTCCAATATTACCAAAAAGCTACAATCACCCAAATTTCATAGGAACAAATGTATATATAAACCATGTTAACTAGAAGCTTACTTTCCTTTAAACTGATTTGATTCTCTAGGTCACATGAGAATGAAGGAGAAGAGCATACTTAGTTTTTAAGGAAAATATTAGCTATCTAATTATCTAAAATCTCTCTAAAAAATTTAGAAAAACAATGAACTATACTAGACAACATGATTCTAGTACCATGTTAGATTCTATGAGAAGCAAGAACTGAGCCAGGATCTGATGTTAGTCATAGATCACATGCAACTCCAAGCAACAGATGATCGAAGATCAAAATAGCTAAATGAAGAGAAATTTGAAATGAGAGAAAAAAAGAGACAAAGAAGAGAATTTTGAGAACACTCTCAATGAACTATCACTGAAATAGTGAAGGTGGGAGTATAGTGCTTATCATATAAAAAAATAATAGCACATACATCCAAGAGGTGCATTAACTCCCACTCCCCATAAAAAGTGGGAGGTTTAACCTACTTGGTAAATGTCAAAACATGTGGCATAACCTCCTTATATGAAAACAAAAAAAGAGTTATAAAGGTGGCATATAAAGTCAAAAGAGGGTGAGAAACACAACTACCCCATAACCTACTTAAGAAATGACAAAATAGTGGCTATGTGAGGTGGCACAACAAGCCAAAAGAGGGTGTATAACTCAACTACCCATGAGTAGGTGGGAGTTACACATGTAGCTGAAGTATTGTGCCACATTTCCTCATATTAAACACTCCTAATAACCTAAGTAAGCTTAAATAATATGTGTAGGAAAAATAAATACCCCCTAAAATAAGCAAAAAATCAAAAACCTACACTAATAGAGTTAGAATAATAACCTCTATTTCCATTTTTTGCATTTGCTTTTTTTATACCCTCTAAATATAAAGCATAACCCCAAGGAGACCTTCTTGGAAGGTAATTATAGGAAAATATTTATTCAATTGTGTGGTTTCCACTATATAGGGGTATTTAAATCTATACTAGGATTCATATTTTGAATGATAGTTGTCTGTGATTCAAAATTATCAAAAATTTGCAAATGAAAAACTTCTTTTATAGTTGTTCTCTTCTCAATCTTTTGAAAGGCATTATTTATCTTTACAAAACCATTATGGAACCAAAGGGATTCACAAGTTATGATGAAGAGGTTTGTGCAATGATATTGTTTCTAGGGTAGGCATAGAATGATCATGCTTGAAAATGGAAAAGCTTGAAAGTATGAATCAGCATCCATATTTGAATTAAAATCTTTGGTGCGGAAGCACCCTAGGTTTATTAGGCTTCAAAATTATAAAGTTGGGATTTTTTTAATTTATTTTTTATTACATGTAATAAGGTCCTCAATGACCATTTCATATCTATTTTGGGTCATAGGAATTAAAGTTGAGTCATTTTGCAAATATTGTAAAAAAAAACGTTGCAAAAATATGGAATGTGAAGAGTCCTAGGTTGTACATGAGGGAAAGTTGAATGGTTGGAAGTTAAAAATTAGTTGGGAATCTATTGTAAATACCTTAAAAAATATTTTTAAGTTCTAATTTCATGGTTGTAGAGGATTGGAGAGGGTTGGAGATTGTTGAAGATTGTGAAGAAGAAGAAACCCTTATTTTTGTGCATTATTTCTGAACTTTTCTCATGTTGCAGAATGTTCTCTTGGCTTGTATGAATTTATATTTCATGTAATGATCTATAAATGGCTAGAGAAGTTATTTATGTGAAACTACTTCTATTTTAAATTGATCTCATCAATTTCATTGGGATTTATAAAAGTTATGTCATTTTTATACAGGTTGTCTTGAATGACTGATTTTTCCTGTAACGATCTGAAAGAAATGTATGGTACATATTGGTATAGTAAAATAACAGTCTGAAAATAATGGGAAAAGGTGGAGAAATGATTATAGTTTCATTTCCTTTTGATCTAATCTAATTTTATTAAGTTTTGAATGAGTTATGACATTTTTTGTGAGAGCAGGTCTATGATAAAACTAGGGTTTCCAGCAAGCATTAAGAAAACTATATCTTTGTATTCCATCATCCCAAAAGGATCAAACTTGGTGAGAGTCTTATTTACATTTCTACACAAGGCTTCTGCAAAGGAATTTTGATTATTTGATCATTTGGGAAAGATATGGGTGTTTGTGTGTGTCTTTTCATAGTAAATATTGTCATGGGGGATTAACAAATTAATACATCATTGAGTTGTTTGATGTAATGATGACTTGTATGCCATCAAAATCCATAGTGAGAGGCCATGATCAGACCAATATTGTATGTCCTTGCTAAATTTTAGATGAGATATGTGAAGTAGATCAAAGAAACAATGTATCCAAGTGGTGTAATTGGAATGCACCTTGAATTTATTTAAGTATATCGTGTATGTTGATTGATGTTACTCCCACCTCTGCATCAATATTCTAAAGGAAAAAAACCTATTTCCAAAGTAGGGGGTTTAAGCAGTTTTACTTGTTGTTCAATAGATATAAAAAAAATCTTTCCTTAGTCTGCAACTCAAGTGATTCTTTTGGTTGTTGCAATGCACTCTAAGAATGACATTCTAGAGGAATATCGACTATCAAACTATGAGTAACTTGAGGGAGGATATCAAGAAATAAAGCATAGTCATAATCTCAGTTTTCTTAAGGATTTGATTGAAACTCAAAAAAGCAACTAATTTCCCTCTGATTAGAACACTCCTTAGTGATATGATTTGGACAATCACAAAATGAACAAAAAAATTTGGGATCCTCAAGAAGAATTTCTTGATCCTAAATACCATGCTTTGATTGAATATATATTAATTTAGGTAAGGTTTTAGATACTTCAAGAAGAATAAATAACCTTATCAGAATCTCTACATTTTCAAAGAAGGATAAATCTTGTAATAGAAAAATGCCCATCTAATAGGGTAGGGTTTCAACCAAAGCAATTTCCCTGTATTCCAATGACAAAGAGGGAAACTAAATCCATAATGGAATAAAATTTACACTTGTTGGCCTAGGGTTTTTAATTGGGGATGAAATTTGATTGAAAACCTCATAACCTTGAAAAAACTATGATTTACGTTTATGAACTAAGTCTCTAGAAGACTTATCATAAAAAATAGCTACAAAATAACCCTCACTCTTGTCTATTAAAATTACCTCCTAAACCCCCTTCCAAGAATTTAGAACCTAATCTATAAGCTCTTATTTTGACAACATAAAATTCCAAACCTTACCAATCACCGTTTTTTGTTGAAGATCTTGTACTTGATCTTCAATAGCAATATCAAGAAAGGTTATCTAAACCATGCCTTATGAATCACTTCTTCCCACATTGGCTAGAGGTGGTGATTTTTCCAAAATAGGGGTATCCTAGAGGACTTCTTAATAATGGATTTTTTTGGAATGTTCCTCCGATGATACCTAAAAATTTTAGACTTCTTAAATTGCCCCAATTTTTAAACCCTTGGCATCTTCGGCATTCTAAATATTGCATCCTCTAATCATGTCTATTTGGATTGAAGGGACCTTTGTCAGCCTAATCACCATCATGTTGAAAATCGTGTCTATTTGGATTAAAGGGTCCTCTACCATCCTGAATCGGCTTTGAAGAAAAGGTTGTCTATATGGCTTAAGGAGACCTTTTCTAAGAGCAATATTTTTTAGGGTAAGTTGAAACTTGTGCTCCTTGAGATAAAATGCCCTTGAATGATAGATGTGGCTTAGTATGCACTCTACTTTTGATAGATTCAGATGTGTTATGTCCTTTGTGCTTCTCAAAAAAACTCCGGCCTAAACTAGGATTTCAAATATGGTATGTTAGGGGCCAGCCTGTAAACACAAACCTCATGTTCCCAACGGATTTTATGATATTAGGAAAAAATTTATTAGAGAGGATAAAAAATATAATTAATGTAGATAATCATATGGAATTAAAATCATACCATATACAAATATAAATAATTTTTAATGATAAGAAAGAAATCAACATACATTAAATTAAAAATGTAGCCCAATCAATAATGCCTACCAATGAGAAACATTTTTAATACTCAAGAGAATTGTTATATCTTTAAGAAAATGCTTAAACAAAGAATCCAAAAAGAGGAAAATAATAAAAAAATATATATATATTTTTAAAAGGCATGAGTTAACAAACATAATTCAAGAGGTAGTTGAAGAATACAAGGGAAAAGTAAGAAGAAAATAAGTTTTTTAGAACACGTTGGTGTCATGCAAATTGAAAGGTAATTTGAAGATATATAAAAGAGAGGTAAAGAGAAGGCAAATAAATAATTGTGAAAGCAAATTGTAGAAGCCAAAATAGGAGTTTACGAACACAAGGAGAGAAGAACTAATATATTTGAGGAAGAATATTCTAAAAGAAAATTGGAGGGAACTTCGACAAAGAATAAAACTATAGCTACCTAATGGCTAGAATGTGCAAAAAAATCATATGAAAATGAGTTATATGAAGAGGCCACTCTCACAGTCAATGTGAGAATAAAATTATTCAATTTACAAGAGGTTAAGGAATGTATTATGAAGATGGGTGCATGTAATATTTTCCACATGGAAGAACTATATGTAGAATACTTAAATAGGGATTGAAAACCTCATGCCTCACATTAAAAAAATATATTAAAAAACATCATTCAACATGGCTTTTTAAGAGATTAGACAACTACTCTACCATAGTAACTTTCCTCAGGAGTGAAGATTTAAATTTTCCTTCTAAATGTTAGACCATCATGATCAATATTTTGTTTGCAAAGACATCTGGAAGCATGATCAAGAGCATATAATTAAAGTAAGTGGATAGAAGAGAAAGGCCAGTGAGAAAAAGAGTAAGTGGGTTTTAGACCAAATAATAAATCATGACATTACTTTGTGGGATATAATTTAAAAAGTATGAAATGAAAACAAGGAAGCTTATTATTGCTTTGTGGATTTTAAGAAATTTTTTGACATAGTTCTCAAATGAGCAAGTCATTGAGCATAATGATAGATCTTGCCATATCGTGGTGACCTATAGAGAGATATTCTTGCATTTTGAATTTATGAAGAGATTCAAATTAAAATAAGAACCCAATCAATGCTTTTAGGAAGCTTTAAAAGTGGCATGTATGAATTTAGCAAGGCTACCCTTTATCCCCTACCCTATTTGGCTTATATTGACAAAATAGAAGAGTGGTTAAGTTTGTAAGGAGGGGATGATATTAATTTGTGACAGAATGTTGTGAGGTTTCTTTTGTATGCTAATGATCTAATGTATATTGTAAGGTCCATTGAAGGTTTGTGAGAGCATTTGAGTGCTCTAGAGCACTTTTGCAAGGAAGCATGTATTGAATTAACACTAGAAGCTCGAGATCATGAACATTTCCAATTGAAAGAAGAAATTAGTTTATCCTTTATTTTGAAGAGGTAACTTGGAAGAAGTAATGTAGAATACATAAACCTTCAAATAAACTTCAACAAAAATCTTATTTAGTAAACTTGTAGAAAGAAAAAACCCTAGAAGGTTGGAGAGAACTATTTGCATTATAATTTACATAAGGAAGTTGAGATATGTGATTAAAAAAATATCTAAATTTTATTCGAACTACTAGTAATTCTAGTAAGGCTTCATTGGTGTGAATTGTCAGTTTGTAGAGATTCACAAATAAAATGGAGACAAAAAGAGGAGATTAGAAATATTTAATCACAAGAAAATTCAAAATAAAAGGCTTCCATTCCTTATGACTTTCTTCTAGCAAAATATTTACTTGAACCCTACTAAAGAAAATTGTTAATGTTCATCTCTTAGGGCATGTCCCCATGCTGTTGCTTAGCTTTTTAGGCTAGTAGCAACTACTCAACTTTTTTAGGAGTTATTTGTGGAGCAGGTAGCCCCATGGAAAGTAAAATGGCTACTTACTTTTATGCAATCATGTTAAATCATTTTTGTAAGTGAAATTATTAGTAATATTTTTGCAAATAAAAATTGTAGGCAAAATTATAGGCAAATAGAAAGGAGAGGAAACAAATATGGTAAAGCCACATATCTATTTTTTCAATAAGCAGCCACTACTTATTTCTAGCCCCCCTTATTTTTCAAAGCTTATTTTCAACTTTTAAGCAGTTGTTGCTCCTCTAAAATAGGGGAAGATTCCAATTTATCCTTTTTGCCTAATTAAAAATTTACATGGGAACACTCTGGCTGCTTAAATTTAAGCAGAAAATGTTAATAAGCAGCTGCATGGGGACATGGGGTTAGTCTACTCTTTTTTTTAAAAGACTAAGTGGGGAAAATAGGTGGTCTAAAGTTGTTACCAAATAAGATTTTAATGAGAGAAAGAAAACTTCAATGAAACAAAACATCAAATAGATAAACAAATAGAACATTGACTTGCATGCATGTACAAATAATAACAAAGATATCATATTTATTTTTTGTGAGTAAATTTTGTAAGTTATGTGGTAAAAGCATTAATGAGAAAAGAGGAAATATTGTCTTGATGGATATAATCTTTCGTATGATCATCTCCAAAAGACCTATATAGGTACTAAAATATTTGGAGCCCAACTAAAAATTAACTCATGTCATCTTGATGCAAAAGATTCACATAAAGACTTGTCAAAAGAACAATGGAAGGAGAGTATATTGTCTATGTAGCCATGAGATTGCATATTTGATGTATTTATTAACCAATTGAAAATGCAAAATGTGTTGGTTGGGTAGATGTTACCAAAGGAGAGGGTATGTATCTTATGTACAAGTACAACAATTGAGTCAAAGAAACATATTATTTTAGAGTGTCAAGTTTACAATTACATTTAACCCAAGTATGCACTTTAGGTACAATTTATTTACAAAATTTGCCAAATAAAATAAGAAAGTCCATCATCAAAATAAATACCAAAAGATCTCCAATGCAAAAAGTTAAAACAAATATATTTGATGTCCCTTGAAATATTTTTGACCTTAATAGACAGTAAAAACTTTTAATTCTATTTTATTCCAATAGACACAGTGTATCTATTTCTAAACACGTTTATTTTTGTATCGTTTCCAATTTTATAATATTTATTTATTTTTATCCAATAAAAAAAAACCAAAAAATAACCTTCTAAGCACCTTTCAAGAATCTAACCATGTCTCCCCTAGGAAATGAGGAAGCCTTCACCATTTGACCACATGGTGGGTAATGAAGTTCATAAACACTAAATAAATTGTGGTCCAAACAAGGAACTATCTTAGTTTCTAAGATTTATGGCACCATATTTAGGCTCCTTAGCTGGATCATCACAATGAGCATTAGGGTTTGTCTGGTACCATAACTCTGAGACGTTGACTAATAAATTTAGACTCCTTAGCTGGATCATCACATTGAGCATTAGGGTTTGTCGGTAATCCGTATGCTTTGTACAATTATAAATTGATTGTTTGTCCGTAATCCGTATGAATAAATAGCCGAAATAACACATAATAAAGACCTTCAAGTTTTCAACGTACAAGAATTCAATTGTGCTAAAAAAAACTCTGCTAAATTTATTAAATATTTCTGAACTATTCAAGAAGCGTTTGGAGTTAGCAATCAGATTATCCTACAAACAGTTGGTGGATATACTAATTTTTTTCACCTAGATATTTCTTCTCGTACTGTCCTAGAGTTTAATTACGTTTAATTTCAGAATTCAATTAAGTAGAGACAGATTATCTTTCAAGGATGTCCGAGGAAATGAGAAGAACTCTTATCAATAACAATAATTATTACCTAGTAACTTATTAATTCTGATTACCAATAAAAATCTACATGATAAATAATTCCTCTCACTTTCGTAATTACTCTGGATATATAGATGTCCATACATTCTATCAAGTCTACTTATGAAGAAAGTGAAAGGCTTTGTTGGGTGGTCCAACCTGCTCCATCCTACACGATCAGATTCAAATGTTATGAAAAAATATCTACACGATCAGATTTATAAACTCTTATTAATAATAATAAGAATAATTAACACAGAATAGCAATAGTCGCAATTGTAGCGTACAATAATCAGGGTGTGCTTGAGTTTTTGTGGAGGAAAAATCAGGTTGAATGTATAACACTGCTGTTTGGACGTCAAGGAATCAATGGTGATGTGCATGAGTTGGGTGGTTTCGTTGTCTTCTTTCTTATCTAAAGATTGTCTACCAGTCCACCAAATGTTTGTGATGTAATTAGGACGTTGAAGCAAGCATGGAACTTAATTATAGGGTAGGAATCCACCATAGATGGAGTAACCCTAAATAATAATTAGAAATTAGCTTTGTTGTGTCCAACCATTAATGCATGAAAGCGTTGTTTCTATGTGCTCCCTCCTCTAACATAAGAGTGACCATCAAATTTTTCGCATATGTTTTGTGGGTATCTGTGTGGGTGCATCAACAATCTCACCATTTGGGGTTTGTGAAAGGTCAAGCATGCAAAATTAAAAAAAATTAAAGAAGAAAGTTTCATCTTGTTCTAGGGAAGAGCACTAGTTATTGTCTATGTTTCAATTATCGTTCACTCTTTGCTCACATTATGAGTTGGGTGGCTTAATTGTCTTCTCTCTTATCTAGAGATTGTCTATGAGTCCACCAAATGTTTGTGAAGTAATTAGTGATGTTGAAACAAGAATGGAACTAAATTATAGGGTAGGAATCCACCATAGATGGAGTAACCCTCTAATATTTAGAAAATAGATTTGTTGTGTCCAACCATTGATGCATGAAGGCCTTGTTTCTATGTGCTCCCTCCTCTTATATAAGAGTGACCATCAAATCTTTTGCATATGTTTTGTGGCTGTTTGTGTGGGTGTGCCAACAATCTTACCTCTCCAATTGTGAAAGGCCAAAGCATGTATCATTAATAAAATCAAAAGAAGAAAGTTTCATCTTAATTTAGGGGAAGAGCATTAGTTACCATCCATTTTTCAATTATCATTTACTCCTTGCTCACATTCTCAATACTCATTGGAAATAAACCACCCCATCCATATTGGATCATACAAGATTTGAGCTGCACTTTTTTGTTTATTAATTTTCTTTCAAAGTAAGAGTGGCCAAATCTAACACACCAATTAAGGATTTTATCCACTGACTCTTACTCTACCTTGTCTCCTACACATTAGTGAAGTAACTTGAAAATAGTTTAGGGATTGACCCAAACGAACATGTCATCCTTTAAATATATGCTTCTATTATAGAAGCAACCAACCAAATGGTGGATCAAATTTATAGCCTTGTCAAAATATGTAACAATCATTTGGTTGTATTTAAAATTTTCATAATTTTTTAAAATTTAATCAAATTAATTGTGTGCTCATTCATTTAAACATTCAAGGACAAGTACTTAGGAGATTCCATCCAAGGACAACAAGTGAGAAAATAAATAATTTATGTGACAAAGAAGATAGTGTGAGGATTTCCAAAGAGAAAAATCATCATTGTTCAAGATGTTCAAATGATATAGGGGACAATAATAATTTTAGTGAAGAATTACTAACATTTATGTGGTACATATAGGAAGGTAGAAAAAATCTAGAATTTATACATCTAAAACTTATACAATGAAGCAACCATTATTTCTTATGTTATTTATTTACAAAATTTATTAGAAGATAAAAAATGCAATTAATATAGATAATCGCATGGAATTAAAACATATCATATCCCAATATAAATATTTTTTATTGATAATAAAGAAATCAGCATACATTAAAAATGTAGCCCAATCAATAATGCCTATCAATAAGAAACATTTTTAAAAACTCAAGAATTGTTATATCTTTAAGAAAAAGCTTAAACAAAGAATCCAGAAAAAGGAAAATAATAAAGATACATATTTTTAAAAGCCATGAGTTGACAAACAAAATTCAAGAGGTAGTTGAAAGAGTACAAGGGAAAAATAAGAAGAAAATAAGTTTTCTAGAACATGTTGGTGTCGTGAATATTGCAAGGTAGTTTGAAGATATATAAAAGAGAGGTAAAGAGAGGGCAAACAAAAAATTGTGAAAGCAAATAGTAGAAGCTAAAAAAGTCCTAGTTTGTGAACACAAGGAGAGAAGAATTAATATATTTAAGGAAGGATATTCTAAAATAAAATTGGAGGGAACTTCAACAAAGAATAACACTATAGCTAACCTAATGGCTAGAATGTGCAAAGAAATCAAATAAAAATGAGTTAGATGAAGAGGCCACTCTCAAACCTCATGCCTCACAGTAAAAAAAATATTGAAAAACATCATTCAAGATGGCTTTCTAAGAGATTGGACAACTATCATGGCATTGTAACTCTCTTCAAGAGTGGAGATATAAATTATCCTTCTAAATATTGGACCATCATGACCAATCTTTTGTTTGCAAATACATTTGGAAGCATGATCGAGAGCATATAATTAAAGTAAGTTGATAGAAGAGAAAGGTAAGTGGGAAAAAGAGTAAGTAGGTTTTAGACCAAAATTATCAATAATAAATCATGACATTACTTTGTGGGATATAATTGAAAAAGTATGAAATGAAAAAGAGGAAGCTTATTATTTCTTTGTGGATTTTACTAAATCATTTGGCATAGTTCCCAAATGAGTAATTCATGGAGAAATTTGAAGGATCTTGGCATATCATAGTGGTATAGAGAGATATTCTTGCATTTTGAATTTATGAAGAGATTCAAATTAAAATAAGAACTGAATCAAGGCTTTTAGGAAGCTTTAGGAGAGACATGTTTGACCTTAGCAAGGCTACCCTCTATCCCCTACCGTATTTGACTTATTTGACAAAATAAGAGATTGGTTAAGTTTGTAAGGAGGAGATGGTACTACTTTGTGAGAGAATTTTGTGAGGTTTCTTTTGCATGCTAATGAACTCATTTTTATTGTAAGGTCCATTCAAGCTTGGTGAGGGCATTTGAGTGCTCTAAAGCAATTTTGCAAGGAAGCATGTATTGAATTAACACTAGCAAGCTCAAGATCATGAACATTTCCAATTGAAAGAAAAAATTAGTTTATCTTTTGCTTTGAAGAGGTCACTGAAGTAATGTAGAATACATAGATGTTCAAATAAACTTCAACAAAAATATTATTTAGTAAACTTGTTGAAAGAAAAAACCTTAGAAGGTTGGAGAGCACTTTTTGCATTATAATTTATATAAGGAAGTTGAGGTATGTGATTAAAAAATTACCTAAATTTTATTGTAATTCTAGTGGGTCTTTATTGGTGTGAATTGTTAGTTTGTAGAGCTTCACAAATAAATGGAGACAAAAAGAGGAGATTAAAGATATTTAATCACAAGGAAATTCAAAATAAAAGGCTTTCACTCCTTATGACTTTCTTCTAGCAAAATATTTACTTGAACCCTACTAAAGAAAAATGCTAATGTTTATGATCTCTTAGTCTTTTTTTTTTTTAAAAAGAGTAAATGGGGAAAAATAGATGGTCTAAAGTTGTTACCAAATAAGATTTTAATGGGAGAAAAAAAACATAGATGATATAAAATATTTGTAGACGAGGAAAAATGTTTGGAATCTTATTAGATTAAGATTAAGATTTATTCCATCATCCTCAATAGAGTACCTGGAAGAACAAACAGATGCAACAGTAAAACAAACAATTATGCAAAATCAATAGGCATTTTAACTCTATTGTACTCCTATCACCAAGACTTCATGCTTAATAATTAGAATGTTGTAGATATATGATTTCCACAGTCCATAGTGTTAACGTATATAGCTTCAAGAATCAATTGTGTGAATTATATTCTTGTTTCTCTTGTTTTGCTTTCTCTTGATGATGGATCATGGAGTGTGATTCGAAACGTTGAGCAAAAAAATTCACACAGTTGATTCATGAAGCTATATATGTTAATTTGAATTCTCTCATAAAGCACTTGCACAAAGAGAAATGTTGAATGAAGATTTAAAAGATGAATGTAAATAAAATCTATGAGAATCAATGAGATGATGAACCAGAATGCAAGAAAAATATTTGAAAATGCACATAAGCAAAACAGCGTTATGACCTCAAGATTGCAAGAAAACGAGAGAGAGGTCCGATGGGAGAGGGGAAAATGCATTTATAAGTATCCTCATAGGGAAAACAAGTTGAGGGATGAAATGTGGGATAAAGGATGTGGTTATGGATAAATATTTGTCCCACATTCTCTAAGTGAGTGTGGTTGATGAGGTTGAAAGGTGATAAATAGGGGATGAAGAAAATATGGAGATTAAGAATTATTAAAAATGAATATAAATTATTAAAGAGAGTTTAATGAATAGATGTGAATTAATGAATTGATGAGGAAGAATATTAATGGATTTCTTAATAGAATAACTAATATTTAAGTCAAGAAGACATTTTTGTGTGTCTACAACATCAAATAGATAAACAAATGGAACATTGACTTGCATGCATGTACAAATAATAACAGAGAAATAAATTATATTTTTTATGGGTAAAATTTTGTAAGTTGTGTGGTAAAGGCATTAGTGAGAAAGAGGAAATATTATCTTGATGGATTTAATCTTTCATATGATCATCTCTAAAAGGCCTATATAGGTACTAACATATTTTGAGCCCAATTGACAAATAATTCATGTCATCTTGATGCAAAAGATATAGATAGAAGACTTGCCAAAAGAACAATGGAAGGAGAGTGTATTGTCTATGTAGCCATCATATTGAACATTTGATGTACTTATTAATTAATTGAAAATGCAAAATGTGTTAGTTGGGTACACATTTCCTAAGGAGAGGGTATGTGTATCTTATGTACAAGTACAACAATTGAGTTAAAGAAACATGTAATTTTAGAGTGTCTTACATTTGACGCAATCATGTGAGTGCTTAAGCTACAATTTTCTTTATTGAATTTAGCAAATAAAATGTTGATAAATAAGAAAGTCCAACAAAATAAATACCAAAAGATCTTGAATGCAAAAAGTTAAATCAAAAAAATTTAGTGTCCCTTGAAATATCTTTGACTTTTATAGACATTAAAAACCTTTTATTCGATTGTGTTCAAATAGACACTATGTCTATTTCTCAACACATTCATTTTGTGTCGTATCCAAATTTATGTAATTTATTTGCTTTTATTCAATAAAGTGGAAAAAAAAATAACCTTCTAAACACCTTCGGTCTAACCATGTCCTCCCTAGGAAATGAGGAAACCTTCACCATTTAATAGGTCCACCTACATGTTCAGTAATGAGGTTCATCTACACTAAACACATTATGGTCCATATAATTGAGTCGTTGACTACTAAATTTAGACTCTTCTCGTACTGTAGAGATTTAAGTGCATTTAATTTCAGAATTCAATTAAGTAGAGACAGATTATCTTTCAAGGGTGTCCGAGGAAATCACAAGAGCTCGTATCAATAATGACAATTATTACCTATTACCAATAAAATTATACATAATAAATAATTCCTCTCACTTTGCTGATAAATCATATCCATGCATTATATCAATTTATAACTCATATCCATGCATTATAATGCATTATAATGGATATAATACATTATATCCATGCATTATATGCATCCTACATGATCAAATTCAAAAACTTTAAATTAATATTATAAACTTTTTATTAATAATAAGAAGAATAATTAATACATAATAGCAATAGTTGCAAATTTTGTATCAAAATGAGGTTAGAGAGCATCAACTATAGCCTTCATCTCTTAAAATTTCTCTTGGGCACTTTCCTCCCACAACATAGCTTCCTCTTCTATCCTTTGCCATGCAATGTACAATAATCAGAGACTCATGAGATTATTTGCTTCAATGCTAAGAGTTGTGTGCCAGAGTTGTGTGCCAAGAGACTCTTTGGGTGCAACCGATTGAATTTTTGTGGAGGAAAAATCAGGTTAAAGGTATAGCACTGCTATTTGGACATCAAGGAGATGATCAATGGTGATGTGCATGAGTTGGGTAGCTTATTTGTCTTCTCTCTTATTTAAAGATTGTTTATGACTCCTCTCTTATCTAAAGATTGTTTATGACTCCACCAAATGTCTATGATGTAATTAATGATGTTGAAACAAGCATGGAACTTAATTATATGGTAGGAATCTACCGTAGATGGAGTAACCCTCGAATAATTAGAAATTAGCTTTATTGTGTCCAACCATTGATGCATGAAGGCCATGTTTCTATGTGCTTCCTCCTCTAATATAAGAGTGATCATCAAATCTTTTGCATATGTTTTGTGGGTATCTGTGTGGGTGTGCCATCAATCTCATCACTTAGGTTTTGTGAAAGGCCAAATTATGCAAGATTAATAAAAACCAAAGAAGAAAGTTTCACCTTGTTCGAGTGGAAGGGTATCAGTTACCACTCATATTTTAATTACCATTCATTTCTTGTTCACATTCTCAATACTCATTGGAAATAAATCATTCCATCAATGTTGGATCATACAAGATTTAAACTGAATTTATTTTTTTATTAATTTTTATTTCAAAGTAAGAGTAAGAAAATCTAACACACCAATTAAGGATTTTAACTACCATGAGTATTATTCTGACTTGTCTCCTACAAATTAGTGAAGTAACTTGGAAATAGTTTAGGGATCGTCCCAAACAAGCATGTCATCCTTTAAGTATATGCTTCTATTATGGAAGCAACCAACCAAATGGTGGATCAAATCTATAGCCTTGTCAAAATATGTAACAACCATCTAGTTGTATTTTCATAATTTTTTTAAATTTAATCAAATTAATTATGTGTCCATTCATTTAAATGTTCAAATATTTTTTCATCAATCCAAGATATATATATTCCTCTATTCATTTGGAAAAAAACATCTATCAATACTAGATAGGTATGTTGCCCTAGCTAGATACTTAATTCATTGAGACCAATTGGGTCCTAAGTTATTCAATGAAGATTATACTTCTCTAGTGAAAGTGCATCGAGATCTCCATCATCCAAGAGTAGATATATAAATTAAAAGGGTTTAAGTCATGTTGGGTATTGTTGCTGCTAGGATATGTTGTTGTCATTGATGTCAACATAGTCCTATGTTTTGGTGCTCTGATGATTGCAAAGAGTTGACCTGGTTGGTTTATCTGTTTTGGATGTTGAATCAACTAGAGATACTTCATCCTTTATTGGTTTCAGTGATCCAGAAGTTTACTTGATCATATCATTTGATTCGGATTGAGATTTGGTTTTATGTTCAATGGTTGGCAGAGTCTGGTATTTGATCCATTGTGCTTCGGTATGATCATATCTTGAGTTGTAGATTTGGGGGAATGTTTTCAATATTCATGTGTATCTTCAATTCAGATGGTTCGTGATTTGTTGTTCCACAACATTCTAGTCTGAATTGTTGTTGTTAAGTGTTCTTGAGTGTTAGCATGTTGATCGGTGAAGATTTGAATAAGTGGTGTGTTGGCATTGTGATGTCATTGATGTCAACTAGAATTGGATGGTAGTCGGTATGGGAGATGTATGTGTAGTATTGTCATTGGTACATGCAGGATGTGATGTCTTTGATGTCACCTTCACTGGTACACAAGTTAGTGTTTGACTTGTGTTGAAGATATGGAAAAGAGACCGACATAATATAACAATTGATAAATGATGATATCTGTAAGAGGACAAGTATGTTAGGTTGTTGATTGTGATGAAAAGGGGTAATGTTACTCAAATCACATCAACACCAGAGGTGAAGTATGTTGGGTTGTTGATTGTGATGAAGAGGGGGAATGTTACCTAAATCACATCAACACTGGAGGAGAAGTATGTGCAGGCCACCGGTATGCTGTGTGGATGTGAAACAATAGGACTCTCACTGGATAAAGATGCAGTCACCATTTGTAGATATGACTGACAGTGAATGTGCTCAATCGGATCACATGTGCATGTTTGAAGATATGCTGCTCAAATAGGGAAGCCACATTAGTGCAATGCAAGATGTAGATGACAAGGATCCACTCCCACCAGTAAGTGGAGCTTATCTCCTATTATGCATGTAATGCATCATAGTCCTCTGAGATAAGACAAAGGTTAAAGGTAGGTGATTGAAGGTTCACACCAAATGAACTTGTGAAACACTAAGTTGCCTTAGGTGTATGAGATCAGAGATATGCACCGGATCAGTCGGGTAGACAGTGATGAGTTGCTGGTATAGAGAAGGAAGGATATGTTTGTCACTTTGACAAACCAATTGATAGGAGGACTGTTCTATTAAATGAAGAAGGCAAGGTTGAGAAGTTGCAGACAGATGGAGTGTGTTGAAGAATGATGACATGTTGTCATCAAGGTATTTACCGGTAAGTATGTCCATCGGTAATGCTGACAAAGTGTAGATGCAGAAGGCTCCCATCTGATGAAGATGTGCATAAGGTAGCTTGGCATGTCTGCTGACCTATTTAGGTGCTCCACCAGAAGAGAAGAAAAGTGCAAGGTTGAAGGCAGACCAGTTAGGGTATAACCGGTAGGGTCAATGAACCGGTAAATGAACCCAGTTGTGTGGTTGGTCGGTGATCCTATCTGGACTGACTTAACTGACCTAGCAAAGGTGGATGCTGACAAAGGGGCCACATGGAAGTGAAGTGGCATGCATGCACAAGTCAGTGTGGTGAGTTGGTGAAGTTGTTGGCGATTGGTCCAATATTTATGATGACTATGAAGCTCGAGGAAGCATGGCAGAGGATAGCGGCTTGAGATGAAGGAAACAGTAGAGATCCAAAAAATATTGATCTTGTAGATCGAAGAGGATAAAGGAAACCACATCATGCACATGATCGATTAGACAAAAGGCCAAAAATCATGCTACATACGGCAAATGAGAGAAGACATGGTTCGCAAGGAAAACAGATGGGCGATGCTCATTGAGTGTTGAACACCGATCAAGGACATGATATCAGATTGGATATGATATGTCATGATGATAAGAAATTAGATTGGATGCATGGTGGAAACCCTAACGTGCCAATATTCAAACTCACTTTTAGGTAGGAAAATATGGCTATAAGAGTGTGAGCCAAAGATGTTGTTGGTGTTGTTGCAGGTGAGGAGAAATCAGTCAAGTGCTCAACGAGAATCAAAGGAGAGACTGTGTGAGAGAGAGAATCAGGTTGAAGAGTTCAACCAACAAAAGTGAGGCAATTGGTAGTCTACCATTGAGTCCAAGAGAGGAGTATACCGGTGGTGAAAGAAACAGCAGAGAAGAGTTATAGAAGGTTGCAAAGAAGACAAGTTGATAACTAGTAGGAATCAAATGGTAGACATCTGACTAAGTTATCAAGACCAGTAGTGGATAGTAGTAGTGTAATAGAGAGAGAAGAGAACCAACAGAGAGAAGAACTGGTAGAGAAGAAGAAGAAGTTGAACTAATAAAGGTACAACTGAGAGAAAGGTGCAGCAGAGAGTGGGTTGCAGCAAGAGATAAGGTTGTTGTAGAGAAAAGGTGAATAAAGAACCGATAGAGATCTATAGAGAGGAGAACCGGTGGAGAGACATACATGAGAGTTACAAAGTTATTTTGTAACAAGAAGATAACTTTTGTATTCAAAATATGATTTTGTAATCACTAAGTTGGAGCTCAGTGCAAGGGTTGGTGCTCCTTGGGTTGGTGCCCTAAAATCAAGGGTTGGTGCTCCTTGGGTTGGTGCCCTAAAGAAGGAGTGGTACTCCTTGGGTTGGTTCCCTAAATGTTGTAATTGAGGTTTTCATTGTGAGGCTGGATTGGAGCAGTAGTCTCTAGTAGAAATTCTCACCGAGGTTTTTCCCATCTTGGTTTTTTCTCGTACATCAGGTGTTATGCGATGTCCCTTTTATGTGTGATTGAATTTGTGTTAGTCTCACATCTAACCGGTATGTCTACTTTATGTTAGATCTGTTAACTGGTATACACACATAGGATAGAAAAGGGAAAAGTTTGGAAATCATTGATTCACCCCCCCTCTCAATGACATCTAGTGTTCAACATGGTGTTCGTGCAGCTATTGTGGATGGTTCTAACATGCTTGTTGGTGTTTCTTGATCATGTCCTATTTGTTTTGGTGGTTTGTATTGATCATAGTGCAATATTGAATATCTTTTGGGTTCGATGATATTCTTCATGTTATGCAATATTTTCAGTGGTGTAGCGTGTTGCAGTTGATCTTGACAAGATTTGTGGTGGCGTTGTGTGCTCGAGGATTTGATTTGGGTCTATGCTATATCATCTATGGAATTGTATTGGTCTGGTAGATTATTTATGTATCATGTGATGTAATTTTGTAATTAGGTGTTGAGGGTTTGCATTGACCTTGTAATCAAGGTTGATGAATTGTATAAATGGGTGTTAGATTCATGTAATTCAGGTATGGGAGTTGTGTCTACATTATCAGAGAGTGGTGTATGTGCGAATTAGCAAATTCATCTTTCGGTGTGATGTATTGAGCAAAGAATGTTATAGAGCAGACAAATATGCTTAACCAAAACTATCATCTAGCATTAGGAGATGCTATTCTTTCAGTTCATCATAATCAGATTGTATTTTGAATGTTATTGTAAGGTAGTGAACCTTCCTTAAGGGTTGGATCCTTCTAGGTCATTATATTTTGAGCAGTGAGCTCTAGGAAATGTGCCTGAATGCATGTGCATTCCCCATTGTAATATGTACACATACTACTACAGAGTATCATCTTATTGTGGGTAGGTTCCCACCGTGGTTTTTCCCTTAACTGGGTTTTCCACGTCAAAATCTTGGTGTTATGTGTGTTATTGTTATTGTGTTTATGTTTATTCTTGCTACATTTGATCAGATCTAAGATTGTGCTTAAATTATTGAATCTAGTGAAAACTGATTCACCCCCCCCCCACCCCCGCTCTCAATTTTTCTTCATTGTTGTTGCCAACAATTGGTATCAGAGCTAGATTCTTTAGAAAAAGCTTGACCACTTGAGGAGATCCGGGATGGCAACCTATGTATTCAAGAAGAAGAATCTAAGATTTGATGGAAATAACTACACTATATGGAAGGACCAGATGGAAGTTCATTTGAAGCGTCTTGGAGAAGAGTATTGGAAGATTACAAAAAATACATATAATGTTCCTTAGAATGGACTAGTTACTGTTGTTGATATCAAGGATGTTGAACATACATTAACAGCTAAGGAAGCATTGCTGAGTGCCTTGACTGATTCAGAGATGACTAATGTGATGGGCTTGCAAACTGCACATGAGATCTAGGAGAAGTTAGAGACCCTATATGAAGGAGATAAACATGTTAAAGTTGCTAAGATGTAGAGTTTAAAGGGAAAGTATGAGATGCTAAAGATGGGAGAAGATGAGAACATATCTACCTTTATGGGTAAGGTGAATGAACTTGTCCTAGGCATCAAATGTGTTGGTGGAACTCTTGAAGAAGATGAGATTGTTGCTAAAGTGTTGAGATCTTTGCCTCCTTCTTACTAGCCTAAAGTAGCTACTATTGATGAGATCCGATGATGCAAGAGCATCCCCGGTCTATGAGAAATCTTGCATTAACCAAAAATATTTCCTTTTAGTTTAGTTCTTATTCAATTATGTGTCCAATTTCTGCGTTCCTACCGGTATGTTCCGATGGTGGCTTGCTTTTCATTGTAGATTATATTTTTCAGTTTCTAGGCTTGTTTATGTGCTTAATTCCATATTCTCAGTCCATTTAGATTCTTTTTTGGTAAGATATTGCTTCCAGTTTGATTGTTTATGGGTCCCAGAGCAGTTTTGGGCTTACCGATTGGTTTTCTTCTTTTTCAGAGTGGTTTCTTGGTGTGTGGATCTATTTTGGATCTTTCTTAATGTTCCTAAGTCCTTGGTCAACCTTCATGTTGATCTAAACTTCTCGATTGTTCTTTTCCAGAGGAATTTATTTCATTCTTGGGGCCAATCTATTTACACGTTTCATTTCCCTATATTGGTAAATGTAATTTTTTGTGGCCGACCCGAATATGTTCGGGAGGGTATATATGATATTATGTAATCATTTGTAGAAAAGTAGATCAGAAGGAGGATTTAGGTTCATGATTAGAGATCCAGATGACTCTGAGAGTTATGGATGGATTGTATCTGGCATGTTAGCCTACATGTAACCGGTTAATTACCGGATGTTCTAAGATGAATGTATGATGATAACTAGTTGGTTACCAGAGGTTATAAGACAATAATATGATCTGATTCTATAATCTTTCAGATGTTTTATTGTTGCTTCTGTTGTGTTACTCTTGCTACATGATTCAGTCAGTTCTCTTTGAGGATCCACTGGTCATGACTACACCAAGTTATCTAGCATGTTAGGCTGCATGTAACCAATTGATTATCGGATGTTTTATGATGAATGTATGATGATAACCAGTTGGTTACCAAAGATTATAAGACAATAATATGAACTGATTCTATAATCTTTCAAATGTTTTATTTTTTCTTCTATTGTGTTACTCTTGTTGCATGAGCCAGTCAGTTCTCTGTAAGGATCCATCAATCATGGTTGCACCATCTGAAGTGTGACTAATGTGACTAGGGACATGCTGGTTGATAAGCTTGTTGCTTCTGAGTTGAGCGAGTTTGGAGAATCATATAGAAAATCTAAGACTGCATTCAGAGCCTCTATATCAAGAAACATAAGTATGATCTGGGAGAAAGTTCATGTTGGGTTTCCAGATATGAAAGAGAAAAGAGAGAGATGGAAGAGAAAGAAAGAGAATTGGATGAGCTTGAAGCCCTTATTGCTAGAAGATTGCCTAAGGGAGTCAGTAAGTATAATGGAAAGTTACCTTTGAAATGTTTCTCTTGTAATAAGATAAGACATTTTGCTTCTAGATGTCCTAAAAGAATGTCTATGTATGATAGGCATGATAAATTTCAAAGGCATGATAGATCTGACAAGACTGATAGATATGAGAAGCATGATAAGAATGATAATCCCTATAAGCCTAACTGGAAGTTCAAATATCATAAGAGATGTTATTATGTTGGTGATGAAGGTGTGATAGATGAAAAATATGAGAATGGGAATTCAGAAGATGAGTTTGTTTTTATTGTTATCAAGGAAGATGGTTCGGTACCAGTGAATTCTACAAGCTGCATTGTTGAGGAAAAAGCTTTGGCTGCTAAGATTAAAGAGAAAGATGAATGGGTAATTAACAACGGTTGTTCACATCATATGATAGGTGATAAAAGCAAAGTTGTGAATATGGAAAGGTATGATGGTGGTATAGTGAGATTTGGAGATGATAAATCTTGTGTGATCCATAGTAGAGGTTCAATTTCTTTTGATGGTAAGCATAATACTAATGATGTATTGTATGTTGAAGGTTTGAACCATAATCTTTTGAGTGTTGGACAGATGGTTGACAAGGGATATGATTTGCAATTCAAGAATGGTAAATGCAAGATTCTAAATGCCTCTGGTATAGAGATTGCATCAGGGACTAAGACTAAAGGTAATATCTTTCACTTGAATGCTGGTGAGAAAAGTTGTTTGATTTCTTAGATTGATGAAAGTTGGTTGTGACATAAAAAGAAGGTGTCATGTTAATTTTCACTGCATGATAAGAATAAGCTCTACTCAAGCTATTAGACATTTGCCTAAAATTGTGAAGCCATCTAATCCGGTATGTAAAGAATGTCAATTGGGAAAGCTAACAAGAACTACATTCAAGAGTAAGTTATATTCATATAATGGTTTGTTAGATCTTGTACATACTGATTTGTGTGGTCCTACAAGAGTGAGAAGTGTGCAGGGTGATAGATATTTCATGTTGTTGATTGATGATTATTCTAGGATGATGTGGGTTACCTTTCTAAGGGAGAAATCAGAAGCATTGGAGAAATTCAAGATATTCAAAGCTAAGGTGGAGACTAAAAAAGGATTGAAGCTAAAGTGCCTAAGATCTGATAGAGGAGGAGAATTTACATCTGGTGATTTTGACTCATTTTGTGAGAGGAATGGAATTAGAAGACAATTATCTACTCCTAGAACCCCTCAGCAGACTGAAGTTGGTGAAAGGAAGAACAAAACTATTTTGGATGTTGCTAGGACTATGCTAATTGAAGGAAATATTGAATAGACCTTTTGGAGAGAATTTGTTAGCACTTTTGTTTACACATTCAACCAAGTGCATATAAAAGGTGATTCTGGTAAGACTCCTTATGAGTTATGGTTTGGTCATGTTCCCACAATTAGATATTTCAGAATTTATGGAAGCAAATGTTATATCAAGCAAGATGAGTGATGCAAAGATTGGTATCAATAGGGTGATAAACCCACCTACACACCTTGGTCTTCTTTACCTTAAGTCTCTCTCAAGGCTACAATCACACCTCAAATGTGAAATTGGACTCTTACCCCTGACAAGGGATGGCACAACACTTCTACACACTTCTTGAGACCTATTAAGATCTCCCACAATGATACTTTGGAGCACAAGGCAAATATTGGCTTTTGAGGCTTAGACAGGCCTACCGGTTAGTAGCCCAATTTCACTGTCTTTTTGGATTTTTCTCCAAATAATACCAAACAAGACCCTTAAAAATTTAGGTTTCAAACACCCTTTTGGGATTACTATCAGATTCCAAAAGATTGGAATTCCACCCTATTCTTGCACTCTTCAACACCTACTTGGCTCACAGGCCTAATTGATCAAGTTAGACCAGTTTTACAAAGGAGGTATATGAGAATGGGATCACAAGAAGGTTCCAACTCTTCAGGAGGTTTCTTCTATGTCCAAATACTCCATTTCCATCAATTCAACTCATCATCTCATCATTACTCATAGTATGCTCAATGAAACTCATCTAATCTAATCTAAACCCTCAAACAATTTAGACTAGGGCTTGGTGGTAAGGTTACCAACCAACTTCTCTGACCCCACCCCTCTGGAATCTCAAAATACATGCCCCTAACTTGCATTCTAGAAATGGCCATTGGATCCCAATGAGTAGATTGCAAGTTAGGGTCCCATTTACATTGTAACCCATGAAAATGGATGGTTTCAAACCTGCAGAGGGTAAAACACTTACAACTTCTTCTAAACTTCACTTCAAGAGGTCAGACTAAATGCATTGGAAGGGTACTCCGGGGATCTTTCTAATCAAATCAAAAATTCATCAGTAGATCTCACACAACCTCCATGTTCCTTCTTTCTTGGGAGATAATACTGCAGGGACTACACAGGGACTTATGCTCTTCCTAATGAACCCTTTCTCAAGCAATTCTTGGATTTGTCTTACAACTTCTGTTGGCATATGCACACTCCAATGAGACATTGTATGTGATTGAAGGTTTTGTCATTGATGGAAACCTTTCAATCCTATGGCACTGGCAAAGACATTATACCGACATCAGCAGATCACACTCTACACCAGCACTCAGGACACCGGCACCGGCACAGAAGAAAGGAAGTATACCAGCACAGAGGCCGACGGGATTTTTGTTATATATATTTTTATTATTATTGAGAGTCGACTTGGAAAATTGTAAAATGACTCTTATATATAAAAGAGATCATTGTAGACATTTTGTAATGAATGAGTAGAAGCATTAAGGAAAATATTAGGCAGACCTAATGTGCGAAATATAGGTCAAGGGGTATATGTAAAGAACAGAGCAGGAATCGGTACTGAATCAGGCATTGAAGATGCTATTGTAAAGAAGTAAAAGATATTGGATTTGTATAATCCTTATTGTAAGTCAGTGAGACTTCCCATTGAGCAGTGAGCTCTAGGCAATTGGCCTTCCTGCATGTGCAGGCCCCTATTGTAAGTAATATTCTCTTATTGGCCAATGAGTGAATATTGTGGGTCACAAATCCCACCGAGGTTGTTCCCACACCGGGTTTCCTCATTAACATCTTGTGTTATGGTATGCTTTTCATGTGGATGTACTTGATTCTGTTTATTGCATTATTTCTTGCATACCGGTACACTATTATATTATGTTCTGCATGTTTTAAGTTAAGAAATTCTAATCACCAGTTAGATACTGATTCACCCCCCCCTCTCAGTATCTGTGGGACCCCTCACAACTTTTGCATTTTGTTCAGGGGTAAGCTTGTATGTTGCCTTATTGGGTAGTGTAGCACCTGGTATGAGGTCAATACAATGACTAATTTCCCTTTGAGGGGGTAAGGAATTTGTGGTACTATCTGTAACTATCCCCTTATACCGGTCTAGCAGATTTTGAACCTCTTTAGGACCTACTCTCATTTTTGTCTCTTAGCTCTTATGATGCTTCTTAGGTTCAATCCTAGGCTTGACAACTATTAAAAAGAAAGGAGTATCTTTCTCCTTCAAACCCTTCATGAACTCCCTCTCATCCACTAGCATGACACTAGTCACAATGTGTTTATCCTTACTATCATCCGGAAGAGGTGTCATAGTGAAGTTCACCCCATTCTTGGTGATGGTGTAAACATTCTTCCTTCCCTCATTCCTAGCATCTACATCATATTGCCAAGGCCTTCCTAGTAGCAGATGACAAGCATCCATTTCTACTACATCACACAACACCCTATCTTTGTATTCACCTATTGAAATTTCTATCCTAACTTGCTCACTAATCAGGGCTTGTTGACCTTTGTTCAACCAAGACACTTTATAGGGATGGGGATGGGGTATTCTTTGCAAGTTAAGCTTATTAACCATTTAAATGGAAGCTATGTTATCTGTGGACCCTGAGTCCACAATGACTTTGCATACCTTGCCTTGTACCTTGCAGGAGGTTCTAAAAAGAGATTTCCTTTGAGGTGTTTCTTTGATGGTTGGCACTTTCAAGAGGGTCCTATTGATCATCAAGAGTTCTCCTTGCTCCGGATCTGCAAACTTTGAATTTGATGTGTGGTAGGAGGTCATGCTTTGACTATCTTCTTCTTGTATTAGATGTGCTCTCCTATCACCTCCTTGGCTACCACATCTAAATGACTAATGCCCAACTTGGTTGCATGAAAAACACCTACCGGTGAAGACACTAGGTCCTCTTCCACCGAATCTTCCTCTACGATTTCCCCTCCTTCCTCTAATGCTACCTCTGTTCCCTGATAGCTGGACTCTCCTTGGGGTTTAGGAGATTATCCTCTTCCATTGAATCTACCTTTACCTCTTAAACATGTACCATTTCTTCTATTATTGTGTTCTCCTCTCCTTTTTTGCTTGTCCTCAATCCTAAGTGCCATCTAAAAACATTTGTGCACTGATTCACAGTTGAACAAACTTAGTTCATCTTGGATACTGAACTTAAGACCATTCATGTACCTTGCTAGATTTTGTGTCTCACTCTCTGGCATCTTTGCTTTGAGGGTCATCCTGTGGAACTCCTCAGTGTAAGTACTGACATCTAAATCCCTTTGCCTTAGATTTTGTAATCTCTTGTGTAAGATTATCTCATAGTCCTCAGGTACAAACTGCCTTTTGATCTCTATCTCTGTCTTCTTCCATGAGGTTATAGGTCTCTTTCCTTCTTCATCTCTTTCATTTTGTAGAAATTTCCACCAACTACGAGTTGGACCTTTCATTTTGGATTTAGCCACCTTCACCCTTTGGTTTTCAAGTACCTCTTCACATTCAAAATAATTGATCATTGCTTCTATCCAATTCATACACTCTTCTAGGTTCATCTTTCCAGAGAATGTAGGTAGTTCTTCTCTATTGTCTCTTCTTCCTGCCCTATTAAGGGCTTCAACAAATTACCTTTGATCTATTGACATCAATAGTCTCTCTTCTTCCTCTTCTCCTTCTCCATCAGATGCTAATGAAACTCCCTTGCTTGCCTAGTCTTTCTTCAACCTTTCTATCTCTTCCTCCATCTTTTTATTCTTGGCCACCTACTCCCTCACTATCTTGGCCAACTCCATGTTTTTTGTGGGTCTAGTGGGAATCTCCTCACTATTCTCTATTGCGTCTTCCATTTCTTATTGTTCCTCAAGGCTCTTTTGGTGCTATGATACTACCTGATGTAGAGATTGGCAGCAGTAGGGTGATAAACCCACCTATACACCTTGGTCTTCTTTACCTTGAGTCTCTCTCAAGGCTACAATCACACCTCAAATGTGAAATTAGACTCTTACCCCTAACAAGGGATGGCACAACACTTCTACACACTTCCTAAGACCTATTAAGATCTCCCACAATGATACTTTTGAGTACAAGGCAAATATTGGCTTTTGAGGCTTAGACAGGCCTACTGATTAGTAGCCCAATTTCACTATCTTTTTGGATTTTTCTCAAGATAATACCAAAAAATACCCTAAAAAAATTTAGTTTTCACACACCCTTTGGGATTACTATCAGATTCCAAAAGATTGTAATTCCACCCTATTCTTGCACTCTTCAACACCTACTTGGCTCACAGGCCTAATTGATCAAGTTAGACTAGTTTTACAAAGGAGTTATATGAGAATGGGATCACAAGAAGGTTCCAACTCTTTAGGAGGTTTCTTCTATGTCCAAATACTCCAATTCCATCAATTCAACTCATCATCTCATCATTACTCATAGTATGCTCAATGAAACTCATCTAATATAATCTAAACCCTCAAACAATTTAGACTAGGGCTTGGTGGTAAGGTTACCAACCAACTCCTCTGACCTCACCCCTGTAGAATCTCAAAATACATGCCCCTAAATTTCATTCTACCAATGGCCATTGGATCCCAATGAGTAGATTGCAAGTTAGGGTCCCATTTGCATTGTAACCCTTGAAAATGGAGGGTTTCAGACCTGCAGAGGGTAAAACACTTACAACTTCCTCTAAACTTCACTTCAAGAGGTCAGACTAAATGCATTGGAAGGGTACTTCAGGGATATTTCTAATCAAATAAAAAATTCATCAGTAGATCTCACACTCTGTACGGACAATACGGAAAAATGTCACTGTTCTGGCAAAATCAAACTTGTTTTATTCACTTTCTCCACCAAACTTTACAAAACTCTCAACTCTATCTTTCCCATAGTTTTCCAAGCATATATAAACCTTTTCCAATTTCCATAACCAACTTTTGAATAGTTAGAACCATTGAAGAAGTAGTTGGCATCCTACCGGCAACTTTGCAAAGTTGCTTGACAACAAATGCAACATTTTGCAACTTAGGACAACATTGGCTATTAACCACTTAGACCTTATGGAAACACATCCAAGGTCATTATTTGTCACTTTTAGACTCCAAACACCTAAGAAAACATCCTAGACACACCAACATTGAAAATCCAAATTCCAGCCTTCATGGCCTAATAGACCTCTAGGTTTATATGCTCACCTAAGAGATTATTGACCATACAAATAGGCATGCAATTACATCAAGGGTGATCATTGATCCAACCCATTATTACATCACAAATGAACATGTAGACACCACCATGTGCTTGAAATAGAGGTGTAGTAGAAAGGTGATCTGTACCAATGAGGATATAGGAAAGTTTGATGCAAAATGTGATGAAGGAATCTTTTTGGGTTATTCTACTAAGAGCAAGGCCTACCGATGTTACAACAAGAGACTAAAAAAGATAGTAGAGAGTGAAAATGTGAAGGTGGATGAATGTCATAGAAAGAAGATTAGAGCATTCAGATATGAGTGATGATCAAGATGTCATTTCAAAGCTTGTCCAAACTGAGATCTTAAAGAAGAATTCTCTAGAAGAGATAGTTAATCCAGATATTGTTGCTACTGGTGAAGAAGTGCAAGAACCTGAAAATCAAAACAATCAGAAGACTCTGAGGTATGTAAGATTGAATCATTCAAAAAAGCATATTATTGGTGATAAAAATAAAGGTTTGATTACTAGGAGAAGGATTGTTGCTGGAGAGATATGTTTGATTTCCAAGATTGAGCCTAAAGATATTGCAGAAGCATGTAAAGATGAGAATTGGATAAATGTTATGGAAGAAGAGTTGAATTAGATTCAGAAGAATAACACATGGGAGCTTGTTACGAGACCTAAAGACAAGAATGTGATTGGCACTAAATGGGTGTTCCAGAATAAACTAAAAGGAAGTTGGTGAATTGATTAGAAACAAAGAAAGACTGGTATGTAAAAGGTGTTCTTAGATGGAAGGAAATGATTATGAGCAGACTTTTGCTCAGGTAGCTAGAATTGAAGTTGTTATATTATTGCTTGTGTAGACACTCAAAATTGTCATGTCTAATTAAATAAATATTTTATTTATTTAATTATCTAAGCCTAATTCTTCTATTAATTAAATAAATCTTTATTTATTTAATCAATTCATTTATCCTCTTCTAGCCTTATTTCTCATTTAAATAAATACATTTATTTATTTAAATTATCCCTTTCCTAAATTAAATAAATATTTTATTTATTTAATTGTCCTACTTCTTCTATTAATTAAATAAATCTTTATTTATTTAATTAATTCATTAACCTTTTCTACACATGACACATGTCATTCATCTCTTATTTCCTACACTACCTACCTCTTTCATTATTTTGGTATTTCTTATACCTACCCTCTAATCCTAGCCGACCTCTCTTTTTACACCTCTCAATCTTAACCCTCTATTTCTTATTGTGTCTTCTATTTAAGGAGATGCTTTCTTCATTGACAAACCCTAATGACTAATTTTGGAGGACTTGGCTACACTACGATCCTACTTGCAACCACATTCCGTTCTTTATTGAGCTCTTGTGCACATAAAAATCTGAGAGCAAGCATATCAAACAAGATCAATGGAGATAGGAAGAATGGAGATCAAAACCCTAGTGGACATGCGATGGTATAATCTTTGTGATTTTTGAGTTATTTTGCATTGTCTTAGGTTATCTTCATATGTTATGGTGGATCTTTGTTCATTGTTAGGCTAGGGTTTGGTGGTTGAATCCATTTTAGTCTTTCAATATTGTTGTTTATTGCTATCCATTTTCACCATATACATTTTGGCACGCCCGGTGGGACCCTTGTCCTTTTGCATTTAACATTTTTGTTGCAGATTTTGCATTTTTGAAGTTGCAGATCGGACGATTTCGACGACATTTTAGGTTTTTTCCGCGTCTGCGAGTGTTCGGATCGCGTTTTTGTATTTCAGAGGCGTCTGTGATATCTTTTATCGCGTCTGTGTTTCTGTCATTTTCTATTTTTTGCAGGTTTCCGAAAGTCGCGTCTGTGATCCCTAATCGCGTCTGTGATCCCGAATCGCGTCTGTAATGCCGAATCGCGTCTGCGAACCATCTAATCGCGTCTGCAGAATAAAGAGGCGTCTGTGTTATTAAATCGCGTCTGAGAATCACAAAACCGTGTCTGTGTAGGACAGACGCGTCTGTGTCTGGTATAACAGCGTCTGTGCATTCTGTTTTGCAAATTTTTTTAAGTTTTTCGATTCGGGTTTTCGGATTTTGTACTTAGGGTTTCAGATCTGGTTTATTTTTGGCTAACCTTTGCAGATCTAGCTAACCTGGTTTGTGCAGCTTGCTTTGGAGGCAAATACGTTTTTGTTGAAGGCCCCTTTTCACAAAGTCTTTTTGGGTTTTCTTAAAATTTACCTAACTTGTGTGCTTGCAGGAAGGGGTTATCATTTGAAACAACCCAAACTACTAACAATTTTGTTGCAGGGCCTTAGCTAGGGTTTTGTAATTTTATTTGTGTGCCTTGTCTCCATAGCTTAGCAAACACTTCAATTGGTGCACTAAAATTGAACCATTGTCTTTTGTGTCTTGAGCAATAGGCTCTTTTTGTTTATTCTTTAGAGGGCCTGTCTTCCCGTGTGGTCATTAGGACTACTAGTGAGAAGAGAACGACCCAAGTGGTAGCAAAAGAAAAGCCATCTTCTTCCAAGCCACTATAATCAAATGTATTCATGGTGAAAACTATGAATAACGTGTGCTGATTAGTTCATACCGACACTATGTCTCCCCATAAACCCGTTTGATCAAATTTATTTGATCATTTGTAGGGCGTAACCCCTACCGGCTGGGAGCCTTCTGTATTTACAGAGCTGAAAGTGTCGCATGTATGGCCACACGAGCGGATGCCCTTACTAGTACCTCATTGTTTTAGATGCCCAAATCCTTCTAGTTGTTGAGGCAGGAGGTCGGACCTCTGGTAGCGGCCCACACACATACGGTTCTTAGTAGAGATACAAAGTTCACCATGGGGAGTTTTCATGGGGACTGATGCTTGGCTGACCCGAGAAGTGAGTGCCGAGGGTGGAGCCAGTGAGGTCAAGCATCTAAGTATCCGCTCTGAATAGCGTAGCCTCGGGGGTAAAACCCCATGTGGGATCAACAATTATTGTCCTGGCCAGCCATAAGAATTGTGCTTGACTTATGATAAACATTCAAACAATCAAGACAAAACAGCAAAACATTGTGTCTTTTGTGTCTTCAAGTGTATGCAAAAAAACTTTTTACATCAAACAACACACTTTTTGGAGTCTAAACAGTCTGCAAACATTGGGTCATCAACACTGTGTCCTCTTGTCACGAAAAACAGTCGAAAAATCAGATTTGGTCACAGCAAAACAAATTCACAGATAGGAAAGATTGCACTAAGGTTACAGAAACGCGTCTGTGTCTGTTAAAACCGCGTCTGTGTCTGATAAACGCGTCTGTGAAGTACAGAATAGCGTCTGTGTTTTTATCAGCGTCTGTGTCGAACAGAGACACGTCTGTGTCTGGAAATCGCGTCTGTGAAGTATACAGGCGCGTCTGTGTCCACAATTGCAAAAAACTGTTACAGTCTTAGCAAACATCAACAGGAAATCTCAGAACCACGTTTGTGTCAAACAGAATAGCGTCTGTGTATTAAAACCACGTCTGTGAAGTATACAGAGGCGTCTGTGTCAGGATTTGAAAAAAGTTTAACAGTCAAGCAAACAAAGAAATCAGTTTCGGCACACTTGAGCTTCCTAGATTGTCTCTTCAGGTTCATCTAGCATTCAGCCTGTTCTAAGGTCTTACACAGTCCATCATCGCTTCATACCTCATTTTACATTCATACTTGTCTAAACTTGAGTCAAAAGGTCACTTGCTTGTCCTCACTATACTTTGTCAACACACTACATACTACAACACTTTGCTAAGTGGTCCCTCATCAAGGTTTCTTACCTTTGGGTCTCATTTGGTCTTACTTAGAGTCAAGGTCAGCTTACCTCATCAAGAGAAACTATCCTCTCTTTGGAAGTCACACCTACTCTACTACGTACATACTTGGTCTTACACTTTGGACATTGCAAGTAAACTTCAGATTCATTTACACTCCATACAACTCTTGGTCTTACATACTCTTGTCATTTTCGTCTAGTCTCTCACATATTGGTCTAACACCTAGTTCATGGTTGAAACCCGTCTTCAAAAATCTAGGAGAAAAGCTAAAGAAGCTCAAGGGCCCGTAAACATGAGTTCTTATGAGTATGACAATGATGTCTTCTACAATCCTGAGCACACTACATTACCAGACATGAATGTTTATAGACACAATCCAAATATGGAAAGCGCAAACGCTATACACAACGCTACACACAATGACAATGCTGACAATTCTTCAATACTATCAGCAGACATACAAGAATCTATAATGGACCCTCAATTCAATAGATTGGTTGAAGAGATAATGAGGAGAGATCGTCAATACTTTCTAAACATGATGGCACAAAGTGGAGCTAAAATACCACATGATTTTGACTTATCTCAACTTATGGAAAGTAGACCTTCACAACAAACTCAACCAAATATTGGAGGACCAAATAATATGATGCCGGAGTCACCATCAGTTTTGCTTCAGAAACCAGCAATCCCACATACACAAGCTCAAATGCATGATACTTACACTCAAAGACCATCATGGAGCCCTTATGTTCAAACACACGCTCAAGATATGGGTCAACCAAGACAAATGAATACTCAAGGACTTCCTCAAAATTTTGACACAAGGAGACCTCATGCCAAAATTGGGGGCAACACAATGGAAAATGAAAGGCCCATTGAATATGGTTTATATACACAAAACAGATATGGGGTCCCTCAACAAGAAATTATGCCAAGTGCTCCATACATGTCGCAACAATATCGACCTCCATATGGACATGTCTACGATTAGTATCATCCATACATGCAACAAGCTCCTCCTCAAATGGGTGTTTCAAACATGGGATATGCTACAAGAAATCAGTCTCCTCCCAAAAATAATTTGGAGCAACAAATTAGAGATCTACAAAAGAAAGTGGAAGATATGGGCACATCAAAACCCACATATACTATGAGAGATATATGCCCTTATCCCTTTGATAAGAGCATTCCAATGCCTCTGTTTCCTCCGCACTTTGCAACACCGAAATTTGACAAATATAGAGGGAGAGGAGACCCCAAGGCACACATAAGACAATTCTTCACAGCTTGCATTGAGGTAGCGGCAGAAGAAACATACTTAATGAGGTTGTTCCCACAGAGCTTAGGAGATCAAGCGATGGAATGGTTTTCTCAATTACCTCCTGGTATTAAGTCATGGGGCGACTTGGCAGAGGCATTCATTCAGCATTTTTCTTACAACATTGAAACAGATGTCTCAGTTACTACCTTGTGCAATACGAAACAAAAAGAAGGAGAATCTTTTGCGTCATTTTTACAAAGATGGAGAAACTTAGCTAGCAGATGCTCTTGTGAAATCCCGCAAAAACAAATGGTGGAAATGTTCACACAAAATGTTAACAAGGCTATTGGTTATGATCTTAGAAAAGCTTGTTTGTCTACATTTAAGGATGTCATTGAAAAGGGCCTAGCAACAGAAAAGGTCTTGATTGAACAAGGAGTTATCAAACTATTCAAAGAAAACAAAGAGGACTTTAAAGGAAAGGACAAACCAAAGTTTTGGAACAAGAACAAGAACACAGTTAATGATGGTGTTGTTGATGCTAACACAGTGAGACCAAAGTTCATCTTTTCTGGATCAAATTCTACCAACAATCAAGTGAACAATCAAACAACTTCAAAACCACGAAGGAAGTACACTCCATTGGGAGAACCACTTGAATCAGTATTCAAAAAGCTTGTAGCAAACAAAGTGATCACAGTTCCAGATTTTCCTCCATATGAACCAAAGGTAAAACCGAATTGGTGGAATGATGATGAATATTGCGAATTTCATAAAAGCAAGGGTCACAAGACAAGTAATTGCCATCGATTGAAAAACATTGTACAAGATCTCATTGACAGAGGAGATATTGAGATTGAGGGACATTCATCTAACCAAGAGCATGAGGTGTTTAAGGAACCATTCCCGAAACATGACAAGGGAAAAGGCAAAGTCACAGATGATCAAGCCAATTACACCAGAACATCTTACAATTATGATTCGACTATTAATCACATCTCAATGGACAATCATATTTCTACCATTACTATCAAAAATAAAAATCCTGAGAATCCTCCTCAGCGACCTAAAATTATCCTAAAAGGTGTGGGATCTTCATCCGAAGCTACCTCTGAATGTCATGTCACAACCCGTCGAGGTAAGATCACATTGCCAGGTACCTCTACTAAGAATACCAATCTTCCGTCAACTAAGCCTGAGTACGATCTTGTAGAGCAATTAGGGAAAACACCCGCACTCATCTCTATTCTTGAGCTCTTACGTATATCTCCTGCGCATAAAGCTGTCCTTGACAAAACCTTGAGAGATACTGCTGTCCCTACCGATCTGAACGTGGACCAGTTTCAAGCCATGGTGGGATATTTATCCATCCCACACTCCCTCACATTCACAGAAGCCGATGACGCCTCCATAAGTCAGCCTCACAATGCACCTTTACATATTGAAGCCTTCATACATAAACACCGAATAAAACGAGTCCTGATAGATGGAGGAGCAGGTCTTAATATTTGTACATTGAGCACCATCAGACAATTGGGATATTCTGACAAAGCTGTGAATGTTACAAACCAAATCACTATTAAGGCTTATGATGATGAAGAGCGTTCGTCCAAGGGCACAGTCATCTTACCACTAAGAATAGGGCCAGTCACAAAGGACGTGATTTGTCAAGTCCTGGATCTAGACCTCACGTATAACATATTGCTAGGACGTCCGTGGATTCATGAAATGAGAGCAATTCCATCAACGTACCATCAGTGCATAAAATTTCCTCATAATGGAGTCGAGGTAACGGTCAATGGTGATCCAAATCCATTCATATATTGCAATAACTTGAGATCACATACTGAGATTATCATTCCCAACAATCGTGAGGCTACTCCTTCTTCAGCATATATTGATCCTGAGTCATTAAAGCCCTCGACATCCAAACAAGGTGAACTTAGAGCCAAGTTTCAAGACAAAGGCATGGGAGAATACACTCTGAATCAAACAATGTTCTTACGACAAGTCATGAACTCCCCCAAGGAATATGGGAGACCACATCCTAATAAGCAAATCTCCATCATGCTCCTCAAATGGGATCCTACCGTCTTTCAAAAATGGGGCGAACTAGAGGAGGAAAGTTTATATAAAATGCTATATAAGGACGCTGAAGATGATACACATGATCAAATTATAATACCCTATGAAAACTATGGTAAAGGTTTCAAAATTTTGCAGAGATGCGGGTATGATGGAAAAAGTCCTCTCGGACTACGCAAAGAAGGTGTCATGGAGCCTCTACAACCTGAGCTAACTACAAGAAGGGAACGCTCTAAGGGGCTTGGTTTTCTAAATCCCAAGATTCAAAACAAGAGAACAAAACAGATATGGCGAGTCAAAGTGGCTGAAGTTCAACAAGAGGATAATTATTCCACAGACTCCAATGAGTGGGAATGGGGTTCAGACAAATCCTCCAGCGACTATGAACTCAATGAGACATTTAGAGAGCCAGATGAACCTACAGAGGAGGAGGAGTTTTACAAGAAATTCAGAGTTGGTCAAGAACCGACCTATAAGGATCCCGCACAAGCTTCATTTCAGGGCCCTAGGTCAGGATCACATAGGATGAGGACACCTGTCCCTGAGGGTGCTACTAGTGATGATAATTTGGACTCACTCACGATCGACACTGATGAGGAGAGTGCCATTGACGACCTCGATGACTATCTTGACATACCTGAATATAACCACATCTTCACTATTAGCCTTGCGGACTCTAAAAACACTAAAGATCTTCCCCTCGTTCACCCCCAACTCATTGACTGGGATCAGGATGGACCACCACAGATTGATACATTTCAAAATGACGAAGCTATTGTTGATTATCTTGGCATTCGCGATGATCTTCCTCTTGGAGACCATAAAGCAGGATACGCCATAGAGCTAAATAACATGGCATACTTTGGTGAGGGTGTCGGGCCTTCTAGTCGCAAAAATGTGAAAATAAAGACAAAACAAGGGTCTTATGGCGAAAACCACACTGTGGCGCTCTCTGACTCTAAAAAAGTAAAAAGAAAGGACGTATCTGAGGGTGAAAACCTCTCTGAGGCGCCCGAAGATGGAAGGCTTGACATTCTCCCAGCATCATACGAGGAAAAATCATCCATGTTGGTAGAGGAGACTATAAAGACAAACATTGGTACAGCAGAGGTTCCACACAACATATTTTTGGCTCAATCATTGACAGAGGCCGAGAAAGCAAGGTTCATAAGCTTCTTTAAGGAATGACAAGTCAATTTCGCATGGTCTTATGCTGATATGCCTGGACTAGACCCCGACTTAGTAATGCATCATTTAACAGTCAAACCGGGGGCAAAACCAGTAAAACAGAAATTGAGGAAAATGCATCCACAGGTGGCATTGCTAGTCAAGGCAGAGCTGGAGAAATTACTAGATGTCGGATTCATACGCCCAATTGATTATCCCGAATGGATTTCCAACTTAGTACCTGTTAGCAAACCAGATCGCAGCATCCGAATATGTACAGACTTCAGGGATATCAACAAGGCTTGCCCGAAGGACGATTTCCCATTACCAAACATTGATTTAATTGTTGATCTCACAGCAGGCCATGAGATGTTATCTTTAATGGACGGATTCTCTGGATATAATCAGATCAGGATTGCACCTGAAGATCAACATAAAACATCATTCACTTGTCCATGGGGAACCTTCTGCTGGAATGTCATGCCCTTTGGGCTGAAAAATGCAGGTGCCACGTATCAACGAGCCATGACTACTATCTTCCATGATCTCATGCATGTAAAGGTGGAAGATTATGTCGACGACCTTTTGGTTAAATCAATAGACAGAAATACACACTTGGACATACTTTCAGTTGCTTTTGATAGGCTGGAAAAATACAAGGTAAGATTAAATCCAAAGAAATGTGTCTTTGGAGTAACCTCCGGGAAGCTCCTAGGATTCATTGTGTCTAAAAGAGGAATAGAAGCGGATCCAGCAAAAGTCAAGGCTATCTTGGACATGCCGCCACCCAAGAATATCAGTCAACTTCGGTCTTTACAAGGGAGACTCCAGTCTATACGAAGATTCATAGCACAACTTGCAGATAAGTGTAATCCTTTCCAGCACCTGCTACACAAAAACATTAAGTTCAAATGGGACGAGAACTGTCAACAGGCTTTTCAGGCACTTAAAGACTATCTTTTGAACCCGCCAGTTTTGATGCCACCAATTTCGAATCAACCATTGCTACTTTACATATCAGCTACTCCAACAGCACTGGGGGCACTACTCGCACAGCAAATACCTGACGGCAAGGAAAAAGCAGTCTACTATATCAGTCGCACATTGGTGGGATATGAGTTGAACTACACACCAATTGAGCGTGCATGTCTCGCTGTGGTCTTCGCTTCACAAAAATTACGACATTATATGCTTACTCACAAGACCAAGTTGATTGCCAGAATTGATCCACTAAAATATCTGCTCAACAAAGCTACACTTACTGGGCGACTGGCCAAGTGGGTAATGATTTTGAGTGAATTCGACATTGAATACGTGGACAGAAAAGCTATAAAAGGACAAGCAATTGCAGATCAACTGGCAGATGCTCCCATGATAGATGATGCTCCTCTACAGTCAGAATTTCCAGATGAGTCCATTCTAACAATATCACCTGCAAAGCCATGGCAACTATACTTTGATGGCTCATACACACAGCATGGGGCAGGAGCGGGTATACTCTTTATAACTCCCCAAGGTGATTCTTTACCAAAGTCATACCGCTTATCATTTCCTTGTACCAACAATATAGCGGAATACGAGGCATTAACAACTGGGTTAAGAATTGCAGTTCAGTGGAAGATCCAGGAACTTCGTGTTTTTGGCGATTCTCAACTTGTCATCCGTCAAGCAACTGATGATTATCAAACAAAAGATGAAAAGCTAATGCCTTACAAACAACTGGTAGATGATCTGAAACAACACTTTGCAAAGATAGAGTTTGAGCAGATACCAAGAGAACAGAATCGTGCTGCTGATGCCATGGCTACAATTGCTTCACTCATTGACCTACCGCAAAATGAGACCTGCTATGAGTTCCTGGTTGACAACCTGCTGATTCCGTCATATGAGATCACGCCTACGGAAATGATATGTGTTGTTGGTCCTGAATCCCAGTTATATGGTTCCATATTCACATACCTTCGCGACAACATCTTACCTCCCGATTTATCGAACAACCAACGCCGCACTTTCATCCGCCAATCCTCCCGATACGTTATCCTAGCTGATATCCTATACCGACGAGGTCTAGATGGCACCCTCCTTAGATGTTTAGAGAGTGACGAAGCTCAGATTGCGTTACGAGAAGTGCACGAAGGGATATGTGGTCCGCATACTAGTGGTCCTACCTTGGCCAAGAAACTCATCAGGACTGGATACTACTGGCCTACTATGGAAAAAGATGCATATCAGTTTGTCAAGAAGTGTAAGCAGTGTCAAATTCATGGAGACCTCATACATGCACCAGCACAAGAACTACAGCCACTTGCATCTCCTTGGCCCTTTTGTCAGTGGGGACTCGATCTCATAGGCAAGATTCACCCTCCTTCTTCCAATGGACATAAATTCATTATCACAGCCACAAAGTATTTCACAAAGTGGATTGAAGCTGTGCCTCTCACGCAAGTTACTGGGAAACAAATCGCTACTTTCATCCTGAACTACATCATTTGCCGATACGGGATTCCTACTTCCATTATCACCGATAACGGGCGTCCTTTCAAGAACCAGGATGTTCGTGAACTCTGTGAGCGATTCCATATCTCTCATCGTTTCTCCACACCATATTACCCCCAAGGTAATGGCCAAGCTGAGGCGTCTAACAAAACAATTCTCAAAATACTTAAAAAGACAGTCGACGACGCTGGCCGTAACTGGCATGTCCAACTCAATCCCGCACTTTGGGCCTATCGTACCAGTGTCCGCACACCTACAGGAGCTACACCTTACTCACTTGTCTACGGTGCTGAAGCCATCTTGCCTATTGAGGTCGAGTTACCTTCTTTACGGGTCTCCTTGAGAAACATAATCAACGATGAAGACTACAGGGTCTCTCGCTTACAAGAACTAGAACTGCTGGAGGAACGACGACACACTGCTTTTAATCATCTCAAGGCTTACCAACAACGAATGAGTCGCAGTTACAATCACAAGGTCAAGCCTCGCACATTTGAGGTAGGTGACTTAGTCCTCAGAGAGAACCCCAAGAATCAGCAAGATAGAGAAAAGAAGGGCAAATTTGAACCCAACTGGCTTGGTCCTTACATCGTCACAGCAGCATATGGATCTGGGGCATATCAACTCTCAACTACAGAAGGGGAATCTTTGGAGGATCCTATTAATAGCATGCACCTTCGCAGGTTCTACACATAAGCTCTTTTTGAGTATCCTAATGCAAAAACACAAAAAAAAAATCAAAAAAATGCAAAAATACAAAAAAAAAATTATAAAACAAAAAAATCGTTACTTGGTGAAAACCTGGCAAACAGGCGCCTTGTGACAACAAAAAAATTGCAAAATCGAGAAAAGTAAAGAAAAATAATTTCGTCCAACGGTGAAAACCACTTCGGTGGCGCCCTGGGCAAGTACCATGGTGAAAACTGGGTCACCAGCGCCATGCGTAGAGACTTTGCTCCTCCCTCTTTCAGGATTCTCTTTCATCTTTTCACTTCGCACACACTCACGACCAATTCACTCACAATAAACATACCCATTCCCATCATGGCTTGTTATGGATCTACCCAAGATTGGTTAGCCATTCATAATAAACCCTCCCTTTTCACTCCCTTTCAATCCATAATAAATCAGATCCTATCTGTGACTATGGCCAATTCCTACGTCTAGTAATGGGTGTGGAACTGAGAACATCATATGTTTCGAGGAGTACAGTTTCTTCTAGTTTCCTTCGAGTCTACCCGCGCGCAATCCGCAATAAAGCAATATTTGCATCGCAAATCCGCAATAAGGTTTCGTCTTCTCCACAATAAAGTATCAGTTTCATGGAATCAGTCAGTTTCAGATGAGACACAGCAGCAACAATGGGCTTCAACAAAATCAAATCTTTCAACAGACTCAGACAACATATGGTTCAGTGCTATCTGTCCTTTTTGTGAAGGTGAACATTGTGACCACAATCAAAATTTGACTTAAACAAGTGACAAGAGACACTAAACTTGAGGACTACAGTGGATGTTGGTGTCGAGTCTTGGTTTTCTTTTGGTTTTATCTTTTTGGTGACATGTCTTTTAGCTTTTCCGCGATGTCTTTGACTAGAGATTCTATCTCCAGGATGTCTTTGACTAGAAAGGCGAGGATGGGGTATCGTCACCTACTTGCATTTGCTGTCTGTGGATTGTCTTTTAGTAATGCTATGACTTGTCCAAGGATATGAGGACACTGTGAGTCTAGTATGAACTGGGGCATTCCTTGTTTGTGACTGACTTATCTCCATGCAAACAGGTACAATGACTTTCTGGGCCGAACATATGCCTCGATTGTCATAACCTATTCTGCCATAATAAAGCTCAATGATGATAACGCACAAGAAGCTCTTTCACGTTCATATCTTCTGTCTTCCATCCCCCTTTCTTGATTGACTTCCATTGTCCTTCTCGAGTCCGCGTAGCCCGCTATCACATGACTGAGTATAATGACACACCAAAAACATTTGCATTTCATATAGTTGCACCTGCATCACCACATATAAGCATTTCATACATACATATAGATATTACAATTGCATCACAACAATTTACATTTGCATTATCATATTCATTTGCATCATGCATCACATATACAACATCAAAGAACAAAAATATATGGCATTGCATCATATAAGCATCCATATCATAAAACATGCATCACATAAGAACATCTCATCACATAAGGTACATATGCATATAGCTGCCGCAAAAGATGAATCATCTCATATATATAATCAAATGTGTCATAATACAATGATGTCAAAAGAATCATATGGCTACAAAAGAATCACCCGCAGGTGTCTACAATACAACAATGATACATCTACTGATACAATGGGAGCCCACTATAGCTATGAGGAACTCCCTCCCTCGGAGCCGCCTCGCCTCGACGGATTCTGAGCTATAGATGGACCCGCCCCAGGATCCCCCTGTCCCTCTGGTGGTGGTGGAGGCCCCATAACCCCACCGCTGGATGCCTGTCTCCTGCGGCTCCCTCCCGTAGCCGTCGCTGTGCGCGACGATCTCTGGAAGCTCCTAGCCCGCTGCTCTGCTGGCACGGCTGCATAATATAGATCCCTCCAGTAGGCGATCTCCTCTCCGGCTCGCAAAACATATGCGTAGCCTGCCCCTGCATCCTCTGCTGCCCGCCTCCCTGCCCTCAAAGCTGTCTCGGCCTCGGTATATCTCTGGATGGCCTGATCCCTCTCCCGCTCTGTATCTCGGACCCTGGTCCTGAGGTGGTTCCTCTCTCGAACCAAATCCTCAATCTCATCTGCCTGGCCCTGGCAGATCTCCCGTAGCCTAAGCACCTCATCCTCCTCGGAGTCTCCGCTCTCCGTCCCTGCCTGTGGCTCCTCCTCTACAGGTGCCTGTCCCTGTGCCTCTGCCTGCACCTGTCCCTGTGCCTGTATAGGTACCTGTGGCTGTACCTGTCTCTGTCCCTCTGGCTGCACCTGTCTCTGTCCCTCTCTGGGACCCTGTGCTGCTGGCACCTGTAGGGGCAGTCCACCCCGTCCTCTCACCACTGGAGCTGCTCTCTCCTGACCTCCCTCCCTCTGAGGTGCTACCCGTCTCTCTCCCACCACTCCCCTCCGCCTCCGTCGGCCCCTACCTCCATCCCCTCCTCCCTCATCATCCTCTCCTCCACCCTCTCCATCCACTGGCTCTGCTGGATCTGTCAACCTAGGAAATGGATGCTCTGCCCAGTACGCAGAGTACTCTGCGTCCATCCCTGCATCATCTACCTCTGGCCACATGTCCCATGGCATCGGCATCATCTCCGCTAGTTGCATCACAGCCTGATCATATGATAGCAGTGGGCCGAACTGCACCTGATCTCTGACCGTACGGGCATACATGCCCAAGCCTCGGGGCATCCTCTGAATCCTGCCATACTGCCTGCATACCCTATCCACCAGCTGTCTCTCTAGTATATAGGGCGTCCGCCCAATCAGGTACCTGCTCCGGAAGGTGTAGGGCAGCTCCAGTGCATCGTCCCCCCACTCCTCGCACCCCAGGTACGGCCTCCAGATCACCATGTCAATGTCATCAATGACTCTCCTCCAGTGCTCCAATCTCCCAATCCGAGGCTGGGATGTAATCATCGCATATAGGTGCACAAAACTCTATCCCTGTCCTCTGCCTCTGAAATGAATAGGCCGTGTGATAGGAAGGTGCTCATAGGCCCACACCTGCAAGAGCGTCACACCGCAGCCCAACCCCACTGATCCATGGTATACAAACTGATGCAGCTCATAATACAAATGTGCTAGGACACATGGCCCCCATGCATACCTCGTGTGCTCTGCCATCAGCGTCTCCAAGGCCCCTCCCCAGCCCACTGCCAATCCTCGTGTGGCCCTGTCTGGACACAAGTATCCACTGATAACTCCCCCAACAACTGCCGGCAATGCTAATCCTGTGGCAGTCATGGTGTCCCAGGCTACATGGCCTGCTCGCATCTCCAACTCAGGATCCTGAAAGACCCGTCTCAAGGCCTCCCTGTCACCGTCACGGTCGTAGGGGATCAACTCTCCATCAATGGGAACATGTAATATCCTTTATACATCCTCCAGTGTCACTGTCATCTCACCCATCGGCAGGTGAAACGTGCATGTCTCTGAGTGCCATCTCTCGGCCAACGCAGTCAGCAACCCCATGTTTGCCCGAAACTCGGGCACATAGAGCATATGTGTGAGGCCCATCTCCTCAACGGAAATCATGTCCTGGATAGACAACTCTGGTTGCAACCTCTGAGTCGATGGGAATCTCTCCCGTGACTCCAACATCGACAAATACTCCTGCAGTCAAGCAAATCAATCTTGTCAGTTATCGTAGGCATTCACTGTTTATCACAAAATGCTACCTAAATGCATATGGCTATCTACCCTAGTGACACTCACTGTTCATCACAAAGTGTTGCTATTTATCCTAGTAGTGCTCACTGTTCATCACAAAGTACTACGTGTGTGACATTCCCTGTTCATCACAAAGTGTCACTCACATTCGCACTCCCTGTTCATCACAAAGTGCTGTCTATCCTGGTGCTCCCTGTTCATCACAAAGTGCCTTGATTTATCCTAATCTTCCTAGAGGACCTGCTTGAGTGTATCCTCTCAGCAGCTTATCCAATCGACAGCGTATGTTCATCACAGAACTGCCGATTTGACCTAAAGGACTAAAACCATGCATTTAAACACACAAACGCAATGTTTCAACACACACGCACTTTTAACTCATAAACGCGCTTATAGACTGCATAAACGTGCCTCTGCAACACAGACGCGCTTTCTGAACACAAACGTGCCTATGCCAGACACAAACGCGACCAGGGAATACAGACGTCCCTGCATGACATAAACGCTACTAAAAATCACAGACGCTGTTGAATTTCACAAACGCATCCGCAATCAACACAAACGCGGTTCCAGGCACAGACGTGCCTGGACCCGACACAGACGCGCCTGTTGGACACAGACGCGCCTGGCGCTGACACAGACGCGGTTGCGCGTTTTTGCACTTTTAAACTATCCTATTTCTAGCGCATTTATTGCTCCTAAACATGCATTTATGACAAAACTCGAAATGCGTGAAAGTACGAGGAGGTTTTCGGGTACTTACCGGCTCTCCTGCATCGGCTGGTCGCTGGAATCGGCGGACACGGTCGAATCTATGAACGAATGCCATCGCTGCTGACTGCTGCTGCTCTTTTCTCGCTCTGCACTGTGATCTCGTAAGGGTGTGGATGACAATGAGGATGTCTTTTGCCCGTGGTCTATCTTATAGCCTACCCTAGCCCTCGCCCTCATTTCCCGAGTCAGTCTTCCTCATCCCGTGACTTTGTCACTTTATCCAATCAGTCCATTCTATCCCATCTTTTTTTTATCGAGAGATTGTCTGCAATCTTTCCAGACTTTTTCATCCAATCTCTCGAGGGGGCATATCATTCCCATCCTGGGGCAACTCTGTATCAGTTCATCTTATCTTCTTTGAAACAACGCGACAAGCCGCATTGTCTCAAAGAGGGGCAAAATGTAGACACTCAAAATTGTCATGTCTAATTAAATAAATATTTTATTTATTTAATTATCTAAGCCTAATTCTTCTATTAATTAAATAAATCTTTATTTATTTAATCAATTCATTTATCCTCTTCTAGCCTTATTTCTCATTTAAATAAATACATTTATTTATTTAAATTATCCCTTTCCTAAATTAAATAAATATTTTATTTATTTAATTGTCCTACTTCTTCTATTAATTAAATAAATCTTTATTTATTTAATTAATTCATTAACCTTTTCTACACATGACACATGTCATTCATCTCTTATTTCCTACACTACCTACCTCTTTCATTATTTTGGTATTTCTTATACCTACCCTCTAATCCTAGCCGACCTCTCTTTTTACACCTCTCAATCTTAACCCTCCATTTCTTATTGTGTCTTCTATTTAAGGAGATGCTTTCTTCATTGACAAACCCTAATGACTAATTTTGGAGGACTTGGCTACACTACGATCCTACTTGCAACCACATTCCGTTCTTTATTGAGCTCTTGTGCACATAAAAATCTGAGAGCAAGCATATCAAACAAGATCAATGGAGATAGGAAGAATGGAGATCAAAACCCTAGTGGACATGCGATGGTATAATCTTTGTGATTTTTGAGTTATTTTGCATTGTCTTAGGTTATCTTCATATGTTATGGTGGATCTTTGTTCATTGTTAGGCTAGGGTTTGGTGGTTGAATCCATTTTAGTCTTTCAATATTGTTGTTTATTGCTATCCATTTTCACCATATACAGCTTGCATATGTTTCTTACAAGAATTCCAAGGTATATCAGATGGATGTTAAGTTGGACTTTTTGAATGGTGATTTGGAAGAGGAAGTCTACATTGAGCAACCGAATGGATTCTCATTATCAAATGAAGGAGACATGGTATGCAAATTGAAGAAAGAACTCTATCGATTGAAGCAAGCACCTAGAGCCTAGTATGCTAGATTGGATAGATATTTGATGAAATTGGGATTCTGTAAAGGTACTGTTGACAGTAATTTGTACTTTAAGGTTGATAATGATAATATTTTCATTGTTGAAGTCTTTGTTGATGACATTATTTTTGGAGGAGATGATGATTTGAGTATGAAGTTTGTTGATGATATGCAAAAAGAATTTGAGATGTCTATGATAGGTGAGATGAAATTCTTCTTAGGGTTACAGATTACACAAATTGATAAAGGCGTTTTCATTTCTCAATCTAAGTATGTGAAGGAATTATTGAAGAAGTTTGGGTTAGTTGAATCCAAACCTATTGGAACTCCTATGGTGACTGGATGCAAGTTGTCTAAGCATGATGAATCTCAGAAAGTTAATCAGTCTTTGTATAGATCTATGGTTGGTGGATTATTGTACTTGACTCAGACTAGACCAGATATTATGCATGTTGTTTGTGTTTGTGCTATATTTCAAGCTATCCTAAAGAGACTCATGTTACTTCTATGAAGAGGATTTTTTAGATACTTGAAGGGAATAGTTGACTATGGTTTATGGTATCCAAAGAATAATGATTTCATGTTATGTGCTTATACTGATATTGATTGGGTAGGTGATGTTGATGACTGGAAGAGCACTACCAATGGAGATTTCTTTCTAGGAAAGAAATTGGTTTCATGGTCCAGTAAAAAATAAGATGCTATATATCTATCTACTGTTGAAGCCGAATACATTGTTGGTGCTAGCAATTGTACTAAGGTAGTCTGGATGAAACAGATGTTGAAGGATATTAGAGTTGTGTATGATGAGCCTATTGTTATATACTATGATAATTCAAGTTCTATCAATATTTCCAATTAAGCATATATCAATTAAGTATCATTTCTTGAGGGAGAATGTCAGTGATGAAGAAGTCAGATTGGAGTATGTATCTACAAAGGATTAAATTGTAGATATTTTCAGTAAGCCTTTTCCTGTAGATACATTTGTCTATTTGAGAGACAAGTTAGGGGTCTTTGACCCTCCTGATGAGAGCTAGATGCATTGAGTTGCATCAATCTGGTGGACTGCAAGGTCTTATCCTCTTATCTGGATTGATGAGTGGGTGTTCCTACTCAGCCAGAGTAGTCAACAAGTAATTCAGATGTTCAAACTTGTGAGTTTATCCTATGTGGGGGAGAGAAGCACAGTTTGTATTATGTCTTTCGCATTAGTCAAAAAGGAAGAGAAGCATGTGAAAAATTGCCTTATCTTTGAAGCTTTGTGTGCATGATCTTAGGGGGAGTTTGTCGGTGATTGTTGATATTGATTGATTCCTCTGCATTGATTATTTTTCACATTCATATGTTGCCATCAATGAGAAAGGGGGAGATTGTCTTCGGATATGTAGTGTCATGGTTTAAACACTTTGTTGGTGAAGCGGCCACCAAGGTTCAAATCCCTGCTAGGCCATTGTGCTTACAAGGCCTTGTACCTTCGTTGGGCCATCGTGCTCACGGATTTAAACAAGTGAAGTATGGAGATGAGATCCCCCATTTGTGGCCTCACCAATTCATAGCTTCGGGTCAAAATCATTCACGTAGAGCCGGAGGGCGTGTCGTGCTAGCGTCACCAGTCACATTAAAATTTTTACCAGGCATAGGTTTTTTTTAAAATGACAAAGGGGGAGATTGTTGGATATTATTGTTACTGGGATATGTTGTTGTCATTGATGTCAACATATTCCTGTGTTTTGGTGCTCCGGTGATTGTAGAAAGTTAATCTAGTTGGTTTATCTATTTTGGATGTTGAATCAACTAAAGATACTTCATTCTTTATTGGTTTTAGTGATCCAGAAGATTACTTGATCGTATCATTTGATTCAGATTGAGATTTGGTATTTTTGTTCAGTGGTTGGCAGAGTATGGTATTTGATCTGTTGTGCTCTGGAATGATCATATCTTGAGTTACGGATTTGGGAGAATGTTTTGGATATTCATGAGTATCTTCAATTTAGATGGTTTGTGATTTGGTGCTCCACAACTTATCGTTCTAGTCTGAATTGGTATTGTTAATTTTTCTTGAGTGTTAGCGTGTTGATCAATGAAGATTTGAATAAGTGGTGTTGGTGCAGCTATTGCAGATGGTTCTAACGTGCTTGTTGGTGTTTCCTGATTGTGTCCTATTTTTTTGGTGGTATGTATTGATCATTGAGCATGGTATTAAAGATCTTTTGGGTCCGGTGATATTCTTCATGTTATGCAGTATTTTTGGTGGTGTAGCATGTTGTTCTTGATCTTGGCAAGATTTCTGGTGGCGTTGCATATTCGAGGATTTGATTTGGGTCCATGTTATGTCATCTATGGAATTGTATTGGTTCGGTGGATGATTTATGTATCGTGTGATGTAATTTTGTAATTAGATGTTGAGGATTTGAGCCAACCTTATAGTCAAGGTTGATGAATTGTATAAATGGGTGTTAGATTCATGTAATTTGGGTATGGGAGTTGTGTTTTCATTATCGAAGAGTGGTGTATGTGTGAATTAGTGAATTCGTCTTTTGTTGTGATGTATTGAGTAGAGAATGTTGTAGAGAAAACAAATGTGCTTAACCGAAACTATCATCTGGCATTAGGAGATGTTATTCTTTTAGTTCATCTTAATCAGATTGTAGTCTGAATGTTATTGTAAGGTAGTGAACCTTCCCTAAGGGTTGGATCCTTCTGGGTCATTATATTTTGAGCAATGAGCTCTAGGAAGTGTACCTAAATGCATGTGCATTCCCCATTGTAATATTTACACATACTACTGTAGAGTATCATCTTATTGTGGGTAGGTTCCCACCGTGGTTTTTCCCTTAACAAGGTTTTCCATGTCAAAAGCTTGGTGTTATGTGTGTTTTTATTATTGTGTTTATCTTTATTCTTGTTGCAGTTGATCAGATCTAAGATTGTGCTTAAATTGTTGAATCTGGTGAAAATTGATTCACCCTCCCCACCTCTCAGTTTTCCTTCATTGTTGTTGCCAACAAGTCCTACCTCAAAATTAAACCAAAAGCCTTGAAGAATAGCAATCCATATATTGAATTATTCTTGTTATATAGCGAATTCAGTTTTATTTTTAGATTGAATTAACTGGTTTATCTAAGTGATAAATAATTATTTAAATGTTTAACACAAGTTTGTATGTCCAACCTCTAAAAATTTTCCAACCTCATTTTTCATAACTTGTGTATTGTGAGCCTTCTTTGATTACCCAAACTTCCTACATATCCATATCTACAAGATCAAGGTGTAATATATATGTAATTTTAATTTGTTTAATTTTGATGTGAATTGTAAAGTGTGAATATGGTAGAGTAAGACAAGAATCTAAAAGCATGAAAATAACCTTCCATTAGTGAAATGATGAACACAAAATAGGATATCTATCATATGAAAATGACAGTATATAAATACAATGATCAACCTTGTATATATAAACAAAGATGAGGAGGGGAGAAAGTAAGATTAAGTATTGACTACACCTCTAAAGTAGAAACACTGTGAGCTCACTTCACACACATATAAGCAAGCTGCAAGTATGCATGTAGTAGGTGTCTCAATAAATGAGGACATGTATCTCAATATACAAAGTGAGACAAAATCATGGAAAACCCTAATTAAACTTAAGTGTGAATAGTGATGAAAGCTATTAATGTCTTAGTTTGATTAGTTTCCTACTACTTTATTAAACTATTATCAAAATTTTATATGCTTTAATTATCCTCAAAACTACATTATCATCTAGTTATAATATATATTCATATGTTGATATGAAATATGTTATGTTTTTTAATGGCTGATATATTATCAAATGTTATGGATGATAATTTATGTTGATTATTACTTCTTGTGAGAGACCAACATGTAGCTTGAAGGAATCTTAAAGCCAAATGCAACTTGAGAGTAGCGAAAAGAGATCCACCCTATCGGTTCATGTGGGAATAATTAAAGAATACAAGGGATGTTGTAGTCACGATGAGTCCTTGTTGACTTTTTCTACCAAGGAATTGTAGCATCTGTGATGTAGTCAAGGTAGGGAGATCCAATGAAGGACATCCCTGCCTTGCAGCCTATAACACAAAACACCATGCAAAATACCGGGAACTGGTAACACAACACAAGATATAACCGGTAAATAGATAAAGAGCAACCCTAACCTGTAGAAGTAACACATGATATAATCGGTAACAAGATAAAACAATCATTACAACCATTTAATGAATTGCATATGCCTTCAATAGCTACACATGTTGGACCGTAGCCCAGGATTACAAAACAATCCTTACAACACAAATCTAAGGTTTGCAGATCTTCTGCTCGACAAATTGGCCTTTGGTAATAGTCTGCACTTATCCGAACCTCAGTCCATCCGGACTTTAGTCCCCTCAGACTAGAATCTCTCTGAAAAATACATCTTCACTCGATCTCTTCTTTCTTAGACCTCTATCCCCTAAAATGATTCTCAAAACTTCCCTTTATACCATATGCAATAAATAACAACTCGATCAAGTCAACCAAAGACCAACCGGTTCATGATGAAATGTGTAAACAATAACATGTCGGCCCAAATCACCAAGAACATCCCAAAATGCATAAAAATTCACACGGTCCTTTGGGAACATCGGTCAAGGCTCAAAACAATATCACTCAATGATCTGCAGGTTACAGAAAACACCCACAACCCGATTCATCTTTGCTCCATACACTGCAAGACCAATCGGTAAGAACATACCAATACCAGACCAATACCAGGATCGATATCTTATCGGAATCAAATCCAAATGTTGGTTTGAACTAATCTAGTGCTCCTATATTAATCTAGGAAGATGATGGGATTACGCCTCATTGATTCAAACTTAATATGTTGAACCACATCCCTGATTTGTGTTATTATGGAATAAAAGAGTATGTCTCAAAACAAGAATCTTGTAGGGCTAGTCATTATTTTTTATTTTTTCTTTATTGAATTTTTTACCTCAGTGTTAGGGAAGAGTGACATTTGTCTAGGTTGAGTTAGAAGAAGTAATTCATCCACTTCCTATGATTTCTTTAAAGGGGAAGTGTTGTTTCAGTCACAATCTTCTTCTATGAATTAAGTTGTTTTTCATTTATAGTTAGTTAATGATAGAATTATAGACAATGCAGATAATGGTTGTTGCTAGATCTTTTGCGTATTTGTAAATTTTGTTGTCTTAAACATGATTTTATACTTAGAACAAGCAATGATTGTTATTTACTGAATTAGTGTACTATTACTTTTTGGAGATTGCACTCCTAAAGAAAGGACCACTTGAGATATTGTAATTCTCCCTTTCTCTTTATTGTACTTAGTTTATTTATGAATGTAGTAGATAGATTGTCATTGGTTACTTAATTGTTGTTAATTTTATCATTATGGCTTGTTAATACTATTTGTAGTTAAATCCTAATTGCAACAAAACTATCACTTTGTCATATTATTAGTTGTTACCTATTGCCACTACTAAGTCACTCTTTGAGTAATCCACAACAACTACTATATCAAATAGTTTTTCAGTTCCATCATTTTGATACTTTCATTAGTTAGTATTTTATTCATGCAATGATAGAAAGCTTGAGAACTCCTTTGATGCACACATAGTACAAACACCATCTTTGAAGATACATCCCTGGTCGATAATTAAGTGAAGCCTCCACTTAAGACATTAAGTTACCACATTGAACACTTCAACTAGGCTGAGTGCATGACATACTGCATCAACTCTATGTATATAGAGGAGACCAGTCATTTTTAGTGTCGTTGTCAGGGATGGTGCTAAGGTTTAGGATTCTTAAGTCTAGGTTTGTTTCCTGTTGTTTACTTTATATCATTTACTGCAATTTCCTTTTTATTATTTACTTTCTAGTAGTATAGGTGTTTTCTTTCAAAAGTAGGAACGTTATATTTTAAGACTGGTATCAACATCTTTACAAGAAAGTGCAATAAGATAGCCTATAAGCTCTACACTTCAATTGAATGCACTGGAAGATGGATGCTAGAGGAAGGTTTCTTCCCTACAAATAAAGTGTAGGAGATGCCTTGGCTTTAGGAGAGGGGCCAGAGAACCCACTAGAGTCAACACAAACATCAAAAGACCCATTTAGCACACACATAGATTTGACATCTTCTAATAATAAAAAATGATAACCTACTCAAGAGAATTCACAAGAAACAATAGCAATAATGGGTGACATAGACAACCCTAATGCACCAATCACCTTTGCATTTCCAATCTTTGACCAGGAGAGGGTAGAAGCATTGAAGAATATACCCCCAAATTTCCTCCCTTATTTTTATGGCCTGGTCACTAAAGACCCTAATACTTTTTCTATTTGAATTTAATGTATTATGCAGAAGCTATGATTATGTTACTAATGCCCATCGACTGAAGCTTTTTCCAAACACCTAAAGGATTCTACATTGTGGCGGTTTATGGGGCTAAGTAGCAATGCAATCACTATCTGGGCTACAATGAAAGAGAATTTTTTGTAAATATATCAAGATTATTGTAGAGGTGGAGACACTACAAAGGAAGACATCTTGAAGATGCCCTAGAGAGAAGATGAGCCACTTGAAGATTGCATAGATAGACTCCAATTTTGTTTGAAGAAATCCAAATAATATAGGCTTACTCCTAATTCTCTTAAGTTGGTCTTCCCTTGGGGAATCAATAAGGAATGAATTTATGCACTCAATCTACTAGGTGGGTTTGATATTACCCAAGAAACCTTTGATGATATATGCAAGCTTTTTAGGAATTACTCCTGGTCCACTATGAGCAAGAACAAAAGTCCTAGGTTGCTTCCTACCACTGAAACATCTGTTGATGTCTCAAGGGTGGAATTGAGAAACCTTATTTTTGACATGAAGGAAGACATAACAAGTCATTTGGAAACCGAGCTAGACACTCTTCACATTAAGAAGAAACAATAAGAAGTTGAGGTTGCACTCGCAAAGTATTGCCCTTATTATAGACAAAAAAAGGTCTAATTGGAAGTGTAAAAGGATTGTTGTCATCTCTGAAGACCCATCCAGAGTTTTATGCAATAGACAATGAGGATGGACAAATCTTCTAGATATCTCAAAGCAAGCCATGACAAAAAAAAAAAAAAGGCATGCCATTAAACCCATTGTCTTACAATCCTTAATTTCCTAAAGTTCAACAAAATGTTGCAAACTAAAATTTTCAACCTTGGAATGCCATGTAAAACCCATAATGGCAAGGTAATGCATCAAAATGGATGCCACAACAGGTCCTAGCCACCTCAATACCAATACCTAAATTATAATCAATAGCACAACCAACAAAACCCATGGTCTCAACCATTGTGTGGAATCCAACAATGGCAATAGTCCAATGCTACTTACCCATAGCAACAACAACCTTCTTCTCAGCAATCTATGCTCATGCCCAATGCACTCCCTCGACATTTGGCCATTATGCCCAACCAAAACATGGCTACCTTTGCTCCACCAAGAGCACCATAATTTCCTGCTTGACCGACACCCAATCCTAACAACAAGTCTATCCAACAGGCTTACTCTAATGAGACAACACAGTACTCAACTTATACAATTAAGATCAATGATGTCCATCTCTGTTTAGGCAAGACTCTCCCTAGTCCCACTTCCCCACAAATAAAAAAACTATCTAATGAGGACCTAGTGGTAGATGTCACTAATTACAAATCATTGGAGTAGACTCAAAAACTATCTAAGAATGAGTCATTGGTCCCACTTCCTCTATTAATTAAATATATTTTTATTTATTTAATTGATTCATTAGATTTTTCCCTCCATGACACATGTCATTTATCTTTTCATTTACGTCTCCGAGAGGTGAGGGGGGTGTGGAGAGTGTAACTCGTTTACCTAGCTAACTACTCTCTCATTATTTTATTATTTCCTCTACCTACCCTTTAATCCTATCTGACCATTTATTATTTTAACTCTTAATCCCATCCCTCCATTTTCTAAGGTGTCTTCTATATAAGAGGATTTCTTCATCCTTTCACAACCCTAATCAACTAGCTAACACTTTTATGCAATCTATCTTTCTTGCAATCAAGCAGCTTTGTGAGATTTTGCCAAGATCAAGAGCTCAATGAAATGTACAAAATAGAGACATAATATGGGACAAGAATAAACTGTATTCTCATCAATAGAAAATGATCAATAACAATGATTCAATAGTTACATACAATGTAGATGAGCTTGCTTATATAGGCAAGGCTAGGGATATGTGAGCACACAAACATGACATGTGGCTCAATAAGAAACAAGGGTAGGTAGGAAATAGGTGTGGGTAGGTAGGAGAAATAATATAATAGTCCACATGAGGTGGATCACCCACTGAATGTGGAGTGTAACAACAAGATCAACACCATAAAAGGTGGAATTTCTCCTACACACACTATCCCAATGTGGCACAAACACCCAAGTGTCTCATACCCAAACTACTATGAAATGCATTATCCTAAGTAAACTTAAGTAAGTGTAATAATATCCAAGATGAATAATTATTTACACCAACAAGCTTCACAACCACAATCCATTCTTTGTTGAGCTCTTGTGCACATACCAAATATAAGAGCAAATATATTTAAAAAGTTCAATGGAGATAAAACCCTACTTGGCATGCAAATGGTATTATTGTTTTATTTGTTGATTTGCATGTTCTTAGGTTCCTTCATTGGTGTATGGTGAATTCTTTATTGTAGGACTAGGGTTTATTTTTGGTTGGATCTTTATGGTTTTGCAATAGTTTCTCATCATCATTTTTCACTGTATACACAAACATAACTTGTGATGCTTTTATTACCTTCATCTCAGCTATATGTCTAATGGGACATCCACATGAAAGAAAAAATTTGGAACACTCCTTAATGATTTTGTGTGCATTGGCCACTTCTTCATCATCTTGTTGAATTGTGGAGTCCATTTTGTATGACTGATTTGACAAAAACATAGAAATTTTTGCAGTTTTCTCTAGTTGCTCATGGTTTTTCTCTATAAAAGATACTGGTTTAGCATCCAAATTTAAGCAAAACTTCTCTAAGTCATCCCAAAAATTGTCTTCATCAATATCTTCTTTACTTTCATGCAATAGAAGACTAGTTTTTTCTTTATGATATCTCTCTTCTTGAAGTAGGAGTTTTGATTTAACATCATGTTCATCTTGACCAACAACCTTGTGTATGTTAACTTGTTCATTTTGAAAAACAAGGTTGTATTCATTTTCCTCCTCACAAACCAACACTTTGTCATCAATACATGAACAAAATTCCTCTATGATGTTAGAGAACATGTCTTCATTGATTTCCAAACTTGTTACAAATGATATTGGCTCTTGGTTATTGTGTTTCATGCATCCAAAATCCTTTTTTTTGTACTTCCAAAATCTTGACAATCCTAAGTTCTTTGAAAGGAAATTATGGCTCTAGAAAAACAAGAAAGAACTCCTAAAAAATGTAGAGATTCTCACAGCTTGACCCATCCCCGGCAACGATGCCAAAAATGTAGAGCTTTTTAATTGCAATTGAGTTTGGAATACTACTTCATAACTCAAGGATTTGTATCCACACTGAGCAACCCTTCATGGATTAGAAGCTACATTTAATTATCAACCCAAGGATGTGAAATTAAAATGAGTCGACATTGTATATGCATTATGGAAGCCTTTTAAGTTCCATTAGTTGTGTATAGAAAATAAAGTAAAAATAATAATTTGAATTGAAAACATAGCCATGTTGGAAATAAAACTTACTATACAGCAATGGTTGTAGGCAGATTGATTATTTGCAATAGCAGGGTAAGTGCAAGAAGGTGTGTCCATTTAATGTAGAAGTTTTGCACTTAGAAAAAGTGCAAATCGGGCGGAGCGTACGGGAGACGAAACGAGATCCCGATTAGGCATGGGATCTCGAGCCGAAAAATGAATTGGGATCCCATAGGCTTCGAGATCCCAAGCCTAGACTTAGAAATGGGATCCCATTTAATAAAAATTATAAAAATATTAGAAACGGGACTCGGTTCATATTTTCTAACTGAGATCATAATTCCAGCCTCCACTAAGCCCTCCAAGCAGGCTGCCTACTCGATTTTCTTAATAAGTTTTAGTTTTTAATATATTTTTCTCAATTTGTCATAGTAATTTTTTAGTTTAAATTAGTTTTTGAATTGATTATGAAAAGAAATTTTTTTGAATTGATTAGTTTAGGTTTTTTTTAAATGTTAATTTAGGTTTTAATAATTAAGTAATTTTTTTAATAAAATTCTTTTTATTTTGCTTGATGAATGAAAATGAAAATGTTGATAAACAAAAACAAAAACAAAAACAAAAATCAAAGCGAAAACCAAAACCAAAATGACAACAAAAATGAAAATGAAATGTGGAAAAACCAAAACCAAAACCAAAACCAAAATGAAAATGAAATTGTTGAAAAAACAAAACCTAAACCAAAACCAAATTCAAAGTAGACTAGGACCTATTATGCCATAATAGGTCCTAAGAGGTCCTAAGGGGACCTAACGGGTCATAACAGGACCTATTAGGGACTCCTATTATGGCATAATAGGACCTATTAGGACATATTAGATCTTATTATGGCATAATAGGTCATGATAGGACCTATTATGACCTAATAGGACCTATTAGGTCCTATTATGGCATAATAGGTCATAATAGGACCTATTATGCCTAATAGGACCTTTTATGACCTAATAGGACCTATTATATAACCTAATAGGTCCTACTACATGGCATAATAGGACCTGTAGACATATAAAAATGACCATATTCCTAAATGAATATTTTATGCTCATTCCTCTATTTAATTAAATCCAATTTAATTGAATCACTCACATTCCTCTATTTAAATTAAGTAAATTACTCAATTTATTTAAATTAAATTCACTAAACCTCTTTTACCATTTAATGTGATAAATCATTTTATTCAATTAAATCCCTTCTATCCACTTTTTAATTAAATTCAAATTTAATTAAATAGTTTACCCTAAATTGAATAAGTCTAATTTATTCAATTTCCCAAATTGCAACCAAATTGAATTAAATTAACTTTATTTCAATTAAATCCTATTATTTCTCCATCCACTTGCAAAATCCTACATCTCCTACTTGCCTCTGTAAACCTCCTTCTAGATTCTTCTAATCACTTCTAAATTAACCTAACCCATCTCCTAAATATTGTCACATCCCTAAGCAAGCGGAAGTCACTTCTCAAACCCTCAAAGTCTTTGAAAACCATTAAAGGCTTCAACAACTTAAATTTGAAAGTCTTCCAAACCATTAATGGTTAACTCAACCCTCCAACATGATTAAAGACTCTCTAAACTCAACCTCCATGTAACCCAAGGGTCTCATCAAGCATTTATTGCTTTGACCATGGTTATTCCTTAATCCTTTGCACAAGAGTTTATCCTTTGGGTAAAAGCTTTATCCAATGGGTAATCCTAACCTAACCTTAACCCTTACCCCCTAAGGTAACCATTAGGTCTTCTCAAGCATTTAATGCTTCTTACATCTCCTCTCAAGCAGTCTCTTGTTGACAATTGTCACCATTTCATTAGTGACAATTGTAAACATGGATTGATAACTTTCAATCTTGACCTTTGATAAACTCTTTCAATCCTAGCCATCCATTGCCCTATTTTCACTATAAATAAAGCTCTCCCTCCTCCAAAAAAAGATATGAAAGCTCTTAGTATCATACTTATGCTCAATTTTATCACATTTAGTCTCTCTCTTTGCAAATAAGAATCAATCTAATAATCATTTCAAATTGCTTCTTTTATCAATAGCTTAACCATATAACTAGTATATCATGTTAGGATAGTATCACTACTAATCTTGTCATCTTATAATCTAGTTCATTTCATTTATAGAATCATGCATAGATAGGATGTATTCTCATGTTAAAATCAACCAAAGCATCCCTCATTCTTGCATTTGTCATTCCTAAACCACTTTGCTCAGTGATCTGAGAGCAAAGACATTGGTTTGAGGGACCTTGTGAGATAGAGAACCATGGAACCAACCTTGGGAAGCTGAGTCATCCTTCATGACTCCATAGCTTGCAGCAAGAAGTCATGTGGGTTTGTGGACAAGTCTCCTTGGGCTTCATTTTTCTCATTTTAAGTTTCATTGATCCGCTTTTCCCGCACACATTTCTGGCGCCCACCGTGGGGCACTACCCCATTAATCAAATTGGTTTTAAAAAATATACACTTTTGCAGGTACGCGGGAAACAGGAATCAGCGCATGGAGAATATTGTTTAGTGCATCTCGCTAACATTCTAGCGCATCCCATACACTGTTTAGCGCGTTGGGTTTATACCCTAGCACATGAAGTTCTTAGATTAGCGCATCGCCTTCACTAACTTTTCCTGTAGGTCTCGATGCGGAAGAAAGACAGAGCAGCACATCCAGAAAACATAGCAGTGCATCCAAAAAATAGAGCCACGCATCGGGTCTGTCAGATAGCACATCAAAGTCATCTTGTAGTGTGTATAGTCTATTCTGTAGCGCATCACAAACAAAAAACAAAAAGAAAATTGTAACCGAACTTAAAGTTAGACTTATAGAAGTCCACCAAATCCAAAATCTTTCTAACCGTTTTGAGTTGATATTTTGCAGGATTACTAACATCTTATTGCAGGGATGAGCTTAGTGTTATTTTTAGAGCTATAAATAGTTTAAATTTTTACTAACTTAGTTAAGTTAGTTAGAATTTAAGGTCTTTTTAACTCTTGTTAAATAAAATCGAACTTGCCTTATTTGGGCTGTAAAAAGAACCACAAAATCAATCTTTTTCTTGTTTTTTTTTAGGAGAAAATTTCTCAATTTGGGCTCTAAAAGGAACAAATCAAATTTTCAAGTTTATAATCAAAAGGGTCAAAAAGAACTTCACCATCCTTTGGTGCATAAAAGGATTCATTTTAAATTTGTGCAAAGTAAAGAATCACACAAGTTCAAAGGTCATTTACAATCAAAGAGGGAAGTTCTTCCCCTTTTATCGATTTCTTTTGTTGACTACCAAGATCAAAATTTTGCTTTGTTGACCATTTCCTTTCAAAAGATCAGAAAACCATTGCATTGAAAAGTTAAAAGGGACACCATGTTTTCATGGAGCAACATCTCCATATAGATCTTAGAAAATCATTAACTTGAAAAATAAAAAGAACCTTGTTTGCCTTATCTCAAAAGTAGAAGGTATATGCTCTCCCCTTAACTGGGTGATAAAAAAGCTAGCCTACTCTTACGCTTTCAGTCATACTGCATTTACATCCTTTAGCAAGCCTACCTTCCCGAGGGGTTGAAAAACTCTTAAAGCCATTCGTGGTCGGTGTGAAGGGAATGACCTAAGTGGGAAACGGCTTTGACGCCAAGTGTTCCAACCCACTATAATCAAATGTGGAAAGAGATGAAAGTCCTTTTCAATAGTTGCGCGCGGCGATTATCCTTCCCCCAGTATCCTTGGGATACATAAAGCCTTTGTTTTAAAGGTTGGGAAGCCTTCTGAGGGAGTTTATCACTAACAGCCGAACAGGAAGCTTGATTATGAACTTTAACATTAGAAACCTTGAGCCGAGTCAGTAACCAGACATTTGTAATATCATAGTGCAAGGGTGGGGAAGAATCCAACCCCAAGATTACTCACCATATATCTCCCAAGATAACTACTCAATTGTGAAGCAATTTACTTTGAGTTAATTTCTAGCAAAAGGCATAAAAACGGTCGCCCTCTAGGGGGTGACATGGTTGTTTGAGCTAACGGAGTATCGAGACTAGTGGGCTATGGTAGTACTTATGACCCTTGAATAAAGAGTCTTTTTGAAGTGTATTCTTTGTAACCAAACCTGTTGAAACATTGGGGATTTGAACACAGCCTCACAGAATATACACTTATTGTTTAGATTAGGCAAAAATGGTTATGTATTTTGTGTTGTGTTTGCATTTGTTACTTCAGAAAATCATCCATCAGCATTAAAAACTTAAGGCAAAACAACAAAATCATAGAAAACAATCAAACCAGGGCATTTTAGCACGTAAGAGAAACATCTTAGCGCGTATCAACCATACCTTAGCACATCAAAATTTATCCTTAGCGTGTCAAGTATTCACAGTAGCGCTTCGCAAAAATTTAGAAGCAACAATAACAGTTAGCACTTCCGAAAAATAGCTTAGCGCATCGAAGCATCAGCTTAGCACTTGGAAGTCAAACTTTAGCATGTGAGGTACAAACATTAGCGCATCAGTGGCTCATATTATCACATGATACTTTGAAACCGGATCGAAAATGAAATTTACTGTCAGAAACAGTTAGCGCATAGATTGGGGCAGCTTAGCGCATGGGGTATTTTCCTTAGCGCTTTGAGAAACTTTCGTAGCGCATAGGGTCTCTATTTTAGCGTGTGATCAAAACCAGGAAAACAGGGGGCAAAACAAAGATAAATTTAGAAAATTTTGAAGACATTTTTGGAAACCTCCTTTCATCAGCTTCATTTTCGTCAAAACAGAATATCAAAAACAGAGTATTGAAAACTATTTCTAAAACAAATTTCTTGTCAAACAAAAGTTGTCCAAACATCCAAAACTGATTGCGCGATAAACATATCTATCCTATCAAAATCGGGAAACATTATCACAAGTGACAAATAGGTCCTTTCTTATCTCGCGGATTTTATCCCAAACACACTTGTTCAAAAACTTCAGGTTGTCAAATCAAGTTTCCATATCGGGAAACTTTATCCATATCATTTGACACGCTTTGTCGTGAGGGGGCATCTAAACCTTCACTTTGATAAAGTAAAACTTGAGTCTTCAAAACAAGATAAACTGAATCCAAAACAACTCAAAGGAAACCATTAACCACTTATGCATGACTAATCCTCATATTCTGAGAAGAAAGAATATTTATCGTAACACTAAGTTAAAGAAACAGCAACAAAGTTTTTCCAAATTTACCAAAAGAAATAAGTTTTTATACATCAATTACCAACTCTTCAAATCTCATCAAACATTTATTCATCATGTACGACTCTATATTCAGAACAAATCCAACGAATTTGACAAAGAACCTTTGAAGGCTAGAGTATTCTGCCAAAAATCCACATTTAGTCAACAAATCAATCGTGGAGGAAAGATCAATCCTGCATTCTTTCCCGATGAGTGCATCACTTACAACATACCCCAATTTGAGCCACCAACCCCTGAGCAACACATCGAAGAGGATTTTATCCCCTTTATCATAGAAATCTTCTACTAGATGTTTGTTGTTACTTGCTCTCAACAAAACAAACAAAGCGAAATGCAATCAGAATCCAGCATGAACCAGAGATTGTCAAATCCTTTCAAGCATCTGAATCTAGAGGACACCGAAATTTCTGAGGAACTTCTTCAAGAATGTCAAGAAAGTGCTTCATTTCAAAAACTTGTGGAAAGACTCATGGAAAATGACAAGGAAAACTACCTACTCATGCTTACAAGCAAAGGGGTTAAACTTCCTGAAGACTTTGACACAGACATGTTTAGAACAAGATCTCAACATTACGAATATCAAGAACGACAATGAGAAGGAGAAACACGCAACCCTAAGCAAGATACTCTAGAACAAAATACACCAGGACTAAACATCCCTGAGAAACACATCCCCGAGCAAAACATGTCATTCCATACACCATTTCAACCTAGGATTAATGCAAGGGAAGAAATCTTCCCTCAGTAAAATACTACTCCTTTGATTGCCCTTACTCAACAAATGCAAATGTTGCAAAGACAAATGCAAGACATGCAACAAGGGACAACAATACGGCATTCATTAAATGAAATTTGTCCTTATCCGTTTGACAGAAGATTGAACATGATACCTTTTCCTCCGAACTCAGATATTCCCAAATTTGACAAATATGATGGAAAAAGTGATCCCCTTGATCATGTTCGAGAATTTTGCACAATGAGTCTTGAATTCCCTCATGATGACACCTATTTGATGAGGTTATTCCCAATAAGCTTGGGAGGACAAACAATGGAATGGTTATCCAAAATCACACCTCCTGTCAGATCATTTGATGAACTAGTCAACAAATTCATAACTCAATATTCCTATAACATTCAACATGCTATCAGCATGCTAGACGTTTGTAACACCAAACAGAAAAACAATGAAACCTTCATGGTATTCCTTCAACGTTGGAAATGGATGGTTTCGAGATATCCTCGAGATGTACCCGAAAAAGAAAAAATGGAAATTTTCATCAACAACTTGAATAGCGAGATGAGTTATCTACTCAAACTCCAATGCATACCATCTTTTGCCAAATTGATTGAAAATAGTATCCAAGTAGAAGAAGCATGTATTAAGAAAGGGACATTGAAAATTTTCAAAGAAGGAACGAATTCATCCAACTCTCATTACAATACTCAAAACAATAACAACTTAGACAAATCCAGATTCTGGACCAGAAACAAAAACAATGGAAATGAAGGAGGCAATGAATCAAATGATCCAAAATCTAAGCAGCTCATGCTCACATTATCAGGTAATCCTCAAGCTATAAAGAATCCCAAAGGTGCTAACCCAGACACTAACACTTATGCATTGAATACCAATCAAGGTCAACCCAACACAAACAACACCAACAATGCTCAAAACAATCACGCAAATCGAGGACCTAATAACAATTCATGAGGTAACACCAACAATTTCCAAAAATGTGTCTACACACCACTAGGACAATCACTGGAGTCAGCATTCAGAGAACTCGTGGCAAACAAAATTATCTCTTTACCAGCAATCAGCAACTATGAACCACAAATCAAACCACCTTGGTGGAATGACTCGCACTTTTGTGATTTTCACCGCAACAAAGGTCATCAAACAAATGATTGCATGAGACTGAAAAACATTGTTCAGGACATAATTGATAAAGGTGATTTAACAGTAGATGGTCTCAAGACAAACAGTGACCATGGAGCCTTTAAGAATCCTCTTCCAAACTACAACAAGGATGGAGCTTCAACCTCGAACGATACACGTGGAGCTTGTATCAATCACATCTACAATAACACCATCAATCATATATCAGCTGAGGACAATCAAGTTAGTGTCATCACAATCTGAGATCAACGTGATCATGAATCTGTCAATGTAACAACCAGAGCTCAAAAATATGTCTTAAAGAGACATACGTCGAATACAAACACCGTACCCAAAATTCAATATGATCTAGTCAGCCAACTGCGCAAAACTCTTGCTCAAATATCTATACTAGAGTTGCTGAAACTTTCACCAAAACACAAAGACATATTAGAACAAGCGCTATTAGAAATGAATGTACCTCAAGATTTGGATGCTGACAAATTCCAAGCCATGGTGGCTCATATGACAGGGCCTCATAATCTCACTTTTTCTAAGCACGATAATATCTTGTTGAGTCATCCACATAATACTCCTCTCCATATTGAAGTTGATAACACAATGATGAATGAGTAGTACCCAACCGATACTGAGAGGGGGGGGTGAATCAGTACAGACAAAAACACACTCTTGAACCGGTTTGTCTACAGACACTATGCATTGATAGACAAACAGTGACACCGGTCCTCAAACAGAGTACAACCGGCAAAACCCAGAATAACTGAGATAGGCATAAACCGGCTAACACTTATATTCTCATACAATCTAACACTTCATTTCCTTTTCACCCTAATGCATGAACAGGTAATCTACCATCAAAGATATACATATGAGAAACTAGATCAACAAGATTCACCGCTTGACAGGAAACAACAAAGTATCACATGAAGAAGACATCACACATAACACACATATTTTTCACATGGAAACCCAATAGGGAAAAACCACGGTGGGGATGAATACCCACAAGCTTGTTTTTGAACTCTTTAGAAGTCCACTCTGTTAGGAGCCTTTTCCAGTTAAAGACTCATACAATAGGTTATGTTAGGAACCAATCTTGTTAGGGATCACTCAGTTAAGGGATGGCTAGAATACTCGGTTAAGGGTTAAACCTTGTTAAAGATTACCTTGTTAGAGGATTTCAAGAACTCAATGGTTTTAAGTCACCCTGTTAAAGGATTTACAGCAAGCCTGTTAAAGCTACCCTGTTAAGGGATTTCTCAACTATTGAAGTGGTTAGAGATCAACATGTATTACAATGATCTGGTAACAGCACTCAATACCAATGCAGATCCGCTTAAGCTCCTCTTCACCTTCTGCACTTACACTCTGCAGGTATCACTTCTCTCCTTTTGGTCTGGCAAGAATCACGTATCCCTTCTCTTGGATACACACACACACAACTTTTACCAACAACCTTAGAAAGAGACACAACATCGACCTTATAGGAAAATAGATAGGTCGGCAGCATAAACCCTAAACCTTAAACCTGTTAGGTTAAGGAATTCAAACAGTTCAATCCTGACCGTTGAGCACACTGCATTAAATGCAACAATTCTTGATCCAATCTCAAGATATTCTCCATCGTCCATTTCCACCAATTTCATGGCGGCTGATAACCCATCACACATTATCACCATTTTACAGACTTTGCACATTCCCAAGGTAGATAGGAACAATCTCCTTCATGAAAGATCCTTCACACGCACAAGGCTTACGTGGCAACACGATTTGTTCTTCATTACCATGCAAACTCATCACACAAAGCCACCGATTGAGCCACACAGGCTTGAAGCACTTCAACCAAAAACCCTGAAGTTGAGACTACCAACCGGTCGTCATACAATGCTTCCATGTGCCAGTTCCTATAACCATATACCGGTTTGCCTTGAACAAACATACTGCTTCACTTTGGCACAAATGTCAGTTCACGGTGTTATACCGGTTCTCACATATGCTGATTCTCACCTCTTCAGCATATTGACATCAATGACAACATACAATGTTATTATGTCCTCATACCGGTTCACATAATGCTAACAATCTCCCCCTTTGGCATTGATGGCAATATACAAAGATATCTCTCTGCTTCACATCTTCTCCCACAATTTCTGCAAATATCTTCTCTGCTTCACATCTTCTCCCCCAATTTCTGCAGATATCTTCTCCACTTCACATCTTCTCCCCCTTTGACAACAATGCCAAAGTGGAGGCACAAGCTTCCCTATTCCATTAGGTTGCTCCCCCTGAGGAGTAGCATCCTTCAACACATCAATCCTGAAGAAAAATTTGACTATGCAATACCTGACTGATGTGGAGCATATACCTTTAGTTTACCTCTAGAAGGGGCAACACCCCTAATTCACCTCTTAAGTACATAAATGTAGCCTTTAGGAGAGGCTTGGTGAATATGTCTGTTAATTACTCCTGACTGGAAACATGTTCCAGTGCAATCTCTTTGTTTTGAACCTTTTCCCTCAAGAAATGATACTTAAGCTCGAAGTGCTTGGTTCTAAAATGTAAAACTGGATTCTTGGAGATATTAATTGCACTAGTACTATCACAAAATATACTTACCGATTTAGATATAGGAACTTTGAAGCCATTTAATACATGCTTCATCCAAATTGTCTGAGTGCAGTTCATGAAAGATGCAACATACTCTGCTTCCACTGTAGACTGAGTGATACAACTCTGCTTCATACTCATCCATGAGACCAGTCTTCCACCGAGAAAGAATGCACTACCGGTTGTGCTTTTCCGGTCATCTATATTGCCTGCCCAATCAGCATCTATGTATACTTTCAAGTTGAAATCCTTGCTATATGGATACCACAATCTATAGCCAATAGTTCCCTTCAGATACCTAAGAATCCTCTTGACTGCAACCAAGTGGGATTCTCTTGGGCTTTTCTGGAACCTTGTAGTAATTCCAACTGCATGTGCAATATCTAGTCTGCTATGCACTACATAATGCAACTTACCAATCATTGATCGGTATTCCTTCTCATCGACTAATGCAGAGTCATCTTCTTTGGATAGTTTACAACCGGTCACCATCGGAGTACCAACCAGTTTTCTATCTTCCATGCCAAAGGTCTTCAACACCTCTTTGACATACTTGGACTGAGTGATAAAGATTCTATCTTTCATCTGCTGGATCTGCAATCCAATGAAGAATTTAATCTCCCTATGAGTGAAATCTCAAACTCTTTCTTCATCTCATCAACAAACTCATGACTCATCTTGTCATCTCCACCAAAGATAATGTCATCAACAAATACCTCATAGATCAGGATCTGATCTCCTTCAGACTTCAAGTAGATATTGCTATCTTCACTTGTTCTCTCAAATCCAATCTTCACAAGATGGGAATGCAGACGCTCATACCATGGTCTAGGTGCCTACTTTAGACCATATAAGGCTTTATGTAGCCTACATACCATGTCACTATCTTCAGATAGGGCAAACCCATTTGGTTGCTTAATATACACCTCCTCTTCAAGTACACCATTTAGGAATGCATATTTTACATCCATTTGATATACTTTGAAACCTTTAAAAGCTACATATGCAAGAAGCATACGAACCCCTTCCAATCTGGCTACAGGAGCAAAGGTTTCTCCATAGTCTTCTCCTTCTTCTTGAGCATATCCTTTGCACACCAATCTCGCTTTGTTCCTAATCACTATTCCATCCTCATTCAGCTTATTTCTGAAAACCCATTTGGTACCAATGACATTTTTATGCTCCGGTCTAGGTACCAAAGACCATGTACCATTTTTCTCTATCTGGTCAAGTTCTTCTTCCATTGCCTTGATCCAATCTTCATCTTTATGAGCCTCTTTGAATGATTTAGGCTCAAATTCAGAGATCATACATGAGTTTTCTCTGACCTTTCTTCTTGTAAGGATTCCTGCATCCTTATCTCCTATGATCTTCTTAGGATCATGATTCAGCTTGACATATCGAGGAATGGTCTTAATGGATTCCTCTTGCTTTTCTTCTTCATCCTCATCTCCATCAATATCAGCATCTACATCTACCGGTGTAGGAACACTGTTACTGGTACTTGGTTGACTGACAACCGGTTCCCAGAATGTTACAACCAGTTCATTTACTGCTTGCTCACTGTCAGTTTCCTCAGTTTTCTCAGAGGTTTCATCAACTCTTACATTGATGCTTTCCATAATTCTATGGGTCCTATTGTTGAAACACTTGAGAGCTTTGCTCTTGGTGGAATATCCTAGGAATATTCTCTCATCACATTTCACATCAAATTTGCTCTGGTGTTCACTCCTCTTGATGTAACATTTGCTACCAAATACTCTAAAGTAGCTAACCACGGGTGTCTTACTGATCCAATACTCATAAGGAGTTTTATCCTTACCTTTCTTGATGAGTACCCGGTTTATTGTGTAGACTGCAGTGCTCATCGCTTCTCTCCAAAAGGTGTGAGCTACCTTTCCTTGAATCAACATGGTTCTAGCTGCTTCAACTGTAGTCCAGTTATTCCTCTCTGCTAGGCCATTCTATTGTGGAGTCCGGGGGGCAGATTGTTGCCTCTTGATGCCATTTTCTTCACAGTACTTGTTGAATTCACCGGAAGTGAATTCCCCTCCTTGATCAGTTCTTAGGCACTTGATCCTTTTACCGCTTTCCTTCTCCACTAATGCTCTAAAAGATTTGAACTTTACAAAGGCTTCAGACTTGTCTTTCAAGAATGTGACCCACATCATTCTTGAGCAGTCATCAATGAGAATCATGAAGTACCTATCACCCTACACACTTCTAGTTTTCATAGGACCACACAAATCAGTATGCACAAGATCAAGCAAGTTGTCAGCAATGAAAGATTTACCTTTAAAGGTTGAGGAAGACATTTTCCCCAATTGACACTCTCTGCACAAGGTATTATCCGGTTTGCTTAGCATCGACAACCCTCTAACTGCCTTGATCTTACTAGCCTTCACAATGTTATCAAAGTTTACATGGCAGAGTCTCCTATGCCATATCCAGCTATCATCAAATTTAGCCATACACTAATACATTTGGGGTCAAATTCCGACAGACAAGGAGCATTGTGTGAAAATTTGATTTTTTTTTTTTTTAAATGCCTGTGTTCGTCGGAATTCCGACGACCTTGGGCATTTTATTTTTTAAAAAAACACAACGCATTTTCATTTTGAAAGCAAACCGAAGCAAGTGGCAACCGTCTTGCCTCCCTGCCCCCCCCCCCCCCCCCCCCGCCGGAGCGATCTCTGCACAAGCAAGGTAAGGTTTTTTTTGCAATCAAAGGAACTCTTTGTTTTTCAATGAAGGGCAACTAATTTTTTTTTTCACAATCAAGGGCAACTAGTTTTTTTTTGTGAATTAATCCATTTTGTGCATATCCTGCAATCTTAAAATTCCATGAAATGACATCTCTTTGAGGTATTCCGTCATACAGTTCACATGTCGTGTGTATGCTACCCCATTTTGTGATTTTTGTTATTGGAGCATTTGCAACTAATTTCTGACAAAAAACCCCCTTCAATTATGCTTTGATGGATGTCCATACCTTGTTCCAAAGCTCCTATTTTGGCACACACAGGGAGGATGCTGGCAAATGTTGCATTGAGATAAGCATGACTGTATTTCGTGAGGATTTGAACTCAAAGCATTGGCACTATCACTTATGGCTATATTAGCTTTTTAATACACTTTCATAGTGCACTTCACCTGTCCTAATAATGGACTATCATGAGATTCTTAAGAATGGAAATACTCCAAACATTCATGCCCTCTATGTTGTCATTGTGGTTTTCAATCATTGCAACTACATGCTTTTCAAGGACCAAGTAGTGTTCTTTTTTCATTGTTCTACTGTGCTTCTCAAGCTGCACCAACATAGTTTTATTTAATGGCTTTGTTTTGATAGTGATTTCTCCATGGCTTCCACTGTCTTTTTCTTGGCACATTCAATGCATTGTCATCTATCACTACTATTTATTGTCCTTTTTACCTTTATTGAGGTTGTTCTCATACATGTCATTCACTTTGTCTATGCGTATATCTCAACCAATTCACTATTGTAAGTAGAAATAAAAGATTAGTCTCATCTCTTTTACTATTTTAGACCTTCATAGTAATCTTTGCAATATATCATTTCCTTCCAATTATATGGAATAATGATTTTCTTTTTATGGAATGTGATGAAGGTTTGAGTGTGTCTTCTTGAACTCACTTATTATCAGCTCCTCTATGATTACCTTAGATCTTTGTGGCTAAGAATTGTTCTTGATGAACTTATGCTCTTTATTCATTTCTTTTACTACCATTATATTATCCTGAAAAAGGCTTGTTCAATGCTCCCTTAGCATGCATGTGTTCTCTTTGTATTGATCTAGGGCTACTCATTAATGTATCTATGGATTTCCCTTATTCACTATGCTGTGACAGTCATTTGCAGATTTGGGACTATCATCTTTCATAATTTGATGTCTTTAAGATGTGGGTACATTGCTTGACAAGAAAAGCTCAAGCATTTGTGAAGTTCAAAGAGTTTAAACCCCTTGTTGAATGGTCATCCAGTTGTTCTCTAAATGCAAAATGCTCAAGTAAATGAGAAATTCACTCAAAATGGTTTATCCACAACTAAAAGAAAACAACTAACCACTACATATATGCATCAACAAAACAGTGTTGTATAGAGACCTAATCATGCCTTCATGGATATGTAGATCAAGTTCCTACATTTTGGACAAAAGCAATTCACACAATAATATATTTGTTGAACACACCCACCACAAAGATTTGGTTATGCAACAATATATTTGTTGTTAACTTTATCATGGAGGATTTTGTTATGCTTGTTACAATCAAGGTTTGACCAAACTAATTCTTAAATATACAAATGAAGAGTGTGGTTGGTTGGTGACTAATTACTCTTTTTAACACCATTTACAAGATCATATCTAAATCAAGTGTCTCAAGAATTAAGCTACTACTAAGAAGATAGTTTTCCTAAAGCAAATGGGTTTCTTGGGTGGCTATTTATTGTAGATAACTTAGTTCCTTCATCAGAATCAATCAATTTGGAACATGTATAACTCACATTTGTGACATGTCACTAATGCAATTCCTTAGCACTTGTTTAAGTACTATCTCCTCTATTGTTTTCTATCCACTTTTGTGTCCTTCTTAGAACAAATAATAGATTAATGAGAAGGTGGAAAAGGTGGATTCACCTAAGAGGGAGTGGATTTTCCCAATAATATGTTAGATTCTCCCAAGGATGGATGGACTATACACTTGAAAGGTAGATGAATAAGGATGATGACAAGGTGAATTTTCCTTAGAATGATAGGGTTGATTTTCCTAAGAACAAGTAGATTCATGTAAACTAGAGGATACAAATTTGGACAAAATAATGGAAGGAGACTAAAACTAGATAGATTCACCTAAATGGGAGTGTAGTCATCTAAGGATAGGAAAAATTCACCATTTGTGTAAGAAAGATGGATAAGATAAATGATTTATGTGAAATAGATTCACCTAAGAGAAAGTAGATTCACATAAGGATAGGTGGATTTTCCTAAAGATGAAGGGATAAGACTTAACAAAAAGAGGAGTTAGGATGATGACAAGGAGGATTCATTTAAGGATATGGCATATTCACCTAAGGGATAGTGTATTCTCCCAAGAATATGGAAAAATTATTGATTGGTGGAATGACATACTAGATCAAGGAATGATACAAGGGTAGATTCACCTAAATATAGGGTAAATTCAGCTAAAAGGGTACCCATGAGATTGTGGTACTGAGTACCTATCTATGGATGGTGTATTTGGATACAAGTATGATGAAACCATGCTTGTGTATGATGAAACAAAGTCCAGATCTCTATTATAGGTCCAACATAATCTCTATTATTTGAGACACCATTTTATTAGCATATCCAATTAGGGTAATTTATGGGTTTAATTATGGATCATGTTGTCTATTTCCATGCACTATTGAACTTATTTGGATGTATTGTGATTATTTTAATTTTGAAGTTATAAATAAATTATGTTTGTACCTTAGAAAGGGTAACTCCAATTGATGTTTGGGCAGTTTATTTGAAAACTTATGGTGATTATTTCCCTGTGTTATGTAATCGAGTTATTTTTACACTAAGTAATTAACTAGAAAAATGAATTTGTATTGTTGTACAAGTATGATGAAACCATGCTTCTGTGTTTACACGTTTGTGCATCCTATTGAGAACCAACCTCACTGTTGTGGAACTCAATAAATGTGGTGTTAAGTAGAAGAATGGAAAACTCAAGAAGCTATGGTGACATATTGTGGCATTAGTAGGGATTATCTCTATTGACCACACCTTTCAAAGATAGTATCCCCTAGTTCTCCTCATAGAATGGACCATTGGATGGCTCATAGTGGTATCCTATCCTACATTTATCTTGATGGCATTGCTGATAGTTGGTATGTGGTTCTTGGTATGGGTTTCCTCTTACCCTATTATCTTATTTATGTCTTTGTTCCAACATGTGGAGATTTATTTTTGTCATGCTATGATGATTTTCATGTTTGCATGTGTTTTGACATTATGCAAATAGATATGATGTCACACCATACTTATGTTTTGATATAGTGTAGGTGATGGTTACATGTTGTTGATGGTAGCGAATTGGGTTCAAAGACACAATTCCACACACACACACACAAATATTTGAAGATGAATTTTATATTATTCCTTCTTAGTGGTGATTAGTGTTGGAAGATTTGCACACATGTAGAGAGTAACTCATGTTAGATACAATAGGTTGTGTTTGATAACATATGAATGTGCCTCATGATGTATACATATAGCTTTGGTGTGTGACATGCATGCACATTTTTCCATAAGACACATTGCTATGTGGCATGTGCCCTATGCATGTATTCTTTGTAAGGCATGTTGCTATGTGCAATGTGGCCCTAGGTGTGTCTTCTCTATGAGGTGTATTGCCATGATATGTTAGGATTTGTAGTGTGCAAGCCACAAATGCATACATGAGGGACTATTATTATAGTCATGTTTTTTGGGCATGTAGCCTAGGCATGTCTTCTCCATTAGGTACATGGCCATGCCATGTGGGAGTTTTTGTGTTCATGCCACAAATGCACACATGAGGGACTATTATTGGAGTCATGATGAATCTTCACTCTATTTAGCCACAATTTCTAGTTGTATAGTTATGTAATGTGCACTTTTAAGGATTGTGAAGTTTCCTTCAATTATTGATGATCTCTCATCTTTGTTGCATGGGCCAACAATTTTATTTTATCTTGTTTGAATTAGTTTAATCACTATTGTGAGTTTTCTCTATTGTGTAGTTATTGTGGCTATTGTTGATTTGCTATTGGAATTGAACACATTTATTTGACTTATTATTGGTACTATTTTTTCTTTCTTTCAATATTTATGATCTTTGGTAGTTTAGTGAAACTCTTGCTATCTTTGTTGTGATGTGATTCCTCACCAAGATCGATGTAGATAACCTTGGATGAGTGTATATAAGGAATCAAACATTGGGAAAATTTGAGGATAGGGGTAAGTGTTTGTTGTATGGGTAGCTACGATCCACTTGTACATTCTTAGTGATTATTGACGGCTATGTCTTGGAGGCTAATCCCATTAAACAAACAAGGGGGAAGTCATACATAATCGTATGGATCCTCCCTAGTTTTGTGTGGATTCAAGACCATCATTTCATATGGTTCTTGGTTACTTTGTGAGACCATGGCATCCTCTTAGACCAATATGTGAGCCTTGTATTGTTATCCATGCAATATGGATGAATAAGTGTATGTTAAAATAAATGCTTTGCATGCCATATAGTTGCATATGAGTTGTTCACATCATCAGATCATGACTTAGAATATGTGAATTCTTTTATCCATGTGAAGTTGAATGATTGATTATGAAAATGTGTTATACAATGAAGCATAATCTGTTAGATGTTCTCTTCAAGAAAAAATATTTATGCTTTCATAGGGAAATGTTGACAAAATGGGGTCCTAGTCTAGGAAAGTAAACTACAAACTTATACATTCACCATTTCAAAACATTTTATTGGGGAATAGTCAATTTCGTTCAATTTAATTCCTCTAGGAGAGCCCAGCAATATGATTAATTGTTCCATTTTGATGTGATTGGATATGATTAGATATAATTTCATTGAAGATGCAAGAACTAAGTAAAATTATGCAAAATTGACAAGATTAAGCATAAACAGGCAAATAATAAAGCAAAAAGCTAACATAGAGGTACATATTTGGAAATAAGACTCTAAAATGAACCTAATCAATTACCTATAGGGAAAATGAGGTTAGAGATAATCTACCTATATGGAAAGTGGTTAAACTCTACCTCTAAGTGGATCATCTTGAGCATTGTCGGTATATGGGCATTGATGGCATATTATATCTGGTTCTATCATTTTTATGGGTGAAAAATTAACAAGGCAAAATAGTATTAGTGGGATCATGATCTCATCAAAATGGTTTTGGCTTTGCATCCCAAATTAAGGTCAATAATGATGTAACTTAATGCTTAAACTGGAGTTTCGGGTAGTCATATACCGATCATTTCCAGGATTGATGCTTAAAATGGAGTTCTGGGTAGCCATATACCCATGGCATAGGGTAGGGATGACCTGCAAACAATGCTAGTTCTAGATGCCTATTTGCTTGGTGTATAACTTGTCAAAATTAGATCGATTGGCTACAGGTCTGCCATAAAGTTTCCAACTTATCACCAGTGAAAATACAAGAACCAAGGCTTAGAATACTCAAAAATGTCTCTCAGAAAGTCTGCAACAGGCAAACTTTTAGTAAGAATTTGTAGACACAATGCTCAGAAATTCACACAATCAGCTACATTAAATACGTTCTCTATTAAGTTCAATGTTTTAAGATGAAAAAGAAGAGTTAAATGGTTTTGGTTTGATTTGCAATTTTTGTGAAGCTTTTGCACTGAAGTTTCCATAGCCTGATTTTTTTGCCTGTGAAGAAAGACCATGTTAGATGATATCAGTGAAGAACAAAATAAGGAGACAATTGCTAGATTATGGTCTAACTTGAAAAGAAAAGGTGATGGGAAATGTTATTGTCCCTGCAAAATTTGTAAGGGCTTAAAGACTAGAAGACTTCTAATCAAAACAGCTAAGAAACATTGTAGGTAGCATGGTCACATTGAAGGGGGACATGATTATCATCCACTGGTAAGTTGTTCATTATATCGTTTTAACAATTTATATACATAAGAAATCACTTGATAATGAGATCATGATCATGGTTTATTTATGTTGATCATTTTTATATAGGTCGAGCACCCCAGGGCACATGATATGGACCAACACAACCCAAAGAATATGGTTTTCGAAGTGGAGGAACATGGAGGTGTGAATATCGAAGCTGAAGATAATGATCCCATGAAAGATGACGATCATGTACCAGAAAACACAATTGAAGATGATGGTACAAATACATTGATCTGTGACACATTTAGTACTGGCACAGCTGATCATGATGATCAGGATGACCTTGATGTTCATGATTTACCTCTTCTTGAGAAGGCATATGAGCCCCTTTACAAAGGCTCCCAACAACTCTTCTCTCTGTTGTATTGTTGTTGATGAACTTGAAGGTTATGAATGGTTTATCCAACATAACAATCTCACGTATGTTAAGGTGTGTCATACATGTCATTACAGTTAATAAATGGTGAATCGTGTACCATTAATATTCTTTATATTAACACCTCAAACTTTTTTTTTTGTTGTATATTGATAGGTGATTTTTCCTTACCACCATCAAATATTCTACCTCGCTCATACCGAGAATTATCTACCATTATGAAAGATATTGTAATGGATTATCAAACAATAGATGCTTGTCCCAATGATCATATTATATATCATAAACAACATGAATTTGGAATAGAATGCCCTGAATGTCATATCAGTAGATATCGAACAGATCAAATAACAAAAAAGGTGCCTTGCAAGGTTCTTTGTTATATTCTCATTATTCCACGTATGCAACGATTATTCAAGTGCACTAGCTTGGCACAATTTATGGATTACCATGCATGCAATAGAAGTCGAGATGACATTATTCGAATGCCTATGGATGGTTCAGCATTTATGGACATAGAGGAAAAGTGGCCACACTTTAAAGAAGAACCTCATAATCTCAGGCTTTCATTGGTAGCGGACGATGTCAATCCATTTGGAGAGTTGAGATCTGTTTACTCGGTGTGGCCTATTTTTGTTATCAACAATAATATTCCTCCATGGATGTCAATAAAGAGGGAGCACATAATGTTGGCAATGATTGTTCCAAGTATTTTATCATTTAATAGTCATCTACATTTAATTATAAATATTGCAGTAAAATGGTCATAATAATTATGTAATGTTTGTGTTCATTCCACTAGGCAAGTACCAAGTTAAAGATATGAATGTATATATTGAGCCTCTTATCGATGAGTTGCTAGAGTTATGGAATGGTGTGACCATGTATGATATCTCTAGACCAATAGGACAAAGACAATTTCAATTCCACGCAATGCTTGTATGGACAATACATGATGCCCCAGGGCTAACATATTTTTGTGGTACGTTATAGTGTTCAAGTTGCGCATGATAATTATAATTATAAAAATTAACAGATTTAATAGAATTATACATTATCTTGTAGGTCTTCAAACAAAGGGAAAATTTGCATGTCCAGTTTATGGTCCAAAGATGAAATCCCATGATTCAAAAAGTTTAGGAAAGCGGGTGTTTGATGAGTATAGGCACTTCCTTCACAAAAATCATAAGTAACGGAATACTGAAAAACATCTTTTCAATGGGAAAGAAGAGAGTACATCAAAGCCATGAAGAATGACTCCTCACTTATGGAAGTTGGAATATAATAGAATTAATCATCAAGGTAATGTTATTCCATCTAATGGTTTATATTTGGAATTTGAATTTTTCTATCGTGTTTTGTTTACTGATGATGTAATTGATGATACTAAAGGTCATCAAGGCATGGATGACCACCTTTGAAAGGGACTAAAAAGTTATCCCAGATAATTCAATAGGTTGCCTTACTACGAGCAACTACAAATTGTGCATTTGTTTGATACAATGCATATTGGAAAGAATATAACAGAGACATTATGGAAAATATTGGATGGAAGGCGTGATAAAGAAAAATTGTCAAAATTTGTAGTGACATTGTGGAATCCAATCATGCAATGAAAAATGTCATTCAATCAAATAGCAATGGAGATCAGATTAATATAAGTGCCCTTCCTTGGTTATTAACGGAGCAGCAAAGCAATTCTATAAAAGAAGTCATACGAAAAATTTGATTTCCCACAGGATTTGCTGCGAACATAAACAATCTCATATCAAAGAAGAGTGAATTTGGGCCAGGGATGAAAACACATGATTGGCATACCTTCATTAAGGTAATTCGCATTCTTGTGTATTTACTATATATATTTGTATACTGTGCATGTACTTTTCATTGTATTATGTTAGAAAACAATGAAAAGATCCTTTTATAATTGTTGTAGTACGTTCTACCTCTATCTCTCCCAGACCACTTCGACAATAATATCAAGCAAGTCATATATGATCTTGGAAAATACATGAGGTAAGTAGTGATGTTTGTTCAATTTGTTGTATAGATATTATATTTGCCATTTGTTTTACTTGTTATGCAATATATTGTATATTATTTTGTAAAGTCTCGTTTATATATTTTTGCATCTTCAATCTCTTTTAGGTGGTTGTCATCTAAAGAAATCCACAAGGAAGATATAAAATATTAGAAGAGAAAAATCCCTCATCTAATGTGTGAAATTCAAAAGTGTCTACCTTCAACTTTTTTCAATGCACAAGAACACTACCTCATACACCAAGTTGAGGAGATCGAATTGTGTGGACCTGTACACACTAGGTCAATGTGGATGGTTAAGAGGCACTTGAAATTTTTGAAGGCTTTGGTTCGACAAAGAGCACATCCTGAGGGTTCTATGGTGGAGGGATATATGGTATACCAAACTATGGTGTACATTACTGAATATCTTCCTAAGTTTGCAGCAAAAATCCACGTAGATCGCATTTGGGATCCCAACCCCATTAATAAATTCGAAGGGGAGCACTTGATGGGGAAAGGTAGATTGAAGAAAGTGAGAGGTAATTATAAGATGTTATTGTAGTAAATTAATTCTTCATCTTCTAAATAAATCAGTTGTAAGTGGTCTATTAATTATTTGTATAGTTGGTCGGGAGTGGGATGCGCTACATTTGTATATTGCAAACAATCTTGATTGGATGATGGTGTGGATTGAACGATGTCAACATTTTGGTCACACATTAACATGGGATGGTGTCACTTCATTGGTTAAAGAAGCTCATCGTAATGGAGATTCCAATGTTACACAAAGGGAAATTGATTTAGCATATGGTTTAAGAGATCAACAGGTACGTATAATTTTATTAATCACCCGTATGTTTATCAACTAATGATGCAATAATTTTAATATGTTAGACATATTGTAGGTCAAACACCACAAGGCTTTGTGCTGCAATGGTCATAAATTTCACATCAAATAGTTGGATGACACAAAGAAAACTTGTGATTCTGGGATAGCTCCAGTCTTTGAGGTGACCAATATTTCATCTAGAAATGACATACATCCTCAAGAGTCTCAAAATCCATACTATGGCATTTTGGATGATATACTTGAGTGTGACTTTAATTCCTTCAAATTAGTCATGTTCATCATCAAATGGTATAGGCTACGACTGAATAAAAATGATCCTGATAGAACTCTTATCGAACATGATAATGGATTTACAATGGTTAATACAAGGTCATTTGAATGAGTTGGGGATGAGCCCTATGTTCTTCCAAGTCAATGTGAGCAAGTACTTTACTCAGAGGTTCCATATAAACCGGGTTGGTCATTTGTTGTTAGACATGATCCAAGAGGAAGGCCGATAATGTATAATGTGATGGAAGAAGAAGATACCGAAGAAGAAGAAGATAATATAGATGATGATCACGATCGACATTTAGTCGATGATGTTCCTGAGAGAAATGTACACGAAGAAGAAGCTGATGATGATGATGTTGCTGATGATGGTGATGGTGATGGTGATGGTGATGGTGATGGTGATGGTGATGGTGATGGTGATGGTGATGGTGATGGTGATGGTGATGGTGATGGTGATGGTGATGGTGATGGTGACGGTGATGGTGATGACGATGACGATGATGAACACAATGACGACGACGATGATCATCATCATCATCATCATCATCATGGTCATGATGATGAGTTGGATGAAGAAGAAGATCAATGACATGAATGAAATGTATGAGATGCGATTATTATATTATCTATTTAATATTGATATCTTGATAGAAATTGATTTGACTTATATGGTTACATAAATAATTCATATATTTTGAATTCTAATGCCATTACTTAATTAATTCATGATGCACCTCTAGCTATGTGATAGATGGTGATTTAAAATACATATGTGATGGATTACATGCTTATGATGATACATGTGACATTTTTTGAACTTTGTGTTTATTTATGGAATGTGGACTACTTATTAGCTATGTGATGGAAGGTGATTTATGATACGTATGTGATGGATTACATGTTTATGATGATACATATGTTATTCTTATGATGCTCAATTACATATATGATGATACATATGTGATGCTTATGATGCTTATGATACTGCAGTATTTATTATTTATCAAATTACAAATGTAATGCTTATGATGCTCAATTGTTGGTGCAGGAACCTGAACCCCTTTGATGAGGATCATGCACAGTCTCATGGATCGACAGGTATAAGTCAATACACCTTATAGAAATAATATATTTTTAAAAAATTACAAGAAAAACAAACTTCCTCAATTTTTCAAACCTCAACATTAGCAGCAAATCTAATACAGTTATCAACACTTGAGGCCCCAGTTGGACTTACTCAAATTTTAATCTCAACATCAACTTTATGGCCGACTTCTTCATCAATATTACCCTCATTTGCAAAATATCTCTCTCATTACCAACTAACTCTCTCATTTGATGGTGCACAGGTATCACCAAATAGGTATTTGTCAGATGTGTCTTCCTCAAGTGAGGGAAATGTAGGAATAGAAGAGGAAAGTGAGACATGTAGTAGATCTCAAATAGGGAGATCAACTAGAGGTCAAAAGATTAGAAGAAAATTCAATAAATGCATGGAATTTTTTCTTGCTCAAGGGGGTTCTTGTTCTTATGATGACGAGACCAAAGGTGACATTGAGGTACCCTTGAGGTACAAACATCTACTAAAACAATGTGTACCCAAGGAACTTCCTCCAATAAACACCGATTTTTGTGTTAATGAGAGGATATATCGCATAGCACCTTCGTCGTTACATGGTTTGGGCCTATTTTCCATGGACAGGATAAAGGTCTATTACAACAAAGTTGCTGAATTGATGGAGTTTGTTGGACCTTGTTACAATTATAATGATTGGATGCAGATTGTTCGATATAAAAAAAATATGCATAGGTATGCGCTGTCAACCAATTATATATAACAAAAAGATAATGATCAAAGTAAACGAGTGGTTGTATACATTGATGGAAGGCCAAAAGCAACAAGGAATATTGCAGGTTTTATAAATAGTTCACGACATGGGTCAACTAATAAGCAACCCAATTGCATATTTGAGGCACGTGAGGGAAATTGTGTGTTTGTATGTGCGATAAAATCAATAAGTGCAGGGGAAGAGCTACTAATCGATTACAATTTGAATCGTATAGATACAAACAAAGTTACTATCATGGGGGTGGTACGTACTATATATATACCATTTAAGCCAACTTCCAATTAATGAATCCAATAAACCATTGTATTATTAAGTTTTTTTGCTAAGTCTATTGGTTTCATTTCACTAACGTTTTTATATTTTTTCTTTGTCACAGGGCCACATGGATCCACCACATAGCACAAATAGGGGTGTAGGTCCCGACACTTCTACAGAGCAGGTAAACCTCATTGTAATTGTACAAATTAGATAGAAGCAAATTGTTACATTATGATCTTTTCTTGACTATTTTGAAGTAATTTTGATAGTGTTAATTATATTCTTGTCACAAACAGATGTTCGGGATAAGGGAAAGGAACCTGCAGTACCTCAGCACCTCCATAGGGATGTGGGGCACTCGACAGTGTTATGTGCTGATGACATCGCACTTAGCACAAACCCTATACAATTGGTACAAATGAATATTAGAAAAATTAGCCAAGAGATTGTTGATTTGGCAACCATAAGCCCTCAGACTGATGAGATAACAGAGAGGGTGCAACTATTGTTGCGGACAGTGGAAAACTTGCAAGTAAGCAGTAATGAAAGCTTTAATCATAACAAAAGTTCAATAATGGTTTATATTTTTTTCTCTTTTATGTCATTAACTAAATATGTATGTGTTGTTTTTACATAAATTTATAAGGGCTCATCATCCTGGTGGCGATGATCAGGGTATTGCGGGTAGTTCAGGTGATGACCATGTTCTATATATTAAAACCACTCCTTTGGACTTGTGAACTTGCTTTTTTAATGTTTTATATATTTAATGTATTACTCTTCAGGTGCTGACATGGGTCCAAGGTCGACCCCAACTATATTGCCGACTGCAATGTCGGCAACATGTAGCATGCAGACATCGTCTGTTGCACCAGCTTGTGTTGACCCGCCCACTGGTGGTAGATCCCTCTTTTTCTCTCTCTTTTGTTATGTGTTTATTACCCTTCAAGTGTTCTTTCTTGGAGGCATTTCATAGTGGATTCATTTACTATGGCAGGAGATGCACATGAGGATGTGCCAGAGGCGACTACTGGTGATAACATACCATCATTTCCTAGATCTTCCCATATTGCTAGTATGGGAACGTTGCAGGCCCAATTGGTGGTGAGCGACAAAGAATTGATTCCCTTGAAGATACAGAAGGTTCCAGGTACTTTAAAATTATTATTATATATAGTCTAATTGTAATTTACTTACTGATCACTCATTTTGGACTAATGATCCCATGTTTTTTTGCAGGAACTGATATTTTTTATAAAAATTTTGATGACATTACATTGCAGATATTTGGGCCCACCATACGTAAAAGGTGGAACATCATATGTGAACTAACCCTTATCCACTATTTTGATTTCATATCATTGCTAGAATAGTTTTCCTTTTATCCATTTCTTGAACTATATCAAAGGTAGCTTCAGTTTCTTTCTAAATCTAATAGGTTTGTTTTTTCTTTAAAGGCGGAATGACCAAGAAAAAAAGTTAAAAGATGAACTCACAAACCATATGGTAGGGTTGTTTGGAAATGACAAATTTGACAAGACTAAGCTCCTGGAAAAAGCTGGCACATATCTAAAGTATGTGAGGGACCAATACAGGACACATTTAGAGAAGAACGTAAAGTATGAGCATCCCCCCATGATTCCAGAGAGGGAGTGGAAGGACCTGATTTTGGATGCAAAGGAGAGAATTGAAAGGAAAAAAGGAAATACACCACCAAACGCCAGAAGAAGGTATGTGATACTATTAAGAATGTGAATATGTACTAATTATTCATTATATTTATATAATCTAACATATTTCAAACTTTTCATAGATTGAGTGACACGTCAAAGGCAACCAAGGCAAGACACGAAAAGCATGGGCAACACAAACTCGGCTCTAGTGGTTATATGAAACTTGCCGCATGAATTGTAAGAATCAGTAAATTAAGTATCACATCAAAATATTTATAAATTGTAAACAATTTTTTTTTAATCAAACAATACTAAGCAAAAATGCAGGGCTCTGAATTCAATAGAGCGCCCACAGAAGATGACAAGAGAATTGGCTACCAGCAAGGCTATATAGCCGTGGCTGAACGGCTACGAGAATTGAGTGGGAAAACACGAGATTCTGATGAATCTGTCACAATGGTAAATAAGATAAATGAAAATTATTTCAAATTGAATACTTAACCAATAATCTATTTGATGTTAAGTTTCAACATAAAGTGACTATATTTTTTTTAAATAAGCAAGCAATGATAACACTGCGCATGACATTGGAATGCAGCATGATAATCATGGAACAGAACCTGTACATGAAGGTCCGAATGTGCATCCTAGTAGTGGAGGTATTCATCTGCTATTCAAATTTTTTTATATAATTATTAATACAATTAAACATCTTAAATTGAAAATTAGTGTAGTAATTAATGTAACATTTATTGTTAATATTTTAGAGCATGTAGTCGGTGGTGACCAAGTGGAGCATGATCTGGGTAGACAACATCAAAAACGTGATGTTCCCCAATAAGGTAAAGAGGACCACTGTTATTCCTTTAAACAAATTTAATTGCAATTGGTGTATTGATTAATGTAATGTTTCATATTTCAACTCTAGAGGATCTAGAGGGTGTTCAACATGTCGAGGTTGAGGCTAGACAAAATGATGTGGCCCCATCAGGTAAAGAGTGTAATGGTTGTGTTCTTTAAATTAATGAAATACTTGTAACAATAATAAAAAAATGTTTTGAATTTAACCCAATTCTTTGTTATTGCAGAGGACCCCCCTTTGGTTCAACATCCTCATCCTTTGTATAGGACTAGGCATACATCAAGAGCATGAGAAGAGGGCAAAACATCTGAAGATGGGGGAAATGATGAAGAAGATGATGCTCCACTTAGACTTTACATAGCTTCAAAAAAAAAAAAAAAAAGGAAATGATTGTAATCTACCTTATTTGATAATGACTGATTTTTATGTGTTAATGAATGTAATTATGTGCTAATGAATGTTCATGAATGATATGTGTTGACGATTATTGATGAATGTTGCGTGTTAATGAAAGTTAATGAATTTTATGTGTTAATGAATGTTATGTTATAATGAATGAATGTTATATTTTAATAATGGATGAAAGAATGAATGAATGTTAGATGTTAACGGGGAATTTAGAGTGATGTTAGGGAGGGGGGGGGAGAGGCCAAATGAGCTTCCACCTTCACGTGGTTGGCCCTGTTAAGTAGAGAATATTAAACTATTCTCGAAACAAAGCGAAACTCAATAAGATAACACACTTTTCAATATTTCATTATGTTGCACAGTTAATCTTATTGAATAATGTACGTATATTGAATCTTAATTGTAGGGTCCAACAGAGCCAACAGGAACAACACCATGGTGCGACTGCAAAAGTTGTGAATATGCCTCATCATGAATAAAGCTAAATTAGTGCATTCTCTGTAAAATCTCAAATGCTCTATACTTTGGAAGTTTTGAAATTTTTATGATCATATCGGTCCCCTGCCTAAAAGCTTTTTTCCTTGATTTGTTTGTGATACACATTGAGAGATTTTTGTTTTCCTTTTATTTATGCATGTCTTAACCATTCTCCACATGCTTCCCATTCTTATTTAGATTGTTGTATTTTTACATATGTTGGAATCTGTAGTTCCACGTACATGTTTTCTATGTTCTTTGTAACTGTATGAAAAGGTGTAAAATGTGGGTATAGTCCAAAATCTTGATTACCAACAAGCTATTGTTGTTTAATAGTTCTAGTGTTTGTATTAATTGAAATAGTTTAACCCTTTTAACATGTTTCATAGCAAACCTGCACTTTGTATGCAATATTATTGTTACAGTTCAATTACTGAGGTGATGTGATTTTCAAAAGTATTCTGACGAAAACAAAATTGGTTTTCATTTATGTATTTTATTAAAATTTTAGAGTTTCCTCGTGAACATTTAAACTTAGAAGGATTTAAAATTCAATACAAGAGTACTGGACATAATTTCTAGAGATAGAACTGAAACTCTCTCCCATGACTTCAAATTGTTTCCATGCTCTCTGTCATGCTCTGTGAAGTGTACTTGTACCTGCAACCACAATGCACTCAATAAATCATTACAAGCAATGGTTAGAAAATTGAAACAATAGAAGACAAAACCATAGCTAATCAACTTATTGCCTCCTAGTAAATGCGAGTATGAATTTTGCTCTCAGATCTTAGTATGCAAATTCCAGTGACTTGACTACACTTAGATGGAGGATTTGAATGCTGAAAATGCATGATCTAGCAAGAATAGCATGATTAATCTATATGAATGATTGATTATCCTAGCATGATTAAGCTAAGATTTAAGCTAAATTGAGAATGATAACATTGCTAAGAATGATAAACTATAAGCTAGATGCCTATAATAACAATGCAAATGATGAAATCAAATTGGGACCCTTATTGCTCCAAAATGAGGTCTATTTATAGGATTTCCCAAGGCTAGGGGTGAGTTGGCATGAATCAACGGTTGAGATTGATCTGAAGATATCAATGGTTAAATTGGAGGAAGTTGGCAAAGGGAGTTGGATTAAAGGGAACACTTAGTGACAAGTGTCACAAAGGTTCTAGGAGATGTTAGATGAAAGGGGACAAGGTGGTAGGTAGAATGGGTTAGGTTTAGGAATGGTAGAAGTTAGGAGAATTTGAATTTAGAAATTCAAATATTAGGAAAATGACTAATTAATCTCAACAACTCATAAATGATTTGTTTTAATTAATTAGGAGTTGGAAGAAATGATTTTGGTGGAGGGAATTAATTAATTTGAATTAATTAATTAAAGGAGTGAAATGAAATGAACCTATTTAATAAATCCTTAGATTTATTAATAAGTAGAAGAAAAGAAAAATTTAATCAAATTGCTTAGTGAATTCAATTAAATTGGGGAGGAGAGATTAATTGAGATAATTGCTTATTCAATTAATTATCTTCAGACCATTTTTAGGTGTATACATTTTGCCCCTCTTTGAAGCGAGGTGTCATGACGCGTTGATTCAAAGAATAATCTCATTTTGATGATAGTATTGATTTGATAGGATGCCCCAGCTCTTGATTGCTAAATTCTGGTATAATGATGCCCCCTCGGGAGATCAATTGAGCTAATTGATCTTTGGAGTTTTTGCGAGATTGATATCCTGATAGATTTGATTTGATTTCTGCAACTGTTGTTTGATGAAAATGCGAGTTCTTTGATTAGCTTGATTGCCTAGATCGGTAAGATTGAAAAATCTTGATTGATTTGATTCAGTCTGGTTTCAGGAAGGATTCAATTAAATTGGGGAGGAGAGATTAATTGAGATAATTGCTTATTCAATTAATTATCTTCAGACCATTTTTAGGTGTATACACTCTCTAGGCTAGTAGCTTTCAGACACAAAACATAGGTCTTCTAAATTCTGTCCCAACATTAATTAGTTCCTTTCTCTTCTTTTTCATCCTTCTGGAAAGAGAATTGGAAATTGTTAGGAACGAACATCTTCCTAGGTGATTTGTTAAAATACAATGGGGAACTCAATCAAATTTTAATTCACTTTGTTTTAAGTTATTATCACAATTCATTGAATTATACTTACAAAAGGCTTATATTTCCAAGGTAAAATATCAGTATCTTTCTTGGGTGATATTAGATAGCAAGGTCTCTTGGCTTAGACAAAATCACCCTCTCATTGTATTCAAAGTAGATGCATAGCAAAGCTAGATGCATCAATCGTTAAATCATAAACAAACACAAGCTCAAAAATTGTGTTACCAAGTACGCTTGGAACCTAGCTTGTAACTAACTAGTTCATACTAGATATTGTTTGGGTATGGTATTCAATTCTATTAGAATCTACAAATGAAATATTAACCTAGAAATTAATGTAAGTGATAACATTTTTAAAATTGTTAAATATAAATGATAATAAAATCAAAATAGCATAACATAGTTGATTTCATAAGAGAGAAAATGAAAAAGTTCACAATATCTTCACTCGATATCCAAGATTTTTAATCCATGAGGATGAGATAGAAAACCAAAAGACAAGGAATTGTTTATCTAAGTTTCCAAATTTTTGAGGATAACGAAAAAAACATAATCCTATGAAAGAATGAGAATGTGCAAGTCATTATCTCAAGTTAAAAGAAATTACTTAAGTAAACTAAACAAACAAATGCACTATCATACTTACGATAAAACATATCCACTTGGTGAATAAAATGGTACATTGGCACACCCCCTTAAGTGCAATTGAGGTAAGAAGAAATGGGTCACAAGGTTAGGTATCCATGTAAAATATGAAATAACCCCAAATTATAAAGAGAGTGTACCCTCTCGAAGTAGAGACTAGAAAATCCATAGGACAAAACTCCATCCCAAGTGACATATGTGAAGGATAATATAGACCCACCCCATCCCCTAAAGTTGGTGCCTCCACAAAGAAGAGAGAAAAGCAATGCAAAATGTTGAATGGTGAATGTTGTAGTAGGTTCATTTGCAACAAATGATGCACCTTCCTTTCACAATATGGAAATCTTGAGTTGTCAAATTGTTGAATTCCCATTCAAGTGGAATGTTGAAAGGAATTCAGATGTATGGTTTTTGAAGCGACTCATGTGTCTTGATGTTGATGTAAAGCTATGATTTTTCCATAGAAGATTTAGGGACTACAATCATTGAAGTGTGAGACCTTAATTAATGTGAAATAGAATGTGTCATGTTGCATGATATGGTGGGGATAGAACTAGTGAATTTACAATGGGAGACGGTGTAACTTGATGGGCATTGTCATCAATGAGAAGACAAATATTCTCAATTGTTTCATCAATATTTGAAAGGTGAGAGTCCACAAACAAATGTGAAATATTTAAGTAGGCCTCCAAATGAAGTGGATCTCATAGACACGAAGAATCCTATATAGAGAATCATTGAGAGCTCTTGAAGAAGCAAATTTGAACTTTGATGAAGCAATACATGATGAAGGAATATCTTGCAAGAGGAAATCAAAGTCATTATGGTGTCATCTAGATCTGAAATGTGGTCTACTTTTCAAAAAAGTAAAGATGCTTAATAGGAATGTGTCCTAGTGGGGTGAATCTAGAAGACATATAATCCTATTGCAAAGAATCATGGAAAGTTCTAGAAGAAGCAACTTTTAATTCTGAAGTAGCAACGTGTATAAGAGATGTTCTCATTTGTAGATGGAGTATCAAGAGGAGGATCACTAGTCCATGGACCATGTCATTGTTGTTAAATACCTACGCTTTTGTTCATAGTCACTTGGTGTAGGAATGAATTCAATGAGATAGGGTAGGAGATCCTAAATAATGTAATTTTTCACTATCCCTTGTTTCGAGTACAAATGGTTCTCTGAATTTATCTTGACAATAGAATGTCAGAATTTAATACCATAATCCATGATGAAAACTGCCAAAAATGGAAATTTATCTTAGTTCGCAATTACAAAATGCTTTTGTATAGGCCTCTCAAAGATTAAGTACATCAAATTGAGACTTTATAAATTGAGTGTATGTATTAGCAATCTCCCAAATTGTTCAATGGTCTCCAAACCTTGTCAATTTTTTATTTTTATTTTAACTCAAATATGTATGGTATAGGCATATCATTGGTTGTGTGATTTTTTTTTTCCTTAAATGCTTCTACAACCAAAAGAGACAAGTTTTAGATGAAAATGGGGTCTTATGGGCCTTTTTGACACAATGGTAGGTTCTTTAGACCTGAAAATGCCCCAAAAACTAGTTGATTGCCCTAAGTTACAAACAAATCCTTGTTTGTGAGCATGCTTCTTGATCTCCAATTTTGGTGGAATGAAAGATAATATTGAATTTCTCAAGCCTTTTGGATGCTTCAAAACCACCAAAAAAAAGCTACTTTGATCATTGAAATGTTGTAGTGACTTGGATAAAAAAAGAAAACTAAGTCTAAACTTTAGAAGTTAGTTTTTTCTTGTCAAATTGTTTTCAATTTTCAAATCATCCAAGGATGCAAGAGGAGTATATTTTGTTATGACAAGATAAAAAAAAACTTAGAATCTTTTGAAACCATTGAAACATGGGGACCCCTTCCCCCCTCCAAAATCCCTATTTTTTCAGGATGCAATACTTAGGGGAAACATCCCCTTGCCACACCACTTAGGGACGTCCTAGGGACTCCAAGGAGTCTCTTGACCATCTTGAGGATGCCTATGAGTCTCCCATGGACCCCAATTAGAAACTCCAATTATAAACAAAAATGGTGAAATTATTGTGAAAATGTCATCCATATTAAAGGTTTGGCAATGCCCTCTAACCTTGATGGGGGCTCTACCCCAAACCCCCCACAAGGGGCACTACCCATTGACTCCAAACCTCTACCCACCATTCTTATTGTTAATGCAATCATTTCCATTTTTTTTATGTTGACTAGTTTAAACACTTAGTATGCCAAAGTTTCATCTGCAATTCTTATAATTATTCTTAGTTTGTTCCCAAAGTTCCAAAACTCTACCACCATTGTTAATGTTCAAATTTCAATGCAATCATTGACATATTTTTAATGTTTATTGTAAAATTTACATAGTGTGGCAAAGTTTTATTTACAGTTGTTATACTTATTCTATACACATCCTTTTATAATTAATTTTTTAAGTTGTATATATATTTGCATCCCAGCCCACCCCCTTCGTCATCCCCCTATCATCCCCAAACTTAAGCCCTTGGTATGTTAAGATATGAAAGCTCACAATAGTTTCATTTCATATGTTAATCAAGGAAAAACCTACAATATATAGCTTCCAAGATTCCAAATCCATGAGGATCATGAAGAGGTAGAAAACCAAAAAAAGAAATTGCTTATCCAAGTTTCCAAATTTGTGACAAGGAAAAAGTAGAATCTCAATCAAAGAAGGAGAATGTGCAACTCATTATCTTATTCTACCTAAGTAAAAATATTACCTAATTAAGCTTTTTAATAGTGGAATATCACACTTAGGATAAACATATCCAAGGTAAATAAAATATTACATTGATAGGCTTCTTTGGTTTCTCTAAAAGTGGTGCCTTATGAATTATGTTCTTGGATACTAAAGTTTCCAAATTTTGGGCACTCTTGATAGCTTCTTGTAGAGATTGTGATTTGAAGGCTTTAACCAAACCTTTCAATGGTTTATGTTGATGTGTTTTTTATGCATATACTAAGTATTCTATCCTCTCTTGAACAAAATCCTCCCAAGTGCTAAACTACGTGATCAAATGGGATGAATCCAAGATTCCAATATTCAGGTCTTGACTTTATGTTGCAGATAGACTCAATGATTGTGATGTGATATCTATTGGAATCACAAGGGGGACTTACATTGTTTGGGTCAAGACCTATCCATTCTCATGTTTCATGATTGATTTACACTCCATGATTTAGGTCATCCTTGAGCAACATCTTGACTTGGCCAAATTTTGTTTTTTGTACCCTAATTCTTTAATTTTGACCCCTTACTAGCATTGCCTTAGGTTTTATTGGAATTCTTGCTTCTCTAGCATGGGCACATTTCTAGGGTTCATTCCCACAAATTGCTCTTGATGAGCAAGCTAGTATCATGACCATGACTTAAACAAAATTTTAACTTAGTCAAATTATCTCCTCCAAACTTCTATGAGTTCATCGCCTTCATTCTTCATCATTTGGATGTCTTTTGTCATTGGAAGGTAATTCTTGACCACCATACCTCAATCTTGACCTATGCTACCCTAGAACCCTAGAACCTAGTCATGTTTACAATTGAGATCTTGGTGACTTGATCACTTAATACAGCTTAATCATGCAGGTCTCATCTAACTCCAACTCCAACACTTAAGCAAATCAACCCTAGCAACCAAGTACTTTGGGAAATACCTTGCAACTTGACAACATGGGTAATGATGGAGGAATGGAAGGTGAGACCTATAGAGGTGAGAGAGAGAGAGAGATAGGGTGAGAGGAAGAGATAATGACCTGGAGAGGGTAGAGAAAGAGAAGTAGAGAGGGAGAGAAGAAGAGAGGGATGGAAAAAGAGACCTAGAGAGGAGAGAGAGAAGAGAGATAGTAGAGAGGGATAGAGAAGAGAGATAGAAGAGAGATACCAAAGTCAATATTTTTCTATAAAAAAAAAAATTCTGAAAAATGACAGCCTCCAGGAGAGTTCCGATGAGGATGCTGTGCATCCGACGGCACTCCTCTGTCGGAATTTTACCCTTTGGAGTCAGAATTCCGACGATAGGCCGAGATCGCGACGGTATTCTTTCGGGGTATGAGCATCCATGGCGGCCATCGGCAAGGTTGGAGGTGATGTCAGAATTACGACGACCACAAGGATAGTCAGAACTTCCAACACAAAAAGTTTTCGATGGCTTTTTTTGTCGGTAGTGCAATGAAATTGTGTTAGAATCCCGACGATTTTCCATCGAAATTTTGACCCAAATGTACTAGTGATAAGACATGTACTTATATTTGCATTTAGCTAAAATAGGTTACCTTTGGTCTGCATGTCGATGGCCACTAATTAACCATTCTTTCCTTTGATTTTGCAAACTCCATTCTTGAATTCTAGAGTGAGGCCACTGTCATTCAACTGGGCAACACTCAGAAGATTGTGTCTAAGACCATCAACCCAATACACATTGTCAGCACTACTCTTTCCATTCAGAGAGATAGACCCTCTGCCTTTGACAATGCATAGTGCATCATTTCCAAAGCAAACCACACCACCATCATACTCTTCCAAGGATAGAAACTTGCTCCGGTCACCAGTCATATGGTGAGAATAGCCACTGTCAATGATCCACATTGGAATTATCAAACCGGGAAACAAGAGCCTTCTTGTCTGACACATCTTCCTTGACTGCAACAAACACAATATCTTCATTTTTTTCATCCTCTGATTCCTCATCTGTGACACCTTCATCAACTACCACAAAACAGTTTCTTCGGTTTCCTCCTTTGAATTTCTTGAACCTTTCTGGTTTGTCCTTGTTGTCACCATTAGGAAAGTTAATAGCAATATGTCCTATCCAGTTACAAGAAAAGCATTTCAAAGGTAGCTTACCTCTGTATTTTATGGTTCCTTTAGGAAGTTTCCTAGCAAGGAGAGCTTCAAATGCCATTAGAATCTCCTCATCATCCATTTCTCTGCTTTGTCTTGGTTCACCACTAGTGCTAGCTTCTTTTCCTTTTCTGGATGGTACTGCAGAAGCTTTAAAAGTTGATTCAGTCTTTTGTACACTACCATCAAAACTATTTAGCTCATAGGCTATCAACTTTGCAATGATGGAGTCTAGGGATACCTTAGTCTTGTCTATTGATCTTAGCTCCTGAATAGCAGCAACCCTTATTGCATAGACTGGCAATAGGGATCTCGAGACTTTGCTTACCACAGTGGAATCTTCTACTTTACCACCTCCACTCTTGATATCTCCAACAACGGTTTTGATTTTTATTCCATATTGTTGAATGGTCTCACCTTCAACCATCCGCATATCTTCAAACTTTCCTCTAAGGCATTCTTCCTTAGCTTGTTTTACATGCTCATCACCACCATAGATATTTTCAAGAGTATCCCATACCTCCTTGGGATTTTCCTTATCTTGGACATCAATAAACTCAATGTCAGATAAACTACTAATTAGGGCTTCCATGATTTGCCCATTCTCCTATATCTCTCTCTTATGGTCATCGGTGAGAGTACCCGTAGGGGCAACATAGGCATTCTCAACATAGCTCCAGTGTTGAGCACCTATGCTTCTAATGTATATCTTCATTTTGTCTTTCCATATACTAAAATTTTCTCTATTAAACTTTGGACCTTCCCTCTTCATCATTAGACTGGGATCTTTACCTCAAGCGGTTAAGCTTATAACACAGAGGACCTGGAGGACGCTCTAATACCAATTGATAACACAATGATGAACGAGTAGTGCCCAACCGGTACTGAGAGGGGGGTTGAATCAGTATAGACAAAAACACACTCTTGAACCGGCTTGTCTGCAAACACTATGCACTAACAGACAAACAGTGACACCAGTCCTCAAACAGAGTACAACCGACAAAACCCAGAATAACTGAGATAGGCATAAATTGGCTAACACTTATCTTCTCATACAATCTAACACTTCATTTCCTTTTCACCCTAATGCATGAACAGGTAATCTACCATCAAAGATATACATATGAGCAACTAGATCAACAAGATTCACTGCTTGACAGAAAACAACAAAGCATCACATGAAGAAGACATCACACATAACACACATAATTTTCACATGGAAACCCAACAGAGAAAAGCCACGATGGGGATGAATACCCACTAGCTTGTTTTTGAACTCTTTAGAAGTCCGCTCTGTTAGGAGCCTTGTCCGGTTAAAGACTGATACAATAGGTTTTGTTAGGAACTAATCCTGTTAGGGATCATCCGGTTAAGGGATGGCTAGAATACCTGGTTAAGGGTTAAACTCTATTAAAGGTTACCTTGTTAGAGGATTTCAAGAACTCAATGGTTTTGAGTCACCTTGTTAAAGGATTTACAGCAAGCCTATTAAAGCTACCCTGTTAAGGGATTTCTCAATTGTTGAAGTGGTTAGAGATCAACAGGTATTACAATGATTTGGTAATAGCACTCAATGCTAATGCAGATCCGCTTAAGCTCCTCTTCACCTTCTGCACTTACACTCTATAGGTATCACTTCTCTCCTTTTGGTCTAGCAAGAATCACATATCCCTTCTCTTGGATACACACACACAAATTTTGCCAACAACCTCAGAAAGAGACACAACATCAACCTTATAGGAAAACAAATAGATCGGTAGCATAAACCCTAAACCCTAAACCTGTTAGGTTAAGGAATTCAAACGGTTCAATCCTGACCATTGAGCACACTGCATTAAATGCAATAGTTCTTGATCCAATCTCAAGACATTCTCCATCGTCCATTTCCATCAATTTCATGGTGACTGATAACCCATCACACATTATCACCATTTTACAGACTTTGCACATTCTTGAGGTAGATAGGAACAATATCCTTCATGAAAGATCCTTCACGCGCACAAGGCTTACGTGGCAACATGATATGTTCTTCGCTACCATGCAAACTCATCACACAAAGTCATCTGTTGAGCCACACAAGCTTGAAGCACTTCAACCGGAAACCTTGAAGTTGAGACTACCAACTGGTAGTCATACAATGCTTCCATGTGTCGGTTCCCATAACCATATGCCGGTTCGCCTTGAACAAACATACCGCATCACTTTGGCACAAATGTCTGTTCACGGTGTTATACCGGATCTCACATATGCCGGTTCTCACCTCTTCAGTATATTGACATCAATGACAACATACAATGTTATTATGTCCTCATACCAGTTCACATAATGCCAATAGAAGTCATAGTCTATAAACACTGAGTGAAACAAGTATTAATAGATGGAGGAGCTAGACTTAATATATGTACCTTAAAACCTATCCATGCATTAGGCTTTTTAGAGGAGTCTATTGATTCACACAAAAAGATTACTATAAAGGCATATGATGATGAAGAAAGATCCTCTAAAGGAATAGTGGTGTTGCTGATTCAAGTCAGACCAATACAAAGAGATACTATGTGCCAAGTCTTAGACATAGACCTCACATACAATATCTTATTAGGTCGACCCTGGATACATGAAATGCAAGTAGTGCCTTCTACATATCACTAGTGTGTCAAAATCCCCTATAATGGGCAGGAGGTTTCTATATCTATTGATCACAATCCATTTCAACATTGTAATGCAATGGGGGTAGCCCAAGATAGTTTGGTTCCGCATAATAGAGAAACAGAATCCCTCAGCACCAGATCTTCAACAAGAGAAGTCTAAATCATTACCTAGAGATTTCAAGCAGAAAATGAAAATCAAAGAACAAGACATGGGGGAATACTCTTTGGAACCCATGTGTTTGACTAGCTTACCCACATCACCTAGATCTCATGGATTACCTACAGCATCAACACATTAAGCAACTCAGCCCATCACCAAGTTCAATGGCACATTCATTCAACTCGGTACTTTAGCACATGAATCCGAGGAAAAGGATATCCTTAGTTGGCTATACAAAGATGAGGAAGAAGACAGAGCAGCTACTATGGATGTAGCTATACCCATACACCTATATGGAAAAGGCTACTTAATCATGCAGCAAATGGGATACAATGGCAAAGGACCTATTGGTAAGCATCAGGAAGGTGTCAAAGAACTATTGGATCCTCCTTCACAATTTAGTAAAGACAAAAAAGGATTGGGCTTTGAATTCACTCTACTACCAAAGAAGATACCATGCAAATATCAAAAACCTCAGTGGAAAGCAAAGAAGAAGTACAAAGAAGAATCCTGGCAAGAAGCACTATTTGAGTCAGCAGAGATAATCCATAAAGAACGTGAACATCACAAAAGGAAGCAACATCAAGGGGAGTCCACCATTCACAAGAAGACAACATCTACAGAAGTCAATCATATTCATGAACAAATATCCAACAAAGCAAAATCACCTCAAGGCAACATCATTCCTCCCCGAGAAGAAACAGTCTATGAACAAATGCAAAGAATAGAAGCAGGATCTGACGCAGAATCAGAGAAAGTCAGCAGAATAGTATCAATTATCAAAGATCTATTTTCGCCATTCAACATACCTATTCACAGCACTGAAAAGATCTGGGATGATACCTCTGAGACTAATTCCAATGAATATGAATGGGGTAGCTTCTCAAATTCTACTGAAGATACCACTAAAAATACTAGTTCTATACGCCTTTTTCAAGAAGAACATAGCACAGAAATTAGACTACTTGAATTTGGACCATAGAATATCTATAACTCTAAGGAAAGCAAGCAGCAACATTATGAACAAGTCTATATAGAGGATGATACCATTGAAGACTTCGATGGAATCCTGGACTTCTTTAACACCCAAACCAATCACAATGAAACATCTATCCTGACACTTACTGCAACAGAACTTGATCCACCAAACGATTCCTTACCACTTGTCTTTCCGGACCTCATAGACTGGGATGAACCCGAAATTCATGATATACCAATTTTCCCGAATGATGAATCCATTATCCATTACTTATGTACTGTCAACCCAAAAACAGACTCTACCAGTGAATGAAACAATGATATCTGCAATCAGGAGGGTGCCATGTCTCTCAGTTGCAAAAATAAACCAAATAAAGGATCTGATGCTGAAAACCAGTCAATGGTAGCTATGGATCACAAAAAAGTAAAAATAAAGGATGCATCTAAGGGTGAAAACCTTTTTAAGGCACCTAAAGATGGGAGACTTGACACTCTTCCTGAACATTATCATGAGCGATCATCCATATTAATTGAGCCCACTCAATCAATCAACATTGGTACTACAGAAACAGCCAAAAATATACACCTTGCAAAATCTCTGACAGAAGCAAAAAGGTCAGAATTTATCAATTTTTTTAAAGAAAAGCAAATCAACTTTGCTTGGGCATATACGGATATGCTCGAGATTGATCCACAATTAATCATGCATCACTTGTCTATGACTCCAGGAGCTAAATTGGTTAATCAAAAACTGTGAAAGATGAATCCACATGAGGCACTCATGGTCAAAGCTGAACTAAAAAAACTATTAGATGTCGGATTTATCCAACCCATCGACTATGCAGAATGGATTTCCAACATCGTACCAGTTTCAAAACCAAATGGCAATATCAGAATATGCATAGATTTTAAAGATGTCAACAATGCTTGTCCAAAGGATGACTTTCCTTTACCAAGTATTGACATCATTGTAGACCTCACAATAGGCCATGCAATGTTATCACTAATGGACAGTTTTTCAGGATATAACCAAATCAAGATTGCTCTAGAGGATCAAGATAAAACAACATTCACCTGTTTTGGAGAACATATTGTTGGAATGTCATGTCTTTTGGCTTAAAGAATGTAGGAGCAACTTATCAACGAGCAATGACAATAATCTTTCATGATATGATGCATACCTTCATGGAAGACTATGTGGATGATTTACTAGCTAAATCCTTCACCAGAGCAGAACATCTAAGCATCTTAGAAAATATTTTTGATAGATTAGAAAAATTCCAAGTCAGGATCAACCCTAAAAAGTGTGTCTTCGAGGTTACATCAGGCAAATTGTTGGGCTACATAGTCTCAGAAAAGGGAATTGAAGTGGATCCAGCAAAGGTACAAGCCATCATGGAAATGCCACCACCAAAGAACATCAACCAACTCAGGTCACTACAAGGACGACTCCAATCAATCAGGTGATTCATCGCTCAACTAGCAAATAAGAGTCTACCATTCAATCATCTGCTACATAAAAATGTATCGTTCAGATGGGAAGCCAAGTGTGCTGAATCCTTTTATCAGATCAAGCAATATCTGATGAATCCACCAGTTTTGGTACCACCGATAGTAGGAAAGCCACTTATTCTCTACATTTTGACAACAGATAAATCTTTGGGGGCACTGTTAGCACAAGATCAACAAGGCAAGGAACGAGCAATATACTACATTAGTAGGACATTGAACAGCTATGAGCTAAATTACACCTTTATTGAGAAAGCTTGTTTAGCTGTGGTCTTCACCTCTCAAAAATTCCGCCACTACATGCTAGCTCACACAATTAAGCTAGTTGAAAAATTGATCCTCTCAAATATTTACTCAGCAAAGCAGCTCTTACAAGCCGATTGGCTAAATGGGCCATGATTCTCAGTGAATTTGATATCCACTATATGGAGCGAAGAGCTATCAAGGGACAAGTAATAGCAGATCAACTAGCAGAAGCACCACTACCGAGAAAACAAACTATGGAGATTGAATTTCTAAACAGGGACGTTCTTGCTATCTCTACCAAACAATGGACCCTATACTTTGACAGATCCTACACACAACATGGTTCAGGTGTTCGCATTCTATTCATCACTCCTGAAGGACACACTATACCAAGATCATATAGGCTTATGTTCCCATGTACAAATAATGTGGTTGAATATGAGGCATTGGTTATAGGCATCAAAATGGTCATAGAATGGAAATCATAGAGTTAATGGTCTACGGAGACTCACAATTAGTCATCAATCAAATCAACAATGACTATCAGACAAAGGATGACAAGCTGCTACCCTACAAGCGAATGGTGGATGACTTCAAGCAATATTTTGTACACATCACCTTCAAGCAAATACCAAGGTTGAACAACAAATCAGTTGATGCAATGGCTACTATCACTTCATTACTACAAATTCCAGAACAACAGAGTCGTTATGAGTTTCTAGTAGAGCAACTGTTCTCCCCAGCCTATGACCACTTGGAATCCCATGTTATCTATGCCTTAACTGGTTTAGACTCCCCCTTATATGGAACAATATATGAGTATCTTAAGACCAATATCCTACCCATTGACTTGTCCCAAAACCAAAAATGTAACTTTATCCGACAAGCTGCCCGTTATACCCTTACCACTAATACTTTGTATCGTCGCGGTCTAGATGGTACCCTTCTTCATTGCCTTGATCGCAATGAATCTGACTCCACTTTACATGAGCTTCATGAAGGTATCTGTGGCACACATTCCAGTGGTACTACTCTTGCTAAAAAGATTCTAAGAATGGGATATTACTGGCCAACAATGGAAAAAGATTCTTATCACTTTGCAAAAAAGTGTCCTAAATTCCAGATCCATGGCAATCTTATACATGCACCAGCACAAGAACTATAGCCATTCACAACATCCTAGCCCTTTTGTCAGTGGGGACTAGACTTAGTCAGCAAAATTCATCCTTCATCTTCAAATGGACACAAGTTCATTATAACTGCAACAGAATACTTTACCAAGTGGATAGAAGCAGTCCCCATGACCACAGTAACTGGGAAACAAATTGCCACTTTTATCCTAAATTATCTAATCTGCAGTTATGGTATTCCAAGTTCCATCATCACCAATAATGGATGACCTTTCAAAAACCAAGATGTCTGAGAACTATGTGAAAAATTTAAAATACAACATCGTTTCTCTACACCATACTACCCATAGGGGAATGGTCAGGCAGAAGCATCCAATAAGACAATATTGAAAATCCTAAAGAAAACAGTGAATGATGTAGGCAAAGATTGGCATGTGTAGCTTAATCCAGTACTTTGGGCATACAGAACTAGCATCCACACACCTATAGGAGCAACACCATACTCATTGGTATATGGATCGAAAGCTATTTTACCCCTGGAGGTAGAAATTCCCTCTCTCAGAGTCTCTCTAAAAGGCTTAATCCCAGATGAAGAGTATCAAGTTAACCGACTGCAAGAACTTGAACTATTAGATGAAAGACGCCAGCGTGCTTACGCTCATCTCAAAGCATATCAGCAACGCATGTGCAGAAGCTACAACCACAAAGTCATTCCCTGGATTTTTTAAGTTGGTGACCTAGTACTCAAGGAAAATCCTAGAAATCAACAAGATCGAGAAAAGAAAGGGAAATTTGAACCTAACTGGTTAGGTCCCTATGTCATCATATCAGTCTATGGATCAGGCACTTATCAACTAACAACTTCAGAAGGAGATGTGCTCGATGAACCAACTAATAGCATCCATCTGAAGAAATACTACTCTTGAATAGTCTAATGCATGGAAAAAGTCAAAAAATCAAAAAATCAAGAAAAAGCAAATAAAAAGGTACAATAAAAGCAACTGGTGAAAACCTGGTAACAGGCGCTATTGTGAAAGAACATCTCCTCTATTTATATCCATATCCTTATCTCCGTAGTAAAGCACTATCGGCCATCGCCTGATATTTTATCACAAATATCCATTCAGGACATACTTAGCGTAGTCACTATCCTGATTTATCCGTCTAGCCTTTCACCGCATCTCACCATGGCTTGGTAATCACACTTAGCTAGGGGCAATAATTGTCAAAGACTTGCAGCATGTTCAAACCATCAAAACTATTTGCAAACTCAAAACATCATATTCAACAACCCAAAAACTCACACAAATCACAAAGCAAAACATTGATCGCTAAAACAAGAATCACAAAAGAAATGTGATGGATGATTTTCTGAGTATCACAAGTTGCATTTTGCATAAAGTTTTGACTATTTTTGCTTTTGAACTTTTTGAATTATTGGGTTCTCTAAATTTTCTCCACAATGCTTCAAAGCTAGATAACATCAAGAAACTCCAATATTTTTCTTAGTCTTCTGTCTGTGAGGCGATCATTTGTACTGTGTAGATACTTGTCTTGAGACGTGATTCACAGCACATCACTGAAGACATGATTCCACTTTACGCATACAAATGGTTTAATCTTGTCTGTTAATACGCAATCCGCACTCTGGTCGTCCTGGTTCAATTATACCTTGACGCTTGTGCTATCTTGCAAAATCAAACATCATGTAATTTTTTCTCAGGTCATCATGGTTCAATTATACCATTATGCTTGTATAAATTTTCAACATATCCCAAGATCAATCAAGGCTCAATCATGATACATATATTGAAAGCAAAATAACATGTGGCTATATCAAGATGACAAATGCAGAATGAGGATGCTCAAAAACAAATTAGTTGCATATCATTTTACAAATTAGTTGCATATCATTTTACAAATTATTTGCACATCATTTTACAATTAGTTTCATATCAAGATACATCTCACAACATATCATATCATACATCTCATTTTCAAGATACATCTCATAGCATATCATATCATACATCTCATTTTCAAGATACATCTACAGCATATCATATCATACATCTCATTTTCACGATACATCTCATAATATCATGCATTTACATCGTTTCATTACATTTCACATCACATACACCTATCTAAGCATTGCATCATCATAAAATAAGCAAAAAAAAAACATATAGAAAGCATAAATCCATAACACATCACATGATCAAAGAAAATGGTGTCATATATATATATATATATCAACAAATGATCAATATACAATATTTGTCATGTCTATGCCTAGTACAACAAAAACAATGATCAAAAATACAATGGAGACAACATCTCTTAGGTATGACTATCTCCTAAGGGAGATGGTCTCGCAATAGATGTCCCAGCCCCTGGATCTCCAGGTGGATCATGTCTCGAGGGCCTTGTCACGCCTCTGCTCTCTGATCGGGAACCAATCTCTCGAGATCGACTAGATCTTGACTATGTGGAACTTTGCACCTGGAGCTCCCTAGGCATTGCATCCTCGTAATGTCTCATGTAATACTCTACCTCCGTGGCTCTCAAAGCCAACTCTCTCAAGGTGTCTCTAATCGGACCACCTGTTGCTGCTCTCTCCGCCACCTCTGCTCAAGCCTCGGCTCAACCCAACCGCTCCAAAGCAGTATCCTACTATGTGGTCAGTTGTGTAATCTGATGCTGCTGCGCCAACATCTGTGTCTGCAACTGCTGCACTGACAACTGCAGTGATCTAATCTATGCATCCTCCACATGCATAGGAATTAGCATCTGCAAGGGTACTTGTGAAGGGGTACCCCCTGTCCCTCTACCTATCCTCGGCACTAGTGGAGGTAACACATCTGACCTCCTCCTCTAAGTTGGTCATCACACGTCCTCATACCCACCAACCATTGCTATCACCTCCTCCACCCGCTCCTCCTCTCCAACTCTGATCGCCAAACCCCCTCTCCCTCTATCCAAGACCACTCGTCGGACAACTCTCTCTGCCCATATCACCCTCCCACCACCGTCTCCATCCCTATCTCCTCTCCTCCTCAACTCCAATCTCCCTCTAACTACTCGCCGATCTCTCCCACCTCCTCTATCATCTCCTCCATCCCCTCATCCTCCATCCCCCCTCCCTCATCTACCTCCTCATCATCATCAAATGCTGGAATCATCTTAGCTGGATCAAATATCTTGGCTACTGCCCATGCTACAAAGAGTCCTGCAAACTCATGAGTCATCCCTGCATCCACGATCTCAGGGGCATAATCCCAAATCTGGCTGGCTAACTGAAAGAACTCCTCTACCGCTGTTGTGTTGTCAATCGTAGGACCCTAATCTGAGATGTCCTGTCTCCGTCGAGCATATAGGCATGCTCCCTATGGTATGCCCTATTGTTGCCCATACTATCGCAGCACCCGACTATGCAAAAATCTCTTTATAACAAAGGGAGTCTGCCCTATCAAATACCTGGACATGAAGACATGCGGCATCTCCATCCCATCCTCAGCCCAAACCTCACAACCTGTATAGGGTCGCTAGATGACCATATCAATATCATCTATAACTCTCCTCCAATGCTCTACTTTGCCTAGCTTGCGCTGGACAACTATCCCCCTATACCCATATGCATAAGCACATCCAACAGGCCTATCCCTATCTGCCAATGGCCTAGTTGTGGGAATATGCTCCCATGCCCATACCTGGAGAAGTGTCACACTAGCTGATGAACTGTTGTATCCCAGGTACGCTACCTCATGAAGATCCCTGTATAGATGGGCCAGCATAGCTGATCCCCATGCAAAATGATGACCCTGCGTCACCATGTCCTCCAGCACTAACCCCTATCCAACGAACAGTCCCTTTGACCTACGGTCGGGACATAGAAAACCACCAATGAAACCTGCTAGAACTGATGGCAAGGGAGCATAATCCAAATCCAAAAACTCTTGCCATGGGATCTCATACCCGCAAAGGGTGTCATCCTGAAATATCCAGCGCAATGCCTCGATCCCACCCTCCTCTGTCTGCTCATATGGTAGCAGTGCACCTACTACAGGAATCTGCAGAATCCGATAGCAATCCTCAGGTATCACTGTCATCTCACCTATAGCTAATTGAAAGGTGTTTGTATCACTATGCCACCTTTCTACCAACGCTGTCAACAAACCCTGGTTTACAATAAACTGAGGCATCTCTAGCAAAGAGGTCAAACCACACCTGTCAATAATATCCCTGTCTCCCTGTGTCAATCGTGGTATCAATGATCGCAGTCTTGGAAATTGCTCATGCTACTGCACTACACCGAGATGCTCCTGTCAAACACAATGCAAGTCCAAATATCAGTTCCCTCATCAACATATGGATATCAAAATCAAAATCATCTCAAAAACTTGAAAACTTTGAACAAATCTAAATCAAGTTTCACACCATATCAATTCATCAAATCATATTAACTTGTAACACAACTCAAGTTTCATATCACATCAACGTGTAACACAACTCAAGTTCCATATCAACTTGTAACACAACTCAAGTTCCATATCAACTTGTAACACAACTCAAGTTCCATATCAACTTGTAACACAATTCAAGTTCCATATCAATTTGTAACACAACTCAAGCTCCACAAAATCATATCAATCACATTCATATCCAAAAACTTGAAAAACTTTGAACAAATTTAAATCAAGTTCCACAAAATATCCAAAATCATATCAAAATCACTATCAACTTGCAACATCGCAAAACAAATCAAGTTGTATCAGAACTCATATTGGACATATCAAAGACAGCAGACACAGAAACTGGCAAAAATTCACTTATCTCGACAAACCTGACATCAACCTTCAAAATTTTCTCATTCACAAATCCCACTTTCCCATCAAATTTTTTCTATATGTGCTAACCTATCCTATCTAAGCGCCAAACTGCATCTCACGTGTTAACCTATTTTGTCTACGCGCCACCCACCCAACCTTGTGCACTAAACAAACCCTACGCACTATCCTTTTCTTCGAAAGTGCCCTCTAAAAAACCCTATGCGCTAAGACCCTCTATGCGCTATTCTATCCCTTCCACGTGATACGCATTTAACCCCATGCACTAGGTTGCACCTACGCACTATATAACCCTACCCATGCAACCTCCTACAAGCCCTATGCACTAGTTTTTTCCTACGCACTACCTGACTTACCCTCTACGCTATCCTATACACCCGATGCACTAATCTAACCCAAAGCGCTGCCGGTGCAAAGGCACCTAAGCACACAAGCATAGCAGGAGGTCAAAAGTCATAATATGAAAAATTTATTGTATTTGAGTCATTCATAATGTATTAAGGTTATTTGAGTCAATTAAATCATAATATGTAAGGCTAAATGAGCCATTTTGTCCAAAGATATCATATTTGGTCCATATTGAAGTTTTAAAAGTGTCCATGTAAGAGTTAGAGTCATTTATGTCAAAAATTGTAAAAATTGCAAAGTTGCAATATTGCCAAAAGTGCAACAAAAGTGTAAAAATGAAATCCATTGGTTATGAGGTGGTTGGAGAAGTTAGAAAGGAGTTGGAAATGGTTTATAAAACCATGTTTTGTCAAAATCAAGAAGGGAGATTAGTTTGGAGGGGATTTGACAAAGATTATCCATCAAACCCTCAAACTGTCATGAGGTTTTAAGGAATCTATGGCTGTCATAGATCCATGGAGGATCACATTTGATGTAATTTTTATATGTAGATGTTATTTAATGATATATTGATGAAATATCTTTCAGATGAATCCTTCCTTGTGCATTTTTGTGGAGTATTTGGCAAGATATGTTTGTTTTTCAATAATTGTCAAAACCCTGCCAAGGGTTACCCAGTTTTGGGAAAATGATCATATCATTTTATTTAACTGTTGGATCTGGCTGAAATTTTGAGAGAACTTGTTTAACTTAGTGATATAAATTTTGATTGAAGCGATTGTCTTTATGAGAAATATGTAAAATGTTATTGATGACTGTTTGTTACAGTTCACGGTGAAAAGCAGATTGGTGAAGGCAGCAACAACCCGGTTGTAGCATTTGGTGTGGTCACATGAGGGATAATATTGAAGAAATGATATATGTGTTGGAAATTTCTCTAAATCTTCTTTCCATTTCTTTTTTTCTTACTTTATTTGGTTAAGAATTGAATATTTTGTGATTATTTTGGTGAAAACAGTTGTTAAGAGATGAAACCCTAAACTAGGGTATTCCATGGCAATAAAGAATTTGTTCTCTCATGTTATGGTGAATGTTATGATCTGAAATATTGAATGAAGGGTTTTAAGGATGTAATATAACTTTTGAAATTGTTTTGAAGTTGAGAAGAGTGATTTATCTTTTTATATGTTTCTTGATTCAAGTTTAAAGTTTACCCTTGAATGAAGGTTTTATGGATTTTCATGATGCTCTGCATCAGCTACCCTAACCTAACTATGCGCTAGCCTAATAATTTCAGATGCTACCCTATTCGCTAAACAAAAATTTTCATATGCGCTACGCTTTCGACGCGATGCGCTAAAATGTAAGATCCACATGAAAACTTTGAAAAAAGTACCAAAAACAACAAAATCAAATATCCAAAAAGGGTCAAAAGGTTGACTTACCGGTGGTCCATATGTGGTGGGCCTTCGATACCTCTGCACGCACTCGAATCGATGAGTAGAATACGGAATTGACATGTTGACTCTTCTCCAAAAATCACTCTCTCCAAAGTCAACAAAGCACAAATGAGACAAAACAATGCACTTTTCCCCTTTTATAGGGTGAATTGAAATTAGGGTTTGGAGATGGGGCATGTAGCTTGCTCGCAATCTCCGTCTAACCCTAACAAACATTATTTATCAGGAGATGAATCAACTTTTCACATTCCACATTGACAAAATTTTAAAATGGAAACAAAATTATCAATTTAAATTAAATTTTCAAAAATTTTGATTCATCTCCCGAGGGGGCATTATCAACATCACTTATCAAATCTGGGGCACGACATGAAAATCTTAAGAACAACATCACACTGATCATAATCAAATTTTGACGACACATCATTTTCTTTGAATTAACATGTGCACACACGTCACTTCAAAGAGGGGCAAAATGTAGACATATAAAAATGACCATATTCCTAAATGAATATTTTATGTTCATTCATGTATTTAATTAAATCCAATTTAATTGAATCACTCACATTCCTCTATTTAAATTAAGTAAATTACTCAATTTATTTAAATTAAATTCACTAAACCTCTTTTACCATTTAATGGGATAAATCATTTTATTCAATTAAATCCCTTCTATCCACTTTTTAATTAAATTCAAATTTAATTAAATAGTTTACCCTAAATTGAATAAATCTAATTTATTCAATTTCTCAAATTGCAACCAAATTGAATTAAATTAACTTTATTTCAATTAATTCCTATTATTTCTCCATCCACTTGCAAAATCCTACATCTTCCACTTGCCTCTCTAAACCTCCTTCTAGATTCTTCTAATCACTTCTAAATTAACCTAACCCATCTCCTAAATATTGTCACATCCCTAAGCAAGGGGAAGTCACTTCTCAAACCCTCAAAGTCTTTGTAAACCATTAAAGGCTTCAACAACTTAACTTTGAAAGTCTTCCAAACCATTAATGGTTAACTCAACCCTCCAATATGATTAAAGACTTTCTCTAAACTCAACCTCCATGTAACCCAAGGGTCTCACCAAGCATTTATTGCTTTGACCATGGTTATTCCTTAATCTTTTGCACAAGAGTTTATCCTTTGGGTAAAAGCTTTATCCAATGGGTAATCCTAACCTAACCTTAACCCTTACCCCCTAAGGTAACCATTAGGTCTTCTCAAGCATTTAATGCTTCTTACATCTCCTCTCAAGCAGTCTCTTGTTGACAATTGTCACCATTTCATTGGTGACAATTGTAAACATGGATTGATAACTTTCAATCTTGACCTTTGATAGACTCTTTCAATCCTAGCCATCCATTTCCCTATTTTCACTATAAATAGAGCTCTCCCTCCTCCAAAAAAAGATATGCAAGCTCTTAGTATCATACTTATGCTCAATTTTATCACATTTAGTCTCTCTCTTTGCAAATAAGAATCAATCTAATAATCATTTTAGATTGCTTCTTTTATCAATAGCTTAACCATATAACTAGTATATCATGTTAGGATAGTATCACTACTAAACTTGTCATCTTATAATCTAGTTCATTTCATTTATAGAATCATGCATAGATAGGGTGCATTCTCATGTTAAAATCAACCAAAGCATCCCTCGTTCTTGCATTTGTCATCCCTAAACCACTTTGCTCAATGATTTGAGAGAAAAGACATTGGTTTGAGGGACCTTGTGAGATAGAGAACGATGGAACCAACCTTGGGAAGCTGAGTCATCCTTCATGACTCCATAGCTTGCAGCAAGAAGTCCTGTGGGTGTGTGGACAAGTCTCCTTGGGCTTCATTTTTCACATTTTAAGTTTCATTGACCTGCTTTTCTCGCACACAAGACCTATTATTATGCCTATTCTATGACCTATTATGGCATAATAGGTCCTATTATGTCATGAGGCCCCTTAAGACCCCTTAAGACCCCTATTACATTCCATAATAGGACCTATTAAGATACATGATAGGACCTATTAATATGCCTAATAGGACCTATATTATGACCTAATAGTCCACCTATTATGACCTAATAGGTCCTATTATGGCATAATAGGACCTATTATACCTATAGGACCTATTATACCTATAGGACCTATTTGTCCTAGTAGGACCTATTATGGCATAATAGGACCTATTATGGCATAATAAGACCCATAATGACATAATAGGTCCCATTATGATATAATAGGTCCCATTATGATATAATAGGTCCCATTATGACATAATAGATCCCATTACATGTCTTAAGACCCCTTAGGACCTATTAGGACCCCTTAAAATCCCTTGGGACCTATTAGGTCCTATTATGGCATATTATCTGGCCTATTAGGACATATTAGGTCCTATTATGCCTAGGAGGACCTATTTGTCCCAGTAAGACCTATTATTACCTAATACGTCTGATTATGGCATAATAGGTCCTATTATGCCATAATAGGACCTAAAATATGCCATAATAGGACCTAAAATATGCCATATTATGGCATATTATCTGGCCTATTAGGACATATTAGGTCCTATTATGCCTAGGAGGACCTATTTGTCCCAGTAAGACCTAGGTCCTATTATGGCATAATAGGACCTAATAGGTCCAAATATGCCATAATAGGACCTAAAATATGCCATAATAGGACCTAAAATATGCCATATTATGGCATATTATCTGGCCTATTAGGACATATTAGGTCCTATTATGCCTAGGAGGGCCTATTTGTCCCAGTAAGACCTATTATTACCTAATACGTCTGATTATGGCATAATAGGTCCTATTATGGCATATTAGGACCTATTAGGTCCTATTATGCCATAATAGGACCTAAGTCCTATGGCATATTAGGACCTATTAGGTCCTATTATGGCATATTTTAGGTCCTATTATGGCATATTAGGACCTATTAGGTCCTATTATGGCATATTAGGACCTATTAGGTCCTATTATGGCATATTAGGACCTATTAGGTCCTATTATGCCTAGTAGGACCTATTTGTCCTATTAGGACCTATTATGGCATAATAGGACCCATTATGACATAGAATAGGTCCTATTACATGTCTTAAGACCCCTTAAGACCCCTTAGGACCTATTACGGCCCCTTAAGACCCATTAAGATCCCTTAGGACCTATTAGGACCCCTTAAGACTCCTTAAGGCCCCTTAGAACCTCTTAAGACCCCTTAGGACCTATTAGGTCCTATTATGGCATATTAGGACCTATTAGGAACTATTAGGTCCTGTTATGGCATATTAGGAACTATTAGGTCCTGTTATGGCATATTAGGACCTATTAGGAACTATTAGGTCCTATTATGCCTAGTAGGACCTATTTTTCCTAGTAGGACCTATTATGACCTAATAGGTCATATTATGGCATAGTAGGGCCTATTCTGACATAATAGGTCCTATTATAACATAATAGGTCCTATTACATGTCTTAAGACCCCTCAAGACCTATTAGGACCCCTTAAGACCCCTTAGGACCTTTTAGGACCCCTTAAAAGCCCTTAAGAACCCTTAGGACCTATTAGGACCCCTAAGGACATATTAGGTCCTATTATGGCATTTTACAACCTATTAGGCCCTGTTAGGTCCTATTATGGCATATTAGGACCTATTAGGTCCTATTATGGCATATTAGGACCTATTAGGTCCTATTATGCCTAGTAGGACCTATTTGTCCTATTATGACATAATAGGTCCTATTATGGCATAATAGGATCTATTATACCCAATAGGACCTATTTGTCCTAGTAGCACCTATTATGACCTAATAGGTCATATTATGGCATATTATGACCTATTAGGTCCTATTATGCCATAATAGGACCCATTATGACATAATAGGTCCTATTACATGTCTTAAGACGCCTTAGGACCAGTTAGGACCCCTTAAGACCCTTTAGGACCTATTAGGATGCCTTAATACCCCTTAGGACTTACTAGGTCCTACCATGGCATATTAGGACCTATTAGGTCATATTATGGCATATTAGGACCTATTAGGACCTAATAGGTCCTATTATGGCATATTAGGACCTATTAGGACCTAATAGGTCCTATTGTGCCTAGTAGGACCTATTATGACTTAATAGGTCCTATTATGGCATAATAAAACCAATTAGGACCTATTAGCGCATAATAGGACCTATTATGACATAATAGCTCCCATTATGACATGATAGGTATTATTACATGCCTTAAGACCCCTTAGGACCTATCAGGACCCCTTAATACCCCTTGAGGCCCCTTACAACCTATTAGGACCCCCTAAGACCCCTTAAGACCCCTTAGGACCTATTAGGTCCTATTATGTCTAGTAAGACCTATTATCCCTATTAGGTCCTATTATGGCATATTAGGACCTATTAGGTCCTATTATGGCATATTAGGACCTATTAGGTCCTATTATGGCATATTAGGACCTATTAGGTCCTATTATGGCATATTAGGACCTATTAGGTCCTATTATGGCATATTAGGACCTATTAGGTCCTATTATGCCTAGTAGGACCTATTATGACATAATAGCACATATTATGTCATAATAGGACCTATTATGACATAAGAGGTCCCATTATGACATGATAGGTCCTATTACATGTCTTAAGACCCCTTAGGACCTATTAGGACCCCTTAAGACCCCTTAGGACCCCTTAGGTCCCATTATGACATGATAGGTCCTATTACATGTCTTAAGACCCCTTAAGACCTATTAGGACCCCTTAGGACCCCTTAGGACTCCTTAAGACCCCTAAGGACCCCTTAGGTCCTATTATGGCATAATAGAACCTATTAGGACCTATTAGGTCCTATTATGGTATAATAGAACCTATTAGGACCTATTAGGTCCTATTATGGCATATTAAGACCTATTGGGTCCTATTATGGCATATTAGGACCTATTAGGTCCTATTATGGCATATTAGGACCTATTAGGTCCTATTATGCCTAGCAGGACCTATTTGTCCTAGTAGGACCTATTTGTCCTAGTAGGACCTATTATGACCTAATAGGTCCTATTATGGCATAACAGGACCTACTAGGACCTATTAGGTCCTATTATGGCATATTATGACCTATTAGGACCCATTAGGTCCTATTATGCCTAGTAGGACCTAATGGGTCCTAATAGGTCATAATATGCCATAATAGGACCTATTATGACCTAATAGGTCCTATTATGGTATATTAGGACCTATTAGGTCCTATTATGCCTAGTAGGACCTAGTTGTCCTAGTAGGACCTATTATGACCTAATAGGTCCTATTATGGCATAATAGAGCCTATTAATGATATAATATGTCCTAATATGACATAATAGGTCGTATTACATTTCTTAAGACCCCTTAAGTCCCCTTAGTACCTATTAGCACCCCTTAAGACCCCTTAGGACCTATTAGGACCCCTTAAGACCCCTTAGGACCCCTTAAGACCCCTTAAGATCTAATAGGTCCTATTATGGCATAATAGGACCTATTAGGACCTATTAGGTCCTATTATGGCATAATAGGACCTATTAGGACCTATTAGGTCCTATTATGGCATAATAGGACCTATTAGGACCTATTAGGTCCTATTATGGCATAATAGGACCTATCAGGACCTATTAGGTCCTATTATGCCTAGTAGGATCTATTATGACCTAAGAGGACCTATTATGTTATAATAGGTCCCATTATGACATGATAGACCTCCTATTACATGTCTTAAGACCCCTTCAAATCCCTTGGGACATATTAGGACCCCTTAAGACCCCTTAGGACCTATTAAGTCCTATTATGGCCACAATCTAAACAGAAATTTAAATATTGAATGTTATTTAAAATACACATGTATGTATATGTGTGCTTGAAAGTTTCAAATTCAATGTGTACATATGATCAATGTTGAATATTTTATTAGATTCTTATGTGATCAAATGTTCTTGATTTCATATATGTATGTTCTCAAATGTGTCTCTAGCTTGTACATGTATGTATATGTTTTATTATTTATTCATTTTAAAAGTGAATTTAAAAAAAAAAAATCATTAATTGAATTTAAATATATATATGCAGAACTCACATTACCCATCCCACATCTACGTGTGCATATATATCTACACAAATTACATGGATGAGTTTGACATAGATGAGTTGCTTAATCCACAACAAACTCCACCCCCCCTAGATGATCTAGCTAATGGTGCACCACCTCCACCTCCACCTTCACCTCCACCTCCACCTCCACCTCCACCTCCACTAGATGATCTAGCTAATGGTGCACCACCTCCACCTCCACCTTCACCTCCACCTCCACCTCCACCCCCACCTCCACCTTGACAGCCATGTCGACCTCCACCCCCTGGATCTGATGAGGCTCGATATCGAGCCATGATTGATCATAATGTTGGAACCATACAAGAAAGAGTACATGAGATCCTTAGAGAACCCTACATTTCATGTCACATGGTGTGTTTTGCATTCTTGATGCAGTTAGAGCCATTGATGAGGATCTTGATTCACATCATGCATGGAGAGAGGAGAGACACTAGTTCTATTCAGATGACCTCTCCTACAGGGACATTTTAGACTTGAAAATAACCAAACCACACATAGCTCCTTATTTTGCAGAACCTATCACAAATGAACCAATTCCTGCAAATAAATCATGCATATCAATGAGGTGGTGTATACATCAACATATGGATAATAGTTTTTGGGAGCGGTCGTATATGGTATTTGACTAGCCACCATATGCTAACTTAGAGTGCCCCCTATACTTTTTGAGGAAATTATATGTAGAGTTTATTCAAGGTTTATAACCCAATTATTTTGATATGAGATCATCTGGGGTGTTGGTGGTGGCATGCCACAACATAGGTTAGGGGCACGTATTGACCTCAATCGACCTGTCCCTTGTCAGCCCATTGTGGTACCCCCTTCTGCTATTATATCTATTCCTGTTCACCAGCATTCTATGATCTCGATATTGGGCGCATTGACTGCACTCACTGGTAACCTTAGTGAGAAAACATTTGATTTGGTAGCTGGCCATGATGCTGGTGGAGATTTAGGAGGAGATGATGATGACATTACAACCATTACCCATACATCAGCACCCCATTTTTGTACTATTTTTCATCGATTATGCTATGGGCTTGGCAGTGATCCAGGTGTATCTAGTTCACATCATCATCCATACTCTTCAGCTGCACAAGGAGCATCCTATGATCATGATAATATTGGTTCATATGTTGATTTCCTATGTGTCGATGATCATCTAACAAATGAACGTGATAGATAGGTATGTATGTAAGTTATATATATATATATATATATATATATATATATATATATATATATATATATATATATATATATATATATATATATATATATATATATATATATATATATTTTAATAAAATTAATTTATTATATATAAAATTGAACATATATATAATGTATATAACATGTACATATGTCTTGATTATGTCTCTAGGCCATGGTTGGGGCCCGTACGTCGACTAGATCTTCAGATCATTTTATTGTACTGTTGACACCTCTCGATCTTGGCATGCCTTTTGAGGTACTATTTTAAAATTTTGATTGATTTTTTAATTAATTTCCTAAGAAATTACATTAATTATTTAACTTACAACTTCGAGTAGTTAACTTAAATTTTAAATGTAGATTAATAGACAACATGTGTACATATTATTATTTTGTTGGTATATAAATTTAAATGTCAAACTTTTTTAACCTAGGGGACCATGACATCAACTTCCACGTCAAATCATCCACCTGCAATTGTTGTGAGTGCTCCTCCAGCATCGATTGTTGCATATGAGTTTACAGATACTGTACGTTGACTCTCTAGAATTATTTTCTAGATATAAATTTTACATTTGAACAATCGAGAGCTTAAGTAAATGTTAAAATTGAATCTTGTTACAAGTGGACACGACTATTAGGATGGGTTTTTCATACCCATATCATGGTGACCCTCTTGTTGGTTTTCTACAGACATCAGTTGCATTTCAGGTGAAATTTTTTATTTAAATAAATACTTGAGTTTTTAAATAAAATTATGTGCATATGTACATGTATATGTAGATAAAGTGTGCAACTCATGTACACATTGATGTATGTGCTCTTTTTGACCTTGTAGAATCTCGTTAATACCACTTTTTCTTCTAATATTACAACCACTCAAACCACAACACCTGCACATACTAATGTAGAGCATGTGGATGTGCGTAGAGGAGATGATCATCAGGTACACAATATATATTTAAACTCAAGTACCTATTTTACAAGCACCTAATTTTAGGATATATATGTAAAATTTATAGGAGGTCTAATATTTTTATTTATATAATTGAACATTAAATTTAAATTTAATATTTCTACGTTAAATTCATTGAGATCTATGTGAACTATAGCATGAGATAGGAGAGACATTGATAGCCCCCATAACACTTGGAGATGCAGAGCACCCGGTGGAGAGAGGAGATGAGCCTACTCATGTACATACGACGAGTTTTTTAGTTGTAATAGTTAGTTAAATTGATAAATTATAATTTGAATTTAAATCTTGTGAAATTTTTTAAATAATTTTAAATAGTTTTAAATTTATTTCATTTTGTAACTCACAAGTTCATTTTTGTCTTGTAGAGTGATTCTCTTCATTCTGGTTCACGTGGTTTGAAGAGGAGTCTAGATTTTAGGGAGTCCTCTTGATTTTAGGGGCTAGATATAGATTTATTACATGTTTCATGTAGTTTACAGTTCCATCATGGACATATTTTACATTTCAGGACCTATGTATGTCATACTTGTTTATTTCGTGCAATTTGTTTATTTCATGACATGGACTTGTTTCATCATGGACATTACATATAACTTTACGAGATAGCACATGTGTTTCATGGATTATATATATATGTGTGTGTGTGTGTGTGTGTGTGTGTGTGTGTGTGTGTGTGTGTGTGTGTGTGTGTGTGTGTGTGTGTGTGTGTGTGTGTGTGTGTGTGTGTGTGTGTGTGTGTGTATGTATATATGTATGTATGTATGGTTTAGTACATTCCAGGACCTACGTGCACATGCTCTTATATTTATTTCATGGGTCAACATTAAATATTTATATGCTTTCTACATCATACATGTATGAACATTCATGCTTTCTATAACACTTTGTTATATATGTATGCACGTGGAATTTATAATTATTTATTTTTAAATGTACACGTGCATGTGTTAAATTATATATTGATTTCTAATGTAATGCTCGTATGTATATATATATATATATATACCTTGATTACAAATTTGAAAAGCAATGTACATAACTTAATCATGTATAACTTAAATAATTAATACACATTTAAATTAAATATACAAGTGCATTTAAGTAAAACATTATATAAATGCTCAAAACAATTGACATATATATTTAATAAGTTACACAATAATAAATATATGTGTATGTATACATATTAAGCAATTTACATGAAACAAAATCATTTTAATATATACACATAAGCAATTTACATGAATCAAGATCAATTTAATAATATACACATGAGAAATTTACATGAAGCAATAAAAAATATAATTCTATATTAGATAATATGTGTACACAATTAAATTACGACATGCATCATAGCTTAAAAGGGGATGGACCTATTTAAGATGTATGGCTTATAAGGGAGGGGGGGCTATTCAGGATGTATGGCTTAAGGGGATGGACCTGATTAGGACATGGCTTAAGGGGATGAACCTAATTAGGACTTGCTTTAAGGGGACGTGGACCTAATCAAGACATGGCTTAAGAAGATAAAACTACTTAGGACTTGGCTTAAGGGGATGGACCTAATTAAGACATGTGGCTTAAGGGGATTCAAGCCTAAGGGGAATATGTTCATACACATACATTAAATAAATGAAGCAATTATAACTAAAACGTACACATATGAAGCAACATAAATAACATGTACAATTGTAAACATGATTGATCCACATCTAAAATATAAAAGTTTGATTCACATCTTAAATATATAAAAGTTTGATCCACACCTCAAATATAAAATTTTGATCCACATCTCAAATATAAAAGTTTGATCCACATGTCAAATTTAAAAGTTCGATCCAAATCTTAAATATATTAATGTTTGATTCAATCTAAAACTTTAAAAGTTTGATCCAATCTAAGACATTAAAAGTTCAATTTAAATCTAGGAAATAACATTTTAAATTTGATCCCTACATAGAGACAAATAGGTTCTTGAAAGATCTATAAATTAGATCCTCACCTCTTAGACAAATTTTGGTTTGGAGGAGACCTACATGCAATAAATTTAATGAGTTAAAATTAGAATTAAATTAAACATACACATTAAAAATAGAAATTAACTAAACATTTAACAAACAAAAAAATGTTGCTTACAAATTTATTGGAAACCTTGATTTAATTAGATTCATGAGTTCGTTTTACATGCCACCAACAACAAAAACTAAGATAAACCTACAACAACAAAAAATAGTTAGATATATATAAATAGGAACTAGGGGGTGAAAAGTTAATTAGGACATGGCTTAAGGGGATAGGCCTATTTGGGACATTTGGCTTAAGGGGATCAAACTAAATAGAACATGTGGGTCAAAAGGGGATCATTTGAACTATTAGGACATGACTTAAGGGGAGGGGCCTAATTGGGACATGTGGCTTAAGGGGATGAAACTAAATAGGACATGTGGCTTAAAAGGGGATCATTTGAACTAATTAGGACATAACTTAAGGGGATGGGACTAATTGGGACATGTGGCTTAAGGTGATCAAATTGATAAGGACATGGCTTAACAGGACATAAAATTGGAATCTAGATTGAAGTACAAAATGGTTGAACATTTTAAATGAATTGTAAAAACATGTATTAAAAGCAATTATCAATTTATCATTGAAAAACATGTAATTTTAAAAACTTATACATAGCTCTGTATTAAATACTTATTCCATTGCATACCATTGAGTAAGCTCTTAAGGGGATGGACCTAGATATCAAACAATAATATTTAAACTATAGATCAAATGGTAATAAAAAGCAATTATATAGATAACCTAAAAATTAAATAAAGGGGATGGACCATAGAAATTATATATATATGTATACATACCTCTATAAATACTTATTCCATTGTACCATCTGCATCTATTTTTTCCAAAGCATCTATAATTGTCTCGTGATCTTCCATTGAAATTGTCCACAACTCTTTATTAGTAGGTCTACTGCGATATCTCACTACTTGTATATTTGTTGCAACAATCAAATGTGGGTTTTGTATAATCTTCTTATGTGTTTCATAATCTTGAAAAGCAGGCAAACCATTCTTCCTTGTCAAATATTTCCTTAGCCAAGTTCCAACAACTACCACTGAACCAGTCGGATAATGAAAACCATCATCATCTTCTCGAGGATTAAATAATTTGTGTTTAGTCTCAACACATCGAGCCAACCAATATTTTGTTTCCTCTTCATTGTCCTCAGGTGCAACAACAACATACACATGTACTACAAAGAAAACCAATTTTATCAAAATTTCGAATAAAATTTTACCAAAATTTTCTACATTATATAAAAAAAGTTTGAAATTAATTATTAAACATGAACTAGAAACATATAGATTTGAAATAAAATAATTAAATAATCACCTTTTTGTACAAGGTTTGAAACACAATCATAATCATCTGATGCAAATAGTTGATCATTATCTTCAATTGTGTCAATTTGATCTTGTGCTTGAGCAAGTGTCAACAATCTTTGATTCCACTCTTCAACCCATTCAGTATTCTCACATACATCGGAATCACCTGAAATACAAAACTGACAAAAACATGCAAGTTCCCTCATCCATATAGTCCATGTGCTTGCATTTCAACTCTTAAATGAATGCCATTTTGTTGATCCACCAATTGTCTCACAATCAAGTCTAAGCACAATGTTCTCTTCTTCAACTAACCAAAAAAATCGTTGAATTGTAGAGTTCACACCTGATTCCGTAGATAATGGTGTATTACACCAATCCACAACTGCACATGCATCTTTAAATTTTACATTATCTTCAAATTTTAATTTCTCTCTAGCAAGAATTCTTTTAACACATGCACCAGCTCCATCATGTTCTCCTTTACCATGTCCAGCTTCAAAAAAACTCCATATTTTTTGGATATTGTATTCCTTGTGAGCCATGCATAACCAATAAAACATTCGAGCATTCTTGAATTGACATGTACAATTATCTGACCATATAAGATGTTATATCATTTGGATTCCTCTTTCTCTTAATTTTTTATAAAATATGTTGAAACAATATTGAACAAACTCTGAGTGCATCTGATTATCACTCACATAGAAATGGTACTCCCTTAAAAAAATTCTATCATCCTCTGTGCTATCATCTGCATGTCTATAAACATATGAACAAAAATAGCAACTTGAGTGGAATTGTAGTACTGAGATTGAATTTCCTCTTGTGGCTTAAGAGTATAGTTTTTTGCAAAGTCCTGATAGTATACTTCCAATTGCAAATGAATTTCTACATGTGCGAAATTGAGCATCAAGTCATCTGGCATGTTGAGAGTGTGTCACATATTTTGGTACAATCTTACTCTTAAATTCTCACATGAATGCATGTACACTAACCTTTTATGTGATTAAATCGACATGCTTCCTTTTTTCCCATCTTTTAAGGGATACTCAACATTCTTAAATCTTCTAACATCCACTAGTTGTTGTCCAAAATCATTTTCACTACTCTCATGCATACATTCTACTAGTAATGAAAAATTGCCATAACTAGAACATTGTCCAGAGATACATGAACATAAATAAAATAATTGCCCATCATTTCTTTCACAAAATAAACTTGCTACAAATTTCTTGATTGTTTCAGGTGGCATATCAATACCACATTCCTGGATAAGCATGTTACTATGCAAAACACAATGTATATATAAAAAAACATCATAATAATAATGAAATTGCATGTGTGTTTTACAACAACAAGAGATTCTTTTCTTATTAATTTTCACATACCAGGGCCCTTGCACTTCTCAAATGATCTTTGACTTATGGTAATATTTTTAGGTAACACAACTTCATCCAAAAAAATTCTATAAAATTCAATTTGAGTTGTGTCTAATAGGTGTTTTGGATGAGGATCAGGAATTCTTTACCCCACTCTCAGCTTTAGAACAACTCTAGCATTAGACGATACCCTTGTATTATCATGCCAAAACGTTTTGTTAGAGTTATCTTTTATTAGCTAATAATTATTTATTTAAGTATTAGTCTATTATATTCTATGCTTAAGCTAAACTTAGGAATCTTATAATTCTTTAGGGTTTTTCTCCTTTAGGGTTTCAAGTATCCTTTTATAAGGATTCTCTCTTTGTATTTTCATAACAACTGTAGTTATTGAATTGTATTCTTGTTGCATAATCAATATGACTCCTCTTTTTTGGATCTCTGAATTCTGGCCTCCATAGCTATTTTGCTTCTCTCCTTCTATGATAGGTTTACATGCAAGTGATCTTTGGGAGCTGTAGAGTTGATTTTTCCTCAACTCCAATATGGTATCAGAGCTCTAGATCTGCATGCCCCTGTTCTTTTCATGAGATATTTTGGGCCTTGTTCTTCAGATCTGTGTATTTGGAGGTTTGCATGCAGGTGATTTTTGGCAATTGTAGAGTTGATTTTTCCTCAACAACTATATGTATCAAAGCTCCAGATCTGCATGCCCATGTTCTCTTCATGAGAGTTTTTGGGCCTTGTTCTTCAAATCTGTGTATTTGGGGGTTTGTGCAGTTGTTTTTTGTTTTTTTTTCATTTTTGGGGTAGCTGATTTTTTGCTACATTTTGGTACCAAAAGGACCTCACAGTTGGATTCAGAAGGTTGATTCCATGAATTTTGATATATAATTTGCCTATTTTCGGTGACAAGGGCATATGGGGCATATTTTTATTGGCACATTTTTCGAGGCATAAAAATCCGTACAGCTATACCTACAAATGCGTCAAAAAAAAATTCGTAAAAAAAAAATTAAATTAAATTATTTTTTTACCCTCTTTATGCCCTACAAGAGGGGTTTTTTTCTTTTGACCGTAACTTGGTCATATGGAGGTGCTTTTTCAAAAACCTTATATCGTCATAAATCTCTTTCTGAGCTCTATCTAGATCTAGAGGTTTGAATTTCTAATTTTTCTTTTTTGATGGTGTTGTTTTCTGTGAAAGCTAGAAATTCCTTTTTGCACTCCGAGAGACATCACTTGAGCATCCGAACTCCATTTTTTGAAAACTTTATATTGTTGGAAAACTTGTTCTGTGTACTTTCCATTCATATGAGTGTTCTTTCCAGATTCTACTCTAGGTATATTTTATTTAGTTATTTTTTTTCAGCACTCTGGTGAATATCTTGGATGTTTCAAGTCCTAGGATCTCTTTCTTTAAGTAGGATGTCTCATCTTTGGTTGTTCTTTCTTATTTCCAATCTTTGGTCTCTTCTGATCATTGTAGCATTTTATTTCTGCAAACACACTGAGATAAAGTGCCACCATGCATTATATACTTGGGATCTTGCACATCTTGTGCCTTATTGTACATGCACTACATTATAAAGTGCCATGGGGGGGTTGATGTTTGCCTTTTGTTTGTCATCTACCTTTTTCAAGTGAGTGTTCCTTCCATGACATTAGCCTCATGATGTGTTTCAAGTGAGTCTTCCTTCCATGACACTATGTACTTTCTCTACACCTTCGATGTTCCTAGTTCTTCGTCATGCAGTTCTTGTTGGTCATTCTTTTCAATGTACCTATCCCTCTCCCTTTTCAGCATTATGGGGAGGTTTCTCCTGTTGTTCTAATGCTTCCTTGGTTCGATTAATCAACTCTTCAAGCTTTGGTGTTTCATGTCATTTGTATCTTCGAGTTTAGTTGTTTGCCTTTGTTTGCCATCTAATTTGAGTAGTGTCATTTGAGGGCAGTCATGCAGATTACAGTCTTCTCTACCTGGTCATGTTCTATTTCAATGGAGGTTCTTTAGATCAACAGTTACTCTTCGATTGTGTTTGCAGCTATTTCATGTTTTAGTGGTGTTCTTAATTCTCTTCTTTTTTGTTCCTATCTTCCGGAACACTCGTTTTTGGAGGCTTGTTAATCCTTTACTTGATCTTTCATCTCTTCTTGGAGAGGAGTTTTGTTCCCACAGGGTTTTCTCATTTTTCTCCACTTTACAGAGATTTTATTGTACTTGGGTACCTCATCAAGCCTAGTTGTCAGGACCCATTGTTGCTTTCCTGCATTTTTACATGCTTTTTTAAGTCCTTAGTTGTTTTTTAGCTACTCTCTAAGTTCATCTTAAGGGGGTGTTAGAGTTATCTTTTATTAGCTAATAATTATTTATTTAATTATTAGTCTATTATACTCTATGCTTAAGCTAAACTTAGGAATCTTATAATTCTTTAGGGTTTTTCTCCTTTAGGGTTTCGAGTATCCTTTTATAAGGATTCTCTCTTTGTATTTTCATAACAATTGTAATTATTGAATTGTACATTCTTGTTGCACAATCAATATGACTCCTTTTTTCTAGATCTATGAATTTTGGCCTCCATAGCTTTTTTGCTTCTCTCTTTCTATGACAGGTTTGCATGCAGGTGATCTTTGGGAGCTATAGAGTTGATTTTTCCTCAACTCCTATAATTTTCAACCAAATATTTCACTTCAATATTCAATTTCATATCTGACCTTGGAAGTCTACCACTAAAACTCCAACTTTGGTTGATTGGATCATTTTCAATACTTTCTCTTCTTTTAGCTGCTCTTACCAATGTTTTAGGATGCATCTTTGAAATTCCACTAATGTTGATTACCATCATTTTATTCAAGGTTGTTTTATTTACTATAGCAGTTGTTATAGCTCATCGTGTCGCATTCTTATCTTTAGATCGACTCTTTTTTTCAATAGATTCAATGCCACTTGCAACAGTAGACATAACATGCTTAACTGATTTATCTTTTTTTATTGGTTTCACAAAGATACCTATTTTTTTCATCACTTTTCTCATTTTCCACATTCTCATAAATTGCATCATCAGTTGACATTGAATTGCAAGTTTTCTTCGATAAAAAAAATCTTTGTATATTCTATTGGCATAAGTTCTTATCTGTCTCCAAGAAATCTTACTAGGAAGATTATCCAAAACTTTTTTTTCAATTTTTATAAAAAAGTTTTCTTGATCTTCAATAATAGGAGGATTTTCATTTTCACCATGTTCATAAGGATTTACACTTTCAACATTCAAAGGAATTTCATCTTCACCAACACAAGGGTTTTCATTTTCAACGTCTCTAATTTGTTTCATTTTGTCACGAACAATTGTACCAATCTCAACATTTGTGTATCCAGCTTCTACTAAATCATCAACATGAATATCATCTATAATCAAATTATCCATGTCTTTCAGAGAGGGATTTGAAGATGTACTTAGATAATTTGAAGATGTACCTAGATTTGAGGATGTAGTACCTAGATTAGTCTCTATAATTATATCATCCACATCAACATCATCCATAATTGCACCATCTACATCCATCTTATCCCCCAAGGAATCATCTCGAATGTTTGTCTCTTCCATTGTTGTGGATCCAGAAGCATCGAGATTATTCATTTGTCGAATCCTCATTCTTCTATCTCTTTGACGTTTGGCCTCCTTCTCTCTTTCTACTTGAATTTCCTCAGCGGTCATTTCCCTCCTCTATTTCTTCTTTTGACGTTGTTTAGACCCCATGACTAAAAATTTATGCAATGATTGCCACCTTCAAAAAATCAATATAAAATTGCAAGAAAAGAGCATCCAAAGGACAACTAGTTCATAAAATATTGTATAAAAAGCTGCACAAAAGACATTGTTCTATCACTTATAATAATTGTTATATATACTAGCTTTTTTTAAAATACAAAAAAAAATGAAATGGGATCCCCGATTTTAAAACGGGATCTTGTTTTAAAATAGAACGGTATCCCATTTTGTTTTTGTATTTTTAATTATTTGAAAAAAAAATGGGATTTCGTATCTTAGATAGGATCCCGTTTCTAAAAATTTTGATTTTCGGCTTGGTTGTTCCTTTGGATTTTTGCTTGGGAAATGGCTTGGAGAGATGACCCTTTCACTTGGACCTGGTTTGACCTGCAACTTGAAAGCCAAATCAATCTTCATAGAAAACAATGATTTCAAAAATATATCTAAACACCAAATTTTCTAGAATTTTTTTAAACAAAGAAAACCCATTATAGTAGAGACTGTGTAGATTTCAAATGTGTAATTTATTTTAAAAATGGATCAATATTTTTTATTTTTAAAATAATTTCTAATGAAAGAGGTCCATAAACTTTAAATAATAGGGTTTTTTAGTTTTTTAATAACTTTTTTGTCTTTAAGTTTTTTAGGAAAAAAAAATTATATGACATCAAACTAGAGACAATTCTATACAGTTTAAAAATAATAATAATAAAATGTTAATTATAGGTCAAACTATGCTTGCTGTATAGGAGGATTTTTCAAAACAATGATTTGGCCAATAAAAAATTTAAAAACAAAATATGCAAAAAAAAATTACAAAATAATATCTTCATCAAAGGTGACTGAGTTACAGATCTTTTCCCAAAAGGATTTAGAAAAATACTCAACAAGTGCAAATGATAATTTGAGGTTTCCCCTAATCTTGAGCATAAAGATAGCATGGCATAACCCTAAGGTCCCCAGTATCATGTGGTCATCCTTTATTAGTCACGATCTCAACCTATGTGTATGAGGAAATCTCTCTCAAGAATCTAATGGTGCTAAATAAGCCTACAATCACATAATGCACATTGCACCAACATCAACTTTATCAGCTCTATCCTATCAAGCTTTATCAACATTCATCTTTTTTAACTTTGTCAGCTTTATTAGTTTTATCAACAGCTATTGTCTATCACTCTTGCCACTCTAGCTTTATCAGCTATAACTCAACCTATCCTAAAACAACAATGTCTGGATTCTATTAATTCAATTGACCATCCTATTTGTCATATATGTCTATCATATTTGCAGCCTATCTTTCTCCTAATCTTGCGTTGCATACATATATGCACTAATACTTGCCACATACGTGCTAAGAAATCACATATGCAATTTTATGTTGCACATATGCACTAAAACACATAAACTCACTACTGCTAACCATATACACATTGCAAAACCATACACACACTCATATTGCATATACATAATTTTACATGAGAAAAACACACTTTGGCCCTATATGCACTTTAACAACACATATACACATCATATACACACCTTTACATGACCTATACGTGTTTTTGGCCTAAAACTATATTGTTGTGTTTTTGGATACCTAACCTTTGGACCCTATTTATGAAGCAATAAATGCACAACAATAGGAAAGTAAAGATGCACTTACTGACTCCCCGTACTCCTCTGGCATGTCATGTTGTTGCACTCACTCAAACCTATGGAATCATTCTAGCATCGCTCTGCTTCTTTGCATTGTTTCTTTACTTTGCTTTATGTTATGTTCTTTGAAGGTGATGGATGCGAATGAGGAGATCCTTAGCCCATGCTCCTATTTATAGAGGCCAAAAACCTAATTTGGTTCTGGTGACCTCTTGTGATCTCCCTAATCCTTCGTGCTTCTCTCTTAGCCCATATTTTATCATTTTCACCCACACATCTTCTTGTCTAGTTTGCCTTATCCTCTCTTCTTATCAAGAGATTGTTTGATTTTTTTTGCATATTTTTCACCCAATCTCTCAAGAGGGCATGCCACCATCATTACTTGGGGAAACCTTCAGTATAAGTGAATTAATATTGTTTCAAACAAAACAATAAACTGCATTATCTCAAAGAGGGGCAAAATATAGACACCTAAAATTATCCTAGCCTAATTAAATAAATATTTTTTATTTATTTAATTATCCCCTTTTCATCTATTAATTAAATATTTTTTTATTTAATTAATTCACTTAACCTCTTCTAAGCCCTTTTCTATCCTAATTTAAATAAATATTTTTATTTTTTAAATTACCCTTTTCCTAAATTAAATAAAAATTATATTTATTTAATTTATGTGGGCCCTTTCTTCCATTAATTAAATAAATCTTTAATTATTTAATTAATTCATGTAGCTTTTTATTTCCATGACAAGTTCCATTCATCTCTTAATTTGTCCCTAACCACTCTGCCTACTCTCTAATCTTAGTCGACAATTTATCCTTCCACCTCTTAATCGCAACCCTCCATTTTTAGGACGTTCTCTATAAAAGAGGTTTCTTCTCTCTTTCCATATCAATCGAGTTTAAGCATACCTAAACTTTGTCGAATTGTCTACTACAACCACTATCTGTTTGCCATTGAGCTCTTGTGCAAGCAAACAAATCTTAGAGCAATCATACTAAGCAAGAACAATGGAGATTGGAGGATAATGAAGATCAAACCCATCCAACATGTGAATGGTATAATTTGATTTAAATCATGATTTTACATGTTTATGGTTCTTCATTGATGTTATGTTGGATTTCATTGTAGGTCTAGGGTTTTATGGTTGAATCTTATTAGGATTTACAATATTAGGAATTCGAAATCAACATAAACACTATCAACAACTTATGCCTTCCTCTTGTCATTTAATCTTTGTAGGGCCTCTTCTTCTGATTTCTTCTTCATATGTGTTGAATGATCTTTGAAAGAATCCATTAACAACTTCAATTTTTTCTTCAGAGCCAAGGATATGTCAATGTCTACCTCTAGTGATCCATCATGGATTAACTTTACTGCATCTTCAATAAGACTATATTTCTTAACATGTTCTTGCATGTACTCTTTTCTAGTCGATGAGCTCAATAAATCACTTAGCTGAAATTTTTGAAGTGGGAAAATTGTCGACAAATCAATCTGTCCTTCACAATAGTTCCAGAGTCACAACTAGCTTGAATTGCACTTGTAGACCTAATAGGTCTTTGAAAGAATTTGTATCGTCGATACTTGGACCACTAGAAAAGCCTCCTGCTTCTTGTTTGACTCTATGATAGCATCATGGGCTTTCTCAATAATCATGTATTTCTCCTCTTCTTCACCACCCCTTATTTTTTTCTTCTTTTCCTCTTCTTCTTTTCCAACGTTTTCTTTTTCTTCAATATTTTCTTCCTCTTGAACACTTTTCTCTTGTCCTTAGTTATTAACATTCTCCTTCATCTCAATATTCTCCTCAACACTAGGCACATCTACATTCTATGTATCCTCCAAAATTTGTTCTTCAACTTGACTTGAACTCACCAAAATAGGAACACACTTCCTATTTTATTTATTTGTTTCCTCTACATCAAAATCTTCAATAGAAAAATCATCTAAACCAACATCCCCTGAAGGGACTTGTTCTTCTGTCACAACAACACCTTCTCTCATTTCCCTCAAGATTCTAGCAGTGCGTTCTTCAATTTATTTTAATATTTCTTCTTTTTCTTCTCTTGTCATGCTCATAAGAGCATTAATCCTCCATTTTTCTCTTAGCTCTTGCCCTTGTCTTTGATTTAATTGGGCGATTTCTTAGACTATGTAGCACAAATATGTTTGATGGCTTGCTCTTTCATTTTTGCTTCTAATTCCACTACTTCACTTCTTCTCTCTGTCAAAACTTCTACAAGGCACTTCGAAAATTGGTCTCTAATATCATTCAATGTGTAATTATGTTTTGTCATGTACATTATGATAGCTTGTTCTATAGCTTCTTGGTCGTACATGGGTATATCCAGATATGGTTCAACAACTCTTTGCAGTACATCATGGCACTCTATGGCATTAAAAATCACGTTAACATCATTGGGATCCTCCTCATCTGACTCTAAGGGAGCCTTTACTTCTTAGTTTCTGTTGTCTTCCCTTTGTTTTTCTTCTTTGATCCTTCTCCTTCTCTACTTTTTGCAAGTCTCTTTTCCCTTTTTCTTAGTTCAAAGGCCTTCATATGTTCATCACCACCATCATCATCATCATCATCATCATCATCATCATCATCATCATCATCATCAATGCTTACAACCTTTATCTTTTCTCTCTTTTCCTTTTGTTTGGTTCTACCTCTTGTTGGGAGTGCAAAATTTTGTCTTCGCTTCTGTCAATTTTTGCCTTGTGAAAGCCTTGAAAGATAGGGTTTTAGAAGGGTTTATTAATTTAAAGCATTTTATAAAAGCCCTCAGCTCTATTCTAATTTGGCATTGACTATTGATTGTTGGTTGTCATGTTTTAAGTTGTTTTCAGAAGGGTTTTGGGTCAGAGTTTTACCGGCCCCACGTGCTAGGTTTCCCTCTCGGGTCGGTTGCTTTAAAAATTTACCATGGAGTCTTGTATTTTGCCCTGATGCCTAAGTCCTAAGTGAAAATGTCCTAGGCAAACCCCATGTCACGACCAATTTACCCCTTCATAAGTCTGCACGTTCTCAAAAGATTCACTTAACTATCCACCTTGGTTTCCTTCCGTGCGGGATAAGGAAACTAAGCAGGTTGTGTTGATGTTGCTTATCTCGCAGGGGTCATCAGGTTAAATCTTATGCTACACGAGATAAGGTTTGACCTTTTTATGAAGAAAGGTTACCCCACATCACCCATTCACAAATAATGGATATGCTACGCGGGATAAAAAAATGTTACGAAGAAAGAAATGTTATTATCCCACAGTGTATTTATGTTACTCATTGGCATAGCGCGAGATAACATAAGGAAGGGGGGATGTAATAAAGCTTATCATTCACTGTGTTCATAGCTTGAAAAGTGCTTATGTGGGATAAAGGGGATGTGAGATAGTGAATTGAGTTTCTTATCCCACGTGACAATGTTAAAGGAGATACAATAGTATCAAAAGAAGATAAGATAAGAGATGAATGTCAAAAGGCTAAGTTTATCCCGCATGCCAAATGAGCAACCAAGTACAACTGTTCGGGGCCACTACTAATACAGATGCTTACCATGCATGACTATTGGAACTAGAGAGACATCAATGCGGGATAATAAAAATACTCTCTTAAGATTAAGTGGGCTTATCTCGCATGGTGGCATAAGAAGAATACACAACTAAAGAAGGGACCAGAAAGAAAAATGAAAGTGTTATGCAGGATAAGAGTGGTCAAATGACATCAAAGCAATACTTATCCAGTGAGGCTTCATATTAAGTCACAATGACAACGCGATATAAGCTAATAAAGGGAAGTGAAGAATTTACTTATCTTGCATGACCAAGTGGGAATATGAAAAGGGTCCCACGGGATAAGGAAAGACAAAGACAAAAGAAAGAAATTTTATCTCGTGTAGATATAAAGTATGACATAGAAAAGGAATTATGTAGTGAAGGAGCTAGAAGATCCTATGTTGTATGGGATAAGAAGGAACATGTGAAGGCTTACATAGGCTTATCTCGCAGGGGTAAGGAAAGATCAAAAAAGATAACATGGGATAAGAAAACAAGGAAAAATAAAGGTGGGATTATCTCGCATGGATAACAATGAGTCACAAGGGTCATGCAGGATAATTAAAGGAGAAGAATTCCAAGCATCTCGTTATCCCGCATGACTAGAGGGCAAAGAAACATGGGGTTATTTGTAACTAAAGTTTTCAAAGGCGGACAAGGGTGCCATTGTGGACACCATGTCAGCAGTCAAGGGAGTGTCAACATGTAATCTTGATCATTCATTTAATTGATGGTTGAGTTCAAATTCCAAGGCCAACGACCAACCTCACCAAGCATGAATGAATTAATGGCAATTTATGAAGGTGACATAAAAATGAAATTCAATGCCAATATCACACACCTTGCATCCAGAAAGAGACCAAAGTGATTACATAAGTGATGAAAGAACGAGCAATAGTGACCAGAGAGTTCTCAAGGCATCCAGTATCTTCAAACTGCACTCTTAAACCAGTAAGTTAATCTTAGAGCCATTTTCCTACACTTTTAAGTGAATTATGATTGTGTAGGAGGGTTTTAGTGTGAATGAATTGTTTCCCTATCTTTGCAATAGGTTGTATTGTGATAATTTCAATACTTTAGAGGTTACAATGGCTTCCCCTATAAAGAATTCCCCATCTACATCCACCGGGAAAACCCCTAAGGCAGGTGTGTGTTCTTCACTGCCTGATATTACCCACATTGTCCCAATTAATGTGATTCGTTCCCTGCAAGAGATTGTCAATGTACCTATTGTTGAGAAAACTGTATACACCTAAAAATGGTCTAAAGATAATTAATTAAATGAACAATTATTTAATTAATCCCCCTTCCTAATTTAATTGAATTAATTAGCAATTTGATTAAATCCCTTTCATCTACATATTAATAAATCTAAGGATTTATTTAATAGGTTCATTTCAATAGTCCCCTTTGATTAATTAATCTGAATTAATTAATCCTCCCCCCATCTAATTCATTTCTTCTAAATCCCCTAATTAATTAAAACAAATCAATTTATGAGTTGTTGAAAGTTAATTAGCCTTTTCCTATTATTTAAATTTTCTAATTTAAATTACCCACATGCCTCCTAACTTATAACCACCTAACCTAGCCTTCCTTCTAACCTAACCCATTCCACCTAACCCTTGGTTTAACTAACCCTATCCTATCTTGCACATCCTAACCTCCTATGGTGTGGATATTCTCCCCTTGTGACACATGGCACTTTGGCCACATGTCTCCTCCCTTGAACACTTGCCCTCTTATGAGCAAGGCTCCTTGATACTTGTCACCATAAAGATGACAAGTGTCCCACCCTCCAACCTCTTCTCCAACCTCCTCCAATTTCACCCTTGATATCTTCAGACTAAATCTTGACTGTTAATTCCTGCCACCTCACCCCTGGCCTTGGAAATCCTATAAATATCCCCCATTTTGGAGCACAAAGGATCTCGTCTCATATCAAATTAGGCATGTTACTATAGGCATATCCATTGTAGCATATCATTTGAGCATTGCTATTATAGGCAATTGTATCTTAGATCTAGTTTAATTTGATCATTTTCTAGCATAATTGTTGAATCGTGTAGCTTAATCAATCTCTTTTCTAGCTTAATTGCATCATCATCATAGCTTAATCATGCATATCATTAGCTTAATTATACTCTTGGGTCAATATAGCATAATCAATCTTATCTAGCTTGCATATCATATCATTTCAAATCCTTCATCTAGGTGTAGTCAAGTCACTGGGATTGCTTATCCAGATCTGAGACCAAATCCATACTCGCATCTCTTAGGAGGTGATAGGTCGCTTTGTCATGGTTTATCTTCCATTTTCTTTTAATTTTCTAACCATGATTGTAATGATCTACTAAGTGTTTGTGTTGCAGCTGCAGGTACCCTACTTCACACACATGACACAAATCAATGTAGTTACCCCATAACCCTCTCCCGAAAAGGTCATTGTCATTGCTACTCAAGTATCCTCCAAGGTTGAGCCAAATATCCCTCCATAGGAAAAATCCCCTCAAGATAAAAGGAAAAGAGCACCAAAGAAGACAATTGTCATGGTCTTAGAAGATGAACCCTCCACCGAACCAAGCCCCTCCCCAAAAGCAAGGAAACCCACTCCTAAGAGGAGAAAGGTCACTGCTCATACCTCTATTGAATTACCATCCACTAAAGCTCCTCATGCTACTAAAAATCCACAGGTAGAGGAATCAAGCCCATGGGAAGGGGTTTTAGAGCCAAAAAAGGGAAAGGCTCCTACTAAGAAAATCGCCCCCAAGAAGCCGAAACAAGTTGTTGTTGAAGAAGAAGAATCCCCTGATGAAAAGGAACAAGCTACTCAAAACCCTACCACCCCTCTTACTCCTTCCATGACTTCAGATGAATTGTAGCAAGATGTAGAGAAAAAATTGGAGGAATCTTCTTAGAGAAAGACAAGGGAAACCAGGAGCATGCACCAGGATCTCCTTGAGTTATTCCATGAATCTACAATGCAAGAAACCCTCAGAATGCATTTGGTGATAGGGAGGTAGGTTGCAGGGATGCTTACACAAATGATAGGGGCTAGGACATATTGTATTACTTTTATGGTAATAGAGACAAGCCAATTATAGTGTCCAACCCCTAGAATCTAAATTTAGGGAAAGTAGTAGTGCTCAATGTGTTTGTGGAGCCAATGCTAGTCAGAGAGCTTGGAAAATGTTATCATCCACCAAGTTTGACTATGAGAACTGTAGGTGGCTATGTCTTAGTTGATGTGTCTCACAGGGCAATTGTTAAATTTTTTGGCCTAGATGGATCTTCTTTAAGGGGAATAGACAAAGAGAAGCTAAAAAGAGACTACATAGCCAAAAAAGACATGTACAGATGAGAGGTGCTTCCCCTTTTAATGAAAAAATTATATAAAGTGCTCAAAATTACATTTTGCCATCAGAAAAGGATCCCTTTGGTTTGAATTGTTTTGAGCCCTACTTTAATAAAACATATTATGTTGTATGTCAGATTCTTGGTCTAGACTGTGGGCTAACCCTTATGCCCATTTATTTCATGATGATGGCTCTGAAGATACAACACCAGTCTACTAATGAATTGTATAATTTTTCAACCATCGTCCAGAATAAAATTCATGAGAGGTTGATCAAGGAACAAAAGCTTGATATGGGCTTGGACTTCAAGCATTATTCACTGTCGTGCCACCTTATTCTTTAGCAGAACAAAAGAATCTGGTGTAATGAATTGAAAATAAGGATTTTTAACCCAAACATAGGGAATGAATGGTCAGTGCAAAGGTGGACCCAGATTTGGGATGTGGGGTTGAGGTATGGGGATTATTGTAAATTCTTTGATTATTTTGTTATAAGAATCATGCAACTGCTGGGAGCTACATTGCCCAGGCTGCCACATGATATTATTAAAATTCTAAGAATTAGAAGTTGTAAAGCCAAGGATGTGGTTTACCCTTAAGGATTGTTTTCCTACAATTTTGGGGTCTTCTTCTTTTATACTGACTATACAATAATTAGGATCTATGGGTGTGATCAGGCACCCCATGTTTTGCCAGTTGTGGTCTCTCCTAGGCTTGCTTTTATTGAATTCATATTGCAAGTGATGTGAATGGAGAGGGATCAAATACAGATTGATAAAAGGAAAAACACTTCCCTCGTGTGGCAACATATAAAGAATTCAGTGTGGGGTGTGTTATTATGAGGATCTGGTAACTACTGAGAGGGGGGGGTGAATTAGTAGTAAAACAATTTTGCAAATACTTCAAAAACCATTACCGGTAACTACTTAAACATTTTCCTTAAGTAGATTTACCAAACCATTCATTCTAGTGTTCATCAACATGCAAACATAGTTATAATATCAAATTCTCAAATCAACAATGCAACCACCATATGAACACATAGATTTTTCACGTGGAAACCCAAATGCGAAAAACCACGGTGGGAATTACCACCCAAAAAATGTTTGCATCAGAATGCATACAATTAAAGGCCTAGCCCAGTTAGGAGCTTAAAATATGCCTGATTAAGAGAAGACCCTATTAGGAGTCACCCGGTTAAGGGATTTAACCTTAGCCTCATTAGGAGCTCTACCCTGTTACGAGTAACCTTGTTAGTGGTGCAAGAGCACCTAGTTTTGAGTCCAATTTCTTCATTTTAGTGTGTTTTTTCATAGGTTGGTTTCGAGTGGTGAATAAGAGTCTTCTCTTAGGTCCTCATGTGTTTTTGAAATGCTTTGGTAGGTTGAATGTCCTTAGGACAATGCATTTGCTCAATTTTGGCTTGTAAGCCTTTATAAGCCTAAAATGGAAAAATCTTGCATTTTGATGAAAAATGCCTTGAATAGCCTTGTTTGGTATTGGGACATGTTAATTTAATGGTTTTTATTCATCCTATATGGTTTTGAGGAGGAAACAAAGCACGTAAGGCAAAAATGCATTTTTTGGCAAAAGTTGTCAAAATTGCTTGACAACTTTTTGCAACGTTGAGCAACTTTTTGCATTTTTGAGAAAAAGGTTGGTTAGGAAACTAATGGAGAGTTAGTTAGGCCAAAAATTTCATATAAATTCCCTTAGAATGAATGTAATGAGGTTTTTGAATGCCTGGAGTATATTGGAATACAAATTACAGACCATTTTTTAGTTTTACATTGCATTTTTCAAGAATTAGAGCAGCAATCCGTACCTAATGGATTGATTGCATTGTTGTTCTTTGTTTTTTGCTTTGTATATGTTCTTGTAGTTCTCAGGAAGCAATTTGGTTAGTTTTATTTCAGGTTTGAATTGAGTTTTCAATTTTGCAAGCTCTTGGCCTGAGTAAGGGTTTGAGAGGCCCAAACATGGTACCAGCTTGAAGTCCTTTGAGTTCTTCTCAATAAACCTTGAGACTCAAGCCATGGAACTTTTGTACAATGTATATAGATTTTATTTTACTTTAGAGGTTGTTGAAAGGCCAATGAGAATAATTTTCTAGGTGAGCTCAGTCATAGCCCAGTTAGGAAATGAATGAGATTATGCAAGTGTTTGCAGGAATGAGCAGGGTTGGAGTTGCAGAGTGATTGGAATGAACAAATGAGGTGTGGCAGAGCATATGTGTGATTTTGGAGGTGTGGCAGATCAAGAAAGACACCAAACCCTTGGAAAAAGACCAAAACAAGCCTAAAACCACCTAAAACAAGCATTTCTTAGGTTCCATACCTGTACGGTCAAACTGAAATTCCTCACTTCATAAATTGGAAGTACTTCCAAAAGGGTATCTTGATCATTAAAGAATTTGTGTGGGTCTTTGGGGAAATTGTGAGCAAATCCAAAAAAACCGGTTAGGTAGGGCTAATAGGCCTAGAAAATAGGGAAAGGAAGGAGCGAAGGGAAAATGAATCAAACCCCCACTCAAAACTAGTTGATTACCCTTGAAAAACATCACGAACACTTACTAAAACCTTTGCAAGCATTTTAGGAGTTTGAGAGTGTAAGGTTGGATTTACCCTTGTGAATCTCAACCATGCCTGAGCAACCAGTGAGCACATCTTGATTGCAAGCACTCTTAGAGAGTTGAGGTGTCTAAATTGATTAGTAGACCATATAAAAAATGAATGAAGCCCACTAAGACAACACCTGACTACCCTTAAACAAGGAATTAACTCTCTTTGAGTATACCTCCCCATCATAGTAGTATAAGAGCAACCAAGATTTGGGAAGAAGCCAGTATATGACAAACACTGAATCAGTAGGAGAGAATAGTCTAAGGATGGTGACCAATGCAGAGCTATCAAAGAAGGTGAAGACCAATAAAAAGAAAATGGGCTCCTCAAAGAAAGATTACTACAACTGGAGAGCAAACTAGACGCAGTTGAAGATAAAACTGAGAAAGTGACAATCAAGGTCAATGAGGGGAAGGGAAAAGAACTTGTAGAAGAGGATAAGACTCTTGAACCAGACCCTATTCTACCTTAAGAATCTTTCCTTAAAGCATTTAAAACCTTAGGAGGAAAATCCCTAGAGGGAGTGCCACTTTTTTGTGGAAAAATGGAGCCTGAGGTAGTCCTGGCATGGATAGAGGGATTGGAGAATAACTTTGAATGTGATGGAATCAGTGAGGCACAAAAGGTGAAAGTTTCCAAGTCTAGATTGAGAGGGGAAACATTGACTTGGTGGAAATTTATTCAATAAGAGAGGGAAATAGAGGGCAAGAACCCCATAGCTACTTGGAAGGGAATGTTAGCCAAGGTGAAAGAGGCATACATCCCTGAAGATTATGAGATCTAGTTGCACAAGAGGAGACAAAATTTGAGGCAAAGAGACTTGGATGTGAGCAGCTACACTGAGGAATTTCAGAAGTTGTGTCTGAGATCCAAGGTGGTAGAGGATGAGAGCATCAAGGTAGCCAGATACTTGAATGGCTTGAGATGGAATATTCAAGAGGAATTAAGCTTGTTATGCCCCAACATCGTGAACAAGTGCTATCAGTTGGCACTAAAAGTGGAGGAAAAGAGCAAGAAGAAACAAGAACAAAGCAACAGAGGCAGAGGCAGGAGAAGAGATGGCAGAGATCAGAGAGGTAGTTTTGGTAAAAGAAGCGTAGACCAAATATCCCAAGGGGAATCCAAGTTGGTTAAGAAAAGTGGGGATTCCAATAGCAAGAGAAGCTATAGAGAAAGGGGATCTAGCAACTCTAGCAGAGGAAGGTCTAGTGAATCAAGAAGAGGGTCCTATTTTGCCACCATGAAGTGCTACAATTGCCATCAACTTGGACACCCGGCCTATAGATGCCCTAAGAAGTCTTCTTCATCCCAAGGAGGTGAGAAGAGAGTAAATTATGCTCAAGAGGATGCAGCAAACATGAAAGCATCAGAAGTAAGTTTGGATTCAGAGGTTGGAGAGAACCTCATGATAAGGAGAGTCTTGATCAAAGAACCGGTTAAGGATGAACCTAGCCAAAGGAGATCCTTGTTCAGAATAAAATGTAAGATCATGGGAAAGGTATGTAGAGTGGTAGTGGATTCAGGATCCATAGACAACAAAGTGTTAGAGGAAGCGGTGAGTAAGCTCAATTTGCCAAGAATACCGCATAGTGATCCTTACAGAGTTACATGGCTCAACAAAGGGCAACATGTTCTTGTAAATGAATAGACTTGGGTGGAGTTTACCATTGGAGGCTACAAAGACAAAATCTTGTGTGATATCTTACCCATGGATGCTTGCCACCTACTCCTAGGTAGGCCATGACAATTTGACAGAAAGGCAATACATCATGGAGAGAAGAATTCTTATACCTTCCAAAAGGATGGAACCACCTACAAAATCCAGTCCATAGGAGACCAAGTAGAGGGCAGATCCAACGGTCCTAATGTGCTGCTAGTTGGTGAGAAAGAGTTCATCAACACACTCGAGGAGGGAGAAGGAATGGGGTTTTCCATTGTTGTGAAGCCAAAAGAGGACAACAAGGAGAACAAGGTGAGAATTCCTAAAGAAGTGCAACAGGTTCTAAATTAGTTTGAGGACATCATTAGTGATGGACCTCCAACTACATTGCTTCCTCAATGTGCCATAAGCTATCAAATTGACTTTATACCTAGAGCTTGTTTACCCAATAAGGCAGCTTGTAAAATGACCCCGGATCAAAACAAGGAGATAGCCAAGAAAAATACAATAACTCCTAGATAATGGACTAATTAGGAAGAGAATCAACCCATGTGCAGTACCCACCATTTTGGCTCCAAAGAAGGGAGGTACTTGGAGACTTTGCACTGATTCTAGAGCCATAAATCAGATTACTATCAAATATAGGTTTCCCATCCCAAGAATTAAGGACTTGATGGATTGTTTGGGAGGTGTTGAATACTTACCAAGATAGATCTCAAGAGTGGTTACCACCAAATCAGAATAAAGGAGGGTGATGAATGGAAGATAGCCTTCGAGACTACAGAAGGACTCTATGAATGGCTCATTATGTCATTTGGACTCACAAATTCCCTTAGCAAATTCATGAGACTTGTGAATGAAGTACTCAAGGACTACATTGGCAAATTTTTTGTTGTTTACTTAGATGACATCTTAATTTTTAGCAATATTAAAGATGAGCATCTTAAGTAAATAGAAATTATCTTGAGTAAACTATGTGATGAACAACTAACCATCAATTTGGAGAAATGTGAGTTTATGAAATAGGAATCGGTGTATCTTGGGTTTGTAGTCTCAAGAGGTGATTTGAAGATGGATACCTCTAAGGTGGAAGGCATAATCAGTTGGCCCACACCTAGGACAGCAAGTGAAGTGAGAAGTTTCCATGGCTTGGCTCAATTTTATAGAAAGTTCATAAGAGGGTTCAGTGAACTATGTGCACCCATGCTTGAGACAATCAAGGGAGGTATGAGAACCAAGTTTGTATGGAAAAAGGAAGAACAAAGAGTTTTTGATCTCTTGAAGACAAAGGTGGCTACCCAACCAATACTTATCCTACCAAGATTTGACAAACTCTTCACAATTGAATGTGATGCAAGCAACATAGCGGTTGGAGTAGTTTTGAGTCAAGACAATAGACCGGTTGCCTTCTTGAGTGAGAAACTCAATGATGCAAAGAAAAGGTATTCCTCATATGATTTGGAATCATATGCACTTGTCCAATGTCTTAGGAAATGGAGGCATTATTTGCTACGTAAGGAATTTGTGGTTTACACTAATAATCAAGCTCTTAGCTTTCTTAATTCTCAAGAAAAGTTAAACCATAGGCATATTAAATGGGTAGAGTATTTACAATCATATAACTTTACCATCAAACACAAGAAAGGACAATGTAATAAGGTAGCTGATGCATTGAGTAGGAGGTTACTAATAGTGCAAGAAGTGCAGCTAAAAAGCATTGGAGTGGATAGCTTCAAGAATTTGTATGAAGAAGATGAAGATTTTGTTGTTGCTTACAAGGTTTGCCAATGGTTTGGAAACCATTTTCACAGTGAATATGAAGATTACACCTTGCAAGATGGCCTTTTGTTCAAAGGAGGATAGCTATGTGTGCCTAAAGGGTCTATGAGAGAAAACTTGATGCGAGAGAAGCATAATGGATGCTTGAGTGGACATTTTGGTTTGAACAAGACTTTGGAACTTGTCCAAAGGTTCTACTTTTGGCCGAAGATGCAAAGAGATATCAAAAGATATGTGGAGAAATGTGTAGTTTTCCAAAGAGATAAGGGTACATATTCCAATGCTGGTCTTTATCAGCCTCTACCTATTCCCAACCGACCATGGGAGTGTGTAAGTATGGACTTTGTGGTTGGTTTGCCTAAAACCAAATTAGGTTTTGATAGTATCTATGTTGTGGTAGATGGGTTTAGTAAGATGGCCCATTTTATTCCATGCAAGGTCATTCATGATGCTAACCACATTTCTCACTTGTTTTTCAAAGAGGTTATTAGGATTCATGGTTTACCTATCAATATTGTGTTAGATAGGGATGCAAAGTTTATGGGTCATTTTTGGAAGACTTTGTGGCAAAGATTAGGTACTAATTTGTCTTTCAATTCAGCCTATCATCCCCAAATGGATGGCCAAACTAAGGTGGTCAATAGAACACTTGGGAATCTACTTAAATTCCTAACAAAAGAGTATGGTCAAGCTTGGGATCAGATCATCCATCAAGCTGAGTTTGCCTACAATGATAGTGTGAATAGGTCAATCGGTAAAAGTCCTTTTGAATTGGTGCATGGCATTCATCCTAGAGGAATTTTGGAGCTCAGAGATGTGGGAAAGATGGGATAGTAGAGTGGAAATGCCTTGGACATGGCCCAATCAATGCAAGAGGTTCATGAGCAGGTTAGGACAGCCCTATTGGACACTACTCGATGAGAAAAGGAAAGATACCCTATTTTTTGTTGGTGACATGGTGATGGTACATTTGAACAAGGAAAGACTTCAAAAAGGTATCCCTAGCAAGCTTTAGATGAGGAGGATAGGTCCTTGCAAAGTTTTGGCCAAGTATGGCAACAATGCATACAAGGTAGACTTACCCGGTGATATGGCTTTGTCACCTATTTTCAATGTGGTAGATTTGGTGCAGTATAAGGGAACACTTCTAGTAGAAGATAGCAGAGTTTCAGAGGTCTCTCAAGCACTTTCAGACCTGCCCTTACTAGCTGCACCCATTCCCCAAGTCGAGAAGGTGTTAGATTCTAGAATTTTGAAGAAAATAAGGCATACCACCTAAATGGAGCACTTGGTCAAGTGGAAGCACCTTCCAACATCAAAGGCTACTTGGATACCTAAGGAATACTTCTCTAAGCATGGAGTTCCATTTTCTTTGCTGCCTCAAGGAGTCACTTGACTTCTTTTCTTTGGGGGAGTATGGTGCAGGAGCACCTAGTTTTGAGTCCAATTTCTTCATTTTAGTGTGTTTATTCATAGTTTGGTTTGGAGTGGTGAATAAGAGTCTTCTCTTAGGTCCTCATGTGTTTTTTAAATGCTTTGGTAGGTTGAATGTCCTTAGGACAATGCATTTGCTCAATTTTGGCTTGTAAGCCTAAAATGGCAAAATCTTGCATTTTGAGGAAAAATGCCTTGAATTGCCTTGTTTGGAATTGGGACATCTTAATGTAATGTTTTTTAGTCATCCTAGATGATTTTTAGGAGAAAACAAAGCTCATGAGGCAAAAATGCACTTTTTGGCAAAAGTTGTCAAAATTGCTTGACAACTTTTTGCAACATTGAGCAACTTTTTGCATTTTTGAGCAAAGGGTTGGTTAGGAAATCAATGGAGAGTTAGTTAGGCCAAAAATGGCATATAAATTCCCTTATAATGAATGTAATGAGGTTGTTGAACGCCTGGAGTAGATTGGAATACAAATTGGAGACCATTTTTGAGTTTTACATTGCATTTTTCAAGAATTGGAGTAGCAATCCGTACCTAATGGATTGATTGCATTGTTGTTATTTGTTTGTTGTTTTGTATATGTTCTTTTAGTTATTAGGAAGCAATTTTGTTAGTTTTATTTCAGGTTTGAATTAAGTTTTCAATTTTGCAAGCTCTCGGCCTGAGTAAGGGTTTGAGAGGCCCAAACATGGTTCTAGCTTGAAGTCCTTTGAGTTCTTCTCAATAACCCTTGGGACTCAAGCCATGGAACCTTTGTACAATGTATATAGATTTTATTTTCCTTTGGAGGTCATTGAAAGGCCAATGAGCATCATTTCCTAGCAAGCTCAATCATAGCTCGGTTAGGAAATGAATGAGATTATGCAAGTGTTTGCAGGAATGAGCAGGGTTGGAGTTGCAGAGTGATTGGAATGAAAAAATGAAGTGTGGAAGAGAATATGTGTGAGTTTGGAGGAGTGGAAAATCAAGGAAGACACCAAACCCTTGGAAAAAGACCAAAACAAGCCTAAAACCACCTAAAACAAGCATTTCTCAAGTTCTGTACCTATACAGTCAGACTGAAATTCCTCACTTCATAAATTAGAGATTACTTCCAAAAGGGTATCCTGATCATCCAAGAGTTTATGTCAGTCTTTGGGAAAATTGTGAGAAAATCCACAAAAACTGGTTAGGTAGGGCTAATTGGGGCTCTAGGGCTACTAGGCCTAGAAAATAGGGAAAGGAAGGAGCAAAGGGAAAATGAATCAAACCCCCACTCAAATCTAGTTGATTACCCTTAAAAAACATCACAAACACTTACTAAAACCTCTACAAGCATTTTAGGAGTTTGAGAGTGTAAGGTTGGATTTACCCTTGTGAATCTCAACCATGCCTGAGCAACCAGTGAGCACATCTTGATTGCAAGCACTCTTAGAGAGTTGAGGTGTCTAAATTGATTAGTAGACCATATAAACAATGAATGAAGCCCACTAAGACAACACCTAACTACCCTTAAACAATGAATTAACTCTCTTTGAGTATACCTCCCCATCAGGTAGAGGATTTTAAACTCAAGCTAATGAGCCACCCGGTGAAGGGTTTTACAAATAAAACCTGTTAGGATCTACTTGGTTAAGGGATTTAAAATTATTGTAACTATTAGGGAATAACAGGGCAAATGATCTCATCACAATACTTCCTTGCTTGCTAGTACATATACTTTTCAACTCAACTCTGCTACACACATGCAAACACTTCAAGTTGGTTTGACACACTCTTCTTCTCAAATCACAGACACAAAAACTCTTCTCCAATTAGACCTAAATACACTTTTCATCTAGGTTAGTTACATAACCCTAACTACATTCAAAATGCATTGAATTTACATTTGCAAATCATTACAGATCATTCCAGATCATCACAGATCATTACAACAAATTTCAAGAAAATTTTCATCGTTGAGTGACCATCGCACATCACCGCACATCGATTTGATAAGCAATCAAACCCTTGTCACATTCTACTAAGCACTTTGTTGTTTCCCAAGAAATATGATCCTTATATGTTCTCAAACACCATCTTATCATTACACACGGATTCTGACATGTCATCACTAAGTTATGAACATGATAAGATTCACCGACAAACCATAAATCATTACCAATTAAAGATATGTTACCGGTATACATTCTTCTTCATAGAGTTTATGACAGTCAATCATAACTCACTCAATACATCGAATCTGTTGATGTGGTTGCAATCACAGACTCAAGCCAATATCACAAACTATTGGAGTTGAGGAAAATTCAACTCTACAGCTCCCAAAGATCACCTACATGCAAACTTGTCACAGAAGGACAGAAACAAAATAAAGCTATGGAGGCTAGAATTCAGAGATCTAGAAAAAAGGAGTCATATTGATTGTGGAACAAGAATGCAATTCAATAATTATAGTTGTTATGAAAAATACAAAGAGAGAATCCTTATAAGAGGATACTCGAAACCCTAAAGGTAAAAACCCTAAAGAATTATAAGATTCCTAAGTTTAGCTTAAGCATAGAGTATAATAGACATAATTAAATAAATAATTATTAGCTAATAAAATATTACTCTAACACCCCCCTTAAGATGAACTTAGGGAATAGCTAAAAAACAACTGAGGACTAAAAAAACATGTAAAAAAATGCATGAAAGCAACAATGGGTCTCGACAACTAGGCCTATTAAGGTACCCAGGCACAATAAAATCTCTATAAAGTGGAGAAAAAGGAGAAAACCCCATGGGAACAATACTCCTCTCCAAGAAGAGATGAAAGCTCAAGTGAAGGACTAAGAAGCCTCCAAACAAGAGTGTTCCAAAAGATAGGAACAAAGGAAGAGAATGAATAACACCACTAAAGCATGAAATAGCTGCAAACACTGTCGAAGAGTAACTATTGATCTGAAGAACCTCCACTGAAATAGAACATGACCAGGTAGAGAAGACTATAATCTGCATGAGTTTCCTAAAATGACACTACTCGAATCATATGGCAAACAGAGGCAAACAACTGAACTCGAAGATACAGATGGCATGAAACACTATAGCCTGAAGAGTTGATCAATCGAACCAAGGAAGCATTAAAACAACTGAATTTTATTTATTTATTTTTGATGAAAATTTTCTGATGCATTTGCAGGTATAGTCGTATGGATTTGTGTGCCTTGAAAAGTATGCCAATAAAAAACCATGCCCTAGATGCCCCTGTCACCAAAATAGGTCGCATTATATATTAAAAATCATGGAATCGGCCTCCTGAATCCAATAGTGAGGTCCTTTTGGCACCAAAATGTACCAAAAAATCAGCTACCCCAAGAAATGAAAAAAAAAACTACACAAACCCCCGAATACTCAGATCTGAAGAACAAGGCCCAAAAAATCTCATGAAGAGAACAGAGACATGCAGATCTAGAGCTCTGATACCATATTGGAGTTGAAGAAAAATCAACTCTATAGCTCCCAAAGATCACCTGCATGCAAACCTGTCACAGAAGGAAAGAAGCAAAAAAGCTATGGAGGCCAAAATTCAGAGATCTAGAAAACAGGAGTCATATTGATTGTGCAACAAGATTGCAATTCCATAATTACAGTTTTTATGAAAAAATACAAAGAGAGAATCCCTATATAAGGATTCTCTCTTTGTATTTTTCATAACAACTATAATTATTGAATAGACTGAGAAATGCAAATTTGTTTCTTACTAGTCCAGGATACCACTCTTCCTCCTAGAAAGAATTCTCCACCAATTGTGCTCTTCCAATCATCTATATTACCTGCCCATTCAACATCTATGAACACCTTCAAAGAGAAGTTTCCTTTGTATGGATGCCATAATCCATAATCAATAGTTCCTTTAAGATACCTAAAAATTCTCTTACTGCAACCATATGAGTATCTTTAGGATTATTCTAAAATCTAACCACTATACTAACTACGTGAGCAATGTCTAGTATGCTATGAACAACATAGTGTAGTTTCCCAATCATGGATCTATACTTAGTTTTATTCATTGGATCTAAAACATCTTCCTTGGATAATTTGCAACCAGTAATCATAGGAGTTCCAACTGGTTTACAGTCTTCCATTCCAAAAATTTTCAATACCTCCTTCACATACTTAGACTGACTGATAAAGATTCCTCCTTCCATCTGTTGGACCTCCAAACCAATGAATTTTTTTATTTCTCCTATCAAAGACATTTCAAATTCCTTTTTCATTTCTTCTGCAAAAGTTAAACTCATGTCATCATCTCCTCCAAATATGATATCATCTACAAATACTTCTGCAATAAACAACTTATCTGCTTTTGTCTTCAAGTAAATGTTGTTGTCCTCGCTGGTTCTTTGAAATCCAATCTTTATCAAGTGTGAATGGAGTCTCTCATACCATGCTCTTGGAGCTTGCTTTAATCCATATAAAGCTTTATGCAGTTTGCACACCATATTATTATCTTCAGTCAAGGCAAACCCATCTGGTTGTTCAATGTAAACCTCTTCTATAATTTCATTAAAAAATGCAGACTTAACATCCATTTGGTATACCTTGAATCCTTTGAATGCACAAAATGCAAGTAGCATTCTTACTCCTTCAAGTCTAGCAACCGATGCAAAGGTTTCTCCATAATCTTCACCTTCTTCTTGTGCATATCCTTTGCAAACTAGTCTAGCCTTGTTCCTAATCACTTCACCATCTTCATTCAATTTGTTTCTAAACACCCACTTAGTACCAATCACACATTTTTATCAGTTGGTCTTGGGACAAGTGACCATGTGTTGTTCTTTTCTATTCGATCAAGATCTTCATTCATAACCTTTATCTAATCATCATCCTTAAGAGCTTCCCTCATTGTCTTAGGTTCAACTATGGAAATAAGACAAGCACTTTCTCTGATCTTTCTTCTTGTTTGAACTCTAGCATTCATGCCTCCAATTATCTGATCTGCTGATTGATTCAACTTTACATATCTAGGTATAACTGGTTCAATTATAGAAGTCTCTTCTTGTTCTTCTTCTTCATCTTCATCTTTCAGTTGAGCACTATCCTCCACACCGTTCTACTCAACATAATTTTGAACTTTTGGTTCAATGATTACTATCTTCTGTTCTTCTACTGCATCAGATTTTTTGGTACCATCAGATTGTCAGAATACTCATCAACTTTCACATTAACACTTTCCACAATCTTCTTAGTTCTTTTGTTAAAGCACTTGAATGCTTTGCTCTTAGTTGAATAACCAAGGAAAATTCCTTCATCACTTAGGATTAAACTTTCTGATATACTCATCTCTCTTTATGTAACACTTGTTGCCAAAGACTTTGAAATAACTAGCATTAGGAGTATGACCATACCATAATTCATAGGGAGTTTTGTCACTACCTTTCTTGACCAATACCCGGTTCATTGTGTATACTGTAGTGCTGACTACTTCTCTCCAAAACATTTTAGGTACATCTCCTTGTATCAACATTGTTCTTGTTGCTTCAAATATGGTCTGGCTCCTCCTTTCCGCAATTCCATTCTATTGTGGTGTCCTTGGTGTAGACAGTTGTCTTTTGATTCCATTCTCATCACAGTATTTCACAAATTTAGCCGATGTGAATTCTCCACCTCGGTCATATCTCAAGCACTTCAGATTCTTATCGGTTTCTTTCTCCACTAAGGATTTGAATGCCTTAAACTTGCTGAAAGCATCAGACTTCTCCTTCAAAAATGTAACCCACATCATTCTTGAATGATCATCAGTAAATATCATGAAATATTTATCACCATAAAAACTCCTAGTCCTCATAGGACCGCATAAATCAGTGTGCACCAAATCTAAAATATTTTCAGAAGAAAATGTTTTGCTTTTGAAAGAGGAAGTAGTCATCCTACCCAATTAACACTCTTTACAAATCACATTGTTTGGTTTGACTAGTTGTGGCATACCTCTAACCATACTTTACTTCCTGACCTTAACCAAATTATCAAAATTTACATGACAAAACCTTCTATGCCATAACCAACTGTCCTCAACTTTTGCAACCAAACAATTGTTAACATTAGTATTTAGATGGAATAAGTTACCTTTTATCTATTTACCGGTAGCAATCAGTTCTCCTTTGTTTCCTAAACTCTTGCACACTCCACTCTTAAACTCAAGATGATAACCTTTATCGTTTAGCTGACCAACACTCAATAAGTTATGCTTCAATCCTTGAACCCAATAAACATCATTAGCGTTACTTTTTCCATTTAAAGAGATTGAACCTTTAACTTTTACCATACATGGTGTATTGTTGCTAAATCTCACTACTCCACCATCAAATTCTTCAAGTGAGATGAACATGTTCTTGTCACTGGTCATGTGACATGAGCACCCACTATCAATGACCCACTCATCACTATTGTCAATATGGGACACTAAAGCTTTCTTGTTAGAGAGATCTTCCTTAACTACTACAAAAACAATTTCCTCATTATCTTCATCCTCTGATTCCTTATAGGTAACACCTTCATCAACTGCAACATAACATTGTTTCTTACCTTTTCCTTTAAACCTTATGAACTTTTCCTTCTGATCACTCTTAGGACAATTAATAGCAATATGTCCTATTTTGTTACATGAGAATCACTTAAGAGGAAGCTTTCCTTTGTACTTATCGATGCCTCTAGGAAGTTTCTTTGCCAATAAAGCCTCAATATCCATCAGGTTATGTTCACCATCTATTTCTTCATTACCACCGCCATGATGACTTGACCTAAATTCATTCTTTTCTTTTCTTTTCTTTTCTTACTGGTGCATTATATATTGATGCTTTGAAAGCAGATTCTACTTTAGATACACTATTGTCAAAGCTATTCAACTCAAAAGCAGTAAGCTTGCCTATCAGTGAATCAACAGTAACTTTATCTTTGTTGACTAACCTTAATTCTTGGATAGCAAATACTCTAATATCATAATCAGAAAATAAGGTTCTTAAAATTTTACTTACCACTGTGTCTTTTGTTATGGATCCACCAACACTTTTGATTCCTCCAACTACTTCTTTTATCCTTTGCCTGTACCGAGTGATGTTCTCACCTTCCATCATCTTCATGTCATCAAACTTGCCTCTTAGGCTTTCTTCTTTAGCTTTTTGCACATGCTCATCTCCACCATAAATCAACTTCAACTTTTCCCAAACTTCATAAGCAGATTCTAAACCATGAACATCAATATACTCAAAATCAAAAAGAGTACTTACAATGACTTCCAATGACTTCCAATGCTTGAATATTCTTCTGATGTTCCTTAAGCTGATTAGCAGTCAGAGTAACAATAGGAGGTGAATATTTATTAACAACATGCTCCTAGAACTATGGCATCATCCCTCCGATGTAGATCTTCATTCTGTCTCCCTAGATTATATAGTTATCCTTTGTGAACTTAGGACCCTCCTTCTGATCTCAGATCTTTACCTCAAGCGGTTAAGCTTCTGCACATAGAGGACCTAGTGCTCTAATACCAATTGTTATTATGAGGATTCGGTAACTACTGAGAGGGGGGGGTGAATTAGTAGTAAAAAAATTCTACAAATAATTCAAAAACCGTTACCGATAACTACTTAAACATTCTCCTTAAGTAGATTTACCAAACCATTCATTCTTGTGTTCGTTAACATGCAAACATAGTAAAGATATCAAATGCTCAAATCAACAATGTAACCACCATATGAACAAAGAGTTTTTTCATGTAAAAAGCCAAATGGGAAAAACCACGATGGGAACTAGCACCCACAAAATATTTGCACTCTTTCGGAATGCGCCTGGTTAAAGGCCTAACCCAATTAGGAGCTTACAATATGCCCGATTAAGAGTAAACCCTGTTAGGAGTCACCCGGTTAAGGGATTTCACCTTAGCCTTGTTAGGAGCTCTACCCTGTTAGGAGTAACCTTGTTAGAGAATTTTAATCTCAAGCTAATGAGCTACTCAGTGAAAGGATTTATAAATAAGACCTGTTAGGATCTACCTAGTTAAGGGATTTCAAACTGCTGTAACTGTTAGGGAACAATAGGGCAAATGATCTAATCACATCACTTCCTTGCTTGGAAGTATAGATCCTTTTCAGCTCAACTCTGCTACACGCATGCATACACTTCAATTTGGTTTGGCACAATCTTCTTCTTAAATCACCGATATAAAATCTCTTCTCCAACTCGACCTAAATACACTTTTCAACTAGGTTGGTTACATAACCCTAACTACATTAAAAATACATTGAATTTACATTTACAGATCATGACAGATCATTATAACAAATTTCAAGAAAATTTCCACTACTTAATGATCACTGCACATCACCGCACATCAATTTGATAAGCAATCAAACCCTTGTCACATTCTACTAAGCACTTTGTTGTTTCCCAAGAAATCTGATCCGTGTACGCGCTCAAACACCATCTTATCATTACACGTGGATTCTAACATGTCATCACTAATTTATGAACATTATAATATTCACCGCCAGACCATAAATCATTACCGGTTAAAGATTTGTTACCGATATACATTCTTCTTGACAGAGTTTATGACAGTCAATCATAACTTGCTCAATATATTGAATCTATTGATGTGGTTGCAATCACAGACTCATGCCAATGTCATAAACATATGTTCCAAACCGCAACATCTAACTTTTCACCAATCGTCTGTACCGGTGTCTTGATCATCGCTATGTTCCTATTTACCGGTTTACTGCAATTGAGCAGTTTTGCTATCTAACACATTCCTCTACCGGTTAGGCTTTACCAGTAGGCCTAGATGACTCAATAAACATGGTTTCCATCAATGACAACACAAATAAAGTCATCAAACAACTTACAACTATATCATCATCATCTAGCCAACAATCTCCATCAACTTTACAAGTTATGCCAACAATAAATTTACCGATCATCTTCTCATCTCATCATCTCCATATGCCAATAATATTCTCATTATTACATTCATCAGTTATGCTATGCCAACAGGGTGTGACACCTTAAAAAAGGTGCAATGTTTTTTGGTAAAAATTACAAATTGAAGGTTGGCTTGGCAAGGCATTTTGACCTTGAAGGATATATCAATGATATGAGGATAAATAAACTCAAAATAAGGGGTTTCTTCCATTATAATGATGAGAAGGAAGATCTAATTAGGAATGCACTTCCTGTTGAGGCCATCCAATGGAAGAAAAAATGGGAATATTTAAAGAAATTGGAAAGGGAAAGAAAGGAAGCAGACCCTGATTTTGAAGGTTTTGGCACAAACGTCCAAAATGATTTTGCAAGAATGAAATGTAAAGTTAGGATGTTTGATGAAATTATTTTTAGCGCTTAGATAGCTAGAAAAAAGGCTAAAGAAGAGGGCAGGGTGTTTGAAGAAAGACCTATAGACATTTCACCAAAAGTCTACAAAGTTAAAGGGAAAACAACTGTGGTAGAGGAATCATCACAAGGGGCTTCACAACAGGAAATCCATAAAGAGGGACAACATACTATAGAAAAAATTAGAAGATTAGAAAGGGGAAAGGCAAAGATCTTAGACTTTGCGAATGTGCCAGAAGAAATTAATTCCAGTGTACCACAACCCTCTACCCCTCATGAAACATTCAAAGAAGATGAGGTTGTTGAGGTTTTGAATGATCATGATAGGGCAATTATCCCAAGTGTTATCCCTGAAGATGAATCCAATGATGAGAGGATTCTTGCCTCAAAGAAATTCATGGGCGATGAAAATTTTGTAAATACTCCTGAATTTAAGTCCTTCTAGTTGAGGGAAAAGTTGAAGAATTTATCTGATGACGAGATCAATTTTTTTGACAGGGATAACATTAGGTGCACCCCTGAGGAAGGAAGGAAGATGGTGGCAAAGAGTGGCATGCTTTTAGTGCTAGGATGGGACTTAGAAAAGATCTTCCTTTTAGATCAAATTATGAGGCGGGAGGACCCCATGTTTGCAAAAGAATTTGGAGAGCATGGGTCAGAGGTCCACTTAAGTCTCAAGGCATTTGCTATTTGGGCCAAGGCCCCTAATACAGAAAGGCCCATAGTGTTGCAGGGAATACAACAAAGGTTAGGTGAAGTGGTGATAAGAATGTTGGAGGACACAAATGCCTTAAAATTTGCCACCATTACCACACATGCAACCCATTTTGCCAAATTAGCTACATAAGACTTAGAGCACAAACATGCAAAGTTCAAGGTTATGCATGTGGCCCTCAATGAGGACCACCACAAATTATTTATTGAAAATATAGAAATAAAAAATGAATTGACAAAGATGAGTCAATACCCTCGAGAGGTATTAGGCCCAAGGATCTAGAAAAGGTGAGAAAAGAATTAAAGGATGCAAAAGAGGAGGCTGAGAAAAAATTCTTTGACATTAGAAAGAATTCAATTTTATAAATTTCAAATAAAAGTTTGAATAAGCTTGATGAGGTGCACACCTCATATTCTTTGATGGTGCAATTAAACAGCTAATTGGATGAAATTGTTTCATTCTTTCAACCAATTAGAGTGGCTTGGTTTCCCAAGGCACAACAACTAAGAGAGATCCTTGTGGGTATAAAGAATAACCCCAAGGCACCCAAGGATGTAGGGGTAACATGGAAAAATTATAACGTATTAATCAAAGAGCTCCCCCACATAGAAGATGAAAAGAAAGAAATGAATGAAAGGATGAAGTCATTCAAGGGGTTGCAAAAGTGGGATATTCCCACAATTTTGACTAATGACAAATAGGTGTAGGACCTTGCCACTTGGAAAGATGACTTTGGAGCAGATGTCAGTGTGGTCCTAGAGGCACTGACAAATGAGCCCGATCAAGAAAGTGCCTATCATATAATCATTTATAGGATCATGGAGGTTGATGCCATATACCATAAGTTCACCTTGGAAGCTGCTACTGCGTCGACCCCTAAGACAAAGAGATGCAATGAATAAGCTCTAGAATTTGAAGTCTTTTGTCTGGCCAATGGATGATGTTGACACCTAGCACAAAAAGTATTGTTCTTTTGTAGAAGAATAGCCCGAGGAAGAGGAAGAGTAACAAATGATCAAGACTGTTTGCATTTTCTCTTTTTGCTTTTCTCTATGCAGGTTTCTAATTTTGGCAAGTAGAGTGGAGTGTTCAACAAACCTAGTACCAATCAGAGTACAACTACTCCAGCTCCAGAACCAAGGGTCACCTCATAGCATGTATGTGTACCTTGGGACCACATGAAGAAGTTTGCCAAGGTTGCAACTCCAACTCCAAGATACATCCTTATAATTCTTGCAATTAATGAAGACAAATGACCCTGTAGAAAGATCTTGTCTTGAGCTACTGAGTAGCAATTTTGTAATCTTAGCTGATAGGATTTTGACATGTGTCACATTTTTGGGCTCGAAGCTTGTTTTGATCCCTTGGCTTATAAAAGGTAATTCAAGACCATTGTAAGAGGATTCTAACAATTTTACAAAGTAGTGTGTAATATAGGCGATAGGAAATACAAAGAAGGGTGAACATTTCCTTTCTACAGATGTCCACTTGAAATGTATACTTGTATTTTGAAGATCAATGAATGAAAATCATATTTCTGATTCTCATATTTTTTGTCCACATGTTGTATGAACTTGTATGTTAATGATATTCAAGTTTGTCTTCCTCAAGTGAGAATGTGTAATCTTGATATGGGTCTCTTTTAGTGGAAGGGTTAAAGTCTATGTTTAGATTACTGTAGTGTGTGTTAGATCGAAAATATTAGTCTTTATGTTATGGTTTTCAGAGAAAATTATGCAAGTCATAATATGTTCAAATATTTAATGGATGTGTTTCATAGCAAGTGTTGATACTCTGTGAGTTGGACTCTGTTTACCCAAGGTAGGCACTGATCAAGTTAAAATTCTCATAACCATTCTTATTTCATCTTTTATATCCATTGTCTATCTTTTGCATTCTTATTTCACCTTTTATATTTTTGCAATAGGAGTAGTTGTTAGCTTAGGAAAATCATCTCAATGCAAGCATATAAGATATTAACTGAGGTTGTGGCCAAAACTAAAGTCTGTTATGTTATCCTTTGTACATTATCATTGAGATATATACTTAACATAGAAATGCCACTTTGCATGTACTTTGATTTTAGAAGTAATTGTTAGGGTACACCTGCCCTGGTCCTGCAAAGCCAAAAGTGCAGAAGATCACATTTTGAGGACTGGATCTTGTTCGTTGGCCAAGTCACATTCTGAGTTTGTCGATGAGACATTGGCTACTTCTCTAGAACTCAGGATCTATTGATTTGACAACCAACACCTCTCTATGGATGTCTCTAACTACTTTGAAACATTAGTACTTTCTCTTTTTCTGCTCTGAGTAGTGGATGTGGAAGATGTCTCTAGCATCAACAGTTTTGTTGGATCTTCTCTATGCTGGTGATGTAGTCACAGGCACACCATTTTTTTTCTTCCAAATCATGTTTTCCACTTTCTTCTTTTCAAGTTTTTCCTCCACCCTCTTTCTAGTCAATTTATTTGTACTCTCATCATAAGTGCCAAATCTTTCTTCATGTGGATCAATTGGTTTCTAAAGTAACAAATCAACATAGGCTACCCACTCAGGTCTGAACAATTCATATGGAAATTTAGGAACCCAACTTCTCCTTATCTGAACAACCTCCATGTAGCAATTATCATTTACCATAAAAATAATAACTTATTTATATGTTTCAACTACATCTCTTGGTATCCTATTGTTGGCAATTGACACTCTATTGGTTGGTTTCATTATGTTGTCATTGGTGGCAACATGATTTTGGGTTCCAGCTTCATATCATGTACTGGTAGGCACTTCACAGACTCTACACCGGCACCGACACTAGCACCAGCAGGATAGAAGATTTCTTTGGTCACCGACAATGCAGGCCGACATGGTATAGTAAAGGTCATCGGTATTGGAGGCTGACACATCTTGGATCCAACATCAACAACTTGTTTTAATGCTTATTCATTTATGTTATATGGTCGATATGTAATATGATATTGTATATATCCTTGTAAGTCGATATAAGGCATAAATTTTTATATGGTATATAGGAGAGATTGATTAGATCATTTTGCATGGATAAGAGAATAGGGATAGACATGTGGAAAGACTATATGGGTGTAATGTAATACAAAATATATCAGAGAGACTATGTATGTGAGGAATTCATTGTAAGGGTTATTCTGGTACTGAGGTTTAGGGTTTTAACTGGAACAGACAAAGCTTAAACCAAAATTGTATTGTGGCATAGGAGATGCTATACTAATCAGTTCACACTTCTCTGGATTGTTATGTAGTTAGTGAGACTCCTATTATTATGAGCAGTGTGCTCTAGGCTGTAAGCCTTCCTACAAGTGCAGGCCCATCATATATTATAATATCTCTTCATATGGCCAGTGAATTGATATTGTGGGTCACAAATCCCACCGTGGTTTTTCCTCATTGAGTTTTTCCACGTATAAATTTTTGTGTTATGGTTCTCATGTATGTGTTTTTCTTATTGGCTGCATTACTTCTTTCAATTCTATTTATACTGGTATACCAGTTGGTGTATGCATGTTTTGTTAAGGCTAAAATCTTCTATTCCGGTATAACACTGATTCACCCCCCCCCCCCCACTCGGTGTTATTGGTTTCCAACACCTATACCTATTGCTCATTTAATCTTGAAATGTTTTGATAAAGACCCAAAATGCAATATTGCTTTCTTTCATAGTTGGATAGTTGAGCATATGTCTCCTAATTTGAGATCCGATAGAAACATCTCTTTCTCAAACAATATTTTGTCTACTAGGCAATTCTCTCAAAAAATAAAACATTAAAGAAATGATAAGTGGACCATAATAGAAATGATATTTTGACTCCTTTGTCTTTCTCAGGTTTTCAAAGAATTGCATTCTCGACAACTCACACAAATCAACATCCTTTATCTCCTTCACAATCTAGTAAGTAGTGGCGAATGCAATACCTTCTCTGTTAGTGAAATATATTTTTTAATCAATCTCCAGTGCAACATACCTTACACCAAGATCTCTGATATCATTGATTATAAGAGACCTCTTGTTAAATCTCACTTTGGTCAGCCTCTCAACCTCAACTTTCTTCACCAATTTCAAAACAGAAACCTCTCTGGTGGAGAAAAGACTAGTAACATCTTCGATAACCTCCTTTGTGATCATATAGGTTTTATCAAGCCACATAAATTCTTCATGAATTCTGCTCAAAACAATCCAAACCATATCCTCTTCTTCGAACTAGGGAAAGTGGCTCCATACATTTAATTTCATCTCTTGCAGGATGACATATTTAGGTTTCAACACAAATTGACTAGTTTGTAGATTTTCTTCTCTAAATTCCATTATCTTCGTATGATTGTATTCTTCCATGTGATCATGGATATAAATGCGCACATCCTTGAAATGAGTTACATTAGGGGGTACCCAAGATAATGCACCAAAGGTATCAATTAAACTAGATTTGTACAACCTCTATTTGAAAATTGGTTGAGGTTTTTCTACCACATCGAAAACCCTAGGTGTAGTCATAATCAACTTACAGAGTATGAGGATATGCAAAGTAAACTAACAAATACCTAAAAATGGAAGACTAGGGTTTGTGAAAACAATCATACTACAAATCCTTCTTCACTCCTGAGCTCTGCACACACTGAATATCTCCTTCAGGCATCATTCAATTTCTCACTGAAATAAGCTACTTTTGTCCCTTCCTAACTCAATAATGCTCCTATTGATGTTCCACTTGCATCACAATCCACTTGAAATACTTTATTGAAATCCGGTAAAGCTAGCACAAGCTGCTAAGTCACTTTCTGCTTCAACAGTTCAAAACTTTTGTTTGCTCTGGTGGTCCACTTGAATTCCTTCCGATCTCCCCTCATGGTCTCAATCATAGGGTTACAAACTGAACTAAAATTCTTCATGAACTTCCGATAGAAACTAGCCAATCCATGAAATTATCTTATCTCTCCAATGCTTTTCGGTGTAGGCCACTCAACAATTGCTTTTACTTTCTCAAGGTCCATATTCAAACCATCCTCAGATATCACAAATCCCAAATAGACTAACTCATCTTTCATGAAAGTACTCTTCTTAAGATTTATCAACAACTTTTCTTCTCTCAACCTCTACAAAACTTGTCTCAAATGCAACAAATGCTCCTCTTTTGTCTTACTGAAAATCAGAATGTCATCCAAATATACAATAACAAACTTACCCAAGAATTTCTTCGATACCTCATTCATCAACCTCATGAAAGTACTCGGTGCATTAGTTAACCCAAAAGGCATCACCAACCATGATGGTATGATGAAAGAATAAGTATCTAGTAGAATATTGAGAGGGGGGGTGAATCAGTATATTGAAAAACTGATACAAACTCCAAAACTCAAATATAAACTTATCAACAAGTAACTCGGTCAAGATGATATCTCAAAGATTACCAACATCAACCGGTTTAACTGTTATGACAAATTTAACAGTTAACAACTTCAATCTTTTAAACATAAAAAATGCTTAATCATATGTCAACATATTAATCTCTCAATGCTTCCAATTATCATGCCTTATTAGAATAGTTAAGTACTTAATCAAATCAACAAATAAGATCATAACCAAAAAAGCATTCACCACTTGACACAAATATTTATACATGAAAAATCCAAATAGGTAAAAACCACTGTGAGATGAGACTCACAAGGATAGCTATCTGAACTCTTTTGAAGTTCACCCTATTAGGAGCCAAGCCTATTAAAGCTTTTACAATAAGTCCTATTAAGAACTAATTCTGGTTAAGAATCACCCGGTTAAGGGATTTACAAATATGCCTTGATGAAAAGCACAATACCCTGTTAGGAGTAACCTCGTTGGAGGATTTGAGAATCCAAACTAATGGACCACCTTGTTAGAGGATTTAGAAAGTAACCAAGCTTGTTAGAGCTTACTCGGTTAGGGGATTTCAATTTCTGCTGTAATTGTTAGAAAACAACAGGTTTTCTTGATCTATCTGAATAACACTACATCTGCTTGATCATATCCTTCTTAACCTTCAATCTGCCTTTACTCGAATTGCAGATCCATCCACTGGTTAGGCAACCACATACTCAACTGGTTTCGGCCAATCTTGTCAACTTTGTCAACTCTTAACAAAACAATATCATCGACCTTAAATACAAATCAAATAGGTTGGTAAGACAACAAAAACCTAATCCTCATCATCGAGATTACAAACAAGATGGTACAATCTTGACCGTTAGAAATCATAACAATCTCTTCACATTAATCAAGAAAATTCCAACCACTCTATGATCACTGCTTCATCGGACTTTGTAACTCATCACGCGCTATGCATTAGATGCAATCCACTTTTCTCCTTTCCAAGATAACAAATGCACCAAATCAATCTGAACTAATCCTCATTCAATGATCACACATGTATCCATCATTACCACTCAACATTAGATCTTAAACCAACAAACTTGATCAGTTAGGGTTTAACAGAAAACAAACGGTAGGGTTTACCGGTTACATAACATAGAAAGGTTTAACCCTTTACACCGGTTCAACTTACAAACTACCATATACTGATTTACTACATCTTCCTCAAGGTTTATCATACCGGTTACAAGACAATAGCAATAACAACAATAACATCAACAATATCATGAATATCATCCATGGGTTCAATTGACATCAATGACAACATATCATTAATGCAATCTATATGCAAAATGGCAACAATCTGAAAATGCAAACAAACCATTCATACAGTCCTTCATTTGTCTTGAATGTTGTCTTCCACTCATCTCCTTCTCTGATCCCGATCTGATGATATCTGCTCTTCAAATCTATCTTTGTAAAGTATTTGGCTCCACTCAAACAATCCATTATGTCATCCATCCTAGGCAAAGGAAACTGGTATTTCACTATGATCTTGTTTATTGCTCTGGAATCAGTACACATTCTCCACTCTCCATTCTTCTTAAGTGCTAATATTGTTGGTACTGCACAAGGGCTCAAACTTTCTCTGATTAAACCTTTCTTTAACAGCTCCTGCACTTGTCTATTCACTTCTTCATTCTATGTCGGTGTCATCCGGTGTGCAGCTTTGTTAGGCAAACTAGCTCTGAGAACCAAGTCCATGCAATGACTAATACTTCTCACAGGTGGCAATCCATCAGGTACATTATTTAAAATGATGTCTTCATATTCTGTCAGCAAATCTTTTATCTCTTACGGTTGTTCCTCTTCATGCTCCAGATTCTCAGTCTTCCTAGGAATTAAGGAAAAACACACATTCTCATGTCTCAATCCATCCAAGAATTTCCTTCCATCCACCAAACAAGTTCTAGCATTCGTACAAACATCACTCTTCAAAGGTTCCTCCAAGGGCAAAAAGGTTTGCTTCATCCCATTGGCCACAATAGTGTATGTATTCTTCCTCCCATCATGTATTGCCTGTCTATCAAACTACCAAGGTCTACCCAACAAAAGATGACAAATATCCATAGGCATAATATCACACAAGACTTCATCATGATAGTTCCCAATTTTCAATTTCACCAAACATTGCTCACTTACTAACAACTTATGTTCATCCTGAATCCATGCTATCTGATAAGGCTTAGGGTGTTTCAATCTTTCCAAATTCAACTTATTTACCATCTCTTATGAAACAAGATTATCTAAACTACCACTATCAATAATAACTTTACAACACTTACTAGATACCTTACATCTGGTCTTGAACAAATTCTTCCTCTACAAGGGCTCTTCAACTCTATCGGTATGATACAAAGCTCTTCTCATCATCAATAGATCTCCATATTTTGGTTTATTATCTGATCTGGTGGGGTTTTCTTCCACCACTATTGCTCTTCTGGTATTCTTTCTCTTCTTACACTCGAAAGCACGATGTCCTTCTTCTCCATACTTAAAGCAAGTTCCTCTAAATGTTCTCTTGTCTTGTCTTCCAAAATTATCATTTCGATAGCCATCTGGTTCTCTCTTCCGGTAGAAATTTCTATCTTTCCGATATGAATTACCTTCTTTGTTCACTTCATTGTCCTTGTTTTGATCTGTATAGGTTCCTCTACCTTCGGTATATCCTCTTCCTCCTTGAAATCTTCCTCTGAAAAACCCTCCACCTCCACCTCTCTGCCTTTGCTCATGTTTTTTATTTAGTTTCTCTTTTGCCTTCAGGGCATACTGGTAAGCCTCTTCAACATTCTGTAATTTAATCAAATTGAGTTCATCTTGTATAGACACCTGAAATCCATTCAAATATCTTGCAACTTGTTCAACTTCATCATAAACATATCTGGATCTGATATATAACTTGTAAAATGCTTCGGTGTATTCCTTCACACTAGATTCCTTCTGTCTCAAATTCTATAATTTTCGGAATAGATTCACTTGATAATTAGCTAGCATAAATTTTGATTTCAACTTAGCAATCATCTGAACCCATGTCTTGATCTTCTCTTTACCTCTTCTTTGTCTATCAACCTGCAAATGCTCCCACCAAAGAGATGCCTAACCTTTCAACTGGGTACACCCATATTTCACCTTCCTTTCTTCTACAGTGTTTTCAAAATCAAAATGTTTCTCCAACTCCGAGATCCAATCCGTCAATTCATCTGAATCCAACTTTCCATCATATTCTGGTGGGGTAAAATGAGGTTTAGTATTCACCCCACTCAAAACCCTCAAAAACCTTTCCTCATTCGGATCAACCACTGGTGGGTTTACTTGTCCTGTCGGGGCTTCTTCTCCTTCATCTTCACTTACATCTTCAATGTGTTGGCCTCTTCTCTGGGTTGTCTCCACGACTTCCAACTGGGATGCTATTCCTCACAACATTTCCATCATAGGATGGTTTGCATTCCCACGTGCTCCACCATTCCTAGTTCCTCTTCGCACCATCTTTACGCCAGTCCTCTGCAGCTGCAGGTCGGATCAACAGTTCGCCACCCTACAACAAAATTCTCAAGACAACGCAACCTCTAGAATGAAAACTTTCTCTGATACCACTTGAAGTAGTCATCGGTTAGGAGGGACCTCAAAGAGATCAACCCGGACCGGTTAGCAAGAGTAAACACAATAGAAACATAAGGACATGATGGAGGCAATGCAAAATAAACTGAATTATAACATGAAAATTGATTACAACCAACTGGTAACGACTGGGTTATAGAAACCGACTCACAGGACTACTAAAATATGCTCAAAATACAAAACAGTTCACAACTGGGACCTCAAATCTTAAGATCTATCTTCTATGCTCAGTCTAACTTCCTGGTTACATTCTAATGCTCTATTACAATTATTTATACAATCCAAGGGGATCCGGTCAGCCCAAAAGAGGGATCAAAACCCGAAGAACAAGACCTAACGTGCAAAACCAATAAGGTCGGCCTCCGCTAAGAGATTCCTCTGGAAAATCCAAACGATGAAGTGTAGATCATGGGTAAAGGTCAGCCACATGCCAAGGAACATCAGAATCAATGCTCGAGCTTTGCAAGCTACAAAAGGGATCTAGTAGATCACCAATTCAAATAGGTCTAGGCAACTGTCAGAGAAATCGGTAGTGATAACTTGTCAGAAAATAATCGAAATGCTTCACAGTTTGGGAATAAGGAAGATGATCAAGTTTTCAAGCAAAATCCAACTTCACAGGATCCGATGAGCTAAATCCGAGACACACAGAAAAAAAAATGTTGAAACTGCAAACAAAAAGCAAAATAGAAACGAAATATTTTTGGTTGATGCAAGATTACTATGAACCGGGGATGCTCCCGCATTAGACATTCGGAGTTGTTGAAAAATTGAGTCTCTCACTTTGTTAGGGTTAGAGGAAAACAAAGGTGGTCTACCTGATGCAGAGAGTCTTGGAGCTTTGTTTGTTACACCTTCTTGAGTGACTTGACCCACTCAACCCTTAAACTACTCAAGTCCTTCCTATGGCACTTGGCAGGGGTTATGCTAATGGGACCTCCTAGGTATAGCCAATGGTTTTGGGTCAATCAACTCCACCACTTGAGGTTGCCACCTCAGTTACTCACACACTTCTCTCTTGGGCTCCAACCACTCTTGTAAGGATCTTAACACATAATCTCTTCCTATGGTTTCCCAATGCATCGACAAGGTGTCTTCAATGTTTTTTGAGGCTTAAGACTCACCAAATCCATCACCTTGGCTTCTTAACCCTTCTAGGTCTCTACCAGCACCTAAATAGGCCTAATTGCATTAGCCCTCCCTAGGCAGTTTTAGGGGATTAATTTACAAAAATCCCAAACAAGCCTAGAAATAAATCATGGATTCGAGTACCCTTTTGGAAGTTACAAACAATACTAGAAAAGTGCATCTGGGTTATCCGTATAAGTGGGGTTTCCAATGATGCACTATTTTGAAGGGTTTTAGGCCTAGCCAGTGACTTGGCAAGATGGGTCTAAAAATCTTCAGTAGTCAAATCTCCTGCTCCAAAAAATTTGGGAACCTTCAAGGGAACTCAAAAGTATTTCCATTCATGTGCCACTTGGACCTACACCAATCTCCATGTGCTCACAAATCACACTTTTCTTACTGTCCTAACTCACCCACTCCCAGCGGTGAGCCTAGGGATTCATTATTTCTCCTCCTCTTGGACCTGCAACATCACACACCCTAACCTAGCATTGTTAGTGATTTCAATAGCTGCCATCAAGGAATGCCTAGGTTAGAGCCATTTCTTGCTCTTAAACCCTACTTGCAAGGGTTTCGCTCCTAGTTGCAAAGAATGAAAGAAATATCTACAACCTGGAACAATCAAAACTGCAAATCAACCTTAATGAAAGAAAAATACAATGAACTCTCAAAGATGTAATGAGTTTACACCATCTAGTCCGTACTGGACCATACAAACAAGGAAAAAACAAGACAAAAACTGTCAAAAACCAGTGGAAACAAGGTTGCTTCACAACCCAAAAACTTGTTCTTGCATTTCCAATCCTTCAACCTGTACAATGAAGTGAAATTTGGCTTATATCCACTTGTTTCGGTCGGTTCAACCAACTTCCTAACGCCTATAACCAAATATGCAACTTTTTCTCTAGGATGCAATTTTGCATTCTAATGCTTTCTAAGGCTCTTAAAGGTCCTCAAACACCCTAGAAGACCTGACCATAACTAAATTGACTCCTAATACATGAATACATTCATCTGGAGTATTTTGCCTATGAACTACCTAAGCATCTCACTTCTCAGGCTAACAACATCCTGAGCACAATTGACTAAAACCAAAATTTGGACAACTCAACCATGGCTCTACCGAGTCCTCAATGGTTGGTCCATTATTACATCACAAATTAACACACAAACTTAAAAGAAATCAAAGCTTTCATTCTTGGAGTGCTAGGTGCCCTGTACCACTACGTCTGCCTGAGAAATCCAAGATGAATCTTAAACTGGTATGTCCTTCCACTTCACAAGATACTCCTTATACTGCCTACTTTGAGTACTATGCCCAATCCTACTGTCCAAAATGTCTTCAATCTGATCTAGTTCCTTTCGAGGAAACTATTTCTCCAAGTCTGCAATATGGTCTTCACTGAATTCTAGTTCATGATACTGGTGAAGATCTGCAATGTTAAACATAGATGAAATACTCAAACTATCTAGTAACTCCACTTCATATGCATTCCCCGGACCGAACTTTCTCAAAATCCTAAAAGGTGCAAACTTTTTCATCTGCAATTTGTTATATGTATCTTTCTTTTCTCAGGTACACCATCACTTCATCGCCAACTTCAAATTCCCGATGTCTCCTCTTCTCATCTTCCTTCTCCTTATACTTGCTATTCATTTCCTCCAAATGTTGCTTAACTTGAATATGTAAGTCCTTCATGTGATCTACAAATTCTTCTGCTTCTGAAATTCTCTAGTTTTCACTGCTAATATCTCTTAATTTTGATATACCTCTAGGATGTGCTCCGGTAACAATCTCAAAAGGTGTTCTTCCAATACTCATGTTTATTGAATTATTGTAGGCAAACTCTGCTTGTGCAAGAATCAAATCCCAACTTCTGGTTTTATCTCCAACTAAACATCTCAACAATTTTCCTAAGCTCCGGTTAACTACATTTGTCTGTCCGTCAATCTGTGGATGAAAAGTAGAACTTAACTTCAAATTTGTCTTCATCTTCTTCCAAAGTGTTCTCCAAAAATAGCCAACAAACCTAGTGTCTCTGTCTAAAACTATGCTCTTAGGTAATCCATGCAATCTCACTACTTCCTTGAGAAATAGGTCTGCTACATGTAATGTATCTGATGTCTTCTTACAAGGTATGAAATGAGCCATCTTTGAAAATATATCCACTACCACAAATATAGAATCATTCCCTCTCGGTGTTTTAGGCAATCCAAGTATGAAATCCATTCTTATATCCTCCCAAGGTCTTATTGGTACTGTAGAAGGTTTATACAACCCACATTTTGACTACTACCCTTTGCAACTTGACAAACTCCACAACTTTGCACATATTTCCTAACATCCTTATGAATCTGGGGCCAAAAGTAATGCTCACTCACCAATGCTATTGTTTTGTCAATACCAAAATGTTCGCCTAATCCTCCACTATGTTTCTCCTTTATCAGATTCTCCCTCATAGAACTCTTAGGTATGCACAACTAAACTCCTTTAAATAACATCCCATCCTGAATGAAGTAATCCAACCACTTGCTTCTATCTACTGTAACCAGTTCTCTACAAGCTTTCCAAGGTTCCGCAAAATTCGGGTCATCATCATACAAGGTCTTCAAGTCTTCAAATCCTAATACTATTACTCTCATCTCTATCAGCAGATTCCTTCTCCTACTCAATTCATCAACAATTTTGTTAGATTTCCCACTTCTATGCTTCAACACAAAGGTATAACTCTGCAAAAACTCTACCCATCTCATATTTCTCTAATTCAACTTACTCGGATTGTTCAAATACTACAAAGCTTGATGATCCATATACAACACAAACTCCTTAGGCAATAAGTAATGTCTCCATTTCTTCAAGGCTTGAACTATGGCATAAAATTCTTGATCATACATTGAATATCTCCTCCGGGCATCATTCAATTTCTCACTGAAATACGCTACAACTCTCCCTTCCCAACTCAAGACTGCTCCTATTGCTGTTCCACTTGCATCACAATCCACTTGAAATACTTTATTGAAATCTGATAAAGCTAACACAAGCTGCTCTATCACTTTCCTTTTCAACAGTTCAAAACTTTTGTTTGCTCCGGTGGTCCACTTGAATTCCTTTCGATCTCTCCTCATGGTCTTAGTCACAGGGTTACAAACTGAACTGAAATTTTTTATGAACTTTCGGTAGAAAATAGCCAATCCATGAAATGATCTTACCTCTCCAATGCTTTTTGGTGTAGGCCACTCAATAATTGCTTTTACTTTCTCAGGGTCCATCTTCAAACCATCCTCAAATATCACAAATCCCAAATAGACTAACTCATATTTCATGAAAGTACACTTCTTAAGATTTATCAACAACTTTTCTTCTCTCAACCTCTGCAAAACTTGTCTCAAATGCAACAAATGCTCCTCTTTTGTCTTACTAAAAATCAGAATGTCATTCAAATATACAATAACAAACTTACCCAAGAATTTCTTTAATACCTCATTCAATAGCCTCACGAAAGTACTCGGTGTATTAGTTAACCCAAAAGGCATCACCAACTATTCATACAATCCTTCATTTGTCTTGAATATTGTCTTACACTCATCTCCTTCTTTGATCCTGATCTAATGATATCTGCTCTTCAAATCTATCTTTGTAAAGTATTTGGCTCCGCTCAAACAATCCATTATGTCATCCATCCTAGGCAAAGGAAACCGGTATTTCACTGTGATCTTGTTTATTGCTTTGGAATCAGTGCATATTCTCCATTCTCCATTCTTCCTAGGTGTTAATATTGTTGGTACTACACAAGGGCTCAGACTTTCTCTTATCAAACCTTTCTTCAAAAACTCCTACACTTGTCTATTCAGTTCTTCATTCTCTGTCAGTGTCATCCGGTTCTCTCCTTCGATAGAAATTTCTATCATGTTTTCGGTATGAGTTACCTTTTTTTTTCACTACCTTGTGCTTGTTCTGATCTGTACAGGTTCCTCTACCTCTGGTATATCCTCTTCCCCCTTGGAATCTTCCTCCAGAAAACCTTCCACCTTTGCTCATGTCTTTTGTTTAGCTTTTCTTCTGCCTTCAGGGCATACTGGTAAGTCTCTTCAAAACTCTGTAATTTGATCAAACTGAGTTCATCTTATATAGACACCCGCAATCCATTCAAATATGTTGCAACTTGTTCAACTTCATTGTCAACATGTCCGGAGCTGATATTCAACTTGTAAAATGCTTCGATGTATTCCTTCACACTAGATTCCTTCTATCTCAAATTCTGCAATTTCCAGAACATATTCACTTGATAATCAGCTTGCATAAATTTTGATTTCAACTTAGCAATCATCTGATCCCATGTCTTGATCTTCTCTTTACCTATTCATTGTCTATCAACCTGCAAATGTTCCCACCAAAGAGATGCATGACCTTTCAACTGGGTACACCCATATTTCACCTTCCTTTATTCTGTAGTGTTTTCAAAATCAAAATTTTTCTCCATCTCCGAGATCCAATCCATCAATTCATCTGAATCCAACTTTCCATCATATTCTGGTGGGGTAAAATGAGGTTTAGTATTCACCCCACTCAAAACCCTCAAAAACCTTTCCTCATCTAAATCAACCATTGGTGGGTTTACTTGTTCTATCGAGGCTTCTTCTCCTTCATCTTCACTTACATCTTCAATGTGTCGGCCTCTTCTCTGGGTTGTCTCCATGGCTTCCAACTGGGTTGCTATTCCTCGCAACATTTTCATCATAGGAGGGTTTGCATTCCCACGCACTCCACCATTTCTAGTTCCTCTTTGCACCATCTTTACGCTAGTCCTCTGCAACTCTAGGTCTGATCAACAGTTCACCACCCTACAACAAAATTCTCACGACAACGCAACCTCTAGAATGAAAACTTGCTCTGATACCACTTGAAGCAGTCACCGGTTAGGAGGGACCCCAAATAGATAAACCCAGATAGGTCAGCAAGAGTAAACACAATGGAAACATAAGGACATGATGGAGGCAATGCAAAATAGACTGAATTATAACATGAAAAATAATTACAACCAACTAGTAACAACCGGGTTATAGAAACTGACTCATAGGCCTGCTAAAATATGCTCAAAATACAGAACAAGTCACAACCAGGACCTCAAATCTTAAGATCGATCTTCTATGCTTAGTCTAACTTCCTAGTTACATTCTAATGCTCTATTACAATTATTTATACTATCCAAGGGGATCTGATCAGCCCAAAAGAGGGATCAAAACCCGAAGAACAAGACCTAACATGCAAAACCAATAAGGTCAGCCTCTGCCAAGAGATTCCTTTGGAAAATCCAAACGATGAAGTGTAGATCATGGGTAAAGGTTAGCCACACACCAAGGAACATCATAATCAATGCTCAGGGCTCCGCAAGCTACGAAAGGGATATGGTAGATCACCAATGCAAATAGGTCCAAGCAACCGATAACAGGAAACTATCACGGAAACCAATAGTGATAACTTGCCGAAAAATGATCCAAATGCTCCATGGTTTGGGAATAAGGAAGATGATCAAGTCTTCAAGAAAAATCCAACTCCATAGGATCCGGTAAGCCAAATCCAGGACACACAGAAAGAAATGTTGAAACTGCAAATAGAAAGCAAAACAGAAAGGAAATATATTTGGCTGATGCAAGATTTCTATGAACCGGGGATGCTCCTGCATCAGTTTTATAGATTCTACAACTAAATCCCCCCCTTAAGTAATGCTATCTGTGATATTTTTCTAGGATCAAGGGTTCAATGAAAAATACAATAGAGAGACAAAATATATGATAGAAATAAACGATATTCTATCAAGATGAAAATATTGATCAACTGGATCATCAATCATTACATACAATTAATATGAGCTTGTTTATATAGGCAAGGTTATATGGATATGTGAGCACACAAACATGACATGTGGCTCAATAAGAAACAAGGGTAGATAGGAAATAGGTGTGGGTAGGTAGGAGAAACAATATAATATTCCACATGAGGTGGAATGTAACAACAAGATAAGTCCACAAAAGGTGGAAATTCTCCTACACACACTATCTCAATGTGGCACAAACACCCAAGTGTCTCATACCCAAACTACTATGAAATGCATTTCCTAAGTAAACTTGAGTAAGGTGTAATAATATCCATGATGAATAATTATTTACACCAACACCCCCGCTTAAGTGCAACTTAGGGGAATGCACTTAAGTCTACAATGCAACTAAGCAAGGCAAGATGGGTCCCGGCTACTAGGCCATGTTAGGTACCCATGTACAAATACAAATGCATGCAAACCAATGCAATGAAATCTCTCACAAAGCAGGGAAAGAGAGAAAAACTCAATGGGAAAAAACCCTCCCCCAAAAGAGAGATGAAAGCTAGATACAAAGAACTCTCATAGAAGTATGTGAAGGACAAAACCCCATGTGAGGAAAAAGTCCCCCCCATATGAGAGAAGAAGAAGAGAGAATAATAAGCCCCCCTCAATGTGGAATCTGCACCAATGATAGCAGCTCGATGATGAATGAAGAAACTGCTCCACGAACGTTGAACAACATTCCTCCCCTTAGGAAGAAACAAAACCAAAGGTGTATCCATGAAGTCTCCCCAAGCATGAAGGGAAGATGTAGGAAAAATACTCATGATGAATGGAATCTCTGAAAACTGCTCAAGTGTCCCCATGTCGATGCTAGAAGTTACCCCCTCCAAAGGTGGTAAATTGCGCCACACTGCTGAAAAAGGCACTCCAAGATCTAGTGGAGAAGAATGTAGAACAATATCCAAAGACTCACATGTCTCCTCAAAAGGTAAAGAGACCTCCTCCAACTGCTAGACAAAAGTATCCACAATCATGTCAACCTCTAAAGATTGATCATGTAGAGAATGCACGAGAGGGTTAGAGTGATCCCTCACAACAATCGAAGAAGGATCATCTTCATCAAAGAGAAGATGAATGTCATCAATGATGGCTCCGAAATCTACAATGTAGGACTCCACAAACAAACCTGCAATGTCTGCCAAGTAGTCATCCCAATCAACTGAAGTTGAAAGACATGAAATATCCTACTGCACTGAATCACAAGAAGTCAAAATTGTCGCATTAGTTGCATCATTAGGTGAAAGAGGTGGTGTGATATCAAGAGAAGGAGATGAAATGCAAGGCTCGAGAATGGGGTCACAATTGAGAATCCCCAAGTTCAAGTGCCTAAAGTTCTCCTAAAAATCTGAATCATCAACATAGGAAGAATCAACCTCATCAATAGGACCAAAATGTGAAACAGAGTACAACCAAGATGCATGATCAACCACCCTAGTCGCAATGATGGCTCCACCCTCCAAGTCTCTAATGATAACTGAATCAGGTGTGAACTCCACAGTTTTCCTAGTTGCCCCATGTGTGATTTGATAGATGGAAAGAAGATTATTTGTCAAGTGGGGTACACACAATACATCATTGAAGGAATTATCCCCAATGGCAATAGATCATTTCCCAATCACATCCATGTATGTATGATTGCCCATCAAAATCTGCGACATGTGGCAAGGCTCAAATGTAGAAAACATAGACTGTGAATATGCCATATGATGAGAAGCCCCTGAATCTAGAAGCCATCTCCCTGAATCATGAGTTGTAGTAGCACAAAGAGCTTGTCCCTTTCCTTTATCTATCCCAAAAGAGCGATCCTTTCCTTTATCCTTGGAAGAAGAAGTCGATGTAGACATTCTAGAAGGTAGGTTGATTTTGTTCTTCTTGAGAAGATTCTTCAACTCATCAATATCCTTCTTATAACAATGATGTTCATCATGTCCTGACTTCTTGCAATATCCACAAAAAAGATTGTCCTTATATGATTTCCTCTTAGGTGAGAATGGTGAATCACCTTGTTGTGGAGAGGAAGATTGTGCTCCATCTTGTTGTGGTTTTGACTTAGGTTGCTTTTGATTCTTGCCTTTTCCTTGATTGCTTTGATTCCCTTTATTAGCCACCAAAGCTTGTGACTTTGAAGATTTGAGAATCTCCATCTTGGTCAACTTAGATTGCTCAAGTATCAACATCTCAATGAGTGAATCAAATGAGGGAGAAGTGTATGAGGAACCTTGAGCTAACCTATGGGTGTGAAAGCTAGATACAAAGGTTGCATACTCTGAAGGAAGCTTGTCCAACAAGTTGTAAACCAATTGAGCATCCTTTTTGTCAATTCCGTAGTCCTTTAGCTTTGCTCTTCGCTCATTTTCTTTTGTGACATAATCTTGGATTGTATCAAAATCCTTGGGATCCAAAGTTGTGAGTTCACTATCAAGCTTGTAGTCCTTAATCTCATCAACTTGACCATACAATTTCTAAAAAATATCCCAAGCCTCTTTAATTGTAGTACACTTATCAATTTGAAAAATGAGGTCATCTGATACATACTTTCTAAGGGTTCCAAGTGCCATAGCATTCTTAGAAATCCATTCAATTTGAGCATTAGGATCAACCTTAGGATCAAGTGGTGTTGTAATAGTTCCAGTTACATAATGAATGAGTCCTTTTTCCGTTAGTTTACTCCATGCCTTAATCTTCCATGATGCATAATTAAAGTGGAAATTTAGGAGAACCCATAGCACCAAAAATGAAAAAACACAAGATAAAGAGAGGCATAATCACACAAGACACCCCCCCAAAATACTCAATCAAGAAACCCCCCCCCCCCCCCCCCCCCCCAAAATGGTGATTTGGCACTTTATACTTAGTGCGTATAAAATGGCCCACTTGCAAAACAAGACAAAGTGGATTCCTGATTTCAATTTACAAATTCTCAAAATGATATATAAGAGACTTCAACAAATACTGCTAGTGATCTAAACTGAGATCCAAGCAAAATGTAAGTACCAAATAGGCCAAAATTGACCAAATATTGAAAGTACAATTTCTACTCAAAATCACTACAAACAAATGGTAGATTATGAAATTAGACGAAAAAATATGCACTTTCAAAAAAAATGGCACCTTAAAAGGAGGTCGTATGACCCCAAACGAAGCCTCTAAAGTTGCAAAATCGGGGATTAGACAGGTACAATCATGAACATTTGCAATTTCTGAAAAATTCGTCCATCAAAATCAGAAAATTCTTCCACCACTACGAAGAGCACGAAATTATAGCCCATTTCAAAGCACCAAAAAAGGAGCAAAAATGAGCTATGGCCTTCCAAAGTTGAACTGCAAAACTGAAAAGCTCAATGAGAGGGGCCTGCAAAATTTTTGAAAAATGTTGACGTTAGCAAACTGTACGTTTAAATTTGATGATTGTATGGCCGTCGCCAAAACTTCGCCTCCCTTGCTGACTGGGCGTCCGTACTGTACAGACGGATGGCGTGGCAAAAAATGATTCATCCATACGAATGATGTGTCAGTACGGAATCTGATGTGGATGCTGATGTGGCATGTATAGATAGTCTGATGTGTTTGTTGATGTGGCACATGGATGTTGACGTGTCAGGGTGTGTGGTAGGTTGTTGATGTGTCCGACAGGTGGGTTCCACGTGGTCCATGCGGCAGGGGCTGCGTGGCCGGCGGAAGAAGACGTGTGGAGGCACGGTGGTCGGCGGGAGGAAGGCGGCTGGCAAGGTTGCAGCGGTGGTCGGCGACTGGTGGGGGTCTGGCGGAGGATTTCGGTAGACGGTGACACGATAGTCAAGGCGGGGGTTGGAAGACCATGGGAGCAGCATTGGCGGCTAGAGGAAGGAGTTCCGGTAGGAGGCGCCGAGAAGGATGGGAGCTCACACGGGGGCCGACCGGTGTACGGGTCGGCAGGCTTGCAACCTGTAGAGTACGCAGAAGCAAGGTACGAAGACCTTGGGGGGGGTCTGCGGACCCCCCAAAAGAATTTTTTGATTTTTTTTTTCAATTTTTTTCCAGAAAATAATATTTAAAAAAAAATTGAAATCCGTACGACTATAGCCAAAATAGGGAAAAAAAATTTCTCACCAAATATAGTCAACTTTATAGTCAAAATTTATGGAAACGGCCTCCCAGACTCAACCGTGATGTCCAAATCATTGTATGATGCCCCCAAAAAATGATCCCCAAATCCAAAAATTGAAGCCTCCAAAATGTCTCCAAAAGACTAATCAATGAAGCCCTATAGGATCTGATACTAAGTGAGATTTTGCCAAAATCAAGGGCTCAATGAAAAATACAATAGAGAGACAAAATATATGATAGTGTAGCGTCCTAAAATTGTGACGCTTGCAATTTCGATTGCATTTGGGTCTTCACGATGGCGGCGCAACGTTGAACCTGAATGGAGACCCCGAAACCTGCTTGTGACATCAAAAACTGCATATTTCTGCACCTTGGCATGATCCCTCCTTGCACCCTGCTATCCCGGGAGGTGGGACCATGGCGCCCAGCGCCTTGGTCCCTGGCCCTATTTTGGGCCCGGTCTCCTTTTGGGCATCGAGTCTTGAAGTTTGCAAATTGGAAAATATTGTTTCTAGGTCAGCCTAAGGTCGGAAAAATCAGTCTCTCAACCCTAATTGACAAGTATATAAACTACTTTTCCTCTCCTAGAAAGGGAGGAAGAAAATAAGCAAGAGCAAGAAGTGGAAGCGATATTCAAACATTCAAAACATTCAAGCATTCAAGCATTCCTTCAAGCAATTGAGCATTCTAAGTCTCCATTCAAGGCTAGGTGTTGCATTCAAGACAAGGATTCAACCATTGAAGAGGAGATCATTTACAACATACAACATACAACATATATTACACCTTCGCATGTAAGAATACAAACATTCTTATAACAAGGTATTAGTATTTGTTTACACTACAAACATTTACATTTACAGCATTCTCATTTCTTGGTTAATTCCAAAACCAAAGTTTGACCTAAAGGCAAACCCCTAATCCCTAACCCCCCAATCGTCCTCTCTTTTCTGTGTGTAGGTTTGTAGGTACGCGGCTGTAATTGAAGATCTGGAATCCTTGTGCAGAGACGAACAGATCCCCCTTCGTTTCATGGATTTTTCGGAGGACCGTGTGCACTCCGGGCGCCATCGTCCCGTCAACTTTCGCTCAAATTTGCAGAACAACATTGTCTCGACATTTTACTGCTAATTCCAGGTCTGCAGCTTCATCCCGTATCCCTATCTCTGTTTATAAGCGAATCTTTCCTACTTTACATGCATTCCTAGTTCAATCATTCTATCTGCATTCTTTACAAAAGAGGGTATCCTTGATGTCTTAACCCTTGAAACTCATTTAGAATCCAATCCTGCATTGTGTGGGATTGGATCTTGTGGGTTTCAACCCCTCTTTTGAATGTAAAGTCTCTCCTAAGTGAAAACCATCAACCCTAGTGACCTCCCTTCTCTCTCCTTGGAGTTGGGGAGGGGAGAACAACTAGGGTTCGATTTTTCCGCTTTACAGATAGATATAAACTATATTCTATCAAGATGAAAATACTAATCAACTGGATCATCAATCGTTACATATAATGAATATGAGTCTGCTTATATAGGCAAGGCTATATGGATATGTGAGAACACAAACATGAGATGTGGCTCAATTAGAAATAAGGGTAGGTAGGAAATAGGTGTGGGTAGGTAGGAGAAACAATATAATATTCCACGTGAGGTGGATCACCCACTGAATGTGGAATGTAACAACAAGATAAGTCCACAAAAGGTGGAAATTCTTCTACACACACTATCCCAATGTGGCACAAACACCCAAGTGTCTCATACCCAAACTACTATGAAATGCATTTCCTAAGTAAACTTAAGTAAGGTGTAATAATATCCATGATGAATAATTATTTACACCAACACTATCTCATTTAACGTACACCTAATCTTCTCTTCCAATATGCTGACTATTTCAACATGTTTTCTTTACAAAGGGTTTGATAGATTCTAGAACGAAATATCCCCCTTAGATAATGCTATCTCATTTTACTCCCTTCAAATTTCTTTACCTATTGTTCCTTCATATTCTTCTTTTCTTACTCAACCTCAATATTCTTCGGTGGGGCAGAGGACTTGACATTCCTCCTTCTACATAAATCTAGAAATGTGTCCTTGTTAATTGCAATTGTAACATGTAGGACCATATTTTGGACCATGTCCACTTCATCACATATTAGATCTACACTCAACAGTGTTATGACCAAATTTTTTATAGGCATAATAGTGACTATTGAAAGATTGAACACTTCTAGCATTATTTGTATTCATGAAGTTATTCCTTACCATTCCACTTCTACATTCATTAGCTTTATGACCATATTTATTGCAAGCAAAACACTGAGCATTAAATGGTTGAGATATTGAATCCCTATATGAGTTTTGATTAATCTTGCTTTTACATTCAATGATTTTATGTCCAAACTTATTGCAAGCAAAACAATTTCTATTAAAGGATTGAGAATACCTAGTTTTCAAGCAACTTGATTAGGTACAAACTTGTTGAAGTTCTTATTTTGCTTCGAACTTCAGGTAAGTTATTCATGTCGCCTCCTGCCTTCTTGAGTTCATCTGGCACTTTTTCTTTTCCCTTATCAGTATTAGAGCATTCTCCTTGTTCAAAGCCAAGACCTCTCTTATATTTAAGTGACTTATGCATACTGAGCATTTCATCAAGCATTTTACTACCACCTATATGTTTCAATACCTTTTCAATTTTTTCTTTTGCATCCTTCAACTCCTTTCTCAAGGCAACCACATCTTCCTCAAGTTTTGTGCATTTAGTAGACTTTTTGTGTAGCTTGGATTCAAGGCAATCAATAGTCCTCTTTCCTTATTCAATTTGAATATTCAAATTGATTATATCATCTATTGCCCTTTTAAACTTGTCAACATATCTCTTGGTTTAATTGTTTTCTGCAATTTGAGTCTTTTGCCTATCAATCAACCTTTCTTCTATGGTAAGATGGTCCTGATGTTTTTTGCACTTAGCTTTGACATCATCCAGATCATTAGGTATGGTTTTGAGTTCTTCATCAAAATCTAATTATCCATTAGCAAGATCAATATCCCATTCTTCAGGATTCATGTCCTCCAAATCTATTTTTTAACTAGTCCTTCTAATGAGGTTCACTCTAGACCCCATGTGTTCAAATGCAGGATCTATCTCAGTTGTTAGAGTATTGCTTTAGGAACCTTGATCTGTTACCAGTTGTTGAACACACCCAATTGTTGAGGGGGACTGAATAAGCATATACTATAATTCATTCATTCATTGGTCTTTGAAACATTAAAATCAGATTTACAGTAGTAAAGAACAAAATAAAGTAGGCACCACACAAAGACACTATAATTTTTATGAGGAAAACCCAATGAGGGAAAAATCACGGTGAGCATCAAATAATAATATATAAACAATTGTTACAATATTTATTTTGGGCACATTGCCACATGGACTTGCAGGCTAAGGCACACTACCCTAGGGCAAGATACAAGGACTTGTGAGCTGGAGATCACTTCTTTAGAGAAAGATAAAACATCAAAATCATCACAATATTGCAATGAATAACACAGGTTGAACTATTATAGAAGATACATCTCAAATGTTGTTATTTCAGTCCTCTTTGAAGCACAAAACTAATTATGTCACACAGACTTAGCACACTTCATAAACTACACATTAACTCTGATATTCACATTATTCAATCATCACATGATCCTATATCTATAAATCCACAAATATTTTATTTCTTGTATATATCCTTCGCATCAACCAAAATCTTCTATTAGGTCAACTAGATAGGACCCAATAGGCAAAATGTGTGACAAGGAATAAGTCGACCAAGTAAAACATAACACAATTTCACCAAAATAGGTTGTATAACATCCCAATACATAGTTGGCCTCAACAACATAATAAAGCATCGTCAAAATGTATTCCAACCTAAAAGGAATAGATTCAAACCATTCACAATCACAGGAACACAACAAGTTGACTACAAATAACATAATCGCTTCTCAAAGACTGATCTCAGACACAACCAACTACCAAAGCATAATGTAGACCACCAGAGAAGATGTGTGGCCCAACAAAAAAATATTCTGATGGTATGATGAAAGAATAAGTATCTGGTAGAATACTGAGATGGGGGGGTGAATATGTATACTGAAAAACTGATACAAAGTTCCCAAACTCAAACTCAGTCAAACAAAGTAATCACATCTCAGTCAAGATCAATATTCATAAGAATACTTGACATCAATCGGTTTAACTGTTATGACAACTTTAACAGTAAACAACTTCAATCTCATGAATATCAACAATGCTTAATCATAACTCAACATATTCATCTCTTAATGCTTCTACTTAACATGCCTTACCAAAGATTAACCAAATCAACAAATAAGATCACAACCACAAAAGCATTCACCACTTGACACAAATGTTCGTACGTGGATAACCCAAATAGGTAAAAACCATGGTGAGATGAGACTCACAAGGATAGCTATCTGAACTCTTTCGAAGTTTGCCCTGTTAGGAGCCAAAGCCTGTTAGAGCTTTACAATAAGTCCTGTTAAGAACTAATTCCGGTTAGGAATCACCCGGTTAAGGGATTTACAAATATGCCTTGTCAGAAGCACAATACCCTGTTAGGAGTAACCTCGCTAGAGGATTTAAGAATCCAAACTAATGGACCACCTTGTTAGAGGATTTAATGAGTAACCAAGCTTGTTAGAGCTTACTGGGTTAAGGGATTTAACTTCTGTTGTAATTGTTAGAAAATAACAATTTAGTTGATTTGTCTAAATAACACTACTTTTGCTTGATCAAATCCTTCTATAACCTTCAGTCTACCTTCACTCAAAGTGCAGATCCATTCACCAGTTTGGCAACTATACACTCAATAGGTTTTCTACCAACCTTGCCAACAACCTTAACAAACAACTCCATCGACCTTAAATAGAAATCAATTAGGTCGGTAACACAACAAAAACCTAATTCTCATCATCGAGATTACAAACAAGTCAGTACAATCTCGACCGTTAGAAATTATGACAATCTCTTCACATTCTTCAAGACAATTTCAACCGCTCTATGATCACCGCTCTATTGGACTTTGTAACTCATCACACACTATGCATTAGATGCAATCCACTTTGCTCCTTCCCTAGACAAGAACAAATGCACCAAAATGATTTGAATATCTCCTTAATCAAATGATCACACGTGTCTCCATCATTACCGCTTATCAGATAACAAACCATCAAACTTGGTCGGTTAGGGTTTAACAACTGATAGGGTTTATCATTTACATTACATAGAAAGGTTTAACCCTTTACACCAGTTCAACTCACAAACTTAATATACAGGTTTACAACATCTTCCACAAATCTCTTCTTACAGGTTAGTAGCCAATATAAAAAAACAACAATATCAACAATAACATGAATACCATTTACCGGTTCAATTGACATCAATGACAACACATCATTAATGCAATCTTGATGCAAAATACCAACAAACTCAAAATGCCAACAATCTCCCCCTTTGGCATTGATGGAAATACAAATATCAACACCTCTGATTGTTGTCGAGATTGATGAGATTGGTGAATAGGAATCCTGGTTTACATTACCAAATATTCACCTTGCTCTGTATGTCTTCAGCCTGCCACTGGTTCACTTAATCAGACACATAATTCTTCTCCCCAATCACATAATTCTTCTCCCTCTTTGACAACAATGCCAAAGAGAAAGTAAAACATGTAATTCTGCTCTCACTGTAGTGTTGATGCTCCCCTTGTGGAATACATCCACTCCTTCATCAAGCCATATAAGATTCTACAAGTGGTTCAGGGACTAATGCAATCAACATCATGCTTAACTAACTTCATGAAGAGGGACAACCCCCAATTGACTTCTAAGATACTCGAAAGTGGTCTTAGGCAGAGGTTTGGTAAAGATATCTGAAAGCTACTCCTTGGTAGAAACATGCTCCAAGATAACATCTTTACTTTGAACTTTTTCCCTCAATAAGTGATATTTCAATTCAATGTGCTTAGTCCTTGCGTGTAAAACGACATTTTTTGAAATGTTTATTACACTTGTATTATCACACAAAATCTTTATAGGTTCTAAGGTTTCTATCTTCAAACCTTCCAAAATGTGCCTCATCCACATAGCTTGTGTGCAATTCATATAAGCTGCTACATACTCAGCTTCAACAGTAGATTGTGAAGTGCAACTATGCTTTTTACTACTCCAAGAGACTAGCCTTCCTCCTAAAAAGAATGCTCCACTGGTAGTACTTTTCCGATCATCAATGTTTCCTGCCCAATCAGCATCTGTGTATGTTTTTAAGTCAAAATTTCCACCATATGGATACCATAACCCATAGTCAACAATACCTTTCAGATATCTAAAAATTCTCTTAGTTGCCATCAGATGTGCCTCCTTTGGATTCTTATGAAATCTAGCAACAATACCAACTGCATGGGCAATATCCGGTCGACTGTGAACAACATAGTGTAGTTTGCCAATCATTGACCTGTATTCCTTTTCATCTACAGACTTAGATGCATCTTCCTTGGACAATTTACAACCTGCAACCATTGGGGTTCCAACTGGTTTACAGTTACTCATACCAAAAGTCTTCAAAACCTCTTTCACATACTTGGATTGAGTAATGAAAATACCATTCTTCATCTGTTGTATTTGTAAGCCTATGGAATTTTTTATTTCCCCTACCAATGACATCTCAAATTCATTTTTCATTACATCTGCAAAATAATTACTCATGTCATCATTACCTGCAAATATAATGTCATCTACAAATACTTAACTAACCAGTATTTCATCTCCTTTAGACTTGAGATAAATGTTGTTGTCATCACTGGTTCTAGTAAAGCCTATCTTCGTCAAATGAGTATGAAGTCATCCATACCATGCTCTAGGTGCCTTCTTTAATCCATACAAGGCTTTATGCAATTTGCATACCATGTCTTCCTTATCTATCAATGCATAACCATCAGGCTGCTCTATATAGACCTCTTCTTCTAGTATCCCATTCAAGAATGCAGACTTAACATCCATCTGGTATACCTTGAACTTTTTATGAGCTGCAAATGCAAGCAATGTTTTGACACCTTCCAGTCTTGCACTGGTGCAAAAGTTTCTCCATAGTCTTCTCCTTCTTCTTGTGTATAACCTTTGCATACTAATCTCGCCTTATTCCGAACCACAACACCATCTTCATTTAACTTGTTTATGAGCACCCATTTAGTACCTATAACATTCTTGTTCATCGGTCGGGGTAACAGGGTCCAAGTGTTGTTCTTCTCAGTTTGATCTAACTCTTCCTCCATAGCTTCCACCCGATGATCATCACCAAATGCCTCTTTAGCACTTCTAGGTTCAAAGGTGGATATCATGCAAGAGTTCTCTCTTATTCTCCTTCTAGTTAGTACTCCAACATCCTTATCCCCAATTATTTGTTCAGGACTATGATTCAGTCTCACATACCTAGGAATAACATGTTCATTCTCTTTAGGTTCAACTTCATCATTGTCATCTTCCTCTAAATTTATTTGTTCTGGTTGAACAAGTTCATCGGGGTTTTCTTTACTGGTTTCTGATTTAACAGTTTCAGGTTCCAAAATAACCTTCTTCTCAGAACTAGTTCCTTCTACAATTTCAGGACATTCATCTACACGAACATCAACACTTTCAACAATTTTCTATGTCTGGTTGTTGAAGCATTTATAGGTCTTACTCTTGGTAGAATAGCCAAGAAATATGCCTTCATCACTCTTAGCTTCAAATTTGCTTATGCAATCACCTCTTTTAATAAAACATTTGCTACCAAATATTTTAAAATAGCTAACATTAGGTGATCTCCCATACCAGTACTCATATGGGGTCTTGTCCTTACCTCTTTTTACCAGAACTCGGTCCATTGTGTACACAGCTGTACTTACAACTTCTTTCCAAAATGTTTTTGATACACTACCTTGTATCAACATAGTCCTAGCAGCTTCAACCATTGACCGGTTGTTTCTTTCTGCTATACCATTCTGCTGTGGTGTTTTTTGTGCAGAAAGCTGCCACTTGATACCACTATCATCACAATATCTAGTGAACTCTGTAGAAGTGAATTCACCACCTTGATATGTTCTTAGACATTTTATCTTTTTGCCACTCTCTTTCTCAGCTAAGGCTCTGAATTCCTTAAATTTACCAAAAGCTTCATTTTTATCCTTCAAGAATGTGATCCACATCATCCTTGAACAATCACCAATGAAGATCATAAAGAATCTGTCACCTTGAATGCTTCTTGTTCTTATTGGTCCACATAGATATGTATGAACCAAATCTAACAAGTGCTCTGCTGAGAAGGACTTGCTCTTAAAAGTTGAAGAAGTCATCTTTCCTAGTTGACATTCTTTACAAAGAGCATTAATCGGTTTGTCTAGCTGAGGCAGACCTCTTACTGTCTTAGACTTGCTTACTTTAATAATTTTGTCAAAATTAATAATGACAAAATCTCCTATGCCAAAGCCAACTATCATCTATTTTTGCAATCAAACAGTTGCTAACTTTAGGATTGAGATGAAATAGATTACCTCTGGTCTGTTTACCGGTTGCAATCAATTCTCCTTTATTGTCAAAGATTTTGCATATACCATTTCTGAATTCCAGTGGGTATCCTCTATCATTAAGTTGTGCCACACTAAAAGATTGTGCTTTAGGCTTTCAACCCAATAAACATCGTTAGCACTTCTTTTCCCATTAAGAGAAATAACTCCCTTACCTTTAACCATACAGGGTGAGTCATTGCCAAATCTGACAACACCGCCATCAAATTCCTTTAGGGAAATAAATTGCTCCGATCACCAGTCATGTGATGTGAACAACCACTATCAATGATCCAATCATCAGAGTTATCCATTTTGGATACTAGTGCCTTCTGATATGATATTTCTTCCTTAATTGCTACAAACACAATACCTCACTAGCATCATCATTATCAGTAACACCATTGTCAATAGCTACAAGACAATCTCTCTTGCCTTTACCCTTGTATTTCTTAAATTTTTCTCTCTTGTATTCATTTTCACCATTAGGGCAATTTATTGCTATATGACCAATCTTGTTGCATGCAAAACATTTTAAAGGTAGCTTACCTCTATATTTACCAGTGCCTTTAGGCAGTCATTTTGCCAACAATGCTTCAAGTTCTACTAAGCTATCTTCATCTTCAACATCTTTGCTGGGTCTAGATTCATAGTTATGGCCGATATCTCTACTTCTTCTCACATATGGGTTAGAGACAAAAGCTCTAAATGCAGATTCCAATTTCTGTACACTACCATCATAGCCATTTAGTTCAAAAGCAGTAAGTTTGCCAATAATAGAGTCAAGAGTTACCTTTGTCTTATCAATGGATTTCAGCTCCTGAATAGCTGCAACTCGGATAGCATAGACCGGTAGCAAGGTTCTTAGTACCTTACTGATTACTGTGGCATCTTCCACTTTCCCTCCCGCACTCTTTATCTCACCAACTATCTCTTTAATCCTTTGACCATACTGCTGGATATTCTCATCTTCAGACATTCTCATGTCATCAAACTTGCCTCTTAGACTCTCCTCTTTGGCAATCTTAACATGTTCATCACCGCTATAAATCTCTTCTAGTTTCTTCCGTACTTCATATGCAGTTTCAAGACCATGAACATCTACATATTCAACATTGGACATGGAACTGATAATAGCTTCTAGTGCCTGGTGATTTTCTTGTTGTTCTTTCTTCTGATCACCAGTCAGAGGTCCAGTAGGTGTAGTATACTTATTTTCTATATGCTCCCAATACTGACTACCAAGACTCTTAATGTAAATCTTCATTCCGTCACTCCATATTCTATAGTTATCATTGTTGAACTTTAGACCTTATTTCTTCATCATGTTCTACAAGATCTTTTCCTCAAGCTGTTAGGCTTTTAGATTAAGAGGACCTGAGACACTCTAATACCAATTGATGGTATGATGAAAGAATAAGTATCTAGTAGAATACTGAGAGGGGGGAGGGGGGGGGGGGGTGAATCAATATACTAAAAAACCGATACAAAGTTCCCAAACTCAAACTCAGTCAAACAAAATAATCATATCTCAGTCAAGATCAATATTCATAAGAATACTTGACATCAACTGGTTTAACTGTTATGACAAATTTAATAGTAAACAACTTCAATCTCATGAATATCAACAATGCTTAATCACAACTCAACATATTCATCTCTTAATGCTTCTACTTAACATGCCTTATCAAAGATTAACCAAATAAACAAATAATATCACAACCACAAAAGCATTCACCACTTGACACAAATGTTTATACATGGAAAACCCAAATAGGTAAAAACCATGGTGAGATGAGACTCACAAGGATAGCTATCTAAACTCTTTCGAAATTCGCCCTATTAGGAGCCAAAGCCTGATAGAGTTTTATAATAAGTCCTGTCAAGAACTAATTCGGTTAGGAATACCCGATTAAGGGATTTACAAATATGCCTTGTCAGAAGCACAATACCCTGTTAGGAGTAACCTCGCTGGAGTATTTAAGAATCCAAACTAATGGACCACCTTGTTAGAGGATTTAATGAGTAACCGAGCTTGTTAGAGCTTAATTGGTTAAGGGATTTAACTTCTGGTGTAATTGTTAGAAAACAATAGTTTAGTTGATTTGTCTGGATAGCACTACTTTTGCTTGATCATATCCTTCTATAGCCTTCAGTTTGCCTTCACTCAAAGTGCAGATCCATTCACCGGTTTGTTAACTATACACTCAAGAGGTTTTCTACCAACCTTGCCAACAACCTTAACAAACAACTTCATCGACCTTAAATAGAAATCAATTAGGTCGGTAACATACCAAAAACCTAATTCTCATCATCAAGATTACAAACAAGTTGGTACAATCTTGACCGTTAGAAATTATGACAATCTCTTCACATTCTTCAAGACAATTTCAACCACTCCATGATCACCGCTCTATTGGATTTTGTAACTCATCACGCATTGTGAATTAGATGCAATCCACTTTGCTTCTTCCCTAGACAAGAAAAAACCCGCCAAAACGATTTGAATATCTCCTTAATCAAATGATCACACGTGTCTCCATCATTACCGCTTATCAGATAACAAACCATCAAACTTGGTCTTTTAGGGTTTAACAATGGATAGGGTTTACCGGTTACATTACATAGAAAGGTTTAACCCTTTACACTAGTTCAACTCACAAACTTAACATACAAGTTTACAACATCTTCCACAAATCTCTTCTTACTGGTTACTAGCCAATATAAAAAACAACAATATCAGCAATAACATGAATACCATTTACCAGTTCAGTTGGCATCAATGACAACATATCATTAATGCAATCTTGATGCAAAATACCAACAAACTCAAAATGCCAACACATTCTCCATTCATCTCTCAAGGTGATTGACCATAGGAAGTCAACGCACAAGTAGTAGATCACTGAACTGTCAAGCACTTTGTAATACTTGTAGATTGTGAAACAACAATAAGTAATAACTCTTTCACCATTTCACCAAAGGATTTGAGAATATTGTCATAGGTCCAAGACACTGTCCACAACATGTTTCCAAATTTACACTATCAAAACTATCCATGCTGAAGCATTCTTTTGTATGACCTAAAACTGCACTTCTATCAAATTGGAACCGAGATCAAACAAGTATAACTTCTTCTATATGCAATGGAAACAATTAAAAACTTGATAACATGCATAACACGTAGTACAAAATTAAACTTCAAATCTGCACATCAAACTGATGCAACATGAAGAAATGCAGATAAAAAACACTGACCATAGTCACAAATAAATTTACTGACTCAACACTTAGACAATTTTCTTTTAGCTACCAGATATGAAATTGAAACAACACAATCACAAAGTCTTCTCCAAATGAAGTAAGCTTAACACAAGTATCATCAATATGAATACATGACAAACCATGAGATGCAACTGAAGTCATGAGCTCCAGAAAGATATGTAATCATCAATTGAGCCTCCAGAATGATTGCTGCATCAAATAACAACTCGTCACCATGTCTTCAATATACTGTCATTTGATACTACTTTCAACATCACATCGTTCTATCATCTGATATATTGGAAATCATAATACATTCATCTTTGTCCCAAACTAAGTGACAATACATATTGCCAAACATCATCATTGACATCGATGACAACATACATTGCCAACAAACTCATATTTAGATCAACAAGTCCATGACAATTATATTGTATTTTCTTTGCAAATATTTATTCCTAAATTCTAAATATCAACAATAGAAAAGGAACTATTTTGGTGTATTTGATTTCTTGGAGCTCATCACTTAAGCCAATCTTTGATCACGTAACAAGGGTGAAGGACTAGTCCACAATGCCCCCATTTTAAATGCTAGAAACATTCTTGAGGAAATGTAAGCCTCAACAAGATTTGTGATGCTTCACTTCTACCTTTTCACCCATAATTTTGATCAGAAAAGGAATCAACAAGCTATTGAAAATGGGTTATATTTTAGGCCAAACCTTGAGGTCACTCTAAAACTCTAACCTAGCAATCATTTTCTCCATAAATGCATTTAGATCCATTTTTCATTTGGTTCTTATTAAGTCTATGGATCCCACATAATCATTACTTTTTCTTCTCCTAGATTAAGAATGAATTCCCAAAAATAGGATGTGGTAATGAAATTTATCCAATACCTTCAAGTTGATTTCATGAGATTATTCTTAATTTCCCATAGGCCTACCATTCAGTTGGCCTTGAAGATAATCTTGAATCACTTTTCCATAATATCCCCCTAAAAGCAATTTGACAGGTCTTCACAACCAAACACATTGTAGTCTCCATGGTTGAATCAACAAGGGATAAAATAGACGATTAACAAAACCAAGAAGTCTAGACTTTAAATAGTTTGATCCCATGAGTTAACATTAATAGGTTCACCTAGTAAGTAGACAATGCAATGTTAATGTTCTAATGATGCAAATGCAAGTCATAGTAAAAGATCTAGAATGATTCTTTGTTTGCCTAAAAAAGAATTAGTGCTAGTCCTTGAATACAATTCAATACTACAATTAGAATAATAATATTAATAGAAAGGTTAGATTAATTTTAAAAAAATACACAACTAACTTGAGTCAATACCACAAATTTTGGGTAAAAATCTAAGTGAGAAAATGATAAATTGAAGAGCATTATTGATGCCTAAAAGTGAGTGCATATATAGATTTGAATAAAACTTGAGTTATATATAAACCTTTAACAACATCCATATCCACTAGGCTGAGTTGATCTAATGGTGGAGAACTTGAACTCTTGAAACATAGTTAAGTGCCTCTTACACAATGAAAATATGCAAAGTCCCATGTACTATAAAATGTTTATAGACCAAAAAATAGATCGTTGATATCATAGACTACAAAAAAATCTATTTCCATTTCATTATCACTTATACACTTATTATTACATAATGAATGGATAAATATTTTCAATAACGTCCACGAGGTCAAACAACCTATGGGACCCATAGGTAGCCATCAAAGAGAAACACATAAAGCCCAAAACACTATGCCTACTAAACTTCCTTTTCTTTTTGCATCTTGGATCTTCTACTGTATAACTTGATTAGGAAATCCGCAACTCTTATTATATTTTCTTCTTCAAAAAGATTACTCAAGGTGTTTACATTTAGTGTCTCAATATAGTTGATCCAAAAATCCTTGTAGGTTGGACACTCCATGATGTAATGCCATTTTGTCTCACCACTCCTTGAGTGCAATATCTACATCTTCTATCTGCCCATTCCTCTTTAAGTATTATCCATCTTCTTGTTTCACATCTAAGTTGATGCACACTAGTTCTTATACGAGCCACTAACATTTTTGCTTTCCATTTCTATGTAGTTCTTTTGTGTATAGCCATGTGTGGGATTGAAATGTTTGATATAATATTCTTTTTTCCTCCCAAATTGTCCTGTTTGCATGCTTTTTTTTGAATTTTTCTTACACATACTTTTTTATTTCCCATTCATTGTTTAGGCAATTTCTTATATTAATATCCCACTCATTGTTGATATAATGAATAGCCAAATGAACTAAACCCATAAAGGAAGAGAGAAGTGCAAGGTATGTTCACCGTTTTGGGAAAAAAGGGTAAGAAAAGTTTAATTACAAGTTTTTTAATTTTCTTCGTCACAACAATAAAAAATAGCGAAGAGCCGTGCCCGTCCCAAAAAGCTAAGGATCGCAAACATTTCAAAATAGCGAAGATGTGCTTCTGAGGACCGGCCAAATTTAATTTGGTGCCGAATTTTTAAGAATTGGGAGATGAGGGAACAGGTAATCTCTGCGTACAGAGCTCTGTTGAGGGCAAGGAAAACATCATTCTCTGGCGATGATATAATGCTCACTCAGTCTGCAAAAGAAATCAGATCCAAATTCGAGGAAAACAGATCAGTTTCCTCCCTTACAGATATTCAAAAGTTAGTGCAAGAAGCAAGGGAAGCAGCTGACTTTCTCCTCAACATGGTGGTGCAGGCCAGACTAACCGAAAGGGGAACCTATGGTATGCGATTCATAATCTTTGAGCATTCAGGGTTTAGGGTTTTTATCGTCACATTTGTTGATTGTGTTTTGTATTTCTGATTTCATTAATTTTTCTTTTCATAAGACCTTCTGTCTAGTTGCCCTTACACAGGTCTCTTTATACCCGGCTTAGTCCAATGTGGTATTCTACACCTAGCGAACTGAATGTGGTCTTTTACTTAATTCCAAGGCTATATGCCTTCTACTTGCACCGGTCTCATAGTTTGTGCGAATTACGCCCGGTGAGTCACAAGCTTCATTTTATTCAAATTTTCAATGCTCGATCATGTTTACGTGCGAGCCAACCTTTTCCTACATTGTATCCAGCCTTGACACAAGGGAAATCATGGAATTCAACATGTTAAAACCCAATATATCCTCTGCTTACTACCCTAGAGTATATCAATAACTGAAGCATCGGACAAGTACATAATGGCAATTACACATAAGATACGCCATGTAGATAAAGAAGATTGAATTAAGAAGTTGCCAGCAGCTAAATGAGCATATGAAACAAATTTCAAAGTGATTACAAGATTCACAACATTTTATCTATTATAGGGCAGTAAGCTGTGCTACTGATGTAATTTGTGGCACCTAGCTTGAGGGTGGCAGTAGAAAATTGTTTGGTTGATGTATTTAGGATAGGTTGTTCAAATTGACTATGTTGTAATAGATTATGGGCACAGTGGGTCATTGGAACCGAATAAGAAAGACATAGTTATCGACAAGAGAAACACAAAAAGAATGCAATCTAAACCAGAAACGCTAGTGTTGAAATATACTAGAAAGTTAAGTAAGAAAGGATTTAAAAGCTAAAAATATAGTGGGAATTTCCTAATGCCAAAATGAAAATTGGAAATATTTAAGACCGGAATAGTACAAGCAGAAAACCTGAATGTCATGAAACAACAAACATTAATCATTGCATTTAAACCCAGACGATTCATGTTCGAAGAGACATAGCAATAAATTTTCATGAAATAGAAGAACCTACAGTTAAGATGAAACAAATGCCTGTACCATGAACGACTCTCTCCAGATATTAGCAATGTCTGGCAAGCAGTGAACGGATTGCAAGGAATATAACAAAGGTACGACATATGTGATGCAGAAGCATCATGGGGATCGGGCTAGTGACATCAACAAAAAAAATCTTTTATTTTATTTGGCTATGCTCGGTGTTGTTGTGTTTTTTATGCACTTTAAACACAAAATAAAATACCAAAAGTATTCTATCCTCTCTTGATCAAAATCTTCTTGGATGCTAAGTTATATGACCAACCAAGATAACTCCAAGGTTTCTTTAGTCAGGTCTTGATGTGTAGATAGCTCAATTGGTTGATGTGATTACTGGTAATCAATGGGGACTTATGTTTAATACTTAAATGTTGAATGTTTGGATGTAGCTGGAACTTGAAAATTAACTTGACTTAAAAAAAGGACAAATGGATAGGTTTTAAGAAGACTATGTTACTCCTAAGAATGCAAAAGACAATGAACGATTAGGTGAAATTCAACCAAGCTCTGCTTCGCCATCAATGAACAATTCCACAAAGCTAGTGCGATCTTCTAAGGTAATCACATGATGTACAAATCACTATCAACAACAAAGATACCATCAAGGCAAGGCTTATCAAAGTGTGAATAGCAGTTGAAGTTAAGCTCATTTAAGAATTTCAGTTGATCACACAAGGCAAACTTACAATTAGCAAATCAATAGTGGTATGGATAAATGAATTTCACTATTAATCATTCACAATTCTTTTCATTCATCTAATCAACATGAAAGTAAATGAGAAGTAGAAACCATGTAACTTGTTGAAACAACACATTTCACCATATCTTCAATGAAAAGAGTATATCCATTTACAAGCCTTAGCAATAATTTCTTCTTCTCTTACTCTATTCTAACTTTAACTTCAAATCTATCTATTCTTCTACTCTTCTAACATTAACCCTTACGAATGAGAAGTTTGAGCTTTTTATAGTGCTCTCAATACCATAGATGGCACACTCGCAGAGTACTTGGTGAGTTTCAAAAATTCGTCGAGTTTTTGAGCTCTGCGAGTTTTTATGACTTTAACTCGCAGCAAAAACTCGCTGAAAAATATAGGGGGAAGCTGTGCTGATGGAAGTAGGGAAATTTTAACCCCGAGTCTGATTAGGTTCCATATAACAACATAATTAGCATTGAAGAAATCTTGGTATTATACATTTTAGAGTTGAAAGTTTGAAACTATTAGTATGAATGATGAAATTTCAAATATTGTGCGTTTGTAGATCTCCACCAAGATTTAGACCTATCTCTCTACCCCTCTTTTTCTCACCCTCAGAACTGGGAAGATCTCCACTGGGAAGAGGAAGAGGAATAGTAAATAGTTTTAGCTAGAGCTGGGAGTTGTAATTGTAATTTGTAATGATGTATTTACTTTTCGTTTTACAAAAACTATTTACTATTTTGCTTCCAGCCATCAGCATTCCTCATGAGGATGCGATTTTGTAGACACTTTGCATTTAAATATATCTAGAATCAGCTTGTTTCTTTCGTGTTATCATTTATTGACTCATTGGATGCATCTTCTCATTAAATTTTGCAAAAAAAATGCATTTTTTATTAAAATTAAGTGTGTTTTTACGTTGCCGAGTTTTTCGCCGAGTTTTTGCTGAGTTTTTTTCTCAGGGGCTTGGCAAGTCGAGCCGAGTCGCGAGTAGTTCAACTATGCTCAATAAAATTCAATGTCTCAGATTGATTCTCAAATCAATGGCCCAAATCTTACAATAAAACCCTCATTAGGGTTTTTTACAACAACTCCCTTTAGCCAACGAGAAAATTACATTTAAGTTCAATACTGAATGTGAACCAATAGAAAAAGAGGTTAGGTATCTTGAATTTTTTACCTCCGTGGGTGAATCAGGTACATTGCATCTAGACATGCTGATCTGGAACCTCTTGATTGATTGAGTGGTGACAACGATGACACCTCAGTTTGCTTGTACTTGGTATATCAATACAAAGTGTTTGAGCAATATCTTTTGATACTCAACATTATTCAACTTGCTCAATGTGATGATGATGGGAAGTATCATTATGATTAAGCAAACTTTGATTAATTCTTCTGAAAATATCTGCTTCCTTGATCACATTTGATGTAGACTATGTGATGACCTTGGTTGATCTTTCTTTGTTCATGACTCAAACTTGACCTTGAAGTAGCCTTCTTTTTAGTGCAGTTCTGATCTTCCCACAGTCAGGCCTGCCCTTTTGATTTTCTCCTCTGTCACCTACAAAACAAACAAGAAGGCATCAAATACATATAATTCATATTTGATTCTACCTATCTTTCTCCTTGTATGCCCTGATCTAAGTCTGATTTTAAGATCAATTATTTCTTCATCTCCTCCTTGTCGCGGAATTTTACCCCTTCTGTGAACAGCGAGATTGAAGCATGCTGAGCACATTTAATAGTCGTAGATGCACAGAGCAGAACCTTGCTGAGGTCTGCAAATCATGATGATACCTGCTCTTTAGGTCTGAATTTGATGATGCAGACTTGAAATCAGTCAAACTGCAAATAAAATTCACTCAAATCTGAATGTCTTTAACTTTGCCTTGGATTGTAATTTCTCCTTCAGTCGGATTTGATTCATAATTCGCTGTGCTAAGTGATGATAACTGGTAAAGTTTAGACCAAAATAAGTTGGTTTATTCTCCTCTTGGCTGGAAATTATCCTCCTTCAAGTCTTCATCCCTAGGATTGTGGATCAGTCTCTTGATTCGCTGATTCTCCCCTTGCTTTCGACTTCAATTTGATCCCTTGAATCTGCAATTGAAAATAAATCTCTTTGCATAAATTTGTCCTATCTGATATAAGCTTGCACATGGTCTTTACTTGGATCGTCTTGGAGTTGTGACTGTATAACATGGACATCCACAACTCCACTTTAGCAGAATTTGCACTCATGCTTTTCAATTTACTTGCCCTCCTTTGCTGCGAATTTATTTCTGCTTTGCTGTGATCTGATTGCATATGGAATCATATTGGTTTTAGTTGAATTCGCTAGGAATTGTTAGACATTAGCATAAAAATAAAAATAAAATACGATTCCATACTCCATCTCCAGTTGACTAAAACCTGATCCCATTCACGAAATCACACTAATCTCTGCTTAAACTCACACATGATGTGAATGAGTTTGGATTAAAAAATAATTGCTTAGACTCTCTTTTATGTGGTTCTCATGAAGCAAACTTAACCAGGGGGGTTGGCCTTGTGTTCACAATTTTTTTTTTTTTTTTTTAATTAATTTTTTAATTTTCAATGGTCTTTTTGACTGACTTGCTTTGTTTAGAAGTCGGCCTTCTTATCTTGTCCGTGCCCAGTCATCCTTTATTTATGCTTGTTGGGGATGTTAGGAAGCTTAGGCATATGCCGTGGTGAGGGAGGCATAAGGGATGTCGTGGGATACAATGTGCCGCGAGGGAGAGAGGGGTGCGGGATATGAGTGAGGAATGTGCCGTGGTGAGAAGAAGGTAAGGGATATGGAAGTGGAAGGAAGGTGCTGCGGTGGATAGGAGGTAAGGAAGGTCGGTGGGGAAAGGTGCCGGGGTGAGAGAGAGGTAAGGAAGGTGAGGATATGGTAAGAAGGATGGGATGGGGGTAAAAAGGGGGAAATAAGGATGGGTGCCTGTGGGTGTAAAATGGAAGTTGGGGATATATAAGGTAGTGAAGGATGAAGGTAATGAGGGATGTGGAAGGGTGGATGAAAGGATGATGGAAAGGTGATCAAGGACGGATGGGCGAAAGGAAGGATTGAAATGGATGGATGAAAGGATGAAGAGGCATACTCCCTCGTGTGAAGATTTTACCCTTGAATTTCGAAAGCAATTGATATTCTAAATTTCACTTTTTCATACATTTCTTACTCTGAACCTTCATCATGGAACTCCTGCCTGGATACAACTTGGAAATTGCATTGCATCCTCTCTCAAGAGGTTAAAAGCTCCAAAACTACTGCTAAGCTAGGCGACTAAACTAAGACAACTACTCTAGAAAGCAAAAAAGTAGGGGTCCTGTTGTGACCTTTTCACACATCGCCCCATTGCTAACGGGGACCCCCTCTTTGCCGGCTTTCTGCGTTGTTAGGTTAGGGTTTTGGCTGCTTAGTGGGCAATTTTACGTTTCCTGTGACCGAGTCTCGGAGTTTTGATCATGCCTAGTGTCGTCTAGGGTTTTTGAAGTTATAGGATCAAGTTGCAAAATGTTGATATTTTAATGATCCTAAGTTTTTGCTAAGTGTAGATCTATTGAGCGTTAACGTGTTTTTAAACATGCGCATCAGTGATTTTAAAGTGCCAAGATATTCACAGACCTTTTGGAGTTGTTTTCTCGCTCCTAAGGTATTATTTAAATTGATTTCGCACTTTATTCCTATATTTTCCTAGCGTTTCGCTCATATTTTTGGAAAATTAGCCTAAGTCCAGACAATTTTAAGGTTTCTAAGTGATTTTGAGTGGTTAAAATGATAAAATCCTAAGGGAAATCCATATTCCAAGGGTTAAAGGGTCAAAATCCATGCTAGAGGTGCTTTTCCCCTCACATTTCAGACCACCCAACCCATTCCCCCACTCAAAACCCATACTACACATGGGTTTCCTCTGAAATCCATACTGGCTACTATTTTCCCCCACTGTTTATCCATACCTGGGTCGAATTTCCCTTGGAAGTGTTAAATTTGGCTAAGTGTCAGGAGTTATCCAGACTGCCATCGATTTTCCACCAGGAGTGTGGACTGGAGTGCGAGGATGATTCCATGCCTGGGTCGATTTTCCACCAGGATTTTTGTGACAACTAAGTGAGGATTTTTGTCCGAATTTTCATCCAGACAGGGATCGATTTTCCACTGGGAATATTTTGAGGAGTTTTGAGTTCGGATTTTCATCCAGACTGAGGTCGAAATTCCACCAGGGAGGTTTTTTCCAAGTTAAGTGAGTTTTGAGTGTGGATTTTTATCCAGACTAATATCGAATTTCCCCTGGGGGTGATTTTTTGCAAATAGAGTGGATTTTTGTCCAAATCTCATATCGATTTTCCCCTGAGAGGTTTTTGTGTGCATTTTGATGAAGTTATGCATGGATTTTTGTCCAAGCATGGGTCGAATTTCCCTTATGGGGTAAATTTTGGCATTTTAATGATTTTTGAAGGGATTTTTCAATCCCAACCTATATCGATTTTCCCCTGGAGGCTTATTTTGGATTTAATTTGCAATATTTTAATAAATAAGCCCCATTTTTAATTGCTTTTAAATAATTATTGATGATTATTTAAAATTTAAAAGCAAATTTAATAACTTGCAATAATCATTTAATATTTGAACCTTCTAGAAGCAAGTTAGGTTTTCACCAAGCAAGTATTTATACAAGTGTTTTATCCCACATTGCTTGTGTGGTGAAAGTGAGAGGTGAAAGCAAGTATATGAGAGGAGACTTAACATTATTTTATTATTATTTCTGCCAGGTGTCTCCATGAAAGCGATCTTTTTCTCCAAGTTGGGCGAATTTTTAGCAAGGCATTTTTGTGAAATGTGGGATTGAGGATTTATTTTCCTCCATTTTTTCCAGCGTGCTGATCTATTCCTATTGGCTGCCATTAAAGACCAGTTTCAGATTTTTGATCTTGCTAAGTTTGGCAATTTTTCAAACTTTAGCATTTTTTGGTGAAAATTGGCAATTTCATGTTTGGAGACTTAGGCGATTTTTCCTCCACCATTTTTGCTTGCTGTTCAGACCTTCATTGCTGCAGATCAAGGCTGCCATTAACAACATTTTTCAGAATTCTGAAAAATTCGATTTTTGCTAAGGAAGGCAATTTTTTGTGTTTGGGGTATCCAATCCAAACTTGGGTGATTTTTCAGATTGCTGCCATCCTTGCTACTGCAGATCTAAGTTGCCATTGACATCATTTTCAGATTTCCATTTTGGCGCCATGCTTGGGAAAATTTCGATTTTGCTAAGGAGGTGATTTGGTGCCACATTTTGATCATTTTTCGTGCATTCTTGTTGGCTGCCATCATTTCCAGCTTGCTGATTCGCTTCAGATTTGAGGTTTGCTTCAGATTCTAACCTCCATTAATGACTGCCATTAATTTTCAGACTTAAGTTTTTATTGCCCAGCCAATTCCAACTATAACAGTTAGCATTTGGAGGTGTTTTATGGAGTTTTCTGTGCATTTTTCAGACCATTTCATCGCTGTTGCAGGTCTGAAACTCCATTATTAAGCGGTTGTCCTCATAAATTTTCATTTCCAACCACCTAACCAGTTTTGGCGAATTTGCTTGGGGCTGTTCCCTTAGCCATTTTTCATCATTTTTAGGGATTTAAACCACTTTGCAAAGTGCTGGCAAGTCTGAAGTATCCGATTTTCAGACTTGTCCTCAGAAAACTAAATTTTACCAGCCATACTTACATTCTAGAAAATGATTGTTTTCATCAATAAAACTGATTTTTATTGATTTTATGCACATTTTTGAAGATTACATGTTTTAAAAGTCTGATTTTTTAGGTTGTCTACAGAATTTTGACTTCCATTGTTGACTGCGGAAGGTGTCTTCAGATATTCATTGTGTGAAAACACAAACCTTTCATACCTTTCTTTAATCATCATTTATCCGGTATACTCCTTTGCATTTTATCTTGCATATTTTCTAAGCATATGGAGGTATTCAATAAATTTTATGGAAGACTTCCATGCCTTAGTGTTGTCACACTTTGAACTCAATTGCTAAAATTTATCAAGTGTATGGATTATTTTCCTGACTCCATGCTCTAAATTAACTAAATCTTTAGAAAGTTAGGAATTTTATTAAGAACATTATGAATATTATTTTCCTAAGTCTAACTTCAAGCTTCGTACAGGTGCGATGTCAAAGTCGGGATACAAGGAAAGGAAAAAACTATTGAAGATGCTGGAGACTGGATTTTATCCAGAGTTTAAGATTTCATCCAGATGGAAGGAGATCGTTGATAGAAACATGCATTTCTTAGACTTCGACCAGATGCAGCGTCGGATGTTCAGAGTCAGAGATCAGGTTCCTTCCCGAGCATATGCGAATATTATGAAGAGTGGCATTTTCCATGCCGCGGGATTTCCGCAGTCCATATGGTGCAGTGAGCTTATCCTGGAATGTGCATGATGTTACAATCCACTCACAAGAATGATCAAGATTCCTAAGGGCGTTGTCATCGCCTACCTTGCTGAGGATGCCATTGCTGAGGTGTTCGGAATTCCACGCGGAACAGACATGAAGGATGTGACCAAGGAGGATTATGCAGAAAGATACACGAAGAAGATGGGTGTATGCAAGAATTTAATTAACAAAGAGTGGATGATTGAGCCTAGGTTTCATCATTCCAAGGCTCCCAAGACACTCATGTGCATAGATTTCAAGGAGGAATATAGTGATTTGATATTCCTACTCAACAGAGTGATGGGGATGCCACAAGGAGCAATATTTGATGGATGGATGTTCTACTTCATCCAGGATTGTCTTAGAGGAACATTAGTGAATTGGTCCAAGATTATAAGTGACAACCTGGATTTTCAGTTGAGGAATGTAGAGCGGTCCAAGTCATTTGCCATGACTTCTTACCTGGTGTACCTGCTTGCACGGTTTGTTTCATACAGAGGATTAATATGAAAAGGTGAAGTCAGGAATGGGCAAGGACAATTCATAAGTTATGAATGCTACCCCCAGCTAGGCATGCATATAATTGAAGACTATAAGAGAGTGAATGATGCATTCACTATGTACATCACGCGGATGCTGCAAGGCGGAATCCACAGAAGATTGTCCAAGGAGGCAACAGAGTTAATAGAAAAATATGGGTCGTGATATATACAGTTTCCCACTTTCACATACCTCAGGATTCATGGGTTTCAATCTGAACCCTACAGACTTCCTAGGTATCCAACCGACAGAATGATATTGTTGGAAGTGGTGAGACAACTTCTAGAGTTCGATGTTATCCAGAGAGAGAAGCACATGACAGGAATGACATTCCCTATTTCAGTTGGGAAGACGTCAGAGGTTTGCCAATCCGCCATAGCCGCCAGCACTGCGAGTGAGGAGCTTGCATTCTATCGATTTGCTACATATAAGAAGAGAGAAAGATTCGATCCAGACAAGAAGGTCGGAAGGATCAGAGGAGAGAAGTTCACTCACAAGGTTGACATAGAAGATTATTGGGCTAACCTGATGGACGAGCAAGCAGTGAAGAGAAGAATGTGGTCCAGAATGTTAGTGGATTTCATGAGGAAGTGTGGACTTTTCCTCATTCCTGATCAGGTATTAGATGATAGAGATCATACACATCCATAGTATGAGAGTGAAATGAAGAAGGCAATCCTATTGCCAAATTGGTCAGAGTCAGAAGAGATTGACCTGAATACATTGATGAGAGAGGTCTTGAATTTCTCCCACCTATGGGTGGATATACAAATGAATAAGTTAGTTGACTGGGTGTTCCCTTCACTTATGAAAATATGAAGCCGGAAGAGTCTACTTCTGAGGATGATCAGAGGATTGTCAATGATGTCAGGATTCATGCAGACGAAGAGAGTCAAGCTCCCAAGAGAAGGAAGAACACGCTAGGAGAAGTCAAGGCCAGAGGGAAGAAGATTGAGGATGGGAAGAAGAAACAAAAGACTATCATTCCATTTATCATTCCTTCACCCCCTCCTAGTGTTTCATCAATCGAAGTGATTGAAGTAACAAAATAGAACAAGGAGACTTAGTAGTGTTCCAACACAGTGATACTACCAGAGAATATTTAGGAGTTCCATGCCACAACGACATCTGCACCTCCCGATGAGAATAATGATCAGCTGGACTCCCCTATTGTCCTTTTGGAAGTTAGTTTGGGAAATGAGGTATATGATTGGATTAGGGATAATCCTAATGATAACGATGATGTTATTTCGGCATTGAAAGGACTTGATCGAGAAATATGCCTCGATGATGGTATGGATATGGCCGCTATTTCTGAATGGCTGAGGAGAAGTATGGAGAAAAGTAAACAAATGATAGAGGTACAACCTATTGATGATATTGATGACTACCTAGCTAGGAGTGCTAAGGGTAAGGAGCCCAAGAGAGCGGAGATTTTGTCGCACATAGCTAGAGATGAGACAAGAATGCGGATTGCGTAGATTGCTGTTCCTATTGCAGGTGTGATAGCGGACATTGCTACTCCTATGGATTTCCAGATCACTTCAGTCACCCTTGGTCGTACATCCAGAGAACAAGAATTTCAGTATATTGGTGACAACCTCTAGGCAATCAATGCAAGGTTAGACAGAGCGGTTGCGGAGAATGAAAGGTACAGAGAAGAAGATATTAGACTCAGAGAGTATATTGCAGGGACAAGGCGTGGAGATCCCACCCTTATTTTCCCTATTGCAATTGACCATGGAATACATTCACACTGCGAGGTAGCGAGAGGTACACACTCAGAGGTGGAAAAATGGATTGAAAGCACAAGAAAGTAGGCAGATGATTTCCTTACTCAGTTTGTTCATGCATATGATAGGACAATAGGGCTTGTATTCAAAATCCAGTATTTGGAGGGAGTTTGGGAAGAATTCCGGCCTATCCAAGAGAAAACTATTCCACGCCTCCAGGCATTGAAGAAGGTTCTTAATTCCACCTTGGTTAGCGAGAATATTGTGCATAGTGGAGACATATACGATTTCCATGGCTGGTATTGTGCATTAGCCATGAAGAAATCAACTTATGAGAACGCCCAGTCAAGTTGTATGGAGATGGAAGGATTAATTCAGGACATTCAGATGAAGATCCTTGCCTCGATTGAGGAATTATTGGGTATTGATGTTAGTGATGCTAGTGGTTTGCACTTAGCCGAATTAAGAGACAAGATGAAATTTATGTATTTTTGCCAGTTGGACTCTTTAAAGAAGAGTCAGATAGATGACTTGGTCTCTTTGTTGATTCATGATCATAGTTCGCAAAAGCTCATGCCAGAATGGGAGAACACTTTGAATGCTTGCTCGGATTCACTGGACGTGATTGATTTACAACAGGATACCTTGCCTAGCATTTCCATGGAGGAGTTTGATTTAGTATTGGTTAGATTCTTGGAGTATGCTAAGAGAGAGAGATGCAGGGAGGAGTCTTCTAGAAGATTCCCTATATGATGACTAGGTATCTTTTCATTGGGCCATATGTTGGTGGCGCCATTTTTGATGTAACCCTAATTAGGGCAATTCTAGGGTTTTGTTGGCATGATCTCAGCCGTTGATCTTAGATCAATCTGGGCCATCCATTTTTGTAAGAGACTCTATATATGCCCCCTTGTCTCTCATTTGTAAGGGAGAGTTTTTGTAGAATTGTTGGTATATGCTGCAGCTATTTGAATCCTAATCATTGTTCAATTGTTGGTGATTTTGCTCTTCAAGTGTTGTATTTGCATTCATGGTTCTCAATTCCTCCAAGTTAGATTAGAATTTAGTTTAGAGTTTATTTTTATGTATGTTAGATTGAGTGGAAGATTTGTTGGGTATATTTGTGTGGAATCCTTAATCCATACCACTAGCCTCTTGCCGCTGGTAAGTGCGTCTTGTGTGGTCAACTGGAATTTAAGTAAGCTTAACTTCAACTATTAAGCGTCCGTTGAAAAGCATCAACTTGGATGGTGTCTACGTTTTATAGTGATAGCCTAAAAATCTTTAAGTATACCTTAGATGATTGCACTAGCTTGTGTGAATACTTGATTGTGAGACCTTGCCTGGTTTGATTCCACTAGATCCATTCATCATTTCTTACATTCCTAGTCTTAGAATAGATTTCCTGAACCCTATTCTTTTTCCCCCTTTTTTAGTAAGAAGTAAATCCAGAGCCACATTGATAAATCTTAAGTTGTCAGCACACCTATTCCGCATCATTCATGATAATCCAAACATTTGCGTAAGCCCCCAAGTGAAACACAACAATTCACATCAACCACTGAACTTACCCACTCGTCAAGACCTGACATGTAGAAACCTTGGAATCATTTTAGTTGATCTCATTCTTAGCATCTGAGGTGATTTTGTTCAAGAGAGGGTAAATTACCTTGGTACTTTATTCTGAAATGTTTTCTGCATAAAAAACACATCAACAGGTCCCCATTTGCAATGGGGCGATGTGTGAAAACGTCACAACACTCAGGAAATAAAAGCCCATGGTTTCTCAAGGAGGTAGGGGGGACTTGGATGTTGTCCCTCTAAGAAAAGCTCTTGAATTAAAGTTGCTTTATTAAAAAAAGGGGCCTTCATTTATTTTGTTACTCCTCACTTGGAGGGAATCTTGGGATTTTCCATTTGAGCCGATTGGAACTTGTTGCAAGAGATATATGATATCTCATTCAGTGAGGGGGGTTATAATGATACCTCATTGAGTGGAGAGTTACTTGTATGGCTACCATGACGTGTCAGTAAGTGTGAAGGTTACAGTTTTGAAGGAGTTACTTGCAAGGCATGTATGATGTGCTATTAAGTGAGGAGGTTACATTCTTTAAGGAGTTATGTGTAAGGCATCTATGACGTGTCATTGACAAGGGAGGCTACATTCTGGAAGGAGTTACTTGTAACACATCTAGGGCACATCATTGAGTGGGAGGTTATAGTGTTGAAGCATCTTTGACCTATCTTTGATGACCTTGAAGAGGGGCACACCATTTTGAGGTATGAGAAGATGGAGGGAAAGAAAATATAAGATCATTTAATTTTGGCAACTCCTTGGGAATCATGCTCTCTCTCATGTGGCGTTAAGGTTTTGGATGGATATTCTCAAATAGGGCATTGGAGGTTTAAGAGAGGGCACTTGAAACTTTCTTTTTGTTTTTACCTAAGGCAAGGAGGTCTGGCTCAAACTTGTTTTGTTTTGCAGGGTTTAGAAAATTGTAGGTCTTGTGGGAGCTTGGGAGTCACTTCTTTGTAGGGTAAACTCTACAGATGTTTTGTAGATTTCTTTTGCTATGCAATTTGTTCTTGTAGGAGTAGAATCATTCCATAGGGGAAATTATGCTGGATATTCTGTAGATTTCTGTTGTTATGCAATTTGTTCTTACAAGAGGAGTCATTTTATAGGGGAAACTGTGCCACTATTCCTATAGAATTGAGTGCATGTAATATTTCTTATGTGTTGAATAAACAAAATCAATTGTTGAATGACTTGTATGCTTGATCTTGTTAGAAAAATATTAATGCAAGATCAACTACTAAACATTGAAACATAAGCAACTCGAAGTAAATTAACATACCATAAGAAATTTGAGACAAGAATTATGAAGTGGGAAAACATTTGATGAAAGAAAATCTTTTTACTATGCATACAATCTCTCTACTTCAAATAACATGAGAATTTCAAAATAACTAGATAACAAAATACCACACTCGAAGAAAGGGAAAGAGAACCTCTTTTATAGAGGAGAAAGAGGAGTTATGCATTTAACTCCAAGCCTCGATATTTGCCACCTCGCATTAGTGTGTGCCTATGGTGGACACTCATGTGCGCAAAGAAAATGAGTTACATTCCAATATTTCTCTTAAAGAATATGGCGACACCTAAGAAAGGAGTTGCACTGTAATGTTCCTTGTAAGGAATATAGTAAGACACCTAAGAAAGGAGTTACACTTCAAGGAATATTTAACTAAAAGACAACTGAGGTGTAGGATAATACAAGTTAATAAATTCAAAATAATAAAAATCCGAGCCACCTCACTAAGGACAAAACCTCCTTAAATGTACTGAAAATCTGAACTGGAAAGGACAAAAAGGTTAAGTAGAATAAATAAAGTAAAATAAATAAATCTATCCAATGGCTCTAGGACTCAATAATACCGCCCTTTAACCTTTACCCAGTGAATACAAGGGAGAGTACATTATGTTATAATCTTCCCCCCCTTTTTATGTATATGGGTCATGCCCAAAGTATTGCAGTGATAAACAAATTATTCTTTAGAAACTGGCTTTGTGAAAGTATCTGCTACTTGATCTTCACCAACATAGAAAGAAAGAAGAATTTAATTTCCCAATCCGACAACTCTAGGGAATGGGTGATTTATCAAACGTGTGCAAGTTAAACAATAATCAATTGACCAATGTTGATAGTAAACCCTAGCTGCCTAGCAATAATGCAATACTTTTAACTCTTTACATATTATGTATAGCAAATTCAACCATCCTCAATGTTGTTATGAACTATAGAAAACCCTCAAATTACTGAATAGGTAAGTATTAGAGAAAATCTGAATTCTCTATGGCTGTTATAATATTGTAACCCTTACACATTCAATTATACATGATAGATCTTATAAAAAATTGTATTTTTCTGATGCATTCAACTGGGGTAAATAACAAATACAGAGCATCACCTAAAATCAGATATTCTATTATAGTCAATAGCTGAAACTCACAATTTTTGATGTAAAAGCAAACTTTTCATTGGCAATAATCAACAAAATACCTAACAGCAGTATTTTTGCAGTAGTAAATCCCCTACTAATGCTGGCATTCAATAGTGTTCACCTAAAATTGATGTAATGTTGCTGTTCATGTCTGCTAGGAGATGGTGCAGGCTGTAACAGCTCAGATTGACTGGTGCAGCAGTTTAATTCTGCTGAGAAATGAGTGGTGCAGCCAGTACTAAAGCTGGATTTGTATGGCAAGCTTGAAGGAGTAGGCTAGCACCTGATAGGAGCTGAAAATGGCCTGTAAAACCCTGCTGTAATATTTCGCTATGGAGATAACCACCGAAAATCTAGAAGCCTAATGAAAAGCACGATGAAATGAGAAGATCAATATGACAAGAATAAATTGTATTCCTATCAATTAATGCATATCTATAACATGAATGAATAGAATGAGATTACGAAGGGAACTCAATGTGCCAAATACCTAATTTCTCCTTTAATGATGGCATTGTGAAAATGGTGAGTGACATGAATTTTTGTGTGGTTTCAAAGGCCTTAATATGAGCTTGGTGGTAGTGGCTGTACCCTTCTGATGCAGGAGTATCCCCGGGTTCATTGCAATCTTGCATCAACCAAAAACATTGTCCTTTCTATTTTGTTTTCTGTTTGCAGTTTCAGTTTTCCTTTCTGTGTGTCTCGGTTTTGGCTCACTTGATCCTATGGAGTTGGATTCTACTTGAAGGCTTGATCATCTTTCTTGCTTCCAGACCGCATCGCATTTGGATCATTTTCCGACAAGATATTGCTACCGGTTTTCTTGACAGTTTCTTGTTACCGGTTGTTCCTTTGTTACCGCTTGCCTGAGACCTATTCTGGTGATCTTCCGGAACCTATTCCGAAGCTTGCGGAGCCTTGGGCGTTGATTCCAATGTTCCTTGGCGTGTGGCTGACCTTTTCCTGCGATCTACGTTTCATCCTTTGGATTTTCCGGAGGAATCTCTTGGCGGAGGCCGACCTTGTTTATTTTGCACGTTAGGTCTTGTTCTTCGGGTTTTGATCCCTTTTTGGGCCGACTGGATCCTTTGGATTGATATATATATATATATTTGTAATTGCATATTAGAATGTAATCAACGAGAATCCATGAGAATCAAGCAGAGAATCAAGTAGCTAGGCTATGCATAGAAGATAGATCATAAGATTCAAGGTCTCGGTTGTGACCTATTCTACTAGGCTTGTGAGCCGGTATGTTGTAACCCGGTTGTTACCGGTTGGATGTAATCGAATTTCATGCAATAAATGAATCTGTTCTGCATTGCCTCCATCATATCTTTGTGTTTCCGTCGTGTTTACTCTTGCTGACCGGTCCAGATTGATCTCTTTGAGGTCCCTCCTCACCAGTGACTACTTCAAGTGGTATCAGAGCGAAGTTTCGTTCTAGAGGTTGCGTGTCCTGAAATTTTGATGTAGGGTGGCGGATTGCAGATCTGACCTTCAGCTGCAGAGGACTAGTGTGAACGATGGCACAAAGAGGAGCTAGGAATGGTGGAATTTGTGGGAATGCAAACCCTGCTGTGATGGAGATGTTGCGAGGAATAGCAGCCTGGTTAGAAGTCGTGGAGACAGCCCAAAGAAGAGGCCGACATATTGAAGATATAAGTGAAGATGCAGGCGAAGAAGCCTCGACAGAACAAGCAAACCTACCGGCGGTTGATCCAGATGAGGAAAGGTTTTTGAGGGTTTTGAGTAGGGCGAATACTAAACCTCATTTTACCCCACCAAAATATGATGGGAAGTTAGATTCAGATGAGTTGATGGATTGGATCTCGGAGATGGAGAAGTATTTCGATTTTGAAAACACTGTAGAAGAGAGGAAGGTAAAATATGCCCGTACCTAGTTGAAAGGTCATGCATCTCTTTGGTGGGAACATTTGCAAGTTGATACACAAAGAAGAGGTAAAGAGAAGATCAAGATATGGGATTAGATGATTGCCAAGTTGAAATCGAAGTTTGTGCTGGCGAATTATCAAGTGGATCTATTCCGGAAGTTGCAGAATTTGAGACAGAAGGAATCGAGTGTGAAGGAGTACACTGAAGCATTTTACAAGTTGAATATCAGATCCGGACATGTTGATGATGAAGTCGAACAAGTTGCAAGATATTTGAATGATTGCAGATGTCTATACAAGATGAATTGAGCATGATCTAATTGGAGAGTGCTGAGGAGGCTTACCAGTATGCCCTAAAGGCAGAATAGAAGTTAAACAAAAGACATGAACAAAGATAGAGAGGTAGAGGTGGAAGGTTTACCGGAGGAAGATATACCGGAGGAAGAGGATATACCGGAGGAAGAGGAAGGTAAAATATGCCCGTACCCAGTTGAAAGGTCATGCATCTCTTTGGTGGGAACATTTGCAAGTTGATACACAAAAAAGAGGTAAAGAGAAGATCAAGATATGGGATTAGATGATTGCCAAGTTGAAATCGAAGTTTGTGCTGGCGAATTATCAAGTGGATCTATTCCGGAAGTTGCAGAATTTGAGACAGAAGGAATCGAGTGTGAAGGAGTACACTGAAGCATTTTACAAGTTGAATATCAGATCCGGACATGTTGATGATGAAGTCGAACAAGTTGCAAGATATTTGAACAGATTGCAGATGTCTATACAAGATGAATTGAGCATGATCTAATTGGAGAGTGCTGAGGAGGCTTACCAGTATGCCCTAAAGGCAGAATAGAAGTTAAACAAAAGACATGAACAAAGATAGAGAGGTGGAGGTGGAAGGTTTACCGGAGGAAGATATACCGGAGGAAGAGGATATACCGGAGGAAGAGGAACTAGTACAGATCAGAGCAAGGACAAGGAAGTGAGCAAAGAAGGTAATTCATACCGGAAGGATGATAGAAATTTCTACCGGAGGAGAGAACCGGATGGTTACTGGAATGAGAACTTTGGAAGACAAGACAAGAGGACATTTAGAGGAACTTGCTTTAAGTGTGGAGGAGAAGGACATCGTGCATTCAAGTGTAAGAAGAGAAAAACTACTAGAAGAGCAGTAGTGGTGGAAGAAAACCCCACCGAATCATACAATAAACCAGAAGATGGAGAATTGTTGATGACGAGGAGAGCTTTGTATCATATCGGAGGAGATGAAGAGCCTTTGTAGAGGAAGAATCTGTTCAAGACCAGATGTAAGGTATCCGGTAAGTGTTGTAAAGTTGTTATTGATAGTGGTAGTTCAGATAATCTTGTTTCAGAAGAGATGGTGAATAAGTTGAAATTGGAGAGATTGAAACACCCTAAGCCTTATCAGATAGCATGGATTTAGGATGAACATAAGTTGTTAGTAAGTGAACAATGTTTGGTGAAATTGAAAATTGAGAATTATTATGATGAAGTCTTGTGTGATATTATGCTTATGGATATTTGTCATCTTTTGTTGGGTAGACATTGACAGTTTGATAGACAGGTAGTACATAATGGGAGGAAGAATGCATACACTATTGTGGCCAATGCGATGAAACAAACCTTATTACCTTTGGAGGAACCTTTGAAGAATGAAGTTTGTACGAATGCTAGAATCTGTTTAGTAGATGGAAGGAAATTCATGGATGGACTGAGACATGAGAATGTGTGCTTTGCCTTAATTCCTAAGAAGATTGAGAGACCGTAACTGGAAGGAGAACACTCGGGAGAGATAAGAGATTTGTTGACAGAATATGAAGACATCATTTCAGATAATGTGCCTGATGGATTGCCACCTGTGAGAAGTATTAGTCATTGCATGGACTTGGTTCCTGGAGCTAGTTTGCCTAACAAAGCTGCACACCAGTTGACACCGACAGAGAATGAAGAACTGAATAGACGAGTGTAGGAGCTGTTGAAGAAAGGTTTGATCAGGGAGAGCCTGAGACTTTGTGCAGTACCAACAGTATTAGGACCTAAGAAGAATGGAGAATGGAGGATGTGTATCGATTCAAGAGCAATAAACAAGATCACAGTGAAGTACTGGTTTCCTTTGCCTAGGAATGGATGACATAATGGACTGTTTGAGTGGAGCAAAATGCTTTACAAAGATAGATTTGAAGAGTGGATATCATCAGATTAGGATCAGAGAAGGTGATGAGTGGAAGACAACATTTAAGACAAATGAAGGACTGTATGAATGGTTGGTGATGCCTTTTGGATTGACTAATGCACCGAGTACTTTCATGAGGTTGATGAATGAGGTATTGAAGAAATTATTGGGTAAGTTTGTTATTGTGTATTTGGATGACATTCTGATTTTTAGTAAGACAAAAGAAGAGCATTTGTTGCAGTTAAGACAAGTTTTGTAGAGATTGAGAGAAGAGAAGTTGCTAATCAATATCAAGAAGTGTACTTTCATGAAGGATGAGTTAGTCTATTTGGGATTTGTGATATCTGAGGATGGTTTGAAGATGGATCCTGAGAAAGTGAAAGCAATTGTTGAATGGCCTACACCGGAAATCATTGGAGAGGTGTTGATGTGTTTTTTATGCACAAAACATTTCAGAATAAAGTACCAAGGTAATTTACCCTCTCTTGAACAAAATCACCTCAGATGCTAAGAATGAGATCAAGTAAAATGATTCCAAGGTTTCTAAATGTCAGGTCTTGACGAGTGGGTAACTCAATGGTTGATGTGAATTGCTGTGTTTCACTTGGGGGCTTACACAAATGTTTGGATTATCATGAATGATACGGAATAGGTGTGCTGACAACTTAATATTTATCAATGTGGCTCTGGATTTACTTCTTACTAAAAAAGGGGGAAAAAGAATAGGGTTCAGGAAATCTATTCTAATCCTAGGAATGTAGGAAATGATGAATGGATTCAATGGAATCAAACTAGGCAAGGTCTCACAATTAGGTATTGACACAAGCTTAGTGCAACCGTCTAAGGTATACTTAAAGATTTTCAGGCTATCACCATCAAATGTTGACACCATCCAAGTTGATGCTTGTCAAGGGACGAGTGATAGTTGAAGTTATGCTTACTCAAATTCCAGTTGACCACACAAGGCGCACTTACTAGCGGCAAGAGGCTAGTGGTATAGACTAAGGATTCCACACAAATAAATTCAACAAATCTGCCACTCAATCTAACATACATGAAAATAAATTCTAATCTAACTTGGAGGAATTGAGAACCATGAATGCAAATCCAACACTTGAAGAGCAAAATCACCAACAATTGAACAATGATTAGGATTCAAATAGCTGTAGCGTATACCAACAATTCTACAAAAACTCTCCCTTACAAATGAGAGACAAGGAGGCATATATAGAGTCTCTTACAAAATGGATGGCCCAGATTGATCAAAGATCAACGTTCGAGATCATGCCAACAAAACCCTAGAATTGCCCTAATTAGGGTTACATAAAAAATGGCGCCACCAGCATATGGCCCAATGAAAAGATACCTAGTCATCAAATAGGGAATCTTCTAGAAGATTCCTCCTTGCATCTCTCTCTCTCTCCTAGCATACTCCAAGAATCTAGCCAATACTGAATCTAACTCCTCCATGGAAATGCTAGGCAAGGTATCCTGTTGTAAATCAATCACGTTCAGTGAATCCGAGCAAGCATTCAAAGTGTTCTCCCATTCTGGCATGAGCTTCTGCGAACTATGAATATGAATCAACAAAGAGACCAAGTCATCTATCCGACTCTTCTTCAAAGAGTCCAACTGGCAAAAATACATGAATTTCATCTTGTCTCTTAATTTGGCTAAGTGTAAACCACTAGCATCACTAACATTAACATCCAATAATTCTTCAATCGAGGCAAGGATATTCATATGAATGTCTTGAATTAATCCTTCCATCTCCATGCAACTCGACTGGGCGTTCTCATAAGTTGATTTCTTCACGGCTAGTGAACAATACCAACTATGAAAATCATATCCGTCTCCACTGTGCACAATGTTCTCGCTGACCAAGGTGGAATTAGGAATCTTCTTCAAAGCCTGGAGGCCTGGAATAGTCTTGTCTTGAATAGGCCGGAATTCTTCCCAATCTCCCTCCAAATATTGTATTTTGAATGCAAGCCCTGTTGTCCTATCATATGCATGGACAAACCGAGTAAAGAAATCATCTGCCTGCTTTCTTGTGCTATCAATCCACTTCTCCACCTCTGAGTGTGTACCTCTCGCTACCTTGTTGTGTGAATGTATTCCATGGTCAACTGCAATAGGGGAAATAAGGGTGGGATTTTCACGCCTTGTCCCTGCAATATACTCTTTGAGTCTAATATTTTCTTCTTTGTACCTTTCATTCTCCGCAATCACTCTGCCTAACCTTGCATCGATTGCTTAAAGATTTTCACCAATCTCCTGGAATCCCTGCTTTCTGGATGTACGACCAAGGGCGACTGAAGTGATCTGGAAATCCATAGGAGTAGCAATGTTCGCGGTCACGTCTGCAATAGGAACAACAATCTGCGCAATCCGCATTCCTGTCTCATCTCTAGCTATGTGCGACAAAATCTCTGCTCTCTTGGGCTCCTTCTTAGCATTCCTAGCTAGGTAGTCATCAATATCATCAATAGGTTGCACCTTTATCATTTGTTTACTTTTTTCCATACTTCTCATCAGCCATTCAAGAATAGCGGCCATCTCCATACCATCATTGAGACATACTTCTCGATCAAGTCCTTCCAATGCTGAAATAACATCATCATTATCATTAGGATTATTCTTGGTCCAATCATATACCTCATTTCTCAAACTAACTTCCAAAAGGACAGTAGGGGAGTCCGGCTGATCATTATTCTCATCAGGAGGTGCAGATGTTGCTGTGGCATGGAACTCCTGAATATTCTTTGGTAGTATCACTGTGTTGGAACACTGCTGAGTCTCCTTATTCTGTTCTGTTACTTCAATCACTTCGATTGATGAGACATTGGGAGGGGGTGAAGGAATGATAAGTGGAGGAATGATAGTCTTCTGTTTCTTCTTCACCTCCTCAATCTTCTTCCCTCTGGCCTTGAATTCTCCTGACGTATTCTTCCTTCTCTTGGGAGCTTGACTCTCCTTGTTTGCATGAATCCTGACATCACTGACAGTCCTTTAATCATCCTCGAAAGTAGACTCTTCTGGCTTCATCCTTTCATAAGTGAAGGGAACACCCATGTCAACTAACTTATTCATCTGTATATCCACCCATAGGCGGGAGAAATTCAAGACCCCTCTCATCAATATATTCAGGTCAATCTCTTTTGACTCTGACCAATTTGGCAATATGATTGCCTTCTTCATTTCACTCTCATACTGTGGATGTGTATGATCTCTATCATCTAATACCTGATCAGGAATGAGGAAAAGTCCACACTTGCCCATGAAATCCACTGACATTCTGGACCACATTCTTCTCTTCACTGCTTGCTCGTCCATCAGGTTAGCCCAATAATCTATGTCAATTTTGTGAGTAAACTTCTCTCCCCTGATCCTTCCGACCTTCTTGTCTGGATCAAATCTTTCTCTTTTCTTATAGGTAGCAAATCGGTAGAATGCAAGCTCCTCACTCGCAGTGCTGGCGGCTATGGCAGACTGACAAACCTCTGATGTCATCCCAACTGAAATAGGGAATGTCATTCCTGTCCTGTGCTTCTCTCTTTGAATAACATCGAACTCTAGAAGCTGTCTCACCACTTCCAACAATATCATTCTGTCGGTTGGATACCTAGGAAGTTTGTAGGGTTCGGATTGAAACCCATGAATCCTGAGGTATGGGACAGTGGGAAACTGTATATACCACAATCCATATTTTTCTATTAACTCTGTTGCCTCCTTGGACAATCTTCTGTGGATTCCGCCTAGCAGCATCCGTGTGATGTACATAGTGAATGCATCATTCACTCTCTTATAGTCTTCAATTCTATGCATGCTTAGCTGGGGGTAGCATTTATAACTCTTGAATTGTCCTTGCCCATTCCCGACTTCACCTTTGCATATTAATCCTTTGTATGAAACAAACGTGCAAGCAGGTACACCAGGTAAGAAGTCATGGCGAATGACTTGGACCGCTCTACATTCCTCAGTTGAAAATCCAGATTGTCACTTATAATCTTGGACCAATTCACTAGCATTCCTCTAAGACAATCCTGGATGAAGTAGAACATCCATCCATCAAATATTGCTCCCTGCGGCATCCCCATCACTCTGTTGAGTAGGAATATCAAATCACTATATTCCTCCTTAAAATCTATGCACATAAGTGTCTTGGGAGCCTTGGAATGATGAGACCTAGGCTCAATCATCCACTCTTTGTTAATTAAATTCCTGCATACACCCATCTTCTTCGTGTATCTTTTTGCATAATCCTCCTTGGTCACATCCTTCATGTCCGTTCCACGTGGAATTTCGAACACCTCTGCAATAGCATCCTCAGCAAGGTAGGCGATGACAACGCCCTTAGGAGTCTTAATCATTCTTGTGAGCGGATCGTAACATCGTGCACATTCTAGGATAAGCTCACTGCACTGTATGGACTGTGGAAATCCAGCGGCATGGAAAATGCCACTCTTCATAATGTTCGCATAGGCTGGGGAAGGAACTTGATCTTTGACTCTGAACATCCGACGTTGCATCTGCTCGAAGTCCAAGAAATGCATGTTTGTATCAGCGATCTCCTTCCATCAGGATGAAATCTTAAGCTCTGGATAAAATCCAGTCTCTAGCATCTTCAATAGTTATTTCCTTTCCTTATATCCCGACTTTGACATCGCACCTGTACAAAGCTCGAAGTAACATTCGTAATAAAATTCCTGACTTTCTAAAGATTTAGCTAATTTAGAGCATGGAGTCAGGAAAATAATCCATACGCTTGGTAAATTTTAGCAATTAAGTTCAAAGTGTGACAACACTAAGGCATGGAAGCCTTCCATAAAATTCATTAATACCTCCTTATGCTTAGAAAATATGCAAGCTAAAATGCAAAGGAGTATACCAGATTGATGATGACTAAGGAAAGGTGTTAAAGGTTTTGTTTTCACACAATGAATATCTGAAGACACCTTCCGCGGTCAACAATTCTGAAGACAACTTGAAAATCAGACTCTTAAAACATGTTGTAATCTTAAAAAATGTGCATAATCTTGATAAAAATCGGTTTAAATGATGAAAATAATCATATTTAGGAATGTAAGTATGGCTGGTAAAAAATTAATTTCTGAGAACAAGTCTGAAAACTGAATACTTCAGACTTACCAGCACCTTGCAAACTAGTCAAAAATCCCTAAAAATGATGAGAAATGGCTAAGGAATCATCTCCAAGCAAAATTGCCAAAATGGTTAGGTGGCTGGAAATGAAAATTTCTGAAGACAGCCGCCTAACAATGGAGTTTTCAGACCTGCAACAGCAATAAAATGGTCTAAAAAAATGCATAGAAAACTCCACAAAATGCCTCCAAATGCAAAATGCCTTAGTTGGAATTGGCTGGGCAATAAAAAACTCAAGTCTGAAAATTAATAGCAGCCAAGAGGAATAGATCAGCAAGCTGGAAAAAATGGAGGAAAATAAATCCTCAATCCCACGCTTCACCAAAAATGCCTTGCTAAAATTCACCCAACTTGGAGAAAAATCGCTTTCATGGAGACACCTAGCAGATTTAATAATAAAATAATGCTAAGTCTCCTCTCTTATACTTGCTTTCACCTCTCACTTTCACCACACAAGCAATGTGGGATAAAACACTTGTTTAAATACTTGCTTGGTGAAAACCTAACTTGCTTCTAGAAGGTTCAAATATTAGATGATTATTGCAAGTTATTAAATTTTGCTTTTAAAATATTAAATAATTGTTAATCATTATTTAAAAGCAATTAAATGGGGCTTATTTATAAAAAATATTACAAATTAAATCCAAAATAAGCCTCCAGGGGAAAATGGACTTGGGTTGGGGTTGAAAAATCCCTTTAAAAATCATTAAATGTCAAAATTTGCCCCATAAGGGAAATTCGACCCATGCTTGGACAAAAATCCATGCATAACTTCATCAAAATTGCATACATAAACCTCCCAAGGGAAAATCGATATGAGCTTGGACAAAAATCCAGACAAAAATCCACTCTATTTGCAAAAAATCACCCTAGGGGAAATTCGATGGCAGTCTGGATTGAAAAATCCACACTCCAAACTCACTTAACTTGGAAAAAACCTCCCTGGTGGAATTTCGACCTTAGTCTGGATGAAAATCCGGACTCAAAACTCTTCAAAATATTTCCAGTGGAAAATTGATCCGTGTTTGGATGAAAATCCGGACAAAAATCCGCACTTAGTTGTCACAAAAATCCTAGTGGAAAATCGATCCAGGCATGGAATTATCCTCAACATTGTCTGCACTCTAGTCTGCACTCCTGGTGGAAAATCGATGGCAGTCTGGATAAATCCTAACACTTAGCCAAATTTTAGCACTTCCAGGGGAAAATCGACCCGAGTATGGATAAATAGTGGGGGAAAATAGTAGCCAGTATGGATTTCAGGAGAAACCCATGTGTAGTATGAATTTTGAGTGGGAGAATGGGTTGGGTAGTCTGGAATGTGAGGGGAAAAACACCTCTAGCATGGAATTTGACCGTTTAACCCTTGGAATAAGGATTTCCCTTAGGATTTTATCATTTTAACCACTCAAAATCACTTAGAAACTTTAAATTTACACTGGACTTAGGCTAATTTTCCAAAATATGAGTAAAACGCTAGGAAAATATTGGAATAAAGTGCGAAATCATCATAAATAATACCTTGGGAGCGAGAAAACAATTCCAAAAGGTCTGTGAATACCTTGGCACTTTCAAATCATTGATGCGCGTGTTCAAAAACACGTCAACGTCCAAATGGTCAAACACTTCGACAAAACTTACTATCATTAAAATATCAACGTTTGCAACTTGATCCTATAACTTCAAAACTCTAGACGACACTAGGCATGATCAAAACTCCGAGACTCGGGCACGGGAAACACAAAATTGCCCCACTAAGCAGCCAAAACCCTAACCTAACAACGTAAAAAGCTGACAAAGAAGGGGTCCCCATTAGCAATGGGGCGATGTGTGAAAAGGTCACAACAGGAGGTAAGATCATTTAATGTATTGGCTAGTTTTTACCTGAAGTTTATCAGAAATTTCAGTTCAGTTTGTAACCCTTTGACTGAGACCATGAGAGGAGATCAGAAGGAATTCAAGTGGACCACCGGAGCAAACAAAAGTTTTGAACCGTTGAAGCAGAAAGTGACTTAGCAGTCTGTGTTAGCTTTACTAGATTTCAATAAAGCATTTCAAGTGGATTGTGATGCAAGTCGAACAACAATAGGAGCAGTCTTGAGTCAAGAAGGAAGAGCAGTAGCCTATTTCTAAAACAGTGCGAGACACGCAATGGATTTCAAAGAATAGATGTTGTTCAATTAATCAAGGAGACAAAGCTTCTTTAAATAGAGTTACAAAGACGATGTTTCTAAAAGAAACAATCGTTAATTAGAGGCGAAATTAGAAACAACTTAAATGACCATTAATAACACAAAGAGAAAGATATTATTCTAATACCCTCCCTTAATGGTCATCGTTCTAACTACCAAGGGAAATAACAGAGAAGGTTGCCCCTTCTTCTCAGAACACGTTGCAACAGAAGACAAGAGCCTGCCACCAACTCTGCCACTTGAGATGAGTCTGCCACCAACTCTCCCCAAAACTGCAGAACTTCTGGAGATAACCAAAACAACACCAACCGCCCAACCTGATGTTGGAGAACTGTCCCTCCCTGTAACCAGAGACACACCAAGAACAGTTGTCACGATTTTGAGGAAAAAATCGGCAAACCCTCCAAACTATTGCAGATGAGCATGATGCCCGAAAATAGACTACAAATAAGAGACTAGTGCAGATGTTCGCACAACGTCTCCAGGTGCGACTAAAAACAAACTGCAGCAAAGTACAATTTTTGAGGAAAAAATCATAAACCCTCCCATGATTTTTTTTTTTACAGGGACAAAATATTTAAAAACCCACAGATAATTTTTTAGGACAAAATTATTAAAACCCACAGATTTTTTCAAGGGAAAAAAATATTAAAACCCATCAGAATTTTTTTTAGGTAAAAAAATATTAAAAACCGAAACAAACATTGATGCCCATAAGCCATCTTCACGTTTTTCAAGGCACAAAAACGAGGTACTAAGAAGATGCTAAGTGCACAAAACCTGATTGCCTTCCAACATCAAGTTGGTCAATGATGCCATCTTGCACGTTTCCCAATGCACGGAAAAGAAAAAAATTGAGAAGAGGCGCTGGCATGGAATTCAAAAAAATCAAATCCCAATGCAGAAATAGAGGCAGATGCAGGTACAGACTTCAAAAAATGAAGTACGACGGGCACAAATTTCAAGAAAAAAATTCCAGCTGACCCAAAAAAATCTGAAGACAACTTAGAAATCCTTGCGAAAAACCCAGAAAGAATCTGCTGTCGGAATCTGGATCCGCTGGCTCGAAAATCGAGGCACAAAAATCGAGGCACAAAAATCAAGGCACCCAAAAAATTCTGACGACGACCCAGATGAGATCTTGAAAAACCCACCAAGAATTTGCAATCAGAAAAAAAAAATCGACTGAATCTGGAGGGTCAAAACCCTAGCCGAAAATGCAGATTTCCATCCAAAAATGGCAGAAAAAAATCTATAGGCGGGAAAAAACGCGATCACAAATAAACCCACACGCACAGGCACGAGAAACGAAGTCGCATGGCCAAGGATGAAAATCACGATTGTTTTTACACAGCAAATGCAGGCGCTTGGAAAACGCGCGAACCAAAAATCCGCGGTTTCAAAAAATTCCGAATAGGCTGAAACAAATCCGCGATTTTGTGGAAGAAAATTCCCCCAAAAAAATTCGAATAGAAAAAAAATCCTTCGATTTTGTTTTTCAAAACAATAGAACAAAAAAAAAAAAATTCACACTAAAATTTTTGCTTTGAAAAAATTTCGAATTTTTAAGGAACCAGGCTCTGATACCATAAAACAGTGCGAGACACGCAATGGGTTTCAAAGAATAGATGTTGTTCAATTAATCAAGGAGACAAAGCTTCTTTAAATAGAGTTACAAAGACGATGTTTCTAAAAGAAACAATCGTTAACTAGAGGCGAAATTAGAAACAACTTAAATGACCATTAATAACACAAAGAGAAAGATATTATTCTAATAATTTCAGTGAGAAATTGAATGATGCCCGGAGGAGATACTTAGTATATGATTAGGAGTTTTATGCCATAGTTCAAGCCTTGAAGAAGTGGAGACATTACTTGTTGCCCAATGAGTTTGTTGTGTATACATATCATCACGCTTTGCAGTATTTGAATAGTTAGAGTAAGTTGAATCAGAGACATATGAGATGGGTAGAATTCTTGCAGAGTTACACCTTTGTCTTGAAGCATAGAAGTGGGAAATCTAACAAATTTGTTGATGCATTGAGTAGGAGAAGGAATTTGATGACAGAGATGAGAGTGACAGTATTAGGATTTGCAGATTTGAAGACCTTGTATGATGATGACCCAGATTTTGCAGAACCTTGGAAAGCATGTAGAGAATCGGTTATGGTAGACAAAAGCAAATGGTTGGATTATTTGGTTCAAGATGGGATGTTATTCAGAGGACTTCATTTGTGCATACCTAAGAGTTCTATGAGGGAGAATCTGATAAATGAGAAACACAGTGGAGGATTAGCTGGACATTTTGGCATTGACAAAACAATAGATATTGGTGAGTGAGCAGTACTTTTAGCCCTAGATTCACAAGGATGTTAAGAGATATGTGCAAAGTTGTAGAATTTTTCAAGTTGCAAAAGGTAGTAGTCAGAATGTGGGATTGTATAAATCTTTGACAGTATCGGTAAGACCCTGGGAGGATATAAGCATGGATTTTATACTTGGATTGCCTAATACACCGAGAGGGAACGATTTTATATCTGTGGTAGTGGATAGATTCTCGAAGATGACTCATTTCATACCTTGTAAGAAGACATCAGATGCATTGCATGTAGCAGACCTATTTTTCAAGGAAGTGGTGAGACTGTATGGATTACCTAAGAGCATAGTTTCAGACAAAGATACTAAGTTTGTTGGCTATTTTTGGAGAACACTTTGGAAGAAGATGAAGACAGATTTGAAGTTCAGTTCTACTTTTCATCCACAGACTGATGGACAGATAGAAGTTGTTAACCGGAGATTGGGAAATTTGTTGAGATTTTTAGTGGGAGATAAAACCGGAAGTTGGCATTTAATCCTTGCACAAGCAGAGTTTGCCTACAACAATTCAGTGAATAGAAGTACCAGAAGAACACCCTTTGAGATTGTTATCGGACTACATCTTAGAGGGATATCAGAATTGAGAGACATTAGCAGTGAAGACTGGAGAAGTTCAGAAGAAGAAGACTTTGTAGATCACATGGCAGCATTGCATATTCAGGCTAAGCAACATTTGGAAGACATGAACAACAAATATAAGGAGAAGGTAGATGAGAAGAGGAGACATAAGGAATTTGAAGTTGGCGATGAAGTGATGGTGTATCTGAGAAAAGAGAGATTCCCGGTTGGAACTTATAATAAGTTAAAGATGAAGAAGTTTGGACCTTGCAAAATTTTGAGGAAGTTCAGTTCTGGAAATGCATATGAAGTGGAGTTACCGGATAGTCTAAGTATTTCTGATTTCACCTATATTTAACATTGCAGATCTTCATGAGTACCATGAACCAAAATTTAGTGAAGGCAATGTTGCAGACTTGGAGAAATAGTTACCCTGGAATGAATTGGATCAGATTGAAGAGATTTTGGATAGTAGGATTGGGCGTAGTACCCGGAGCAGTCAATATAAAGAATATCTTGTGAAGTGGAAGGACAAACTAGTTGAAGATTCATCTTGGATTTCTCAGGTAGAGGTAGACTGCCTTGGTTTCCCTCTGACCCCGGCAAAGTGAGAGGCTCACTTTTTCAATAACCTTGGATGTCTGATGCAGGAGCATCCCTCGGTTCATTGCAATCTTGCATCAACCAAAACATTTTCCTTTTTGTTTTGTTTTCTATTTGCAGTTTCAATTTTCCTTTCTGTGTGTCCCGGTTTTGGCTCACCGGATCCTGTGGAGTTGGATTCTACTTGAAGACTTGATCATCTTTCTTGCTTCCAAACCGCATCGCATTTGGATCATTTTCCGGCAAGATATTGCTACCGGTTTCCTTGACAGTTTCTTGTTACCGGTTGCCTGAGACCTATTCTGGTGATCTACCTGTTGTGAGATATTCACACATCGCCCCATTGCAAATGGGGACCCCCATTTTTTCGCCTTCTAGGTCAGTCCTCTTAGCTTAGTTGTTGGTCAGCCTTAGAGTTGCTATTAATCTTTGCATTGAAGGGATAGAGTCCCTCAAGTAGCTAGAGGGTTCATCAAGTCAGGGTGGTCTCTTGAGGTTGGATTAAAGACAATCAATTGTTAAGGCTTTTGAAATGGATGACTTGTATCTTGTTTACAGGGTTATGATTGAAATGAGGAACTAAGAAAATCAAGTGAGTTGAGCATGATAGATAAATAGAAGGACTCCTTTGTATCATGCCTAGGTTTCTTGTGTTATCTAATCATACTTCTTGTTGCAAGCACACGCCTTGGTTGTTTGAATGGTGTCCTTGAATTTCTCAACCCAATTCATGTCCTTGCCAAGGTCTTAGGGCGAGAAGTTCTCTAAGTTGATGTACCTCATTAAGATCCCAGAGCGAACTTTGTCTTTGAGTCCTGTCCTCCCGAAGGTCATAGAGTGAATTCACCTCTTGAGTCTTGTCTTTGCAAAGGACGGTGAGGGAAATTGTCATGTTGATCTTGTCCTTTCAATGGACATTGAGTGAGTTTCTCTTAATCTTGTCCTCACTAAGAACATTAAGTGAAATTGCTTGCAGTTTTCTCCTTGCTGATGGTTGATCGAACTTAAGTATGTCTCTTGGAATGAGTTTTGTCATGTCTTTAGAAGAGTACAAGAGCAAATTGCATTGTGAGCCCTATCCTCCTCAGGGTTGGTGAGCGAAATCTTTAACTTAATTCATGTCCTTACCTTGGTCTTTGGGCGAAAGATTGTTATAGGTCATGTCCTTGGAAGGGACATTGGACAAATTTACCTACCTGGGCCTTGACCTTGGTGACCTTCCAAAGTGATTTGCTGATGGTCATTGAGTGAATTTGAATGTGTCTTTGCCTTGTCCTTCCAAGGGTTTGAGAGCGAAATTTGAGTCTTGTCCTTGGGCCGGCCATGAAGCGAGCTGCATTTTAGGTCTTGTCCCTAGTAAGGACATGGAGCAAAATCTTCATCAAGGGCTTGGAGCGAGTTTTTTTCATTTAGTATCTTCCATCAGCTTAGACCTTGCCTTTGGAGAGATCATGAACCAAGACTTGATAGGACCTGTCCTCCTCAAGGTTGTGGAGCGGGTTTTCAATGATAAGTGTTGTCTTTACTAAGGATATAGAGCAAAATCCTCCTTACAAGGACTTTGGAGCGAAGTTTTCAAGGCCTGTCCTCACCATGATCACAGAGCAAACTGTTATATCAGCCTTGTCCTTAGAGAGGACTTAGAGTGAATTCATACTTTGAGCCTGTCTTTAGGATGGTCACAGAGCGAAAATTCCATATCGAGCCTGTCCTTAGAAAGGACATGGAGCAAAGTACTTGTTTTAACCTTGGCCACCCAAAAGACATTAGGTGAAGTTATGAGGCATACCTTGTAAAGGTTTTGGAGCGAAAAAGTGTTGATAGGTCCTGTCCTTAGGCTGGACAGTGAGCGATTTTATGGTATAGGTCCTGTCCTTGGGACAGTCATAGAGCGAATTTGATCATAGGGTCTGTTCTTGACATGGAGTGATTTATTTAGGGCATGTCCTTATTAAGGACGTGAAGCGAAACACTTATCTTGGCCTTGTCCGCCCAAATAACATGCAGTAAGTTGAATGAGGACATGCTTATTAAGGTCAGCCAACAAATTTCAATATAGGTCCTGTCCCTAGCAAGGACAGAGAGTGAAAAATCTTATTTAGGTCTTGTCCTCTCAAAAGTTAGTGAGCGAACTATGTTTTAGGACTTGTCCTTGGGAAGGACAGAGAGTGAAAACCTTATTTATGTCTTGCCTTTATCATGGTCATAGAGCAAATTTGATTCATGTCCTTGCATTGGTCTTGGAGCGAATGTATTTTTGGGCCTGTCCTTAGGCTGGCCATTGAGCGAACTTGGAAAGAACATAGACCGAGTCCACATTTTGAACATTTGGTAAGAACATTTTGAATTTATCCTTAGGCCGATCACCAAGGTGAGTTCGATTTTAGGTCCTGTCCTTGGAGAGGACATAGAGCAAAGCCCTTGCCTTGATTTTGATCACCAAATAGATGAAGCGAATTGATAAGAATGCATTCTTCAAGAGGCCGGCCAGCGAATTCCAAATAGGTCCTGTCCTTAGGACGGACAAGGAGCGAATTGATACATAGACCCTGTCCTTGGAGAAGATGAAGAGCGAATTACATCATATAGGTCTTGTCCTTAGTAAGGTAGCGAAAATTTCATATTTGTCTTGTCCTCTCAAAGGACGATCAGCAAAATAAATATAGGACCCGTCCTTAGAAAGAATAGAGAGCGAATTTCACATCTTGACCTTGTCCTTACCAAGGGCAGTGAGCGAATTTCCAAGTTCATGTACCTTGAAAGAGTTATAGAACAAATTTTGTATTTCAAATTCCAAGAAGAGAAGTTCAAGGTAAGAAGTTGGCTATCATAAAGAAGCTATTTGTTATTTATTTTACTAAGTCAAACTATTACTCCCAAGGACATGTCTCTTACCCTAAATCGCATATAAAGGGAAGGTCAAATCAATCATTCCAAGCATCAATTTAAACATTTTTCTCTCCATCAGTGGCAGGTCAGCAAATTACTTCAGCAGGACAATGAATTTGCGAATTTCATCCAGCATATAGGCGAAATTTATTAGAGGATGCGGGTTTGATGTCTTGAGAAGGTGAATTTATCATTTAAGTATTGAGGAAAAGCAAATTTGCTCAGCTAGGAAGCCTAGCAACCAGCAAATTCGTCTTTGGACAGCCCAAATTTGCTCTAGGATATTCAAATTACCCAATGAACTTATTGATTACAATCATTCAAAATCAGAGATTGTGTCAAGTTAAGAGATTATATAAGCTATATAGCATATGACTTTGATACCATACTTGCTTTGTTTTGCAGATATAAAAGGAAAGATCATGCAACTACCATAAGGCAAGAGACACAAGCAAGGATGGAGGGATGACTCGATCATGACAAACACTTCCTATCATCTCTATGCAAGACCAAGGACAAGATACAAGGGGACTACTTCAAGAAGCTTCATCAGCATCAAGAACACCTCAAATGCATGAAGAAGACTCAAAGTACTACTAAGTTGAAAAACTTCAAGTGTTCAACAATTGCAAGCAAGAGTGGGTTATCTCCAAGGTTTTCATTCTATCACATCCACATGGAGAGATCATAAGATGGTGAAGGAGAGATCGTGCAATCACTCCAAGAAACACAAGCGAGGATGAAGGAAGGACTCGACTCCCTCAATATATCCCATCACCACTACTTTGAGCAAGCTTGTAATGTCGAGTATCAAATCTTCCAAACCTACAAGCGAATTGAGGTGGAATCCTAGTCATCATCCTAGTCACCACTCACCAATCAGGGAAGGTCTACATTAGCATGTCTAGATACAATGTATTTGATTCCTCCATGAGGGCACAAACTTCAAGGCACCTACCCTTGATATCTATTGGTCCACACTTTCTAAATGTAATTTTCTCATTGGCTAAGGAAAAGTTTGTTGTAACAAACCCTAATTAGGGTTTTCATTGTAAAATCCTGGCCATTGATCTCAAATTGATCCGAGCCGCAAATTGATCCGAGCCGTTGAATTGTATTGAGATCACTATAAAAGGCTCAAGCCCTTCTTTTGTAAAGGTTAATAGTTAATAGTTAATAGTTGGCGAATAGCTAATAGCAGTAGTTAATAGTCAATAGATAGTCTAAAGAGAATAGAATAGAAGTTAGAGTAAAGTAGGAGGAGAAGGTAGAAATTGTTGCCTAAGTTGTAAATGAACTCTATTTTCATTGAAGTTATGGTGAAGTGAGTTGTTTCTTTACAATGTGCATGGTTTCTTGTTGGATCCTCATGTTAGATGATAAATAAATCAGATTGAATGGAAGAATTTGTTGAATGCATTTGCGTGGAATCCGTTAGTCCATACCACTAGCCTCTTGCTGACTGTAAGTGTCCCTTGCGTGGTCAACTAAAATAACATGAGCTTAACCTCAAATCGTCCTACACTCATTGTTTATGCATTAACTTAAATGGTGATTAGTGTTTGGCGGTATTGGTTCGAATATCTTTGAAACGTCCTTAGAAGATTGCATTGAGCTTGTGTCAAATTGTTCAGTTTGATGGTGAGACCTTGCCCAGTAGGATTCCATATAGTTATTCATCCATGTTCTTACATTCTAGGTCTTAGAATAGACTCTCTCAAACCCTACCTCTTTTGCTCTTTTTTATCTTCAAATTGAGCAGATAGGACCTAAGTTCCAGCAAATCAAGCATTCAGGCATTCAAATGTAAGTCCCTTTGTGATTCCAACATAATCACATCAAACCAGTGAGCTTATCCACACGTAGAGACCCTACATTCATGAACCTTGGAGTCGTCTTGAATGATCCTTAAGCTAATCTTTGACATCCGAGAGATTTTGTTCAAGAGAGGATAAGATACTGATGGTATTTTATTCTGTGTTCGCATGTGCGTAAAAAACATATCAACACTACCAGAACCTATTCCGAAGCTTGTGGAGCCTTGGGCGTTGATTCGGATGTTCTTTGGCGTGTGGCCGACCTTTTCCCGCGATCTACGTTTCATCCTTTGGATTTTCCGGAGGAATCTCTTGGCAGAGGCCGATCTTGTTTATTTTGCACGTTAGGTCTTGTTCTTCGGGTTTTGATCCCTTTTTGGGCCAACTCGATCCTTTGGATCGATATATATATTTGTAATTGCACATTAGAATGTAATCAGTGAGAATCCACGAGAATCAATCAAAGAATCGAGTAGCTAGGCTGTGCATAGAAGATAAATCATAAGATTCAAGGTCCCGATTGTGACCTATTCTACCAGGCTTGTGAGCCGGTATGTTGTAACCCGATTGTTACCGGTTGGATGTAATCGAATTTCATGCAATAAATGAATCTGTTTTGCATTGCCTCCATCATATCTTTGTGTTTCCGTTGTGTTTACTCTTGCTGACCGGTTCAGATTGATCTCTTTGAGGTCCCTCCTCACCGGTGACCGCTTTACCTTGGACCCTGCCCTATATTGCAACAAGGAATGCACTAGGGCTGCTGCCCTTAGACCTTGTGTGGGGTCTTGCTCTTCACTTCATTGGCAATGTTGCCCCCCAAACCCTATGAGGGGTCCTGCCCCTCGACCCTGTTGGGGGTGCTGCCCCCAAATCCTTACAAGGGGTGCTGCCCCTTGACCCCGTTGGGGGCATTGCTTCAAGACCCTTGTGAGGAGCTCTACCCCTCAACCCCATTTGAGTCTTCACTCCTAGAACCCCACAAGTTTTTGGGATCTCCTGTCATATAATAAATTTGATTACAATGAGAGGGTTTTGGAGTGGAGACTAATTGATAAATTAATTATTTATCTTTATCACTATCATAATATCATTGATCAATGATGAAGTATCATACTATTAGTATCAAAGATTCAAATGTAGAGGTAGAGGAGTCATTGCCTTCTAGCAATAGGATGTAGGTAGAGTTGGAGCCACAAAGACAACCTTCAATGCCGAGCAACGTGCTGCAATGGAGTGCAACAATTAGAACCTCTCCCTAAGTTTTCACTAGACTAGGGAAAAGGAAGATGTAAAATGTTGTAATATGCAATTTTGAATTATGATGACAATTTTTAGAGGCAATGATCATAAATTCATAAAACATCTACCTAACTCTTGTATCAGAATTTGGCACGATGATGCAATTTTGTACTCAATTTATATTCAAATGAATTAAATTTAATTGAAATCACTTTCTTACTCATTGGATACGTTTTGTCTTTGGATTTTGCAAACAATATGTATTTTTAAAGAAATTTTAACAATGTTTTAAGCTGTTGAGTTTTTTTCCAAGTTTTTCTTGAGTCTTTGTCGAGCCACAAATTTTGGCTCTATCTAGTTTTTGCTTAGTCTTAGTCTGACAACTATGCTATCAACAATAATCAAGCCTTGGTGACAAACAATAATGATCTTGCTATGTTATGGCATCGTTGATTTGGCCAATTGAGCATTGGTTATTTGCTTACTCTCAGTAATAATGGCATGGTGAAAGAGCTTCCCTCACTTGAGAAGATTAGTGCTATTTGTTCTAGTTGTCAAGTTGGAAACAACATCGAGTATCCTTCCATACTAGCAAGCATCGTGCAAGCCAACATTTGAAGCTCGTGCATACTATTCTGTGCGGACCCATGGCACCTAGTCATAATGGTCTCAAGTACTTTTAGCTTTTTGTTGATGATCACACTAGAAAAATTTGGGTCTATTGCTTTCAAACCAATGATGAAGCTTTTTCCTACTTTGAAGAGTTTAGAACTCTTGTGGAAAAAGAAATGGATCATCATATTTGTGTGCTCCGCTTAGATCGAGGGGGGAACTCACTAGCATAGTATTCTCCACCTGCTCGAAGGAAAATGCAATTTGTTGTCAATTGACCATATCTTACACACCTCAACAAAATGGAGTTGCTGAATGGCATAATCGCATCATCATGGAGATGGTACGTAGCATGTTGAAGGATTCCCATTTGGCACATGGACTCCCATGCATACAACAATTTATCTTTTGAATCATGCACCAACCAAAGCACTTGATGGAAACACACTAGAGGAAGCTTGGACAAGTGTTAAGCCATCTATCTCTCATCTTCATTTTTTTGTTTGCACAACATACATGACATTCCTCAACAAAAGAGAAAGAATCTTGATGAGAAATCTATGAAATGCATTCTTCTTGGGTATAGCAATGGGCCAAAGGCTCATTGACTTATGGATCCTAACAAAAAGAAGATATACACAAGCAAAGATGTCATTTTTGATGAGAAGATAGTTAACTTCATTGTTCACATCGTCACCTACTCTAGATTGTGCTCCTATTTTCAACTTGGATGAGAAAAGTAATGGGAACGTTGATAATCAATTTGACTCAACACCCACAAATGTCACACGACCTATGCCCAAGTGGTATCCTAGTACCATTCACAATGCAAAGCTAGCTGGAGGCCTCAACATTTGAACTACAAGATTGAGGATTCATAGCATGGCTTGTAATGAGTTAAATCTAGTTCTAATGAGTTAATGTGATAACTTTGAACCATCTAATGTTCAAGAAGCACTAGAATCAAAGCCTTGGAAGGAGGCTATGGATGTAGAATATCAATCCCTAATGAAAACAAGACTTGGGAGCTTGTTGATCTTCCTCCAGGTAAGAAAGCCATTGGATGCAAATGGATTTTCAAGACCAAGTATTAGGCCAGACTTGTGGCTAAAGGTTATGCCCAAAAAGAAGGGATTGATTATGAAGAAACATTTGGTCCCACAACAGAGATCAAAACCATTAGAATAATTTTTGTTTTAGTTGCACAATTTAGATGGAAGTTGTATCAAATGGATGTAAAGAGTGCCTTTCTTAATGGAGACCTCACGGAGGAGATCTATATGACCTAACCAAAGGGATATATTGCACCTGGTAAAGAATAAAAGGTATGTAAACTTATTAAGTCTTTCTATGGTCTCAAATAGGCTCCCAGAGCCTAGTATATCAAAATTGGTGAACATTTCCTACAATTTGAATTTAGTAGGCATCCATTTGATCCAAATCTCTACCTCAAGGAAAACGAGGTGGTTGGGGGGTGGGGGAATATTGTGATTATGTGTATATGTTGATGACTTGTTCATCATGGGAAGCTTAGAAAAAATGGTTGATGACTTGGTCATCATGGGAAGCTAAGAAAAAATGGTTGAGACAACCAAAAATGATTTGAAGAAGGCATTTGATATGATAGACCTCGAGCTATTACATCGTTGTCTTGGCTTAGAGGTATGGCAAACAAACTACCATATCTATCTCAAAGAACATATGCCAAGCCATTGCTTGAGAAGTTTAGAATGATGGATTACAAACCCATGGCTACACCCATGGAATTAGTATTGCAGTTATCTGTCTCTGATCCATCTCATTAGGTAAATGCACTTAACCTATACCAAACCAGATATCAGTTCTGCCAATTTTCTTTCAAGGTTCATACAAGAATCAAAGATGTCTCATTGGAAAGCAACAAAATGGGTACTGAAGTATATCCATCATACAATGCATCATGGTTTGGAATATAAAAAGTGTTGAGACATGGACCAGCTAGGACTCGAACCTGGGACCTTCCATACACTGCTGGAGTGCTCTACCACTGAGCCACTGGCCCCTCCTGGACCAGTCCATTGTCGGTCCGGGTGTGGCTTATTTCCAACATCAACACCCCCCCTTAAGCCACACCTCTCGTGTGCTTGGGGCTCCTAGCCTGGACATGGCTCTGATACCATGTTAAATTTCAAATCAGAGATGTAAGCAAACAAAAATGTTAACTGGGTGCTCATTTAACCACAGGGAACAACTCAGATCAGTTGCCTTCCCAACCGTAGACGATATCTTGTTATCTTCTCCCCCGAGCACATTTTCCTATGAACAGACCTACTTGTCTTGGTATGCTAACGACTCTTCTATTATTCGATCTGCTCTGCTATTTACTTGGACTGCTCTTGTATTCAAATGAATAATCGAATCATTGAGTGAATGAGGTCGCACGTCATATATATATACATGAGTGGTACCCTTTCACAAAGGGTCAGCCCTTAACAACATGACTCATGCATTAATTAATTAAATTCATTTCATATTTAATATATGAATTACTTCATCAAGGTCGGCTTATCTAGCAAATATAAAACATAGTGTATTAATAGCTTTGGGATATCTCCCACTGCTAACCACATACATCAAAAAAAAGAATGATCAATTCTTCTAAATAGGGAACACATGTAGATTATGCAGGATTTATTGATGATAGGAAACCTACGTCTAGAATATCATGTAGCAAGTGCAATAGTTTGTGAAGCGATTTGGCTACGTTGTTTACTAGAAGCATTGGAAGTACCTCAAAAGCAACCCACAATCCTGTATTTGGACAATCAAAGTGTTCTTAAGCTTGTTTGCAATCCAATGTTTCATGAACGAACCAAGCACATTGAAGTTAATTGCCACTTCATACAAAACATGTTCAATGTAACAATATTCAGCTCCAGTTCTGCTCTACTCAAGAACATGTTGACATATTCACCAAGCCCCTTGGATGCATGAAATTTGAAACATTTCAAGAATCTCTTATTATTAGCTTTAAAGGAAATGATTTAATAAGGGGGGAATGTTGGATTATTCCTTCATCATCCCCTATATTGTTAATTGTTTGTGTACTTGTTAATAGTTTGTTTTCATTCTGTTATTTGGTTTTCTTTTCTTGTGAATTCGTTCCACGAAACTAGTTATAATCCCAAGGTATTTATATGCATAATCTTATACAATCATTGACGCGTTGCATTCTTTTCAAATTATATTTTGCATTATAATCTTTGATATGGTGAAGGTAAAGATTCCGTATATCTCATCATTGTAGGCATAGAAGAACTATTGCATTGAATCATGCATGCATCCAACGGAAATAGAGTGCCAATGTGAACACCCCTACTAAATACCATAATCCCTTTCACCATCTCGTATCTTCCACTTCAGAAAACAATTGCACATCCAAATCCTTAAGTTTACTCATAGAAAGTAGGTTTTGTGAAGACCCCAAGTCCTCCCAAACGGTGATACTCTAAATCTCTGATGAAAATTACTGAAGTTTTGTTTTGGTTTTCTGAATTTTGTACTGTTTTTGTGCTTTTTTGATATAAAAGCAATGCAAATAAAAACATAGGAATACTCAAAACTGAAAACTAAATAGATATAGAAGGTAACAACTGCAGCAACCATATATACTCATTATTCATTTATTTTTGAAACCTTTACACACACATGCATGCCCAATAAAGGATGAACAGATTACTTTTGTACTTATGCTAGTAAAAAGCAGCCTCTAGATGGTTCGATACCCCCAAAATCTCGAATGCATTCCTTCAAAACTGATGCCAATGTCTTCCCTAAGGTCCAGCACCCTCTCTAGAATTTTCTTGGGATTTATTGTGCCCTCATTGATCAAAATTGCTCTCCAATCCTTAGCACCTCCCTTGCTGCAATTAATGGTTGCAAAAAGCAGGCTGTACAGCCTTGAAATATGTGCAAATAATCACCCAAACACAGACTTAAAATCCTCCTTATGCTAGAACCTTCAATCTGCTTGAAACCCTTATGAATTCTCACAAGTTTGGCACTATGTTGACCTCTGGATGAAGCCAATCAGATTAGCAATCTTTAGTTGATATTCCACAACCTCAGTATGCTGAACAATGAAGAATGAACGCTCTCCAAAGTCTAGAAATGATTGAAAATCTGCAGAAACCCTTGGTCTCTCACAAATCCCAATGCTCCCATAAAAGACAAAGTAAAAGTGCTCAATAGTAATGAGTTCGATTTCCCTTTGGCAGCCTTATGTAGTTCTTTCATGAAGTCGACCCTCTCCAAAAAGCTATTTAAAATAAAATCACTTAAATTCATATTTATTTGCACTTTGTAAACATTAAAAATAATGCCTAGGAGTTGTCGCCCAAGATATTAATTATAAACTGGTCCCCTTTTTATGATGAATTGACCCTCAAGTCATAAAGTGCAAATATAATGTTTTATAATTTAACATTAAAGTATTAATTATTATTAAAGTTACCTTTAATAATAATTAAACGTTATAACCTAGGCCAAACTCCTTATTTTATCAAACCAATTGAATATTGGGATCGACCATGCCAACCATAATACATTCAGGTGCCTTGCTATAAATAGTAACTCTGGACTCCCATGACCCCAAGGACTTACTATAAATAGTAAGTATGAGAAACTGAACCCTGAAACCTCTACAAAGGCCAAGCTTGCATCTACTGAACTCTGGAGAAGAAATAATCCATTCACTGACTAGGTCTCTGCCTCAAAGGACCCTCTATCCAATCCCATTAGCCTACGAGGGTCAACTGATAGGCTAATCTTGCTGATAATTGAAGTCTAACTAGGAGGGGACATTACAATTCGCCCTCCCTGAAATTGTTTGTTTTAGAATATCTTCATTCTCCCAGGTAACATCCTCTACTGGCAAATCCTTCCACTTAATTAGATATTCCCTGATGACCCGTCTACGCAACTACCTATCTCTGACATCCAAGATGGCCGTAGGTACTAAAATCAATTTTCCCTCATCATCCTAGGGTGGTAAAACTGCGGAAGGAACAACATGATGTCCTAATGCCTTCTTGAGGCACGACACATGAAAGACATTATGAACTCTGCTGTTTGTTGGGACTCTAACTCATAAGCCACCTCACCAACTCATCTAACAATCCTAAAAGGACCATAGTAACGTGGCTTGAGTTTCTCTGCACCACTCTTCCTGAGAGTGGATTGACAATAGGGCTGCAACATCAGATACACCATATCTCCTACCTCAAAGGATCGCTCAACTCACTTCTGATCTACATACTGCTTTTGCTGATTTTGTGCCTTCTGAATATTCTCCTTAAGAGCCCTCATAATGTCTTGGTTCTCATGTAAAAGATCCCTAGCGCTAGGCAATCTATTGTCACTCAATAATAAATCGAGAAAACTAGGCGCCTATTGTTGGTGTTGGAAATAAGCCACACCCGGACCGATGATGGATTGGTCCAAGAGGGGCCAGTAGTTCAGTGGTAGAGCACTCCAACAGTGTATGGAAGGTCCTAGGTTCGAGTCCTAGCTGGTCCATGTCTCAACATGGTATCAGAGCTAGGTCCAGGCTAGGAGTCCCAAGCACACGAGAGGTGTGGCTTAAGGGGGGGTGTTGGTGTTGGAAATAAGACACACCTGGACCGACGATGGACTGGTCCAATAGGGGCCAGTAGCTCAGTGGTAGAGCACTCCAGCAGCGTATGGAAGGTCCTAGGTTCGATCCCTAGCTGGTCCATGTCTCAACACCTATATCCATACAACGCCATGAATGGTGTAATCTGAATCGACATATGGTGAGTAGTGTTATAACAGTACTCACAGAGATAAATCCACTTCACCCAGACCTTTTGTTGCCCCACTATATAATTTCAGAGGTATCCTTTCACCCATTTGTTTACAATCTCCGTTTGGCCATTTGTCTGCCGGTGGTAGTTAGTGCTCTGAGTAAGCTTGGTTCCACAAAGTCTGAATAGTTCCTGCCATAAGTGACTCATGAACCGACTATCCCTGTTGCTAACAATACTTCGAGGTAAGCCATGCAACCTGAATACCTTGTGGAAGAACAACTCTGCTACCCATGTAGCTGAATATGTGGTTGTAATTGGAAAGAAGTGGCCATACTTAGTGAGCCGATCGACAACCACATATATGCAGCCTCTACCCTAGGCTTTCGGCAATCCCATAATGAAATCCATAAACAAGCATTCCCACTTCCTATCAGGAATTGGAAGTGGCTAGAGTAACCTTGTAGGATATGTATGCTCCTGTTTATTCTGCTAACAAACGGGGCACTCTCTCACATATCGAAGAACATTTGACTTTAAGACCTTTCCAAGTGAAATGCTCCCATACTTGCCTTTAAGTTTTAAAATATTCGGGATGTCTTGCCATGGCCACATTATGAAAGTTCCTCAACACTCTATTCTTCATCTCTAATCCCGGGGTCAAGAAAACTCATCCCTTGTAAATGATAAGATCATTTACAACCGTGTATCTGTTGTTTTGTACTTAACCCTCAACAATGCAGAAAGCCCAAGTGTCTTTGGTGTACGTTGCTATGATTAGATGTCTCCAATCCTCTGAAATCTCAATCATGGAGCTCAAATGACGTTGGCGAGATAAAGCATCAACAACAACGTTTTGTGTCCCTTTGACATAGACAATGTCAAAGTCATATGATTGCAGCTTACTAACCCACTTTTGCTGACGATCATTGAGATCTCGTCTTAGGAAATGTCTTAGGTTGTTATGATTAGTCTTAATGCTGAATTTACTGCCAACAAGGTATTGCTTGAATTTGGCCAACGCATGCATGATGGCCAACATCTCCTTGTCATATATACTAAAGCTCCTTTCAGGCCCTCTAAGCTTCCTGCTTTCAAACGCGATAGGGTGCTTATCCTACATAAGCATTGCACCAACACCCTCACCTGAGGCATCACACTGTAGCTCAAAGGGCTTAGAGAAATCAATTTATGTGAGGATTGGACATGTAGTCATCAAATGACTAAATTCCTCAAAACAGTCTTGTGCCTCAGGAGTCCAAATGAACGCCCCTTTTTTCATCAAATCTGTAAGTGGTGCTGCATGCCGGGAATAACCACTGACTAATCTGTGGTAAAAACCACACAAACCCAAAAATCTGTGGAGCTGAGTGAGGTTCTTTGGAGTAGGCCACTCAGTGATAGCTCGTACCTTATCAGGATCCATTTGCACATCCTCTGCATTGATAATATGGCCCAAATGCAACTCCGTCATGCCCAAATCACATTTGGATTCCTTGGCATACAAGGACTCCCTATCAAGAATACCCAACATTATATCCAAAGGGGCAAGGTGCTCCTCCCACGTTTTGCTGTACACCAAAATGTCATCGAAAAAGACACAAACTTCTTCAACTGTGGCTGAAAGACCCTGTTCAGAGTAGCCTGGAATGTAGTAGGGGCATTGGTTAGCCCAAATGGCATAACCACAAACTTGAAATGGCCACAATGGCATCTAAATGTTGTCTTTTCAATGTCCTGCTCTCTAACTCTGATCTGGTGATAACCCGATCTCAAATCTATTTTTGAAAAGTAGCAAGCACCGTGAAGCTCATCAATCAACTCGTCAATCCGAGGATGGGATATCTGTTCTTAATTGTCCTGTTATTCAGGACCCTGTAATTGATGCACATCCGAAGGGTACCATCCTTTTTCTTCACCAAAAGTACTGATGAAGCAAAAGGGTATTTGCTAGGCCCGATGTGCCTCATAGCAAGTAGCTCCTTAATTGTCTTTTCAATTTTATCTTTCAGCCGCTTCGAGTGTCTGTAAGGAGTGATCATTATTGGTTTGCCACCCTCCTCCAATTCTATTATTTGCTCAATCGCTGTCAGGAGGTCTACAGGGTGGAATGTCATTGAACACCTTAGCATACTTAATTCTCAACTCCTGTATATCCGAATGATAAACTGGTTTTTGCTGTCCCTCTTGTGATGGCATCAACATACACTCTGCTGCCCACTCAACCATGTCGTGGCACATAAGTCTCTTCATCGTCCTAAATGATATCATTCTGAAACTACTATCTCTGATGGCTTTCAACACATGAGTCTTCCCATCCACCTTAAATCTCATCTCCATCTCATGAAGGTTAAGGGTAAACTCTCCTATGTCATGAAGCCATCTCATTACAAAAATCACATCAGTGTCTCCCATAGTTATTACATAAAATCTGCCTTGAACTCATAATTATTCAAATGCAAAGGAAGACCTGAAATCATCCTGTCACACTTAAGAGTGTAACCATCTGCAACCCTCACCCTTATACCTTCAAATTCCTCAGTTTGAATCTCACGCCTCTCAACCAGTCTAGCATCAATAAAGTTATGCGTGGCACCTGTATCTTGAATGAGCCTTGTTGCTGTATGCTAGTGAGGCATGCCTCCTATAGCTTTACTTTCGCTTCATGTACACCCATATTTTCTAACTTTTCAGGCTCACATTCAAACCTTTTTGGCTCGGATTCCTCTTGATCAGTTTGCTGGTCTAAATTTTCAGATTCAGAATCCTCATAGAATGCCCACATTACTCGGTTGGCCTTGCCCTTATACCTCAGCGGACAGTCATGGTTTGCATCATAGGGGTCCTTGTAGTAGAAACACAACTTCTTACGCAAATCATTAAGTGTTTCTCGATCTAGAGGTGCTGTGGATTTCCCTTTAGAATCCCCTTTAAAATCTGATTTTTCTGGCTTCTTGGGGGAAGACTTGCTGTCCTTTTATGAAGAAGATCCTTTGGACAAGAACTTGCTTTGTGGGGCTGCAAGTTCCATACTTCTAGCTTTTTTCATTGCCTCCTGCAGTGTCAGTGGGTCAAAAGTTTTTATCCACCCCCTCAAAGGTTCCAATAGGCCCTCAATAAACAACACAACTAATCTCCACTCTGAAATGTTGGGAACCATAACTGATAGCCTCTGGAAATCAGCAATGTAACTCTCCATACTCCCAATCTGCTTAAGCTGAGCTAGATTTCTAAAATATGACTTCGGATCTTTCTTATTGAAGCGTTTAATCAACCTATTAGTGAACTCCTGATATGAGGTAATGAAGTTATGTTGCAAGGTAACCATCCCATTGTGCCACCAATCATGAGCCACCCCATCCAAGTGCAATGTTGCAAACTTGATTGCATCCCCTTCCGTCATAGGCCAAAGATTAAAGTAAGTGTCCAACTTATAAATCCATGATCGTGTTGTGACCTTCCCGCTGCGATCAAACGTTGGTAAGGTGAGTTTACTGGTAGCCTATTCCAGGTCCTTGTTTTGATTCCGCGACCTTCTATCTTGCCTTGCCCTATTGTGCTCCCTCCTTTGACTCGTGTATCGGTCAAAGTTTAAATGTTCCTTTGCTTCCGGGGTAAGTAAATTCCATTCATCATGCATTGTCATGACATTAACAGCAAATGGGCCATCTTCCTCCTCCCCAATACTTTCTTCTTCTAGTTCATTCCTCAAGAAGGTGGGCCGTATAGGCCTATTAGTGGTGCGAGTAGGTGCTCTCTGTGCCCTGGGAGTCCCAATCACAGTCCTATTGTCATCTTGCTCATGATTTTGTCTTCTGGGATTATTTAACTACTGTATGGCTGTGGTGGGTTGCTGTAATGTATCAGCTACATGTTGCTGTCCATCCTATAAACCTCTCAAGGTTTCTTTCACTTCGCTGACTTCATCCTGTGGTGGACTATTTTCCCTTCTATCACCCATACCTGCAACCTGTCCAGTATTCCTAGAAGATGACTCCTGATGAGTACCAAATAAATCTAGATACTGTCTTTCCCATAGGTACCTGTGGAGGTTGCCAAGTTTTTCAGGATTACCTCTGATAATATCTTCTCTCCCTATCACTTGGTTGAATTAACAATCTGATTTAAACCCAAAGGATGGTAGTAAACCGCTCTGATACCACTGTGAAGACCCCAAGTCCTCCCAAATGGTGATACTCTAAATCTTTGATGAAAACTATTGAAGTTTTGTTTTGGTTTTCTGAATTTTGTACTGTTTTTGTGTTTTTTTGATATAAAAGCAATGCAAATAAAAACATAGGAATACTCAAAACTGAAAACTAAATAGACCCATGGTTTTCCCCCACTCAAAATCTTGATGGGAGATGAATTTCCCCCAAATTTCCGATGGACCCTGTTTTTCCTCCATTCAAGTTCCTTATGGAGGGCGATTTTCCACTAGGAGGCCAAAATTTTGACTGTGGGAAATTATCCCGATGATCCATGTTTTTCCCGTGGAATGTAGATGAATTTGATGCGGATGAAATTTCCTATCCTAATGAAGATCAATTTTCCCCACGACAGTTTGTGAACAAGTTTGATGGATTTTTATGTAGATGATTGTCCTGATGTGTGGGAATTTCCCGAAGTGTGTTTTTGATGAATTTTTGATCTAGAAAATCATCCAGATAGAGGTCGATTTTCCCTAGGAGGAGGCAATTAAGGTAATTGATGATGATTTTTCATCTGGATTTTTATCCAGATCTGGGGTGATTTTCCCCAATTGGCTCAATTTTGGTGAAAGTGAATTAAATTTGATAAAGTGGGCCCAAATTTAATTGTTTTTTTTTGACAAACGATTATTTAATAATCAAAAACAATTATTTAATGATTTGCAATAGTTATTAATGATTAAATATTGTTTTAATGCAAATCGATTTTCCCCAGGCAAGTTTAAAAGGGCAAAGTTTTATCCCACATTGCTTGTGTGGTTAGTTGACAAGGTGAAAACTAGTTTAAAAGAGTTTGCCCAACATTAAAATAATAGTATAAATGCTGATTGTGACAGTTAAGTGGCAGATTGAAGGCAAGTTAGTGGTTTACCAATTAGGCGATTTTAACGAAGTGTCCATTGGACACCATTCTTGAGTTGGAGTTGCAGATTGGAGGATAATTTCACCTAGGTGCTGCCATTGGAGGAGGCTACAACAAGTTGTCAATTTTGAGAGGTGGCGCCACCATTGGAGAGATCACGATTTTGATAGATGGTGCAAATTTCAGACTTTGGGGTGATTTTAGATGATATTGCTAAACACCATTGATGCTAAGGGGCTGTCATTTTATTCAGATAAGAGCTGGGCACCATTGCTGGAAGTTACTTTGACCTCATGGTTGGCTGGAAACACCATTTTCAAACTTCATTTTTAATTTACCAACCATTCAACACTTAGGCGATTCGATTGAAGGGTCATTTTGGAGCATTTTCTGAGGTTCACCATTGCTGCTATAAGTTTGAAACTCCATTGTTGCAGGCTGTCCTCAGACTAACTTCCATTTCCAGCTCCTCCACACTTGGGCAATTTCACTGGTGCACTCATTTTGGCGAGTTTTGAGGGGCAAAATAATTCAGATGCAGGCATGTGACATGGTTGTGACCTCTTCCAGCCACTGATTTTGATCATTTTCAGAGTGTCAGACATTGGAGGCCATTTTCAGACTTTTAGAGGGTGTATTGAGACTTGAGAATAAAAAAATCAGACTTTTATTACAACTTTGATATAAAAATCAGTCACTTTCTGAGTGTTTTCAGTCCTCTAAATGACATTTCCGGGCCTCAGTATACAATTTTGGGCTCCAGATACTTGATTTTCTGAGAACAGGGGTGTCTTCAGACTTATTTATTGCAATCAGACTTATTCGAAGTCTGAAAATCAGGTTTTCTAGAGGTGAATTTTTCAGATTTCAATCCAGACCTTCACTTTTCTAGAATTGGTGTTACAATTTTCTCTTCAGAACCTAAGTTAAATTGATTGGTTACCTATCACAAGTTGGGACAAATGTTGGGAACAAACTCCCTATGAGGTTAGAATTTCCACTCCATCCAATGGTGATCAAATTAAACAAAATTTCAAAGGACAATGAGTCCGGATGAGGGTCAGATTTCCACTTGAGTATGAAATTGCAAAGGAAGGAATAAATCAATTCAAATGAAGAGTTGTCCAGATAGGCATCAAATTTCCACTGAGTGAAGGAATGGACAAGGATAATGCGGATGTTTTGAGAATTGATCCGCACATATGTGGATGGATTTCCCACCAAGGTTGAAATCAAGTTTATCCCATTGGTGTTTAAGTTAGTATTTGTTTGTTTTGCAGGTTCACTACAAGGAAGGAAAGCACGATGATCAAGGCTTAAGGTGAAGGAGGATGCATATTGCAAGGAAACTCAAACAATGCGGATAGGGAAGATCAACACTTCAAAGATTGAAAGCGGACTTCAAGACAAGCATTTCCGGAGGGAAAGATGTGGACCAGATCAAACATGAAGAAGATTTCACCTTGATGGTGAACAAATGAAGGAAGGCAAGTTCAAGACATATGCACAAAGGATTTCACTTCAAGAAATCAGGAACTACATCAAGGAATTTCAAAGTCATACAACGTTCATTCAAGGAGGAAATAGTCCAAGGAATTCTCTAACATAAGGATGAAATGCAAAGTATCACAAGGAATTCTAAACATCATGAAGAATGTTCAAGGATAGATGATCAAGTCTACAATGCAAGCTGAGGTGGCATCCCAATCACCATTCGTTCAATCAAAGGGTACCAGATCAACATTCATTCAAGGCAGAGTTCCCAAACTCGCCGCGAGTCAGGTGAGTTCGCCGAGTTGGCGAGTTGAGCCAAGCTCGGCGAGTTTTGCTGACTCAGGACTCGGACTCGGCGAGTTTTGCTGACTCGGGACTCGAACTCGGCGAGTTTTGACCATAACTCGCCTAACTCGCGAGTCAGGCGAGTTATGGCAAAACTCGCCGAGTCCAAGCTCCAAAACTCGGCCACCACAGGTCAATGTTTTGACTTGTTTGACAAGTTAGTATCTTCGTCAGGATTCATATATGGAATATAACATTTAAGTATAAGTGACATTTCCTTATGTCTTTTCTCTTTCTTATACTTTAAGTTATATTCCATATATATTGTCAGGATGTTTGAGAGTGGTTTCGGACCTCCATGAGTTATAATGCAAAATCTAGTTTTTGGAGGATCCTTCAAATTTCCAGACTTAGTCAAATTTCAGGCCATTTCAGGATCAGGATGACATTCCAGACTTTTAAGGCGAGTTCACTCTGACCATGATGTAAGGGATGGGACCTAGGAGGACACTATGCATTCAACCAAGGTTTGATTTAGCAACTTGAAGCGTGACCAGATAGTACACAAAAACCCTAGGAATGATCTAAATAACCCCTAATCACTCAACTGACCTAACCTCCTTCACTCCACCTTGAGGAGATCCACCTGATTGGATGACCTTTGAGAAACTCAATCCCTTCAATGCAAAGGCTAAGACACTAAAACGACCAACAACAAAACTAAAAGAGCTAACCCTAGAAAGCAAAAAGTGGGGGTCTTCATTTGCAATGGGGCGATGTGTGAGTACCTCACAACAGGGATGTTTCTTAAAATTTTGAAAAAAGGGGGTGAGTTGGGGATATTTCCTACCTATCCCCACATACCAAAAAATCCGCCCATGGGGCACAAGGTTATTTTTGGCAAGGGACATATCTCTGAGGAGCATATTTCAAACCCTTCTGGCCTCACAATTCCCCCTTCCATCCAACATATATATAGCCTAAAAACTAAGAGGTCCAAGAAAGACCAAGGTCAACTATAGTCCCAAGGTAAAACCTAAGTTCAAAAAGCACACTATTTAATGCTACCATACACAAGCATTCCTTACAGTTTCCAAGTGAAGATGTTCATGATGTCTCATGTTGGTGCTCCCAAAATTTCAATTTGGCCAAAGAAAATACTAAACAAAAGCCCCAAACAAGTAGATACTCTACCAGCATGCCTTTCATGGCATAACAAGCTAGCACACATTATAATTGGGCTTTATTCAATAATGGGTGCATGAAACAAGTTTTAAATTGTTAAAAATCTCTTAATTTCAAGGTTTTTTTAATTTTGCCGAGTCATTGCTGAGTCGTTGCCGAGTCATAGCCGAGTCACGAGTCGAGTCGGCCTTGCCGAGTCCGAGTCTGGGAACTTTGATTCAAGGAGGGAATAAGTGACACATGGCGCTACATCAAATATCATTTGTCTTACCTACCCTCATCTCTCATTGGTCAATGCAATAATGGTTGTAACAAACCCTAATTAGGGTTTTATCTTTTAATCTTGGCCATTGTTCTTGAATTGATTTGAGCCATTCATTTCTTTTGAGGTTCTATATAAACCCCAGTGCCTCTCATTTGTTAGGGAGAGATTTTTGAGAATTGTCGGTTATATGCTACAGATTTGAATACAAGTCATTGTTCGAATTGATGGTGATTTTGTTTAAGTGTTGCATGCATTTGTGGTTCTCATTGCCTCCAAATTAGATTAGAATTTTCTTTCAATTATTGTTAGATTGAATGAGAGAATTTGTTGAATGCATTTGTGTGGAATCCATTTAGTCCACACCACTAGCCTCTTGTTGATTGTAAGTGTGCCTTGCGTGGTCAATTGGAATTTTATATGAACTTAACTTCAATTGTTATACGTCCACTGTTATGCATTAACTTGAATGATATCAATGTTTGATGGTAATGATTTGAAAATCTTTGACATACACCTTAGATGATTGCACTAAGCTTGTGTCAAATTGTTCGAATTGATGGTGAGACCTTGCCTAGTAGGATTCCAATGAATCGTTCACCCTTTTCTTGCATTCTAGGCTTTGGAATAGAATTCGTAAACCCTATTCCCTTTTGCCTTTTTAAGAAATCTTTGTTAGAATAGAACCAAGAACTTCATTGCAAAATCTTAAGCCATCGGCATACCTATTCCAAATCCAAATCCATGAAAGATTTCCCAATTGAGCAACTACGTAAGTCTTCTTGTGATTCCAGCATTATCACATCAAACCATTGAGCTTATCCACGAGTCAAGACCTGACATTTCATAACCTTGGAGTTGCCTCATTTGATCGCAAAGCATAGCATTTGAGAGACTTTGTTCAAGAGAGGATAAGATACCTTGGTATTTTATTTTGTGTGCGAATGTGCATAAAACCCACATCAACAATACTGAAACTTGAATGTCCATCTGTAGAGTCTCCTGCATTGGAGAACATGTGTCTTAATATTCATAGAATAAGATTTATTTGAAACCAAAAGAGTTTCTGTTATCTTGAACCCCTCTGCTATCTCTTGTACAGGGTGAGTGAAATGATTCACAGGTCTCTTGGAAGGTGACAAAGCAGAATCTCTCAGTTATGCAATTCTGGACACTACGGGTTCTTATCAGAGAATTCAGATTTGCAGGATTCTTAAATCTGCACATGAATTTAAAAAGGGAATACTGTAAAGAAAGCCAAGTTATTCTTTTGTGATTGTTTAGTTTTGTATTTCTTATTCTTGTGGTTGTTGGCAAGAATGAAGTAGGTTAGATTAGATGGTATGGTGAGCTTTGCTAGTTACGTTTTATCAAGGTGTTTAGTCACTTTGTAAGAAATTTCATTGGAGTCAAATTCCTTGTTTCTTTCAGTCTCAAGATAGTAGGGAATCCTTGGTAAGCTAGCCATTGGCAGCTTTATGATCAAGATTCATTTACCATCAACAAGAACACATAATTGTGTGGTTTGATTAGCTGAAGACAATATATCCTCTATAATGTTGACTGTCTGCAAAAAGTTATTTATTCACCTAGAATGTTGAAGAGCGTTTGTCACCACCAACCACCCATTTGAGACTTCTCACACTCTATTTGCAAGTCACATTGTGGGGTGTTATTTTCCAGATCAGATATGCATAATAAGCAGAAAATCAAAACACAGAACAGAAGACACATCAATTTATCCTGGGAAAAACCCTTCTACTCAAGGGAAAAACCCAGCATCAAATCAATCACTTATAGATCAGATACAGTAGTGCAGAAGAAGCACTCCAGAATCAGGTCTAGAAAGGCAGAATATAACAAAATTGTCCAGCACTGTACATAGTGTGAAATTCTTAGTAACAAAGAATAATCGAATCTCCTTCTTGAATGCGAACTTCCTACTGCAGATCAGGAAATCGAACAGTCTTCAATTGAAAATTAATGAATGAGGAAACTCTTTTTCCAATATATACATGCCTAGGCGTTGCTCTCCTCTTGAGCCGACCTAAAAATTTAATATTTTGTTAATAATAATTAGGCCGACTAGCCTTATGAATTGATTATTTTGGGAAATACCTCCCGCAGCTACTCAACAACACTAACATGGGCATGTAGCATGGTGTTAACCTTCAGGTCATAAAGTTGCAAACATCAATATTATAAAATGTCGACCTATTTTTAAACTTCACACTCCAGAAAAATTGGAAAGTTTAAAGTTTGTAGCTTTGTCAGATTTCAAGCACACTGCTTTAAGTCCGTATTTCACCTTTTTTGGTTGAAATCTGGCAGCACTGTTCTCACTTTGCAATTTTTTTTCCTGCAGCATTCAACATTGTTTGAGGTTTCTGGAGTCAATTGCATTTTTGAATTGATTGGCTTCTTCCTTAAATACTCCCTGAACAAATCAAGGCTCCCATTTGTAACTCTCTCAATCTCCATTAGTAGTTCCGACACCTGATGCCAACATTTATCTACGGCTATTCTTATTGGTGGAGGAGTATGGCTCAGGTGTTAAAGTTGTGTGAAGATACATCCACTTCAAGATTGAAGTCTGGTAATAAACTATTGGTTTTAATCATTGAAGAGTTAAAATCATGAGAACGATTTAATGGGTACTTCAGTCTGTAACACTAACACAATTCAATGGGGACTTCAACTTGTAATTGGGTGCCTGCGTATTGTTTTTAGGAGGACGGAGGCTATTTCTAATATTATATTTCTAATCTGTAACTTCTTTTGCGAAGCTGATTGGTAGGAGTTGAACTACTATAATAGGTCATATGCATTATTTAGGATAAAAATGCAGATGTTGGATATAGAGGTGGTCTCACTGCTTGGAGGATTGTTAGCAGCTTTGTGGGGTTGGCTAACCAAATGCTGTAGTAGTTATTTTTGACCTTTCCCACGTCCTTTTAACTTTTGTATGAGTTTTTTGCATCTGGTGAAGAGTTTTTTTGTACCCTTAAATTTAATTAAGTTTTTTAAAATATCTCTCTTTCCTGCTGACTGTTAACATTTTATGGTTTTATGTTCATGTCCACAAAAATGATGTCAACTTACAAAATCTCCATCAAGATTGAATGGAAAATGTCGATAACTTGGATTTACGATGTACTTCGCATCCTATAACAGTATCAATCCTGTCAATAGGCACCACAATCCTATATATTTGCTTGCAGCACAACTTGTGATTTGACGCTATGCTACCATCCTGAAAATGTTCCGACATCTCTCAAGACTTTGCTTAAATATTGCCTTGTCCCTCATCCTTAGTTGATATCACAGCTTTTGCAAACATCTAGAAATGTTCCCCAGTTGCCAATTCCCCAAAACGGCATGCTTGAAATGGTAGATTTGTGTCTGTGCTTCTATACAATGTATCTTATAAATGCTTTGCTCTAGTTGCTTAAGTTATTTTTTTGTATGCAGAATTGAAGCTTGATAAAGCACACGAGGGAGCCACATTAGAGCTTCCATCTGAAGAAAAACTCTCGAAGGCTACTTGAATAAATTATTCAAGATGGAGTTGAATACTTTGGACTCTGGAAAATCAATACTATCCCTATTCCATACCGTTAAATCACAATCCAGTTGAGTCACATCGTAGGACATTCAAGCTTATTTTCTAATCAAAATAATATAGATGAGGTGTACCATGTCATGGATTTGCTTACTATTTGATCAGCTTTGGAATTATTAAATCACTTTTTCTCACCGGAATTTATTACGCAGTATTGTGTTAAACACCTCAGGGAATAGATGAACAAGATTTTTTGACTTGCTCAATTGATCTGCTGCAAGATTGGCCAAACTTGATAACAATTCTAAATGCCCATCACCATTGCTATTTGCTGCCCTCATTTATTAATATATTCTTTTATGATCCAAATATAGTTGTTGTGTTTGAGTGTAGATCTTTGGTTCAGATGCAAGTGACATGGTTTTATTGCAGAACCATCCAAAATAGTTATTCTATATTTATAAACCTTCTCTATTCTCTACATAAGCTTTATGCTTAAGATGTAGAGCATAAGCAACACATTTTTACGAAACATAGAGCTATAGTGGAAGTCTGAACCTCTAATCTCTTTGGTATAATATTTATTTCGTTTATTACTTATGCACCTTCAAATTGTTGTCAATGATAATAAGAATGAATAAGCAAATCAATAGAAGTTGACCTCTTGGTAAGCATCTGTAGACGGTTAGCATAAAAAATTGGTCTTAAAATCATAGTAGTGTTACATTAACATGACATTGACATAAGTGTAATGTAATTTAATTAGATGGGTTTAAAATGAGAACAAAGAGGGGAAAGAATAACACATTTGAATTCAAACCCTAAGCCCTAAAAAATGTTTTTTCTTGAGAATAATTAAAAAAACATATTTGATTGGGTTAGAGCCGTGCTAATTTGACTTTGTGAGGCATTGAATAAATTTGGCTTATCATGTTTTATTCCTTTTCTTGTTTCAATTCTTAAATAGTTGGCTTATTTAAATAGATTGTAGTTATTAGGCATTCCAAACAGGGAAAATAGAATATGGTTGTAAGTGCCATTTAAGATGCATGATATTACTTTTTCTTTGATAAAGAGTAAAAGTGGGGTTTTGAAGGGCCCAAAACGTTTTATGACTAGAATAATAGAGAAGTCAAATTGACATCAGCCACACCACAATAAGGCACAAGCAACACTTGGATTTGTAATCCAACGACAAACATGCAACAACTCAAAACAGGGACCAGCAAAAATAAATATGGACTAAATTTTAGGAAGAGACTAAGATCAACTAGCTCAAGGCAACTTTAAGCCAAAGTGTATAAGGGAGCTTTGGACCCTAAATTAGAGGTGTTCATCAACTCAATAATTCAAAATTTCTTCTTGGCTATTCTCTCATTTCTTAAGCCATATTATAATCAAAGGGAAACAAGTGGTTATTAGTAGGCCTTTACTAAAAATTCATCCTCTTTTTTTTTGAGTAGTTTGGTGGTCAGCAAATTATTTTGGTTGCGTATTTTTCTTTGCAGAACTAGGAGATGTGTTGTGGATATGAAATTCACCTTATTCTTGGTTTGTGGCCTCCAGTGTTAATTTTGGTGTTGGTTAGAAGATCTCGTAGACCGTTTTTCTTGTATAACAGTGTTTTGTTGTAGTAGCGTGTGAAGATTTGTTGTGCGGATCGTAAAGAGTAATTTTGATGATTTTGTGTGTTCGAGGTTGGAGAGTCGATATGGGAAGCATGTGGACATCTTATTTTGGTCAGCTTAGCTACTTTTGGATCAGTTTAAGCTGACTTGGGTTACACATTTCATGTTGCATGTTATGCGGTTTTTAGGCTGACATGGAATTGATCTAATTTGATGGTGCAAATATATTAATTTGATTTATATGATCATTTGGTGAGTGGTTGGTGTTGTAGAAAGTAGGTATGAGCGATTGTGCGTAGTTTCACATGCATGATTGAGAGATTTGTGCTTTGGTAAGTGACAGAGCAGAGCAGAACAGAGCAAAGAGACAGATAAGTGGCATAAGACTATTTGTGCTTAACCAGAACCTCATTTTGGCATTTGTAGATGCTATTCATCAGTTCACTCAATCAGTTATCTTTTGTAATCTCTTGTAAGATAGTGAGCCTTCCTCCGGGTTGTAGCCTTTTGTTATTGAGCAGTGAGCTTTAGGAAATGTGCCTGAATGCATGTTCATTCCCCTTGTAATATTATTATACTCCTGATCATAGTATTATAATATTGTGGGTCTCAATCCCACCATGGTTTTTCTCTTAATCGGGTTTCCATGTAAAAATCTTGGTGTTATGGTGTTGATGATCTTGGCTTGGATTTTCTGCATTTACTTTATTTCATTTGCATAAGCGGTTGCATTATCAAATTATTAAAGATTGAATTTTCTAAACAATGATTCCCCCCCTCTCAGTGTTCCCTTTTAATTCCAATAATGGGTATTAGAGCCTAGTTTCTCTGAAGGAGACTAACAACTTGAGGGACATCTGTGAAGGTGTCTTAATGGATTCAAGTGGTCTAAGTAACAACTACTTGTTGCATTTGATGACATTGATCAGTCCAAAGCTAAAGTCCAGGAATTGAAGACAAATCTAAAGGATGCTGAAGATTTCATTCAGACATTGAAGGAGCAATTGAATAATTCCAAGGAAAAGAGAAAATAGCTTGTTGATAAGCTTCAGGAGAAAGAAAGTCAAAGCATTGATGAAGAAGCCCTAAAAGAGAAGACAAAAAAATGTGACAGACTTGCAAAAGTTAATGCACTTCGGAAAAATGAGATGGAAGCCATTATGATGAAACTGACAAAGGAGATTGAAAATCGAAAGAAGAATAAGGAAAGCTTGACTCAGTCAATAAACGATAGATCTGATGAGTGTTGCAGACTAAATCATGAAAATGACATGCTGAAGCTTGAATTGATGCAATCCAAAAATAATGAACAAGAGCTTGACATACAAATCATAATTCTGAGAGATGAACTTACCACTGCTAATGAGTACAAAGAAAAATTCAATGCTAGCTCGGCCAAGATGAATGAAATACTACAAAGTTAGAAGAATAAAGATGATATGGGAGGACTTGGATTTGAGAAGGGAGAAAGCTCTAGATTTGGTCAAAGCAATCAGCAGAAGAACAAGAGACCTCTGGTAAAACAACCTGATGCTTATATATTCAATGGTAAATGCGTTGTTTGTAATAAATTTGGTCATATGGCAAGTCGATGCAGAAATAGAACAAATCAGAATAATTTATCATTCACCGGTCAATGTTTCAATTGCAATAAATATGGTCACAAGTCAGTTGAATGCAGAAGTATGGTAAATAGGAGGAATGTAAGATGTTATGCTTGTAGAAGATTTGGACATATTGCTAACCAATACAGATCAAAGGGAAATCAAAGTAATTTCAGGCCTTATCAAGGAAACAACATTACTTGCTATGCTTGCAACAATTCTAGTCACATTGCAAAATACTGTAGAAGCAAGAATGTAAACAAGAATGCTCCGATAGACAAGAAAAAATCTGATGATAAGGGAAAAATGAAGGTTTAAGAAATCAAAGAGCAGTACAAGAAGAAATGGGTCAAAAAGAGTGTTTCTGAGGCAGGAGATGGGTCCGCACTTGATTTTGGTGCTGAAACCTTATCCAGTAACTAAGCTAAGGCATTTGGCCTTGGGGGAAGTTTTTATGAAAATATTTGAAACCCTTGTCTAAGATCTGAGCCCGATTCCGACAGGTTACAGAGGTATATATGATGATTGCAAGTATCTATGATGAATTTCCAAAAGAATTTGTAAGTCTGCAAAAGATCCTTGTGAAATCAAGGGTATTCGGAAATATTAGGGTTAAGAGCATTTACTGCAGTCAAATTTTAGGTTTGCTAAGGATAAAAGGTGAGTTAATAATTCATTTCTCACCTTGCATCCGAAGCGGAAGAACATAAAAATGCAGTGAAGGAGAACTTGTAGAGATTCCAAAGCGATATCCAGATTTGGTGTGCGATCTTGAGTCGGTTGAAAGGTATTTAAATGTGAAACCCTTCTTTTTGATTGAATCTTGAAAATGGCTACTTCTGGTACTGGAAATCCTTTAGTTGTTGAAATCACTGAGCGTGCGTGTTCAAACTTCAAGAATCATCCATTCATTTTGATGGAAGATGATCCTGAGAGCGCATTTTCATCCGTGCCATGTGGACTGCTGTATATAGAGGATATTAGGGTATATACGTACTGTCCTATTGAGGAATTGGATAGCACACAACTATTGAATTTGTACAACAATCAGCTAGGAGATAAGAATTCAATACTGAAACCAAAATTTCAAGATTTGGAGAGCAAGGGTTTTGCGTAGTTTGTTGAACACAATGTACCTCTGAGAGGGGGGTGAATCAGTGGTTCCTAAAAACCTTTTCTTTTTAAACCAAACTTTGAGTACTGGTTAACAACTTAAACACTAAGAAATCAAATCGGTAAGATATGAGAGGATATCAAAAGAAGCAAACACACAAATGCATAACCCACAACACCAGATGTATGAGGAAACCCTAGATGGGAAAAACCTCTGTGAGAAACGTTGCTGGAGTCTACTGCTCCAATCCAACCTCACAATGAAACAACAGGGTGCAATGATTTAGGACACTAACCCAAGGAGCACCAACCCCTGCACCAAGCACCAACTCGGTGTACAATGAAACACAATTTTAATGCAATCACAACACCTAGTTGCAAATGAGTTCTCCAACACCTGATCAACTGATGTTTGCCGGTTATCACCTTCGTCTCTTTCACCGGTCCTTCTACTGCCGGTTATCAGATTGCTCTCTTTGATTACTTTTCATTTACTTTCTTCCTTTCTTCTGTTTCTCAGATCCTCACCCTACACAGTACCACACTTGGATGCCTTCCTAATCATTCAATCTCTACCAGTACACTTGACTACTAAGACTATAATAGTTCACTGGTTACTCTGTCTCTGTTGGTTAGAACCTCTCACCAGTTTAGCCTGCTAACTCCACTAACTTTTTGTGAAAGGAACTCTCAGATAGATAGTCTCTCTTCTTTCTCAAGCTCTCTTTTCTCTCGCAACTCTCATTTACTAGCAATCTCTTCAGTCTCGAGCTCACATATTTATATTTGAGGGTTCCCGCCAAAGACAACATTCAAATGGTGGCGTGATAGGGTTTTCCTCTACCAACTCAATCTGTATCAAATTTGATTGGATATGTTTTCCTGGAATGATGATCTACACCATATCAAACAAGACTGCCATATCCTTGCTTTTCAATGCACGTTTTCTATTTTTAGATGTCCGCAACATGCTTTTCGACGTTACTCTTTCAATCACCTTTAATGGCTCGACTGTTTCCTTCAGCCAACGAGTACAAGGATCAGATCGTCTTGCAAGATCAGTTCAATCACCTTGCCATTCTATCTCCCTCGAGCCACAACATCTCGCCATCATCCCATGATTTGCGGGTATTTCATTAATGACGACCTACTTGTCAACTATCACGTCAATGAACACTTCACCGACTTCTGTGTGCTCGCCACTTGGTGTCCACCTAACATCCTTGTCGACATCCACCTATGCTCAGACTGCAAAGTCGGTTTGACATCCTTCACCAACCAAGACTCACCATTGGTTCGACTCACATTACCAGTATAACCTAATTTCACTGGTGGACCTTCATACCTACTAAAATTTCCTCTGTCAGTGGATCAACTTGGCCTTCAATCAAACGTGTTGGTTCATCCACTAAGTCTATTTACCGACTGCTTTATACTTCTCTCTATATACTGGTGATCACATCCCTCTATTCTTCTTTGCTTCTTTGCTTGCTCACCGGTGGTCTTGCTTTATCGGTAGATGCTGCACTTCGTGTGTATTGGTAACATACCTTTTCTGTCTACTTACACACTCCATCCTTCATACCGGTTGACATCATTAGTTAGTTCACCCATCTCGGTCACCACTACTTACTCACCGGTGACCATTCCATGTCGGTTGACATTAATGACAACATAATGCCAACAATCTCCCTCTTTGGCATTGATGTCAACACACTCTGTTCCTTCACCCGTCTATTGGACCATTCTCCCCCTTTGATAACAATGATAAAGGGTCGGGACATCCCTCCATCTAATTCATTTTCCACTGGTTATACAGTGTATTCTCCCCCTTTGTCCAACATATGGTCCAAGAGATAGGAGATTTTATAATGAACTCCCCCTGTATCATAGATCTTCATACACATTTAAGTGCATGAAGTAGGTGACACCACTCCTAACGTGTGTCTCAGATACTTAAATGTATTTACCGATAGAGGCTTGGTGAAGATATCATCCACTTGTTCGCCTGTAGGGACGTACTCTACCTTGACTTCCTGATCTACCACCTTCTCCCTGAGAAAATGATATTTGATGGCAATATGCTTTGTCCTTGATTGCATAACTACATTTTGTGATATGTTAATTGCAGTAGAATTGTCACACTGGATGGAAATGGGGTCAAACAACATTACCTGAATATCCTTGAGGGTCTGCTTCATCCATAACACTTGAGAACAACATGTGGCAGCAACAATATATTCCGCCTCAACAATAGATAGAGAAATTGAATCCTGCTTCTTGTTGTGCCATGAGACCAACTATTTACTCAGGAAGAATACACCACCACTTGTGCTCTTCCGGTCAACAATGCAGCCTGCCCAATCAACATCAGTGTAGGCAAACAAGATAAAATCCCGTTGCTTGGGATACCATAGTCCATAATCAAGTGTCCCTTTTATATACCGAAATATCCTCCTGACTGCATTTACATATGACTTTTTGGGTGCAACTTGAAATCTAGTCACCATGCATATTGCCTGCACTATATCCGGTCTAGAAGCAGTAAGATATAACAAATTGCAAATCATAGATCTATACAATGTCTGATCCACTACCGGTGATTCATCATCCTTTCTCAACTTGCATCCGATCACCATGGGGGTACTTATCGGTTTGTTGTCTTCCATTGGAAATTTCTTCAACATGTCCCAGACATACTTGGTTTGAGAGACAAAAATTCCCTTCTCTCGTTGTGAGACCTGCAAACCAAGAAAAAATGACAGCTCTCCAAGCATGGACATCTCAAATTCTGTTTTCATTTGATCAACAAAGTCCTTGCATAGAGTGTCCTTTTTACCTCCAAAAATGATGTCATCTACATACACAACCACAATGATCATGTGGTTTCCAAGTGCCTTGATGTATAGATTGTTGTTAGCACTCCCCTTTTTGAATCCTTGCTCCTTCAGGTACTTATCTAGCCTTGAATACCATGCTCTAGGAGCCTGCTTTAAGCCATACAGAGCTTTCTTCAATCGACACACAAAGGTTTCATCATCATGTAACATAAACCCTTCTGGTTGCTCCATGTACACTTCTTCTTCCAAATTTCCATTGAGGAAGGCATATTTTACATCCATTTGATATACCTTATAACCTTGTGGGCTGACAAAGCTAGAAACATCCTAATTGCTTCTAGTCTAGCTACCAGTGCAAATGTTTCTTCAAAATCAATGCCTTCTACTTGAGAGTAACCCTTGCACACAAGTCTAGCTTTATGCCTAATAATTTTACCTTATTCATTCATCTTATTCCGATAGACCCATTTGGTGCCAATAATGTTCTTGTCTGTCAGTTTAGGGACTAATTCCCAAGTCTTGTTCTTCTCAATTTGCTGCAACTCTTCTTCCATTGCATCCATCCATTTCTGACTTTTGCTGGCCTCATTGAATGTCTTAGGTTCCATTTCAGTCATGAGGCAGAAATTGACTTGTTCATCATTTTAGGTAAGTCCTCTTCTAGTTTGCAGACCATCACTCTTATTACCTAAAATTTGCTCTTTTGGGTGGTTTTTCTGCACATACCAGTTAGGGACCTTATTGGATGCTTCTTCCGGCTCATTGTCTGATTGAGCTTCTTCACCTTCATCGCTGGAATCATCATACTGGCTCACTTGTGCTTGTCTTCCTTTATGCATATCCTCATCAACTCTTACATGCAGATAGGCCCTACTGTGAGTTGAGTAACCAAGGAAGATCCCTTCATCACTCATGGAATCAAAACTACCTAAACCATCCATGTCTCTCTTGATAAAACATTTACTTCCAAATACTTTGAAGTATTTGACTGATGGTTACCGGTCATATCACAGTTCATAAGGTGTCATATTGCTGTTTTTTCTCAAATGAATCCGGTTCAAAGTATATGTTGTAGTATTAACCGCTTCTTTCCAATACATATTCGAAAAACTTGCCTCATTTAACATGGTTCTGGCCATCTCCTTGATTGTCTCGTTCTTCCTTTCTACCACACCATTTTGTTGTGGTGGTGGTGCCCTGGGGGATGAGTATTGTCTTCTGATTCCATGTCTCTCACTTCAAACTCATTTGATGTGAACTCTCCACCTCGGTCATATCTTGGGCATTTCAGCTTGCATCCACTTTCCTTTTCTACCATCTTTCGGAAGATATTGAATCTATCAAATGCTTGTGATTTATCTTGTAAGAAAGTGACCCATGTCATTCTTGAATAGTCATCAATGAAGAGCATAAAGTATCTCTCACCAGCAAGAGATTTTTTCCTAGTTGGACCACATAGATCTGTATGTACAAGTTCAAGTGGTCTTGAGGTGTTGTGTTCTTTTGTCTTGAAGCTCACTCTGGTCTACTTTCCTTTGACACATTCATCACAAAATGTGCTTACTGGTTTGATGATGGGTGGTATATTTCTCACACAACTCTTTTTGCTTACTACAACTAGATTATCAAAATTTATGTGGCCTAATCTTCTGTGCCACAACCAGCTTTCATCCACTTGTCCCAACATGCATTTGGATTCAAAACTTTTTTTTAGATTGTATACATTTCCATCTGTCCTCTTGCCTTCTGCTACAACCTGACCGATATTCTCCTTTATTTGGCAACCGGTAGAGTCAAAGGTGAATTTATAACCTTTGTCACACATCTGACTCACACTCAGCATATTGTGCTTCATGCCTTTCACATAATATACATCACGTGCTTTCAGTTTGCCATCAATATTTAGAGTATCTTTTCCCTTTATCTTGACAGATGAGTTGTCTCCGAACCTCACTTAGCCGCCATTCCAATCTTCAAGCTTGATAAATTTCTTTTTATCACCGGTCATGTGGTTGGAACAACCACTGTCTACAACCCACAACTTTTTTCTTTCTACATGTAGGGTAGTCTGCACTATCAGACTTGATTCTGCTTTGTCCTTTTCTTTCTCAACCCAAACTAGTTGAGTTTCCTTCTTGTCAACTGCAATTTTAGGCTTCAGTTTGACTACCAGCTCCTGTTCAGGAGCTATCCTCTTCTGCTTGATTTTCCTGATTTTACAATGCTTTGCAATATGTCGAAACTCATGATAACTATAACACTTTACATTCATATTAAATGATGAGTTTGAAAAATTATTGTAGGAAACCAGTTGACTTCTCCTACACTCGTAACTTCTATGACCCGATCCATTACATTGATAGCAAATGACATTCATCTCCCAGAGTGCAGCAAAATAGTTTCTATTTTCATAACTCACAATGGGCTTATTCATTAATCTACAGTTAGCTAACCTATGTCCAAATTTATTACACCAGTAACAATAACCATGAAAGTTTGGAACATACTGGTTTGGTTGCCTTAGTCCTGCAAACATTTGTCTCACTAGGGGTCTTCCGTTCATGCTGCTAACTCTAGTGAACCCTTCATGATCAACCTTTGCATTTCGCCTAAGATCTACATTCCGATACATTGAGTGTGGCCTTTGGTTGATTGATTGTGTATACCGGTTTGTGTGGCGGTATCTAACATCTTCTGCATAAGTTTTCTTACCGGTATCCTTGCTTACTGTAAATGTTTTCTTTTTTTCACCTTCACTTGAAGAAGTGAACTGTATCTCCTTACCAGATGTATCTTTGCTGTTTGAACTTTGTCCTTCTTCAAATCCTAAGCCACTAGTATCTTTAGATTGCTTTTGTTTGCTCAACATCTTGTCTAAGGCTTCTATGATACCCTCATATTTGTTCCTCATTTTCAGTTCATCCTTACTCTTTTCAAACTCCTTTCTGAGCTTCACTATTTCTTCTTCCACGTCTTGATGCTCCTTTTCCTTTTTCATCAAATCAGAGGATGTAACTTCACATATCCTATTGGCTTCTTCCAACTAGAGTTTCAAGTCAAAAATCACTTGAATGGACTCATCCAGAGATTGCTCAAGGTGATCTTGTTCTTCTACTGCAACAAGCTTGACTTTCTGGAGTTCTCTTCTTTTCTTACTTAACTCCTCAAGAGCGCTTATGAGCTTGCCTTCTAGATCCACTTCAACTTCAATGTTTTCATCTTCCTCATCTTCCACAACTGGTTCATATAGTGCCATAAAGATATTAACTTCTCTTTCATCTTCATGGCAGTCATCTTCTGATGCACTCTCTTCATCTGTGGCATCATCCTCAATGGTATATAAGCTATTTTGCTTCTGATAGCTTCTTCTTTGTTGCCGGTAAACTTTCTTTTCTTTGTTTTTACCGAAAGATCTGCCAAAACTTCTTTGTTCATCTCCACCGGTTTCATTATAGGGACACTCTGCAACAAAGTGTCCAACTTTACCACAATTGAAGCATTTGAGTGGTAACTTTCCTTTATACTTACCGGATCCTCTCTTGAGCTTTCTGACAAAGTTTGCTACCTCTGCACCCAAGTCTTCACTACATCCTTTATGAGCAACCTCTTCCTTGCCCTTTTTGATGGAGTTGAAAGATGCCTCTTTCCTTGAAGATGCTTCACCGGTTGTCCTCATTTCATAGGCAGTTAAGGAGCCAAATAACTCATCCACTGTGAAGGTTTTCAGATCCTTGGCTTCCTCTATGGCAGAAACCTTAGTATCATACTTAGATGTGAGAGATCTAAGGACCTTTTTGGCAATAATTTCATCAGAAATTTCCTCTCCAAGTCCTCTAATGGTGTTCACAGTTTCATCTACTTTGTGAAGGTAATCTGCAATCTTTTCTTCATCTTTCATCTTCAAGCCTTCAAGCTGACCTCTTAGTGATTGCAGCTTGGCCTCTTTGACTTTGGCATCTCCTTCAAATAATCTCTACAATTTATCCCAAGTCTCCTTGGCGGATACACAGTGCATGACCTTGATGAACTCATTATTTGACAGCCCGCTTAGAATAACATGTTTAGCCTCTGCATTGTTCTCATACTCCTTAGCATCCAGATTAGTGGGAGGAACACTAGGGACAATATACCCATTCTTGACAGACATCCACACATCAAAACCAAGAGAGGAAAGATAGGTCTCCATTCTTCTGCTCCAGAAGGCATAGTTAGATCCATCAAACATGGGGGATTTTGAGGAGGTGGACACATTTCTTTCTATTGTGTTCTTTGACCAGAATCTACCCAAGCTAGAGAAAACTTTGATCGATTGGGACCCTAGGCTCTGATACCAACTGTTGAACACAATGTACCACTGAGAGGGGAGTGAATTAGTGGTTCCTAAAAACCTTTTCTTTTTAAACCAAGCTTTGAGTATCGGTTAACAACTTAAATACTAAGAAATCAAACCGATAAGATATGAGAGGATATCAAAAGAGGCAAACACACAAATGCATAATCCAAAACACCAGATGTACGAGGAAAACCCTAGATGGGAAAAACCTCGATGAGAAATGTTGCTGGAGTCTACTATTTCAATCCAACCTCACAATGAAACAACATATTACAATGATTTAGGGCACCAAACCAAGGAGCACCAACCCCTGCACTAAGAACCAACTCGGTGTAATACAATGAAATACAATTTTAATGCAATGATAGCACCTAGTTGCAAATGAGTTTCGCAACACCTGATCAACTGATGTTTGCTAGTTATCACCTTCCTTCGTTTCACCGGTCCTTCTACTGCCGGTTATCAGATTGCTCTCTCTTATTACTTTTCGTTTGCTTTCTTCATTTCTTCTCTTTCTCTGATCCTCACTCTACATGGTACCACACTTGGATGCCTTCCTAATCATTCAATCTCTACTGGTACACTTGACTGTTAAGACTATAACAGTTCACCGGTTACTCTGTCTCTTCCGATTAGAACCTCTCACCGGTTCAACCTGCTAACTCCACACTAACTTTTTGTGAAAGGAACTCTCAGATAGATAGTCTCTCTTCTTTATCAAGCTCTCTTTTCTCTCACAACTCCCATTCAACAACAATCTCTTCAGTCTCGAGTTCACATATTTATATTTGAGGGTTCCCACCAAAGGCAACATTCAAATGGTGGCGTGCTAGGGTTTTCCTCTACCAACTCAATCCGTATCAAATCTGATTAGATCTGTTTTTCTGGAATGATGTGTTGGTTCCCAAAACCACAAATTGGAAATCCTAGAGCTTTGCCAAATCTCCTACGAGTTTCTCAATAAACCTTGGCCAACGAACAAGAATGGTCAGAGACCAAATTCCTCTGCACTTTAGGCTCCACTAGACCTAGACGGGTATATCTTAGTCTTCAAAGCACAAAGAGACTTTTTTATAGTGAATCTAAACTTATCAATTTAGCTGTTTGCAAGAATGGCAAGATGTTTCTTGCAACTATGCTTTATTATGTGCTTTTAACTTGCTTTAATATGAAAACTTGAGTGTAATTAATAATGAATGAATGTTTATAAAAGAATGTTGTTGGAACCTTAAGTAATTATGAAAATACAACATTGATAGAAATAAAAAGTATGTTTCTCTGATGAGGACCTTGTGCACATCAAATTTACTCACTGAAAACTAACAATAGACCAGTGCCTTATCTGACAATTTATATGTTACTTAGTGGACAAATATTTGCAATCAACTTTGGAGACAGTTTGAAAATATGCAAGACTATCAATGCAATGGTTTCATTATGTGGTGCAAGAATAACAAAAACAATTCTGTTTCCTACACAACAACATGTGATGGTACATTGCATCAAATCTTAATTATATCTATCCAAAGAACTTGATTCATCAACACCATGTAACATAAAATGATATGAAGATAAAGACAACAAATCTTATATATTAATTTTGGAATAAAAAGGGATACAAAAGATACAGACTCACAGGTACTTCATAATATTCTTGCTTGCACAAAATGACTTTTCATTTCTACAGACTTGCTTTACATAACACTACTAGTCCCAACAGACCATTTGGAAGATAGGAGTTTTTTCAATTGTGTACCCCCCTGTATACAAAAATGACTCCCTATACATGTGACTCAAAAGACACAAATAAAAGGACACACCCTTTCATTAGTACAAACTAAAATTGATAAAAACCTAACTAATAACTCCTTAACTGCCACAACAACTAACAATATTACAAAACACAATTCAATTGACACAAGTTAACTTTGGCCATCCAGGACCAAGCCACATTTCTGAATATGCCGAAGGTAGGCCTCATCCTTGTAAGTGCTGGAGTTGAAGATGATATCCCACACTGCCATCTCTATAGTCACAAAGTTTTCCAACTGATCCGCTGTCTCAGCCATGTCCAAGGTGTCAGCCTGTGCAATACCGAGGGAAGCATTAAGTAATGATTGACATTCTGTAATCCATACATTCTTGTCCTTAATTTGCCTGTTTCATCCATCACCTTTGGAATATCATGTTGCACAATTTCCTGACAATCATCATATTCAACCTTCAAGGCTGCATCAAACTTCTCATGTTTTTTCATCAGTCTTTGGATTTTTTCAATAATTGCACTGTTTGTTTGACCAACCTTCTTATCCTGCAGGAGCATATGTAATCTATCAGAAAGTCTCTTATGTGACAAATTGTTATCCATATTCTTCTGATAAATTGTCCAGAAGTCTTCAAGAATTCCATTTAGCTTTTCAAATCTCTTTGACAGTTGGACACATGCTGTGTCTACCTTTATGTTATGCATTCTCTCTTTCAACTTCTTGTTTTCTTTATGCAATTCCTCGCACCTCTTCTTCAATTTTGATTCATCTTCTATTTGGGGTACAGGCCGACCTCTATTCCTCAAGAGTTCTTCATACAGTGATTTGTATTTCTCTGTTTCTCTTGCCAACATCTTCATCTGTACCTTATTTAATTTGGAAATATCAATCCCCATATCCGTTGTGACCATGGGATCCACTTCACCAACCTTTAACTTCATCATGTGACCAAAGGCCTTGTCCACACCTATAATCTTGAGCCTCTTATTTGGAGGATAAAGGGCCCACAAAAGCATAGCCTCATCATCTGGATCATATCTTGATCCAATAAAAATATCATTTATGCCCTGAATGTCTAACTTGAAAGCTTTCTTATCTGAATGCAATAGGCTATCAAAAATGAAAGATGCACTAAGGTCCCATCCTGGGAAAATAATGATTCCTACCTCTATAAGAAGCTGCCTTCCCCTTTGAAGGGTCATGCCTTCTAACTCGTAATTGATTTCAGCCTTCAGCTTTCTAAGCATTTCTGTCTCATTCTTTGCTGTCACATCTGGCATTGCCTCTCTTAACCTCTTTCTTTTGAAATGATACAAGGACTTAAACTCCTTCGATCTAATAAATTCATCATCTGACACAAAAGATGTATGCTCTTCTAGCCTAACATCCAAATCAACATTCATCCTTGCAACAATTTGGTCATGTGCTTCAAGTTCCTCCTCCTTTTCAAGCATTTTGAATCTTGAGACAACTTCGTTCTCACCTGATTCACTTTCAACTTCTTCTTCTTCCTCCATTTCCTACAGTCTTTGTCTTTTTTCTTCCAATTTCTGATTCAAATCTTGAAAAATTTGCATAGCTTCTTTAGATTCCTTGTTTCTGAAGATGTCCAAGGCTTCAATATGCACATGAACTGCCCTTTTTTGCTCTGGTGTATATAGCCCTCTGGGTCATAATTTTTCCTCCTTGTGTGCTCATAGAGATTATTATCTTCTATTAACCTTTTGTCAATAATTTCACAAGCCTTTGTGGATACAATGGTGAAATCACCAAAATGCAGAGCCCCAGGTAGAAAGACTTGCTTGTGGGCACCCCCAAAATGATGTGCATTAGAGACACTTATTTGTCTCATGATCTCCAGGTAAGCAATTCGGTTTGGCGTAGGGTTCGGTAGCACATAGGGAGCACCTTCGAATCCAAAAACCCTAACATATGTGAAGTCTTGGCATACGTACTAATCACCCCAATTATTATTTACTCGTGTATCTCCATGCTCATGGGGTCTAAGAAATCTTTTAATTTCTTTTGAAAATGATCCATCACAAGAAACCCCAAAAGCTCTGTATAATGGTTGAACAAAAAACTCTTCAAATTTGACATAATGAGATCTCATGAACCGAGAATCCCACAGTGATGCCCACAATTGTACTGGCTGCTCCTGCCCATCTTTACTATGAACATTTAATTTCAATTCTTTAGGCCACAACCCCCTGGGTTGTCCATAAAACAAGATAATATGCATCTACAATGAATAAAACTTAAAAGATTTGTCAGGGTTATTCTGAAGACTTGAGAAACCCTCATGCATCTTCTCGATAATGTAGGCAACATAAACAAATTGTCTTGGCTCATGCATTTGTGTATCTGCAACAAGTACCAAAGGTCCTATTCGAGCCACATCTGGAACCTCAACTCCTCCCACTTGACCGCATGCCATATACCTATACTGCAGATACTGCCTGAAAATGTTGATGTCAAACGGGGGCCCGTCTTCATCTATCAACTTCCCTTTCTCAGCCTTATGTATGACCAAATTCCACTCATTGTATACAGTATCCATCTTCGTATATTCTTCTTCCAGTTTCTCAAAAGACAGAGGCACATTAGATTCGAAACCAAGACCAAAAACCTCATGAATGGTAGCTATTGAAAGACGGATGAATGCATCACCATTTGGTAATTGGATACATCTTTTCGTGGAATTATAAGCCCTAGCCAGTGTTTTCATCAATTGAATATTTACAAAGACATTAGGGACCACTAGTTTACCCAATCCTGTTGTCCATGGGTTTGAGATTGGGGTCGGCTTGCTCCTTCGTGAATAATGATATAAGAAGAATTCGTGGCCTTTAACCCTGGTCCAGACATCACCAATTTTCTTAAAATCATCTTGTAGTTGGTCACGAATAGGCAAACTAGCCTTAGATCTTCGGGACTTGGCTCCTGGTGAGCTCATCTGGTCAATCATGTCTTGATTTAACTTCTGCTTCTGCGCACTTTCTCCACCTTTAGACTTCTTTGATGCACTCTCAGAAACCTCAATGCCCTTCCTCTTGCCTTTGGAACTAGAACCCTCCATATTTGAATCCTTCAAGCTTTCTGAAATTCAAATTTTTGTAGTTTAGTTTCGCTTCAATCTCTCTGTTCACTTCAATCTGTTATGCAAATTCCTTATACCAACTTCCATATATAAATTTAATACATCAGGAGCATTTACTCAATTGAAATGGTGCTATGATTTGCCTCGTGCAAGCACAGACCTATCCGTTGCCTGTATTTAATAATGGCGGGTGGATTCGTTAAGATCAGATTTTGGAATGGCTAGTCGGCATAACTCCTCCTGATAATTCAATCACTTGGAGCCACCCGTCTTTTTGATCGGCATAGGTCTCCTTGATCACTCTGTCAGGCATTGACGTAGCTCATTTTCTCTCATTCTGATGGTTATAACTTCCCCGATGGCTCCGCCTTCTAGCTAGGCTTTACTTTCACCTTTATGTCACATTGGCGTAGGTCATTCCGATGTAGCCTCCTTCTATTCCTCCATGACATTCTGCCCACCGGGTATCGACACAGCTCCAAATATGTTCCTCCGATAGTTAGAAGTTATTCCGATGAGTCCGCCTTTGTAGTTCGCATCTCGTTTGCTACATCGGGTATCAGAACAACTCATTTTTTGTTTCTCCAATGACCCGATGTCATCGCCTTCACACTTGTGTATCTTTTTACTTCTCTGGTCCATTGGTATACATTTCCCTGATGAGATCTCCTTGTTCGCACCTATCTCTTCTTTCTCATCGGGTATCAGTGTAATGAAAAATGTCTCCTCCCGATGAAATGATGATATCCTTATTACTTCGACTCTGATATGTGTAACTTATCCCGATCAAGTCTCCTTCTCCGTGCCTGACTTGTCTTCCTCATCGGGTATCGACATAACTTGAAACACCTCTCCCCGATGTTTTAAGTTACCCCGATGACTTAGTATTCTCTTCCTTTTGGTATCGCCTCATCAGAGTAGCTCAAGCCGATGGCACTGCTTTCACCACCTAGTCCCTCGAGTATCGGGGTAGCGTAAGATGACACTTTCCGATGACCTGATGATATTGGCCACAAGTATTCCACTCCATCTTGATGTCAGCATAAGTTCTGCTGATAACCTCGTCGGGTGTCAGGGTAACCTTTTCCCTGTGCTTCCGATAGTGAACGCTATGTCGATGACACTGCCTCCTTGTTATGCTATCGGTGTAACTCTTCCTGATGGATTAATAACTCGCCACACTTCTTTCTGCTGATCGCACCTTGAGAAAACGCCATCAGACTCATCGGTGTGAGTTTTGGCGATCAACACACACCTTTTTCCCCTTAGGCAATCTTATTGGGGTGACTTACGCCGATAAACATAATTTTATATTTCATGAAGAGAAGGCTTTCTTTCACAAATGTAACTCTCCACAACCATGCTAATGGACTTCTAGGGCACTAAAAACATCTTTGAACGTTCTCATGACCCTGCCTCCGTGATGAACCCTAAAATGTGCTCCTGCTATGTAAAGACTGTCACGATGAAGGTTATTATAATGTCACCATACTTAATGCCATCCCTTAATATGCCCAGGTGATACTTGTTCATGTAGATTCAGGCTACAATTGGATTTCTCTGACTCAACAACATATCTCCTACACATGCAATCTTGGAGTAAATGCTCTCATGATGAAAATATATAAAACATCAATAGATAGCACAAAATATTTTTGCCAAAATATGTGCTAACATGATGATCTGCACCATATTGAACAACATTGCCATATCCTTGCCTTCCAATGCACATTTTCTATTTTTAGATGTCTGTAACATGCTTTTCGATGTTACTCTGTCAATCACCTTTAATGGCTCGACTGTTTCCTTCAGCCAATGAGTACAATGATGAGATCGTTCTGCAAGGTCAGTTCAATCACCTTGCCACTCTGTCTCCCTCGAGTGGCAACATCCTGCCATCGTCCCATGATTTACGAGTATTTTGTTAATGTCGATCTTCTTGTCAACTATCACGTCGATGAACACTTCGCCAACTTCTACATGCTCGCCACCTCCTATCCACCTGTCATCCTTGTTGACATCCACCTATGCTTAGATTGCAAAGTTGGTTTGACATCCTTCACCGACCAAGACTCACTATCGGTTCCACTCACCTTATTGGTATAACCTAACTTCACCGGTGGACTTTCATATCTACTAACATTTCCTTTGTCGGTGGATCATCTTGGACTTCCATCAAACATGCTGGTTCATCCAATAAGTCCATTTACCGACTTCTTAATACTTCTCTCTGTATACCCATGATCACATCCCTCTGTTCTTCTTTGCTTCTTTGCTTGCTCACCGGTGGTCCTTCTTTACCGATAGATGTTGCACTTCATGTGTATTGGTAACATACCTTTTCTGTTTACTTACACACTCCATCCTTCATACCGGTTGACATCATTACTTACTTCACCCATACCGTTCACCACTACTTACTGACCAGTGACCATTCCATGTTAGTTGACATCAATGACAACATAATACCAACATAGTTCGTTAAATGTCTGATGTTTTATGAACAACAGTGGATCCGGTACATCTTGATCCGAGTTCATGATGAATTTATCTGGCTGGATAAGCCCCACAAAATCACCAAGTCAGTTATTTAGGTCGTAAAAGGATTATGTGCAACTGGAGAACTACTATCCCCAAAAGCTATGAAGAATGAAATTGTGATCAATGCAACGAGATCAAAATTTGACAAGCGAGCAATGATAATCAACGATATTCTGGAATATGATACCAGGTTAGTGTTATTTAGATGATTTGGTTAATACTGAGAGGGGGGTGAATTAGTATTAACAACAAACTTTAAAACTTTAACAATCAACAAAAAAATTCTTTCAAAACAACTCATAAATAGTACCGGTAATAACTCTAAGTATACTGCTGATCAGATTTATCAAATTGTTCTTCTAAGTGTTCATCAACATGCATGTAATAGAAAGATATCGGCTCAACACATAGGAAATCAATCAACACATGAACACCAAGATTCTCACATGGAAACCCAAATGGAAAAAACCACGGTGGGAATTGGTACCCACAAGGTTTTTACACTCTTTTAGAATGCGCCCTGTTAGGAGCCTAGCCCAGTTAGGAGCTTACAATAATGCTCGGTTAGGAGCAAACCCTGTTAGGAGTCCCCTGGTTAAGGGATTTACCTCATCCCTGTTAGGAGCTTTACTCTGTTAGGAGTAACCTTGTGAAATGATTTAAAACCCAAGCTAATGAGTCACTCGATGAAGGGATTTATACAATCAGGCCTTTCAGGACCTACCTGATTAAGGGATTTTGAGTCTGCTGCAACTGTTAGGGAACAACAAATGTATGATCTGAAAATAGCACTCTCTTCTTGCTTGTACACATTCTTTTTTGCTCCAATCTGCTTCTCTCTTGCAGACACACACACTGGTTCGGCCACACACTCTTCTTTTGATCACCAACACAGTAAATCATCACAAACTTACATTAAATAGAGTTTACAACTTAGTCGGTTACAAAACCCTAACCTCATACTAAGATTTACATCATAGATCATCACAGATATTTACAAATCATTACAGATTATCATATAGATCATTACAACAAATTACAAATCAATTATAGCTGTTGAATGATCACCGCACATCGATCTGCTACACTTTCAAATCCTTAGCTCATTCTACTAAGCACTTCGCTCATTCCCAAGAAATTTTCTCTTTGTACTCGCCAAAACAACATCTTATCACTTCACGCGGATTCAACCACACCATCACCATCTTACAAACATAATGTAATACACCACCAAACTCAAAATCATTACCGGTTATAAGATTTGAATACCGGTTCTTAAACCCTACTAAAACCCTACAGAAAATACATCAGTCAATCACAAGCATGACTTTTGGTAGCCAAAACATTATACGGTTCCAGTCATAACCTCATTACAATGTTACAAACACATATTCCAAACCGCAACACTAAATTCTTCAACAATATCTAGATCCAATTATTTAAGCATAACACAATTTCACATTCCAGTTAAAGTCCTATTTGATAGTTAACTGTCAAATCCATTCCATAGCTTTCCTGTCAATCATAGATGACTTAGATAACATGATAGAACAATGTAACCACAGTTTCCATCAATGATAATATAAACTGACCATCAAGTCATCAAACAACATCTCAACTATATCATCACCAATAGTCCTTATATTGGTTCATCAATATTATCAACAATTATGCCAATATCCATTCACATTATCAGTTATACCAATATGCAAACATTCTCCCCCTTTGGCATTGATGACAACACTGAAAAACCTCATCATGTTGAACTGAACTCTTCTGCTCAACATCTCCTTTGTATTTCTTCTGTCGGTTATCTAGTTCTTCTTCTCATGGTTGAGTGTCAACTAATTCTTCTCCCCCTTTGACAACAATGCCAAAGGTGCAAATACCTCTGCTGTCTTCATCTTTGCTGCTGCCATCTCTGTTTATCTCATCATAGCTGCTCCCCCTGAGGAGTAGCCCACTTCACATCAATCCAAAATTGAAAGATATTCAATGAATTCACTAGATTGATGCATCACCAACATCTTAGTTGATCTTGTGCAGGGGTACAAACCCTAATCTACCTCCGAGATATTCAAAGGTTGTCTTAGGAAAAGGTTTAGTGAATACATCTGCTAATTGCTTTTTGCTAGACACATATTCCATTCTTATTTTCTTCTCCTGTACTCTTTCCCTCAAAAAGTGATACTTCAACTCAATGTTCTTTGTTCTTGTATGTAATACAAGATTTTTTGAAATATTAATAGCACTAGTGTTATCACAATGAATAGTCACTGGTTCAAACATGTCTTCCTTTTAACCTTCCAAAAAATGTCTCATCCATATAGCCTAAGTACAATTCATTGATGCTGCCACATATTCTGCTTCAGCTGTAGATTGTGAAATACAAGATTGTTTCTTGCTTATCCAGGACACCAATCTTTCTCCTAAAAAGAAAGCTCCACCGGTTGTGCTTTTCTAGTCATCAACATTTCCAGACCAGTGTGCATCTGTGAAAACTTTTAAACAAAAATTATCATTGTAAGGATACCACAAACCATAATCAATTGTTTCTTTCAAATACCTGAATATCCTTTTTACCGCTATCGTGTGTGTCTCCTTAGGATCTTTTTGAAATTTTGCAACCAATCCAACAACATGTGCAATGTCCGGTCTACTGTGAACAACATAATGCAACTTTCCAATCATAGAACTATATTCTTTCTCATCCACAGATGATGAATCATCTTGTTTTGATAATTTACAACCTGTCACCATCAGAGTACCAACTAGTTTACAATCTTCCATGCCAAAAGTTTTCAAGACTTCTTTTACATACTTAGTTTAACAGATAAATATTCCATTTTCCAATTGTTGAATCTGTAAACCAATAAAGAATTTTATCTCACCGATAAGATACATCTCAAATTCTTTCTTTATTTCATCTACAAAAGACATACATGTCATCATTTCCACCAAATATTCTATCATCAACAAAAACTTCAGCAAGTAACATTTTGTTTCCATCAGTCTTCAAATATATGTTACTGTCTTCACTGGTTCTCCGGAATCCTATCTTGATCAGATGTGCATGCAATCTTTCAAACCATGCTCTAGGAGCTTGCTTCAATCCATATAGTGACTTGTGTAGTTCACAAACCATATTTTCATCTTCACTGGTCAATGCAAAACCATCGAGTTGTTCTATATATACTTCTTCCAAGATACCATTCAGAAAAGCTAATTTAACGTCCATCTGATATACCTTAAATCCTTTAAAAGCAGCAAAGGCAAGCAACATTCTAACACCTTCAAGTCTTTCCATCGGTGCAAAGGTTTCACCATAGTCTTCACCTTCTTCTTGTGCATACCCTTTGCAAACCAACCGCGACTTATTTCTAACAACTTCACCATCCTCATTAAGTTTGTTTCTGAATACCCATTTTGTCCCAATAATATTTTTGTCTTCCGATCTAGGAACAAGAGACCATGTATTGTTCTTCTCAATCTGGTCAAGTTCTTCATTCATTGCATTCAACCAGTCTTCATCTTTCAAAGCTTCTCTAACAATCTTCGTCTCAATAGTTGAAATCAGACATGAATTCTCTCTGATTTTTCTTCTTGTCTACACACCAACATTCTTGTCACCTATAATCTTGTCTTCTGAATGATTTAGCCTTACATATCTTGGGATTACCGTTTTCGGTGCAATGCTTTCTGCTTTATGTTTATCATCTTCTTCATCGCCTACCGGTTGAGCTCCTATTTATGCATTGTTCTGCTCATCTTCCTTCTACACTTCCAGTTCAATATACACAAGTTTTTCTTTATCATCAACAAACTCAGATCTGCTGGACTCATCAAGTTTGTCAGAAAATTCATCATTTTTAACATTCACACTCTCAACTATTTTGTTTGTCCTTTTATTATAACATTTGAATGCTTTACTCTTAGTAGAATATCCAAGAAATATCCCTTCATCACTCTTCACATCAAACTTTCTAGTAAAATCATCTCTCTTAATAAAACATCTACTACCAAAAACTTTAAAGTAGCTGACATTAGGAGTCTTACTCTGCCAAAGTTCATAAGGTGTTTTATCATTACCTTTGTTCACAAGAATCCGGTTCAAAGTATAAATAGTAGTGCTAACTGCTTCTCTCCAAAATATTTTTGGAACATCTCCTTGTATCAACATTGTTCTAGAAGCTTCCACTATTGTTCCATTTCTCCTCTTTGCAATGCCACTCTACTGTGGAGTCCTAGGTGCTGACATCTGCTTCTTTATTCCATGTTCTTCACAATACCTAGTAAAACTCATCAGAAGTAAATTCTCTACCCCGGTCAGATCTTAAGCACTTCAGATTCTTGCCAGTATCCTTTTCAACTAGGGCTTTAAAGATCTTGAATTTGCTGAATGCCTCTGATTTCTCCTTCAAGAAAGCTACCCACATCATCCTTGAAAAATCATCAGTGAAAATCATAAAATACTTATCACCATAAAAACTTCTAGTCTTTATATGATCACATAGATCAGTATGCACTAAATCAAGAATATGCTCTGAAGAAAAATATTTACTCTTAAAAGATGTCAAAGTCATCTTACCCATCTGACAATATTTGCATAACACATTATCCGGTTTAACAAGTTGGGGCATACCTCTCACCATACTTGATTTGCTGACCTTTATCAATTTATGAAAGTTGATATGATAGAACCTTTTGTGCCACAACCAAATATCTTCAATTTTAGCCACCAAACAACTATTCACATTAGCATTCAGATGAAAAACATTACCTCTAATTTGTTTACCAGTAGCAATCAAATCTCCATTGCATCCCATGATCCTGCACACTCCTTTTTTAAACTTAAGGTGATATCCTTTATCATTTAGTTGTCCAACACTCAACAAGTTATGTTTTAATCCTTCAACCAAATAAACATCATCTGCATTACTCTTACCATTCAGTGAAATAGATCCTTTACCTTTTACCATGCAGGGTGAGTTATTACCAAATCTTACCACACTGCCATCAAACTCTTCAAGAGATATGAATTTGTTCTTATCAACGGTCTTGTGATTTGAACAACCACTGTCTATTATCCACTCATAACTAGAGTCAAACTGAGATACCAAAGCCTTTTCATTAGTCAGATATTCCTTCACAACAACAAAGACAATATCTTCATTGTCATCATCTTCAGTTTCCTCATCTGTTACACCTTCATCAACTGCAACATAACATTGTCATTGTTTCTTCCCTTGTCCTTTATATTTTCTAAACTTCTCCTTTCTATCACTGTTAGGTCAATTTGCAGCAGTATGTCCAATCTTATTGCAAGAGAAACACTTAAGAGGTAGTTTACCTTTATAGTTACCAGTGCGTCTTGGAAGTCTCTTAGCTAGAAGAGCTTCAAAATACATCAAGTTGTCTTCATCATCATTATCTCCTCTGCTACCGCCATGACTAGATCTGCAATAATAACTATGACATACATCTTTCCCTTTTCTCACAAGTGCATCAGTTACAGATGCTTTAAAAACCTATTCAAATGCCTTAGAAATACTTTTACCAAAACTATTTAATTCAAATGCAGTCAGTTTACCAATAAGAGAATCAACAATGACCTTATCACTACTTACTGACCTTAAATCTTGTATAGCAAAAACTCTGATTGCATAGGAAGGTAAAATAGTTCTAAGCATCTTACTTACAACAGTGTCATCTTCAATCTTTCCTCCAACACTTTTAATACCACCGACAACCTCTTTAATCCTTTGTCCATAGTGAGCTATATTTTGACCTTCTACCATTCTCATATCATCAAATTTACCTCTAAGATTGTCTTCCTTATCTTTTTGAACATTTTTGTCACCGACATAGATTAGTTCTAATTTCACCCAAACTTCAAATGCAGTTTCTAATCCATGTACATCAATGCATTTAGTATCAGACAATGCACTTACAATGGCTTCCAGTGCTTGATTGTTTTCCTGCTGCTCCTTAAGCTGATCTGGATATAGAGGACCAGTAGGGGGTACATATTTAGTAGTAACATGTTGCCAAAATTGGGAACCCATACCTTTGATATAAATATTCATTTTGTCTTTCCATATTGTGTAGTTGTCCTTAGTAAACTTCAGACCCTCCTTCTTCATCATTTTCCTCCGGATCTTTTCCTCAAGCGGTTAAGATTTTGCACACAAAGGACCAATGCTTTAATACCAATTGTTATTTAGAGGATATGGCTAATACTGAGAGGGGGGGTGAATCACTATTGATAACAAACTTTAAAAATTTAACAATCAACATAAAATTCTTTCAAAACAACTCATAAACAGTACCGGTAATAATTGTTCTTCTAAGTGTTCATCAACATGCATGTAATAGAAATATATCAACTCAACACATGAACACCAGGATTTTCATGTGGAAACCCAAATGGGAAAAACCACGATGGGAATTGGTACCCACAAGATTTTGGCGCTCTTTTGGAATTCGCCTTGTTAGGACCCTAGCCCGATTAGGAGCTTATAATTATGCCTGGTTAGGAGCAGACCCTATTAGGAGTACTCCAATTAAGGGATTTAACTCAACCCTATTAGGAGCTTTAGTCTGTTAGGAGTAACCTTGTGAATGGATTTAGAACCCAAGCTAATGATTCACCTGGTGAAGGGATTTATATAATTAGGCCTATCAGGACCTACCCGATTAAAGGATTTTGAGTCTCCAGCAACTGTTAGGGAACAACAGATGTATGATCTAAAAATAAGACTCTCTGCTTGCTTTTACAGATCCTTTTCTTCTCCAGTCTGCTTCTCTCTTGCAGACACACACATTGGTCTGGCCACACACTCTTGTTTTGATCACCGACACAGTAAATCATCACAAACTTACCCTAAATAGACTTTACGACTTAGTCGGTTACAGAACCCTAACCTCATACAAAGATTTACATCATAGATCATCACAAATCTTTACAAATCATTACATATCATTATATAGATCATTACAACAAATTACAAATCAATTACAACCGTTGAATGATCACCACACATCAATCTAATACACTTTCAAACCCTTAGCTCATTCTACTAAGCACTTCACTCATTCCCAAGAAATTCGCTCTTTGTACGTGCCAAAACAACATCTTATCACTTCACATGGATTCATCCATGTCATCACCATCTTACAAACATAATGTAATACACCGCCAAACTCCAAATCATTACCGGTTATAAGATTTGAATATCGGTTCTTAAACCCTACTAAAACTCTACAAAAATACATCAGTCAATCACAAACATGACTTTCGGTAGCCAAAACATGATGCAGTTCCAGTCATAACCTCATTACAATGTTACAAACGCATATTCCAAACCGCAACACCAAATTCTTCAACAATCTCTAGATCCAATTACTTAAGCATAACACAGTTTCACATTTATCGGTTAAAGTCCTATTTGCCAGTTAACTGTCAAATCCATTCCATAGCTTTCCGGTCAATCATAGACGACTTAGATAACATGATACAACAATGTAACCATAGTTGCCATCAATGACAACACAAACTGATCATCAAGTCATCAAACAACATCTCAACTATATCATCACCAACAATCCTTATACCGATTCATCAATATCATCAATAGCTATGCCAATATCCATTTACATTATTAGTTATGCCAATATGCCAGTAGTTAGCATCTATGGTCATTGGGTACAAAATCTATTTTTCTAGCAGAGAAATTTTTTTTTCTGGTACTGCCATTTATAATGCATATGAGAAGATGAGAGAGAACAAGAAATATGATCTTTGTGAACTGCTCTAGAGTGAGCTTATTGAGAATGTTAATAATATCAAATAAAATAAGAAACACCCTTTCAAATTTGGAACACTGCTTCTATGTCTATTTCTCTACTTTATGAAAGAGGTTCTAGGTGTTGGTTCAATGGAATGGGCATTTGACAAACCTGTAGGAGTTCAAATTTGGGAACATTTGTACAATTCCAGTGACTCTAAGGTCCAAAGAAAGAATTTATGGGATTATTTCAAGAACTTTCAATAGGAAATGCATGATAGGGAAATGATACCTAAGTCTGATGTAGAAAAATAGCAAGATACTATTTGCTTCATGGTAGATACTGATCAGTGTTTGCTGGAAGTTCTAGAGCTCCGAACCATATGGGTCATGCCTATGGGCTATGAGGTTGAAGAACAAATTCTGGAACTGTATGCACAACATATGTTGAGAAAACCAATGGATCCTAATGAGGAAAGATTCAAAACATACAAGGAGAAATGTTTAAAACTTCATCAACAGTTTAAGAAACCGGTGATTCAGAAGAAGGTTCAAAAGGAAGTAGAGGCTTTTGTAGTGAGTATGGAAATAACTAAGGAAGCTATCCAAAAAGATAGAGAAGAAAATATTCTCTCAAAAGAGAAATCTATGAAGAAGGAAGTAAAACCAGAAGCATCAAAGCGTAAGCCAAGGCAAGTCAGAAGCACAACTCCCTCCTCTGATGTTGCAAAGTCAGCAAGTCAACCCAAGTCTTCAATCAAGCCATCTCGTGGTGAGAAGAAGAAGAAGATAGTCAGATTTGTGACTGTATATGAAGAAGAGACTGAATATGATAAAACCATGAAGGAAATGAAGGCTCAAACTCTTAAAGTTACCAAGATCTCAAAGGAGAAGCCTACCAGTAAAACAAGATCTAGTAAGAAACCTAAGGCATCTAAGTTTGATTAAGCTTTGAAACAAGGAAAATTTACTATGACATTAGAGCAGATTGTAAATGAAGTTATTAAGAATGGTAATTTGAAACCACTATCTGAGTGTTATGACAATTTTGATGACTTTGATAAGAGAACACTAGAAGAGGCTACAGTAGAATATCTTAATGTGTATAGTAAAGCATTGATTAAACTAATGTCAATCATATCTATAGACTTTCCTCTACCGTTTCCCTTTTGAGGAGCTGTTTTTAATTTTTCCTCTAGTTGGAGTTCTATTTTTGCTTCCTCACATCTTCCACGTGGTGGCATGACTCACGTTGTTCGGACTTTCTTTTTCCCGTTGTCAAGGTGCTGAGAGATGCTGACACATGGCATGTTATTTTTTTGCTCTATGTTGGTGGGCCCACGTCTTTATAAGGTGTTGGCGTTCATGCTGCGTGGAAGATCTTCGTGAGGTGTCTTATGCATTTTTGTTTCATCCCGAGGGAGCTCCCTCCTGCTGCCATGTTGCATTTGAAGCAACCGCTGGGTGAACTTGTTTTTTTTTTGAGGTAATGGGATGTTTGTTGCCAACAACATGTGGTTGAATGTCAGTTGCAGATTCTTTCTTTTTGATCCGTTGGTGGAAGATTTGGTGGTAGTTGTGCTAGAGGCTGAAGCTGTCTTAATCCAGCTTTTGATAAGGTATTTTGACAGTTGCTAATGGTGCTGCCGATAATTTTTTGGTTTTGTTTTCTCTCTCCATTCTCTCTGCCAGGCCGTTGGCCCGTTTCTATTTAAGTAATGCTTTTTGCTTTTGTAAGTGTTTAGAATTTTGGAAAAAAATATATACAATTGCTAGGAGAATTATGCCTTTAATTTGTGATTGTGCTTTTGAGACCGCAATGGTAAAATTGTGCCTTTGGCCTTTATGATCACTAGATTTCAGTGTGTAAGAACATCTTTCTATGCATTTTGTAATTTAGTATAACTTTAGGAATATATGTTGTGAGGCTCTGTAGATTAAACTATGTTTTGAAATTGTTATCTAGTGGATGAATGACGTTTATTGCTTTATGTTAAATGAGTTGTTGTTTATATTTCAATCTCAATTCTCTAGGCATGTAGATTGTTGAATGAGCCTTAGAGTTGCACGTTGTGAAGTTTCTCTGTGCTTATAGTATACTAAAATCATTTCAGCGCATTGCTATAGAATAGTTTTGCTTTAAGTTGTATATTCTTTCCCTTTTCTCCCCCCATGTACTAAGAGATGACTTCTAAAATCCCGGAGGTCACTCAGTGGACACGCATAGGTTCCCCATCACTGAGTTTCCCATAAGGCTGTTTTCATTGAAGTATTTTTATTGATCAATAGTTGTTTTTCTAGCATGCTTGGTGGGACCATTTTGCTTATGTTTAAAGAGAGTGTATGAGCCATAGGCCAATCACTAGGAGTTAATCTGCAGCAAATCTGAGCTTATTATTACCACCCCTATTTGTGGTCCAAGAAGTATCAAGAATTGGAGCACAAATCCCTATCTAGAAAGCTCACATTCAAATGGTAGTTCAACTTGCAAGAAATTTTGTCGCTTGGGATAATGGAAGTCCTCTTATCCCACCAACCCCTCTTGCTCAATGGGGTGCTATCCCTACTTTCTCATTAAAAATATTACCGAAATTCACAAGGGATGGTTCTAAGACCCCGAGGAGCATTTGAAGACATGGCCAACGTGTGCATTGTACATAATGTCACAGAACAAAATGTAGCGTTAAGATTTCTTGCATCTTCTTTCAAGGGAAAATCACAAGACCGGTACACATCTTTCACACCAAACTCAATAGGAAGCTGGGACCAGCTGGGAGATCATTTTTTTGAACGATTTATCGAGAAGGGGGATAGATCTTCTCTTATGCAACAAATAATAATGATAAGAAGGGCTCTACAAGAGGCTATAATTGAATTAGACACCAGATTCTAAAAGACATGATAGATAATACCCTTATCAGCTTGGCCTCCAGTAGATATGCCTTTTTTTTCTACCTAAAAGCTTTCAATTCAGATATATCTGTCATGATCCAGTCCTTGGGAGGTAGCATTGTTCCGAACTCTTATGAGCTAGCCGTTCAGGCGAAAAATAACCTAATTGATGTAGGAAAGCTTCCTCCGAGGCCACCCATTTTTATTTTTCTAGAACTAACAAGACAAGCACTTGAGCCACCATATCTAAGCACCTCCGCCCCTCAATCCATGTATATGTACCCAAATGCTCAGCAAGCGAGTACTTCCACTTCTTCTACCCTGGTCGCAGAGGTAAGTGATATGAAGAATTTGCTTAGACCTTTTTCGAATGAAATCATTAACCTCAAGAGGCAACAAACTCTTGCTAAACCCCTTCCCAAAATTATTAGGGTGAGAGACCTCCTTACCACCCAAACCGATATCAGGGTGGTATAAGAGCTAATCAAGGACAACCTAATAACCAACTTGTCCCTGTTCCAACCCCTCTGTAAGACATTCCCCCTAACCATAACAAAGAGTTGATTGTTGGCCAGAATAATCTAGCGGACGATACCAATTCCTGGTGCTTTCCTTGCAGTGATGCTCATATGCCAAGGAACTGTCCAAGAGGAAATCTACAATGGAAGGTCACAGAACAAATAAGCCAAGGAATGAGCCCAGATGTTGGGGTCTATGCTTCTCCAGGTATGGATAATGCCTCACTGATCGCTCAAATGCAGTATGTCAATGGAGCAAGAGACAGAGATTGCTCTAGACCACGCTCTCTTTTTTGTGGACGGAAGAGGAGGAAAATGTTCTCACAAACAATGCTTTCACCTCATTTGCCAAGATGCCATAGGTACAGTCTGATTATAACCTCCACTCTAAGCTCAGGTTTACGGGAGAACTTGTGATTCAACAACCAAGAGAAAATATAGAAAAGCTGGTAGAACAACCAGCTGTGGTTTTCAATCTCCAAAAGGTAAAAAGTTTTATACCTTATAAGGCCAAAGAATCCAAGGCTTCCATTCCCACCATTCTTGATATAGTGGAGCAATTGAAGAAGGCTCCTGCAAATGTATCCTTATGGGATATTCTTACCATTTTGGAGCAGAAAGATCATTTGCGGGAAGCAGTTGATGAAACGGAAAATCTATCCGTCGAGCCAACAACAACCGAATCGCACACAAAAAGTGGTGGACCTGTTTCAGATGACCAATCACAAATCCCGGTAGTACTTACCAATGAAGGCCTTGAAGGTGTTGTTATCATAAGGGAAGGTAAGATGAAACCCAACCCTTTCTTTCTAAATCTTATTGTTGGAGATAAGTTGCTCCACAACTCCATGATCAACTCTGGTGCTAGTACCACTGTAACGCCTAAGCAAATTGCGGAGGTTCTAAATTTGAAATATGAGCCTATAAGAAGAGGAGTCATGCAATTAGATGAAAATAACATCTAGACTGTGGGCATTATAAAAAGCCTTCCACTCACCCCATTCACTTGGCCTAGCATAACAGTGACCCAGGAGGTAGAAGTCATTGACATTCCCCTTGTTTTTGGCCTCTGTTTGTCTCAAGATTTTACCGCCAAGGTTGACGGATATCTCTCCTTAGATTGGTGTCACCTCATTCTTAGGACCAAGCATGGAGCCAAGTTAAAAATATTGTTTGAGCCCCTTCATACATAACATATAGTTGATGAAGTTATGATAAAGTTTGAAGCTACCAATACGTCCATTTCATCTCTTCATTTCAAGAGAAGAGATGAAGTGTGTGGAATTACTAGAAGATGAAGAGGTAACCAGAGAAAGATCCACAAACCAAGAAGTCTTCCTCAACAAATTCATAGATGCAGATCCTTATGGAAATTATCATGCTACTCGACTTGGGTCATATGTGATTTTTGATGAGGACCAACCCATCCCCAAAGTCTCAAAAGACCCTGAAGACAAAGAGAAAGAAAAGAAAGACCTAAGCTCTGGACCCTCCACTTTGATGGGGCCATATGTAGAACCAGATCCAGAGTAGGCATTTGTCTCACCACACCTTCCAGAGAATAGATCTTGAGGTCTTTCCATCTTTAGTTCACTTATTCTAACAATGAGGAAGAGTATGGGGGCTTGGTTCATGGTTTAAGCCTCGCAGAGTGTCACAAAGTCAAGAAACTGAGAGTGCTGGGAGATTCTGAATTGGTGGTCCATCAAGTCTGTGGGATTTCAGCTGCAAAGCATGTCCATATGCATTCTTACCACCATAGGGTCTGGGACCTAATTGAGAGCTTTGAATATTTCAATATTCAGAGAATTCCCTAGAAAGCAAATCAGGTGGTTGACCGCATGGCTATGGTGGGGTCCCTTTTTGATCCTGTGGAAAATAATCATTCAATCCGGATAGTGGTTAGACCTTCTATACTTGACAACGACGCCCATTGGCAAGTTTTCGAAAGTGAAAAACATATAGCTATGTTCATCCAATAGTCCAGAGAGTTTGCAGACTGATTGCAACCCAAAGTGTCTGGAGCATATGGCGACCAAGTGATCCAACTGAAGACAAAAAAATGTCCCAAAGGTCTGATTACTCTTGAGAACCTTTTTGATTGTGAAGATTCGAAGAATGACAAAAGGAAGTTCACAACGGACAAAGGGGATTATATTGAACTCCAAGTTGGAGGTGGCTGAAAACTCAAGGTAGGGAAAGATGTTCCCCAATTCGACAGAGAAAGGCTCATCTACTTCTATGATGAATATGAGGGGGTGGTCACATGGTCATATGACGAGATGAAAGGCTACAATCTAGAAGTAATCCAACTTACAATTGAATTGGAAGAATGAGCAAAGCCTGTCAGGCGAAAGCAATGTCCAGTCAACCTAAATATTGAATCCCTAATGTCTCAAGAGCTACATAAACTAATTGATTCTAGGATTATATATCCAATTAAGCATAGTACTTGGGTTTCCAATTGGTGCCAGTCTGTAAGAAGAATGAAGACATCTGCCTTTATGTGGACTTCCAGGACCTGAACAAAGCTTCTCTGAAGGATAATTACCCATTGCCTCTGATGGAACAAATTTTGCATACAGTGGCTGGGTCCGAAATGTTTTCCATGCTCGATGACTTCTCTAGTTATAATCAAGTCCTCGTCAAATAGGAGGACCAACATAAAACCACGTTCACAACCAAGTGGGGAACGCTTGCCTATCAGAAGATGCCTTTCGAGTTATCTAATGCTGGTGTCACCTTTCAGAGGGCCATGGACATATTAGCTTTCCGGGAATCGATAAACAAGATAATCTTGATTTACCTGGATGACCTAATTGTGTTTTCAAAACACAAGGAGGACCACTTCAATCATCTTGAACTGGTTTTTAAGAAATGCCTGGAATTTGGAGTCTCCCTCAGCCCCAAGAAATGCATCTTCAGGGTGCCTCAAGGGAAACTGCTTGGACATGTGGTATCTAAGGTGTTGGCTTGATGATGATTGTAATGAATTCATCATATGTTGTCATTGATGAAACACATACACACACACACACACACACATATATTCATATTGTCTACCGGTGTAACTTCAAAGTTGTTTATACTACAACCGGTTTATTTCTAACTGGTACTTGGTGACAACCAATATATATATATATATATATATATATATGTATGGAGACAACCAGTGGATATACATAACTTGACAACAATATGAAGATCCAACGGAGATTATCACAGGAGCATCAAGGATAACGGTTTATATGTTTAACTCCAACCGGTATTCACTGATTATGTGATGAGTTATCACAAGTTGTGATGAGTTATCCTTACCGACAAGATTTGGCGGTATTTTTGTGATGAGTTATGATCACTTGATCATATACACTGCACCTAGGTAATTGTGCTATGATTTCTAGAGGCCGACATGAAATCTAAAATGTCTATATATTGACATCACAATGAATTATTTTGTATGAGCGAAAGTAATATGCTATGTGTAAAGGTAGAAGTGTTAAGTCGCAGAGTATGTTGGTAAAAAGGAGTTAAGTGCATAGAAGAGGATCTATACAAGCAAGTTGTGCTATTACTAGATCACATCACCTGTTGTTTTCTAATCACTGCAACAGTCAAATCCCCTAACCGTGTAAAGCTCTAACAAGCTTCATTGTTCAAATCCTCTAATCAGGTGATCCATTAGTTTGGATTTAGAAATCCTCCACCGAGGTTACTCCTTATAGGGTACTACCTTTTACAAGGTATAGATTTTAACTAAGCTTTGGGATCTTTAATAGGATTCGCTCCTAGCAGAGCATTTTGTAGACCCTAACTGGTTAGTTATCTATTACTGCAGATAGTTAACTTGTGAGTCCCATCTCACCATGGTTTTTACCTATTTGGGTTTTCCACGTATAAACACTTGTGTTATGGTGGATGTTTTACTTATTATGGATGCTATTATATCATTTTTTATTTCATGCATAATGTTTAACAAACTTGTTAAGTTTATCTACTGGTCAGTGTTTAAAGTAGTACTATTTTTGGTGTCATTGATTCACCCCCCCTCTCAGTGCTTTACAAGTCCATCATAAGGAAGAGGTGTCGATCGACCCCAATCATGTCAAAGCCATCAAAGAGCTTTCCTTGCTAGTTAACAAAAAGGGGGTCCAATCATTTTTAGGGAAGATTAACTTCGTTAGCAAGTTTATCTTAGATTTCACTGGAATTGTAAGGCCTACCACCCTCATGCTTAAAAAAGATGTGCATTTCAAATGGATGCCGAGGACCAAAGAAGCATTTAAAAAGATTAAAGAGGCTATCTTGTCTGCCCCTATTTTGGCTAATCTGGACATGTCCAAGGATTTTATGATGTATATTTATACCAACGATTTCAACATAGCTGTTGTGTTAACCCAGAAGGATGCCGAGTCTAAAGGGGAGCATCCAATTGCTTTCCATTCTAAAAAGATGAAAGCATATGAAATCAAATATAATTTAATGGAAAAACAAGCCTTTTCCATTGTAAAAGGCCTGAAGAAGTTTAGGAATTTCATTGCTTGTAACAAGATGACCATTTACGTGGCTCATCTCACAGTCCATGAGTACATCATGGAAGGAGAAATCACATAAAAGAGAGCCAATTGGATTACTAAGATCCTCGAGTATAACATTAATGTCAGGCCAACTAAGGTGATACGAGGAAAGGGTCTTTGTGAATATTTAGCCCAGGAGCCTGAAGATCTGGGAGAGGTTCAAGATGAGACTATGCCAACGCATACAAAGCCAGAAGAAAAGGGTTGGATCACACAAACCAAAGTTTTTATTTCAAAACTCCCCACAAAGAAGGAGAGATTTTACAGGCTCCAAAATGGAGGCTACCAGTTTCTAGAAGGCATCCTATTCAAACGAAATTTCGATGGAGTTTTACTCCACTGTGTGGACAAGATGCAAGCCGAAAAAATCCTGCACGAGTTTGATAGTGGCCTTGCGGGAGGTCATTTCTCGTCCCAGACCACTATTATGAAAATTATCCGCACAGACTATTATTGGCCCTCGTTATTCAAAGACGTGCATACCCTAATTTGGGGATGCAATGAGTGTCAATTATATGTTGGAAAGCATAGGAATGCAACCATTCCACTCAGGTCTATAGTGGTAGATGAGCCTTTCGCTCAATGGGGGATAGATTTCATAGGGATGATCAATTTGATGTCCTCTGCCGGTCACAAATGGATTCTCAAGGACACATATTATTTCACCTGCTGGACAAAGGTAGTGCCATTAAAAAAATCCACTAAAATTGAAATTTTAGCTTTCCTTAAGGAGCTAGTTACACGTTTTGGTCCACTAAAGACCATCATATTAGATAATGTCAAAGCATTCACCAGATCCAGGGTCACTCAGTTCGCTCTAGACAATGGCATCTACTTAAAGACCTCCTTGAACTACTACCTACAAGGTAATGGTTTGGATGAGTCTACAAACAAAAACCTGATCTGTCTTATCAAGAGAATTGGAGCGGAACATGAAAGAGAATGGCATTGCCATTTGAAAAAAAAACTCTGGGCGGACATGGTCACCCCTAAACAAGTTTTGAATAACTCCCCATACAAGCTTGTATATAGGAAAGAAGCACATTTTCCAATCTCATCAGAGATTCCAGCCCTGCAGCTCTTGAAACCCCTTGAGCTGGAAGAGAATGAGCCTATGAAAGTAAGGTTGGTAGAGCTTCTAGAGCTACAAGAAGAAAGAGAGGCAACTTTTGAATCTCTCTGGAGCCTCCAACAGATTCTCAAGAAATGGTTTCACAAAAAGAGCTCAGACCCTAGTTTTAAACAGGGAGACCTTGTCCTAAAATACAACGAACGCGGTGCAAAGCTAGGACACCGTGCTAAATTCGACAACTTGTGGGAAGGTCCATTCCGCATTCATGAATGAAAGGGTTTTAACGCTTTCGTGTTAGAAGACTCGCAAGGTGAGATTTTAGAGATCCTAGTAAACGTGATCCACCTCAAATATTTTTATTAAGGTTTTTCCTTGTTCACATACGTAAATATTGTAAATATTTTTTCCTACTTTTAGGAGGTCTGTGATGAATACTAAGAGGGGGGGGGGGGGGGTGAATTAGTATGCCCAAACTTGTAACCGAACTCTTAAGAAATTTTACTGCAGTCCGGTATAGTAGTTTAAACAACAAACTGGTTAAAACACAAACAAGCCAAATAGCAAATAGAGCATTCACCCATAGAAGCACAATCACCATAAAATAAGATATTTTGATGTGGAAACCCAAATGGGAAAAACCACGGTGAATAAACCTCACAAGTCAACTATCTGCAGAATAGTAACTAGATCGGTTAAGGTCAGACCGGTTAAGGCCTTACAATGTTCTTCACCAGAATAGATCCTGTTAGGAATCCAAATCTCTGTTAGGAGATAAGTCCTGTTAAAGACTACCCTATTAAAGAATTTCAGATTCACAACTGTGAACCACCTTGTTAGAGGATTTACAAAAGGCTCGACTGGGCCTACCTGGTTAAGGGTTTCAGACTTGTCGAAGAGATTAGTAATCAATAAATGAATGATCTAGACAATAGCACAGAATGCTTGATTAGATCCTTGACAACTCTCTGTTAATGCATTGCAACATTACTTCAGTCTACTATCCTTTTCATGTTCAATCTCTATCGCACGATGCTTCTATAAAAACTCTACTTTTTCAACATACATACACACATACATTCATTACCTTAAAACCCTAGACATGATGTCCTGAAATAGGAAGCTGATTTCATGTCGGTCCAATAAGAGTGGATTACAATTTCATAGGTTCAAAGCATCTAGACACATTTGGTAACACGACACAAGCATCACCAAAGTGTCGGTGGATGATAACTCATCACACTCTACAATTTTAAGCACAATATATCGATAAACAAAGACTGGTAAAATGGAACATAGTGTTCCGATCAAAAAGATTGACTTCCGCTAGGGGTCCTTGTTCTGCTTGAGGTCTTCATACTGCTTGAGGTCTTCAGTCATGCTTTGACCAGAAAGCATTTTCTGCAAAACACCGATAGTCTTCTACAAACAAAGACTATTCATTCAATGGCATATAATACCAGTGTGACCAATACAACACATATTACTAATGGAGGATAACTCATATATAAAATAAGTGTGTGTCCATCAATGACAATCACAACTAAACATCATCAAAATACCAACAGTCTGGCCGTCATTTTTCCTTAAGCTCACAATTAAGTTATTTTGAACCCAAGAAAAGCAAAAATAAGCAATGACAAGCATTTTGAGTCCAAGAAGCTAGATAAAGCCAAAAAATAAAATATCTTTTACATTATATGTATGGTTTCTATTTTCATGCTTGAATATCATAAAAATAAATTTGATTAGGGGGTAAAGACGATCACAAATCTTTAAATAATCAAACATAATCAAACATAATGCAATAGAATATCAAATTGAAAGAAATGAAAGCTTTAAACTAAGTAAAACTCCCTATTTCTGATTTGTGCTTCCTTTGTTCTTCTCCAAAATTGCGTGGGTGGCTCTCAGGTATTGCACTAGGATTCTTGCATAGATTGAATTTTTTTTTGAAGAGTGTGATCTAGTTTGAAATGAGAAATTGATGTTGTTTATATAGATTTTCATGAGAGATGGGGAGGGATTTTGAACTCAAGTCCTGATTGATAGATAACTGATTTAGATTGATCAATTAACAGAGTTGATTGATCAGTTAACATAGTTGATTGATTTGTTAACTCATTTGATTGAGTAGTCACTAGATAGATTGTTTAGATGACTGAATGGATTGGAGAGATAAGTGGATTGATTGATTAGTTATAAAAGGTGATTTGGAGTGAAAATGGGTGATTGAGGAGTCAACTGAGTTAACTAATAAGTCAACTGGTTTGATCAATTAGTTATGATTTTCAACATGAGTTGTAAGATTTTGAAGTTGAATTTGATTTTCATTTTCAATTTGGATTTGAATTTAGACTTTCGAATGCTAAAATGCACATGAAATTAATTGAAATTCAGATTTGGTGAAATGTGAATTTGATGATTTGGAATTAGACGAAATTAATTGAAATCCACATTTGGGGAATTGTGAATTTGAGACAAATGAAATTAGATGGAATTATTTAAAATTCGAATTTGGGGATTTAGAAGAATAAGTTAATTAATTTAAATAATTTAAATGAAATTATTTAAACATTATAAATGGAATTAATTAAATAATAAAGACTATTTAGTTAAGGAGATTAATCGTAATTAATTAAATAATTAATATTTGAAATAGGGTTAATTAATTAATTAACTAAAGAATAGAAATTCGATAATTAGAAATGTTGATTGTGATGATTGAGTTAGTTTAGAAGAATAATTAGCTTAATTTAATAATTAAAGAATTACTTAATTAATTAGGAAGAATAATTAGTGTTGATGAAAAAGACATTTTTTGGTGTCTACATTTTCCCCTCTTTGACACAATGTCGAGATGACGTTGTTTCAAAGAAAACAATTTTTTTTTGCCCCAGTATGCCCCAGTGATGCTTATAGTGTAAATATGCCCCCTCAGAAAAAGTGGTCGAAAAATTATGAAACCGAGACCATTTTTTTGATATCATGGCAGTGAGCAACTGTGTGAAGTTTCATGTGATTTTGAGTCCGTTTGACTGTGCTACAAGTGCGTTGAAGTTTAGGGGGGCCGCAACCGTTTTAGTGGGAAAAACCCTAATTTGTGAGCTATAAATAGTGAATTTTCCCTTTCATTGATCATTTGCATTCATTTGATTTTGTGGAGCTCTTCTTGATTTTGTTGCTTTCCTGCAACTTTGGAGCATGATGGCGGACCATAGACCGAGATTGCACCTGTCTGATCGAGTGCATTCATACCAGAGACTGCCCGATACTAGAGGCATGATACGTATTTCAAATATTTTGCTCGTTTTTGCTTTTTTTTTCCTATTTTTTCCATTTCAATGTTAGAATTTTTTTTAACCTATGCACAATTGTATGTCGGTCTGTGCGCAATTTTTAATATTTATGTGCAATTGTTTTAAACGATTCACATGTAAATTCTGATGCGCATTTGCTTTAAATGGTTCACATTTGTTAATATTAATGCACAATTGACTTAATTGATTTGCAATTGACTATTATTGATGCACATTTGTAATTATCAGTTCACATTTGTTGATTGGGATTTTTTTCCAAATTACTTGATTTGATTTTTTTCATGCGAATAAATTATCTGATATTATCTCATGTTTTTTCTTGCAGGAGAACTTTCGTGTGTTGATAGGCATACAGACGAGGCCTGATGGTCTTGATCGGTGAGATGAGTTGTTGTAGGAGGAGGTTGCTTTGATTAAGCATTTGGGATTATACCACATTCTCCATCTTCCAGGGGTTACAACCAATAAGGCCATGATAACTTCTTTGGTTGAGAAATGGCATTCATAGACTTGTTCCTTTCATTTTACCACATGAGAGGCATCAGTTACCTTAGAGGATGTGTGGCATATTCTTCACATCCCCATCTATGGTGCTAGAGTTACATTCAGTCGTAGAGATGGTATCTAGGGTTTATGCGATCTATTTGAGTGCACTGAGTAGGATTTGTAGATATGGGGTGGATATGATATCCTGTGGGATGCTTTGGATTGTGATGATCTGACCGTCGTGTTATGTAGCATTGTAGCCGGTCCTCTGATCTTGATAGGAGGACACATGGATTTCTAGTTGGTTGAGGTAGAGTTATCCATGATATGATCATACACATACGCGTTTATGCTTGAAGTCCTTTCTTATTGGCCACTTTATATCATCAGATGCATGAGATTGTTTATCTTGGACAAAAGTCCATTGGTTGCGGGATCACATTGCTCCAGGTATGGGCTTGGGAGAACATAGCTATCTTTCAGCTGATTGTCCATGTTGATCTTGGTGCTGAGAAACCATATGCATATAGATACATGACTAGCATTAGGCATAGGGCGTCAGGGAACACCCTTTATTGGAGACATCAGATTGATATTTTACAATATTTTTCATGGAGGCCATATCTTGATTTCCCTGGTTGGGCTGATGATACACAAAATTTTCCATATTATTGTCAGCAGAGATATTTGATTGGTCAAGATGTGGGTACCCATAGAGTTATTTACATTCATCTTCCTGGTTGTGTACTCCATCGGTTCGAGGAGGTACAGGGGGTTCTCAATGTTACTACTTATTTTGCTCGTATTTGTCAAGAGATCAGAGATTGGGGGGCTTGTGTGTAGCCTCATGTTGCTATTATAGAGTTTGATTCTCTTCGGCTATTATAGTGGGGTTGGTTCACTGGAGTTGCTGATCCTAGTGCTACACCTTTGTATGATGTTTGGTGGGTGCATCATATGCCAGTACTGTTGATTGATCCTACGATTCCTATTTCTCCTTAGCAAATCCGATATAGGAGGGTGCAAAGAGGGAGAGGGAGAGGGAGATATGGCAGAGGGCGGGATGGTGGAGGCTGAGATAGGGGGGAGGATGAGGTGGAGGTTAGATTGGGTTGATTGCAGTAGTAGCGGCAACAGAGGCAGGGTTGGAGGATAGTGAGGAGGATGTAGACATTGGTGGAGACACCGAGTCTATGAGCAGCTCTAAGCGGGGTGAGAGTGAGAGTGATGACTTTGAGACAAGATCACCTGGCAATGGAGGGAGTGATGGTGGGGATGGTGGGCAGGACATTGAGATGCCCCAGGTTGGAGATGCGCCAGCCAAAGAGCGAGTTGGCGATGAGGAGGGTGAGGATGAGAAGGTTTTGAGAGCTTGGATTAGGAGCTTGGAGGATCTAGTTGTGACTTTGAGACAATGGTAGATGGATGATAGGGAGCACTTTTGTAGAGCGTATGGTGCCTTGGAGGCAGAGAGAGATCATATTATAGGAGATAGGGATAGGGCTATTGCTGACAGAGATCATCTCCAACGAGGGCGAGATGATGCGGTATGGAGGGTAGAGGTGGTCATGGATTCTTATGATTAGTTGTTTGGCCCAAGGACTGACACACAAAGGTAGTCTAACAAATTTTTCAGTGCTACTCAGGAGGCTATTTACTATAGACAGGCATACAATAGAGCCATTTTCGAGGATCAGAGGGAGCCTAGTTATCAAGCCTATAGATATTGGAGTGGATCTAGCAGAGACACTAGTCGACGGATGAGAAATAGAGGCGTGATGGGTCCTCCTAGGGCATCATCGGGTCATCCTGAGGTAGGATCCTTCTAGAGATAGAGGAAATGTCGGTTGAGACACTCTATGTTGTACTTGATTTGATGTATTTTGACACTTTTTGAGATGTATATGATATGCATTTTTGTGGCGTTCTACATGCCTTGTGTTATTTCTATGATGTATGGTTCTATATGATGTGTCTATTTGATGTGTTATGTGTGTGATGCATTCTATGATTCTATGTGCATTCTCATTTAGTAATATGATTGTGATGATATGATGGTGTAACTAATGCTTTTGACACAAATTAATATGATAATGAATTTTACATGATGAGATGAATCTAATGCAATTAAATCTATATGAAGATGCACTTAAGCTAAGTAATAGTGGAAGTGAATCTAAGCAAGAAGTATTTGAGTGATAATGCAACCTAACTATTAACAAATGAACTTAAAATGAATGTTTTTGTAATGCCAGAATATATTGTTGATTGTGCCTCTTGAATTAGAAGAAGTGTTAGTAAGAAAGATAGATTTGGAAAAGATGATGAAGAGATAGGTTAAAAATAAAGAATCAACTGTGTTAACTTGATAGCAAAATTGATATGATGTGATATGAATGAAAGTGATGAGTACTCTTCTTTGCCTTTATTTGTAGTGCAATACATTATCATCATTGAGCCTTCTTATGTAACAATGAAGCTTAGTACACCAAGGTATAAGGAACCATGATGTATAGATATCTCATTGCAATAAACAAACATGTAGAAGACAAGGAATGAACCCTCCATTCCGGGAATTATGCTAGGGGTCGAGGTATGTGTGGCATTCAAAAGCTCAATGCTCCTATCACAGACACCCACTAGAGAAACTGCCCCAGAACTTCATTGGTCCACACCACAAGAAAACAAAGTAAAGGATCATGCCCATCATGACTCCTCTAGTCACTTTTGGACATCCTTGAGTAGCATAGAAACATGATCTTTGCCAATTGATAAAAGATAAAAACCAAATTAGACAAAACGAGACCCCTCACTTCTGTGGAAACTCCATCTCCTATTGTTGTACCCGCTGGCATGGGGTCATGAAGAATATTGCCTCCTCAACAACTAAACTGACTTTGCGTTTGCTTTGATTTGTTTGATGTTATGGATGATAATGCCTGATTTCAAAATTTTTGGACCCCATTTAAGATTGACCTGTTTGGTTTCAAGTGTATCTGATTCTGTCTAAGACATGATAATGATCACGTTGATGTGGATATTGGCGATTGATAAGACTTGATCAGTTTGGTTGCAAATTTTTGATAAGATAGTTATATCCTTTGTTTAACTTTGTGCGAAGTGTTTACTGGATATCTGCTAGGGTATTTGTTTCTCATGAGACATTTTATTGCAAGTTTTGATTGTTTTTTATTTTTAGTTTGTTTTTGAGTTTTTAAGATGTTTAGGGTTTTTGTGGATCATTTTCGAATTTTTTTATTTGATTTTTGGTGTTTTTGTTGTTTAGGATCTTTTTATGATTTTTAGGGTTTTTTCATGACATTATGATTTTTAAGATTTTGGTGTTCGAGACTTTATCTAAATATTTTTGATTGATTTTTTTCAAGACTTTATCTGAATGTTTTTGATTGATTTTTGTAGTAATGCCTCCAAGTATGCAGACCTATGATGACATGATGATCTAGGCGATGCATATGGTGACAATGAATTTCAACATGAGGTATGCTAATGCAGTAGATGCAGTTCCTATTTGAACGAGGATGATTGTGTGTGTCTTTCATTCTTAAATACACTTATTGAATAAAATGAATGAAACGTTTAAGAGATATGAGCTAAATCCATCCTCAGAAGACTTTAGATCATTCAATCTTAACACACTATGTAATCAAGATTTAGGAATGGAGGCACAAAAAACTTCTCCATCAATTCTTGAAACTTTGATATCCTTTTGCCCATGTGTGTGCATTTGAATTTATTCCTACTGTTTTAACCATCAAAGACCCTTGGAATCCTATGTGGCTAGCTACGTGTGTTATTCAAACTTCAAAAGCAACCTGGATAGAGCCTCGCTGCTAGCAAGCTTTTAGGGCTCCAACGAGGTTACACACCGTAATCTCTTAAATATTGCTCCATTTCCAATAGGCGTCCATAGCACTGATGGAGTTATTCGCATGTTCCTTTAGTCAAGCTTTTATTGAACCTTTTTATGATATTTCAGTTATACATCTGTGCTATTTTGCCTTGAGATGGATATTGACATAACTTTTCTTTTTTATTTTCTTTCCTTGAATTGTAAGTAATGAAACCCACTTGGGTATGACAATTACAACAGTGCTGAAGTAGAATTTTGGATTTTTCTCTAGCCACATGACCAACTAGGTATCCGTAATGACTTAGAGCTATTGATTAATGTGTGAGATATAGAAATTGGTATACTTTGGGTAACAAGGCTCAATAGTGAAACCTCTACTCAACCATGGATAAAGATCAATCACAAGGTGACATTGAAGATGAATGAGTAAAGAACTCCTGAAACTTCATGAACAAGTATCTAGGAAATGAGACCACCTTCTCTCCCTTCACTGCAGACAGGTGAATGACTTAGAAAATCTCCTTACTTTATTGATGCAACTATATGTGAAAGCAATAATGATATGTAGCTATATGTTGTGCAATTTGAAATGCAGACATGCGATACAATGCAGTAAAGAAATATGCAAATGCAGTACTAGAAATTTAAATGAACCCATCCCTTAGATGTAATATATTTTCATGTGCATGTTGTTCATGGGTTCGGGGAGTGGATCTCCCTCCATTGTTGTTAAATTATAAGTATCATTTCAAACTACTTGTGTTATGACAAATGGGCCTTGCCAGTTTGCTTCAAATTTTCCTAGCTTTTCTTGCTCCACTAAGTTCCTCTAGTTTTCCTTTAAGACAAGGTATCCAACTTCAAAGTGACGTGGTCTCACTCTTTTATTGTAGCTTCTGCGCATTCTATTATGATAACCTTGTAAGTGGTTGAGAAGTATGTCTCTTTTCATCAAAGAGTTCCAACTCTTGCAACCTTGCAACTCTATGATCTTCATCAGATATGATATTCTTTAAAGAGATCCTCAGTGATGATAAATCTACTTCAATAGGAAAAATGGCTTTTGTACCATATACCAAAGAGTATGGTGTGGCACCTGTCATCATGCATACACCTGATCTGTAAGCCCATAGAGAAAGATTAAGATGTATGTGCCAATCTTGACTTGCTTCATTGACAACCTTTTTCAGAATTTTCAGAATTGTTTTGTTGGTTGCCTCTTCTTGACCATTGCTCCGAGGATAATATAGAGTTGCAAAGCGTTGCTGAATATAGAATTGTTCACAAATCTTTGCCACTTCATGCTTTTTGAAAGGTCTACCATTATCCGTTACAATTCTCATTGGTATTCCATATCGACAGATAATGTAGTTCAAAATAAACTTAGCTATTTGCTTGCATGTAGTATAGGTAAAAGGGATTACCTGAACCCATTTAATGAAATATTCCGTGGCAATGAGAATGAACTTTTGTCCATTAGATGAAGTAGGGTTGATTTTCCCTACTAAATCAAGTCCCCATTGTTAGAATGGCCATGGTGATGTTATTGGTTGAAGATCTTGTGCTGGTGCATGGATTAGGTCTCCATGGATCTGACATTGTTTGCATCTTTGCACATATTTGTATGCATCTTTCTCCATTGTTGGCCACTAATAACCCGTTCTCAACATTTTTTTAGCTAGAGCTGGGTCATCAACATGGGTGCCACAAATTCCATCACAAACTTCTTTTAGAGCTAGTTGTGCTTCATCGGTATTGAGACATCTAAGTAAAGTTGTATCCAAGCTTCTTTTGTACAGTGTGTCTGCAATGAATGTATATCTAGATTCCTTCCTAATGAAAGTCTTTCTTTGATTAGATGAAAGATTAGGTGGCATATATTGATAATGTAGATATGCATATATCTCTTGATGCCAAGGAGATCTTCAGGTCCCACTATTGCACAAACATATTCTGAAGTTGGTATTTCATATGAAGGTACCATCAACTGTTCTACTACAAAATTAAATTGAGTTCCATTGTTTGGCATGTCAAGTAGAGATTTCACAGTCACTATTGCATCAACAACTCAGTTTTGTACTCTGGGGATTTGCTCGAATGTGATGTTGGTGAAATATTGCTTTAGTTCTTCTACCAACAATTTGTAAGGTGTCAGTTTGTCATCTTTTGTTTCATAATCATCATTTACCTGATTTATAATGAGTTGAGAGTCACCATATACTTGTAGGTCTTTTATTTTCCATTGCAATCTTGTCTGAAGTCCTATGACCAAGGCTTCATACTTGACTATGTTATTTGTGTATGAGAAGCTTATTCTGAATGACTTGGGAATATAGTCAACATGACGTGTGATAAAAAGAATTCCCGCTCCTGCTCCATGGTTCGTATGTGATCCATCAAAGAATAATTTTCACTTGTTGGATGTTCTGACTGCAAAGATAGACTCATCTGAAAAGTCTATCAACATAGGATGATGGTATAACATTGGTGCTTCTACCAATTGGTCTGCTATAATTTGTCCTTTGATGGCCTTTCTATCAACATATTCAATGTTGAATTCACTAATGATCATTACCCATTTGGCCAACCTTCCGATTAGTGCAGATCTTCTTAATAGGTACTTGAGTGGATCTTGTGACTGATCATGTAGTGTCTTAATTTCTGAGAAGTAAATACTAGTGCTAGGCATGCATGCTCAATAGTAGTGTAGTTCAATTCATAGCCTACGAGGGTTCTACTAATGTAGTAGACTAGTAGTTCCTTCCCTTGATCATCGCGTTGTGCTAAAGGAGCACCCAAAGCTGAGTTGGTGGCTAATATATACAAGAGTAATGGTCTTCCATGAACTAGTGGTATCAAAACTGGTGTGGTCAATAGATAGTCTTTCAAAGCTTTAAATGCTTCTTGGCATTTTTTGACTGTTTGAATGTAACATCTTTCTTTTAAAGGTGTTGAAATGGGTGGTGCTTAGGTTGGTTCCCCAAAATGCACACAGTGGGGTTTTACACTGCCACTGGGACAAAAACCAAGTTGGGCCCTCGAATCACATGTGGAGAGGCCAACTCCAGACTATTTAGAATTACTCAGGGACTTGGACCAAAATATGACAAGGATTATGCTAACCCTTCTTCACTTCAGGCTCTGCAAAACCTGGGAGGGTGATCCCTTAATTCTCTTGCAATCTTCGTACCACACTTGCAGACGACGTTAAAATAAACCAGAAGATCTCACTCCTAAATGGGGCTCAACGAAGAGGGAGAATGATATAGAGTGGCTAGCTCTTAGTGAACTTGGATTAACTCTTTCACCAAATTATTGCATGAAAGATGCATTCAGCTCATCCCATGAAGAGATAAAACCTGTTGGCAAATATGAAAACCAGTCTCTGGCATCTTCTTTTAAAGATTGAACAAAAAGCTTCATGAAAACATCTTCCTAACTTATCTCAAAATCTCCTACCATATCAGAGAACCTCTGCAAGTGTTGACGTACTGATTTTGATCCTTTCCCTTTAAAATTTGGTAAATGTTCTCTGACATTAACAGGGATAGGGTTTGGGAAACCTTGAATACCACTAAAATTTAATGGTCTATATCTTTCAACATAAAAACTTATGCTATGTCTTGACAATGACTGCATATGTTGCATGTTTACACTCAATATTTCTTAGGGATATACAAGCAACAATGCATCTTGGCAACAATCTTACAATACTACAATGTATGACTCAGAAACATACTTCACTTAACCTATTATAAAATTTGTATATTATATATTAGAAGTATGTAAACAAATTACTACCATTCCCTTCCTTAGTTCTTATCTCACTCAATAGGGAAGTATTTTCTACATTTGACTCATGAAAATCCAAAATACCTGGAAGTAGTGTAGTGGCTAGAAATCAGCTTTGCTGGCTCGCTGTAGTGATAGATATGAAACTATCTATGCATCCTCTCTAGGTTCTCAGGTCAGATTTGATCCTAAAATATTACTGCAACTCCTCCTTTTTCATCATGTGAATTATTTCCTCAACTTGTCGAGGTACTTCATCATAAGAGCTCAAATCTCTTTCATCTCTACTACAAGTTCTGTGATTCTCTTTTAGTTTCTTTTCAAATAATGCACACTGGTGTAGAGATCTCAGAGTCGCAACCCACAATTTGTGAGATATTATGAAATAATCTTGTAATATGGACAAATCTTGACAAAACTTACATTGAAAGATGAATTACAATAGATTCTTAGACAACATTTATGAGAATTGACTCAACCGACAAAGGATCTGGAACATTATAATCTCATGACTCCTGTGCAGACATTCCCCAACAGAGTTGCCAATTTTGTTGGTTCCCCAGAATGCACATGGTGGGGGGTTTTACACTTCCATAGGGACAAAAACCAAGTTAGGCCCTTGAATATTGCATGGAGAGGCCAACTCCAGACTATTTAGAATTACTCGGGGACTTGGACCAACATATGACAAGGATTATGCTAAACCTTCTTCACTTCGGGCTCTGCAAAACCTGAGAGGGTGATCCCTTAATGCTCCTCCAATCTTCGCACCACACTTTCATATGATATTAAAACAAAGCAAATGATCTCACTCCTAAAAGGGGCTCAATAAAGAGGGAGACTGGTATAAAGTGGCTATCTCTCAGTGATCCTCGACCTACTTTGGAGCGTGAGATGACTTTCAACAAGAAATAATATATATAGAAGTGAAAAGATATTCCGATATTAGCAATTCAAAACAAGTTGTCGATGAGTTATGAGTAGAGAATTGTTACTAGAAATGACTTCAAGCCACAACCAGTGTCTTATCCATTGGGTGACTGAAATTGTAAAACATAAGATGAAAATATAATAGAACATTAATCTAATAGCTAAATATCTTAAGACAAAATTGCCTTACAATGCATCTCATCTATGTGTCCCAACTCAAAATACTTATCAGAATACATGTATATGATGGTATGATGAATTAATAAGGATCCAGACAACTACTGAGAGGGGGGGGGGGTGAATCAGTAGATAGAAAACTGACTAAAATTTCACCAAACTTAAAAACAACCTCTCAAGTCAAACTCAGAATTGACTGGTTCAAAGACTGAACTACAAATTGCAATATCACTGTTAAGTATACCGATTGACTATCATAATAGAATAACAGTATAACAACTCTGAAACTCTCAAAAACTTTTAACAAAAATATTCAAATACTTTACTGACAAAAGTAAAAGCACATTTCAGATTGCTGCCGGTCATCTTATCATATCTAAGTGGATTTAGTAGTTAAGCAAATTAACCATAGAAAACATAACCACAAAAACATTCATCACTTGACACAATGATTTTGACGTGGAAACCCAAATGGGAAAAACCATGGTGGGGATGAATACCCACAAGTATTCTAAACTCTTTTGAAGTTCACCCTGTTAGGAGCCAAGCCTGTTAAAGATTTTATCAAAAAGTCCTGTTAAGAACAGATCCTGTTTGGGAGCACCCAGTTAAGGGATTGACTATAATGCCCTATTAGAAGAAATACCATATTAGGAGTAACCTCGGTAGAGGATTTGAAATCTAAGCTAATGGATTACCTAGTTAGAGGATTTAGATAACAGTAAGCCTGTTAAAGCTTACCCTGTTAAGGGATTTGACTGTTGTAATTGTTAGAGAACAACAAGGGTTTGCTGATCTGGTGAATAGCACTACTTTTCTTGATTAGATCCTTTTCATGCTCCTATCTGCCTTCACACATACTGCAAATACACCTTTTGGTTCAACAACAAATCACACTGCCAACACTACAACAAAACAACTCATCAACCTTATAAGCAAAACAATAGGTTGGTAACACATCACAAACCTAAGATCTCATAGAGATTACAAACAAATCAGTTCAAGTATGACCGTTAGATTACATCAATAATTGCACATGATTCAAGACAACCTCAATTTCTCCTTGATCACCACTTCATCGATCCATGTAACTCATCACACGGTTTCCACTTCATGCAATGTAATTGCTCATTCCTAAGATAAAACCGTTATCTCTACACGCCAAAAACCATTTGAAACTCTTCATATACAATATGCATACATGGCATAATCATTATCTCTCACCATTTGATCATACCAATGCAACCGATTCACCAAGCTCCATCAGTTAGGGTTTGGCACATCAACAGGTAGGGTTACTGGTTGATCTCACTGCTTCTCAAGTAATACCAGTTTCCTTCACTAGCTCACTTACCGATTTCAAAACAACATCATTATCGGTTATAATTGACATCAATGACAACATAATAGTTCATCAATTCAATCTTCATGCAAATGCCAACAATCTCCCCCTTTGGCATTGATGGTAATACAAGTGTCAATACCCTTGATTGTGATGATTGTGTATAGGAATCGTGGTTTACATTTTACCATGTACTCTCCTTCAACTAAGTCTCCATGTCTTCAATTGGTAACTGGCTATAGATCTTTTCTCTATCAATCATATAATTCTTCTCCACATAATCATATAGTTCTTCTCCCCCTTTGCCGACAATGCCAAAGTGAAAGTAAAATATGCAGTGTCATACTTTACTATTCTGCATCAACGATCTCCAACTTGATGCTCCCCTTGTAGAATAACTCCACTCTACACCAATCCCACTACAAGATTTTTCAATTAGATCTGGGACTGATGTATTCCACATCAACTCAATTGACCTCATGTAGGGGCACAAACCCTAGCTAACCTGTAAGATACTCAAAAGTACTCTTAGGTAGAGGTTTAGTAAAGATATCTAGTAGCTACTCCTTGGTGGATACATGCTCCAATAATACATCTTTACTCTGCACTTTCTCTCTTAAGAAATGATATTTCTGCTCAATATGTTTGATTCTAGCATGCAACACCGAGTTCTTTGAAATATTTATTGCACTAGTGTTGTCACATAAAATATTTACTGGTTCTGAAATCTTCGGCTTGAATCCTTCTAGAATGTGTTTCATGCAGATTGCCTAGGTACAATTCATATATGCTGCAACATATTCAGCTTCAATAGTGGATTTTGATATACAACTCTGTTTCTTGCTGCTCCAAGATACAAGTCTTCCTCCAAGAAAGAATGAACCACCGGTTGTTCTCTTCCTATCATCAACATCACCTGCCCAGTCTACATCTATATAAACCTTCAAATCAAAGTTACCTGCATATGGATACCATAATCCATAGTCAATAGTACCTTTCAAATATCTGAATATCCTTTTGGTTGCTATCAAGTGTGTCTCCTTTGGATTCTTCTAAAATCTAACAACTAAACCAACTGCATGAGCAATATCCGATCTACTGTAGACAACATAATGCAGTTTCCCCATCATTGATCTGTACTCCTTTTCATGAACACATGCGTCATCATCCTCCTTAGACAATTTACAATCTGTAACCATTGGTGTCCCAACTGGTTTACAGTCACTCATTCCAAATGTCTTCAATACCTCTTTCACATACTTAGACTATGTGATAAAAATACTACTCTTCATTTGCTGAATTTGCAAACCTATGAAGAATTTTATCTCTCATACTAGAGACATTTCAAATTCACTTTTCATCTCATTTGCAAAGTCATCACTCATGTCATCATTTCCTCCAAATATGATATCATCTACAAACACTTCACTCACCAATATCTTATCTCCTTCAGATTTGAGATATATATTGTTGTCTTCACTGGTTCTTTGAAAACCTATCTTCATTAGGTGTGAATGTAGCCTTTCATACCATGCTCTCCGTGCTTGCTTCAAACCATATAGTGCCTTGTACACCATACCCTTTGCATCAATCAAAGCATAACCATCTGGTTGCACAATGTATACTTCTTCTTCCATTATTCCATTTAGAAATGCTGACTTCACATCCATTTGATATACTTTGAATCCCTTATATGTTGAAAATGCAAGTAGAGTCCTAACACCATCCAGTCTAGCAACTAATGCAAATATATCACTATAGTCTTCTCCTTCTTCCTATGCATAACCTTTGCATACCAATCTAGCTTTGTTTCTGACTACTGCTCCATCTTCATTTAGTTTATTCCTAAATACCCATTTAGTACCTATCACATTTTTATTCACCGGTCTGGGTACTAAGGTACTAAGGTCATTGTTCTTCTCAATCTGGTCAAGCTCCTCTTCCATAGCTTTGATCTGGTGGTCATCTCCAAATTATTCCTTAGCAGTTCTAGGCTCAATAGTGGAGATCATAAAAGAATTCTCTCTAATTCTTCTTCTGGTTAACACTCCAACATCTTTATCTCCAATAATCTGGTCACGATTATGATTGAGTCTCACATACCTTGGAGTGACATGATCAATATCTTTAGGTTCTTCTTCCTCACTATCATCATCTTCTTCTAAATCTACTTGTTTTGGTTGAACTGGTACTACAACATTCACTTCACCAGCTTCTGGCTTCACCGGTTCTGGTTACAAAATCAGAATGTAAGGTTCATCTTCCTTCTTTTCCTCACTGGTTTCTCTTGAAACTTCATGACACTCATCCACTCAGACATCAACACTTTCAATAATTCTCCGTGTCCTATTGTTGTAACATTTGTAGGCCTTACTCTTGGTTGAGTAACCAATAAATATGCCTTCATCACTCTTCACCTCAAACTTACTAACATAGTCACCTCTCTTGATAAAACATTTACTGCCAAAAATCTTAAAATAATTGACATTAGGTGATCTACCATACCAGTATTCATAAGCAATTTTATCCTTACCTCTCTTTACCAATATCTGGTTTATAGTGTAGATAGTTGTACTGACAACTTCTCTCCAGGAAGTTTTTGCTACACCTCCTTGTATTAGCATCGTTCTAGCAGCTTCAACAACTGACTGGTTGTTCCTCTTTGCAATACAATTTTGTTGTGGTGTCCTCGATGCAGAAAGATGCATTTTTAATTCCATTGTCTTCACATTATCTAGTGAATTCCTCTGAAGTAAATTCACCTCCTTTCTCGTACACTTTATCTTCTTACCACTTTCCCTTTCAGCTAAGGCCCTGACTGCCTTGAACTTACTAAAGGCTTTTGTTTTGTCCTTCAAGAATGTGACCCACATCATTCTTGAGCAATCATCAGTGAAGATCATAAAATATATGTCACCTTGAATACTTTTAGTCCTTATTGGTCCATTGAGGTCTATATGAACCAAATCTAACAAATGTTCTGCTGAGAAGGATTTGCTCTTAAAAGTTGAGGATATCATCTTTCCTAAGTGACATTCCTTACACAGAGCATTCACCGGTTTGTCTAATTGAGGAAAACCTCTTACCGACTTGGACTTATTGACTTTGATAATGTTATCAAAATTTATATGACAAAATATCCGATGCCAAAGACAACTATCATCTACTTTGGCAATTAAACATTTGTTGACTTTAGTATTTAGGTGAAACAGGTTTCCTTTTGTCTGCTTGCGAGTTGCAATTAGTTCACCTTTGCTCACATAGATTTTGCACATTCCATTCTTAAATTCCAATGGATAACCTCTGTCATTGAGTTGAGCTACACTCAAAATATTGTGCTTTAATCCTTCAACCCAATAGACATCATCTGTATTGCTCTTTCCATTAAGAGAAATGGTTCCCTTTCCTTTTACCATGTAACTATCCATGTGAGAAACTAATGCCTTTTGATCAGATGTCTCCTCTTTAATGGCAACAAAGACAATGTCTTCATTAGCATCTCCCTCAGATTCCTCATTAGTGATACCACCATCAACTACAATGAGACAATCTCTTTTGCCTTTTCCTTTGTACTTCTTGTACTTCTCACGCTTATGCTCATTGTCACCATTAGGACAGTTAGCTGCAATGTGTCCAATCTTGTTACATGCAAAACACTTCAAAGGTAATTTACCTCTATACTTACCGGTACCTTTGGGCAACCGCTTGGCCAACAATGCTTCAAGCTCAATCAGTCTGTCTTCATCATCAACTTCTTTGCTGGATCTAGACTCATAACTGTGACTAACATCTCTTCTTTTCCTCATAGGTGGGTTAGAAACTGAAGCTCTAAATGCAAATTCAGATTTATGAGCACTACCATCATAACCATTTAATTCAATTGCAGTAAGCTTACCAATGATGGAGTGAAGAGTTACCTTAGTTTATCAATAGACTTTAGCTCCTTAATGGCTGCAACTCGGATAACATAGATCGATAGAAGGGTTATCAACACTTACTGACCACTATGGCATCCTCCACTTTACCACCAACACTCTTGATCTCACCAACTATCTCCTTGATCCTCTGGCCATACTATTGAATATTCTCACCTTCAGCGATCCGCATGTCATTAAATTTACCTCTCAGGCTCTCTTCTTTGGCAATCTTCACATGCTCATCACCGCTATAGATTTCCTCAAGTTTATTCCACACATCATAAGCAATCTCCAGACCATGGACATCAACATGCTCTGAATCAGACAAAGAACTGATAATGGCCTCCAATGCTTGATTATTTTCTTGTTGCTCTTTCTTTTGATCATTAGACATAGTCCCACTAGGTGCAACATATTGAGTAACAACATGTTCCTAGTATTGAATTCCTAGACTCTTGATATAAATTTTCATCCTATAACTCCATATTCTATAGTTTTTCCTATTAAACTTCGGACCTTCTTTCTTCATCATGTTCTTCAAGATCTTTACCTCAAGCTGTTAGGCTTAGACACTAGAGGACTTGAAGTGTTTTTATACTAATTGATGGTATGATGAATCGATAAGGATCCAAACAACTACTAAGAGGGGGGGGGGGGTGAATCAGTAGATAGAAAACTGACTAAACTTTCACCAAATTTAAAAACAACCTCTCAAGTCAAACTCAAAACTGACTGGTTCAAACACTGAACTACAAATTGCAATATCACTGTCAAGTATACCAATTGAATGTCATAATAGAATAATAGTATAATAGCTCTGAAACTCTCAAAACCTTTTAACAAAAACATTCAAATAGTTTACTGACAAAAGTAAAAACACATTTCAGATTGATACTGGTCATCTTATCATATCTAAGTGGATTTAGCAGTTAAGCAAATTAACCATAGAAAACATAACCACAAAAACATTCATCACTTGACACAATGATTTTGACGTAGAGACCCAAATGGGAAAAACCATGGTGGGGATGAATACCCAAAAGTATTCTGAACTCTTCTGAAGTTTGCCCTATCAGGAGCCAAGCCTGTTAAAGCTTTTACAAAAGTCCTGTTAAGAACAAATCCTGTTAGGGACCACCTAATTAAGTGATTGACTATAATGCCCTCTTAGAAGCAATACCCTGTTAGGAGTAACCTTGGTAGAGGATTTGAAATCCAATCTAATGGATCACCTGGTTAGAGGATTTAGATAGCACTAAGTTTGTTAAATCTTACCATGTTAAGGGATTTGATTGTTGTAATTGTTAGAGAACAACATGGGTTTGTTGATCTGGTGAATAGCACTACTCTACTTGATCAAATCCTTTTCATGCTCCTATCTTCCTTCACACATAATACAAATACACCTTCTGGTTTGGCAACAAATCACACTTAACCAATTTTGCCAACACTACAAAAAAATAACTCATCGACCTTATAAGAAAAAAAATAGGTCGGTAACATATCACAAACCTAAGATCTCATAGAGATTACAAATAAATCAGTTCAAGTATGACCATTAGATTACATAGAAATCATTGCACATGATTCAAGACAACCTCGATCGCTCCTTGATCATCACTTCATCAATCCTTGTAACTCATCACACGGTTTCCACTTCATGCAATGTACTCGCTCATTCCCAAGATAAAACCGTTATCTCTACGCACCAAAAACCATTTGAAACTCTTCACATACAATATTCATACATGGCATAATCATTACTGCTCACCATTTCATCATAAAATAATACAATCGATTCACCAAGCTCCATCGGTTAGGGTTTGGAACATCAACAGGTAGGGTTACCGGTTGATCTCACTGCTTCTCAAGTAATCCTAGTTTCCTTCACTGGCTCACCTACCGGTTGCAAAACAACAAAATAACAACATCATAATAACATCATTACCAATTATAATTGACATTAATGACAACATAATAGTTCATCAATGCAATCTTCATGCAAATGCCAATAGTATAAGCCCCATTAGTCTGTAGACCCTATCTAAGCAATTTAACTGACCCCTTAGATCAGAGCATAAGATAGAAAATACATACATCACAACAATGCAATGAATGAGAAAAACCCTTGATCTAACTCATTCAAAACATAATAGAGTTACACAGTGGAGAAAATGAATTTGAACTATGCTTGATTTCATTTAATAAGTTATTTTCTATTACAAATTATCTTACATATAACTCCTTCAAGAACCTGCAATAAAATAAGACACAAGACCCATTTTAATTTCTCTGTAAATTCCTATTACAACCTACTCATTTTACCTAGATTTACTATACATGACCAAGGATTTAGAACCAAACTTTGTGACCCAAAATTATCGACCTTTGTCTCATGGCCCTGAATTCCCTTTTATAGAAACAAGGGAGAAAAAAAGCTTCAGGACAGAGGAGACACCTGTCACAAGCTGAAAAGATCACTTGTAACTTTGTTACAAAAATATTCCTCATAGTATCCCAAAAGACTGTCCATGCTGGCATTCATGATGAAGTAGAACAAAAATTCCTAACTAAATTTTGGTAGAAACAAAATTTCTTGAGTCATGCCACTATAACTGTAGATGCTTCCAGATGGACTGTGAGATGCATCATCTTTGTTCTTCAAAGTATTTCCCTTTCGAAAGGGAAATTAAGTCCTGACAAGAAGTAAAGTTGCCCCTAAACTAGAGGAAGAGCTCCAACCTTCATGCCTAGGATAAGAGAAAATGGAAAGACGAGTTCACAGAGGAACATAAAGTGAAGGGAAGGTGTTGTAGATTCCATGCCGTTTCAGAAATGACTGGATTCCACCCCAATCCAAACCTTGTCCTGCTCCTTTTCCTCTGTAAGGATCCTCCTTTAACCCTCTGCCAACGAGTGACAAAGGAGAGATGGAGGATGAGTCCTGCAGGGCTTGTTCTGATGAAACATGGATTTCAAGCCTCCATTGACTATAAGCATACTCACTCACAAAGGAATTCCATCCAGTATCACAGAGCTCAATGTAACTCCTATCACAATACTGCTCAAAAATCGTTTTCACCATTTCAAAACCTTCTGAGAAGATAATGAATTTTTTGTTCTTTCTACCAATTGAAGACACCACCCAGTTGTATTTATAATGAAAAATGTCTTTCTTGGCGGGGTTCATGCATGGGGAAAATCATCATTCCAATGCTTTTTTACTCATCTTACTAGCAAATGGATTCAAGAAATCATATCCATCAAATCAAAAACACCGTCAGATTCAAACTGCCAATTCACTACCCTCTAACCAAATTCACATTATTTGAACGATTTTGTTCCTGATTACTTGATTTCTTGACTGCAAATTTTTTGTTTCAGAATCCCCCTTTTTTGGATATTGAGTCCTTATCTTTTGAAAATTTCTCGGCAACAGTTCCTTGATTTTCTGCCTTACTGTGAGAATTCTGATAGTACGCATTTTATGATATTATTGACAAGTCCTTGATCACTTCGCTTCCAGCTCATAAATCATCCTTATCCTTTCATCCCTCTAAAAACCTCAACTTCTCTTTGTGGTGGCAATAAAAACTTTCTGATATTGCCACCTTGTCGGCTTTGTCCACTAATATAACTCAACCCAATAAAACACCTCCTAAATCGGCCTTTTGATAATCGGTGGGCATCCATGTGCCTCAACTTGTCTTTTTTTATTTTATGTCGATAGGCTTATTTCCTTCTGTCTTTATTTTCTCACGTAAATGACATAAATAGTCCAAATCACCCTTTTGAAAAACACTCTCTATCGCATATTTTGTCCAGCATGGCACATTGCACGATCACCATCAGTCATTTTGGATATTGACCTTCCATCGTGGTGGATGAGCCCACCATAAGTCTGACAAAGCATTGCCGAATCACCCTTCAACTCCATTTTGTTAGTTGCTCCATTGTCAGACTTTTTCAACCTGCCTAGGACATGTGGCATCATCTCGCGATGCTGCGGTCCTTAACCTCCCTGCATCTTTCATCATGGGACTAGGAGGGGCATCCGATCTTCTCGTTCACTATGTGCAACTTACAAAGTCCACCCAATACTTTTCACCATCCTTTGAGCACCTTTTCGCTTGGGTCATAACATCATCGTCCATTTAAAACATATGTAAATTCATGGGACCTTTAGTTGCTTAGTACTTTTAAACATGGAGATAGAATTAGTACTTTTAAACATGGAGATAGAAGCCAAAACATTAAAACCAAACTTAGGGAAAATAAATACCTGCATTAATATTAAAGGGGGCCTGACCATAATGGAAAAGACATAGTCTTTAAGAAAAATTAAAAGGCCGACAGAAGAAATAACACCTAGGAAAAGGAAACACGGTCCCTTCAATGATAGAAAAGATCCTCATGTTTAAGTGAAAAAGGTAATGAAGAAACATAATGGGCTTTAGGTTTTAAAATAAAAATCTCACCCGGGAACATCTAAACCTAAATACCATAAAACTTGAGGGTAAAACATAGATAAACATTAATTCAAAATGACAAAAACAATGTTAGGGACACCAAATTTTGCATAGCCATTTTCAGGACTATCAACTTATCTGCCGACTGTGCTATGAAATGCCTGATAGATTGAAGCCGACCTTGTAGACTTCTAAGTTATTTGAGTGTTGTTGGTGTTGAAACTCTAATATGGCTTTCACCTTTGCAAGATCTATCTCTATTCCTCTATTTGATACTATGAAGCCCAACAATTTTCTAGCTGTTACACCAAACACACACTTCTTCGGATTTAACCTTACCTTGTATTGTTCCAATCTGTCAAATATTTTTGCCAAGACCTCTAATTGATTTTATTTGTTTTGCGATTTTGCTAGGATATCATTGACAGTCTTCCATGATATCATGTATCATGTCATGAAACGATATGGTCATAGCTCTCTGATATGTTGCTCCTGTATTTTTGAGACCACAGGGTATCACATTCCAACAGTAGGTACCCCAAGGATAGGTGAATGTTGTTTTAGCTTGGTCTTCTAGTGCTATTATGATCTGATTGTAACCAGAAAAACAATCCATAAGTGATAGTATTTCATTCCCTATTGTAATATCTACAATTTTGTTGATATTTGGGAGTAGGAAATCATCTTTAGGACAAGCCTTGTTAAGGACTCTGAAATTTGTACAGATCCTGATGCCCCCAAAATGTTTAGTCACTGGGTCTAAATTGGAGATTCACTTTGCATAATTGATAGGTCTGATGATACCTACATCTAATAGTTTCTACAATTCGACCTTGACTAGTAAGGCTATATGAGGATGCATTTTTCTTAATTTTTTCTTGTATGGCTTTATTCCTGATAAGAGAGGTAAGTGATGTAATACCAACTCACGGTCCAATCTTGGCATATTTGCATAAGACCATGAAAAGTTGATGGGTCTTTTCTTAAAGAAGTAGACGAAGATCTCTTTCTCCATAGGATTTAGAGATTTTTCTACATGAATATTTTTTTATATTTTCTGAACCTCCAAAGTTGACTTCTTCTATTTCCTCCATAAGAAGTGTTGATTGTTCTCTATCAATGGGAGGATCATCCAGTCTTCCTCTAGTCAATGTTTCTATCTCCTCTGATTCATCTGGGTTCGAGGATGAGCTAGCCTCACCAAAGTATGTTGTTCTATCCAAGTCTTTTGCAAATCCTGCCTTATGATCCCCATAGGGAAACCCTTCTCTGACACCAAGGAATTTTGCAATAGCTTCATCATTCTCGAACCAGTCCAGATTTGGTGAGTCCTCTTGCCCCCAGTCAATTAGATGTGAATGTATAAGGGGTAAGCATTTGATTTCATCTGCTGGAGAAGTGTCTCATATCATGCAAATTTGGTTTTTCTGAACATCTTCATAGACAGTGTCATTATCAATGAGTGGTTGATTGTTATGTGACATTTCCATTGTCCGTGGGCTACTATCTTGAATAGATAGAAATTCATAATCATGAGAATTTGTTATACTTTCTTTATATGTTCCATTGTCTGAGGCTGTGCCACTTATCTCATCTTCTTCTTGTAACTGAATTTGTCCCTGACTTGAGGATCTCCTTTGTGTGGTGGAGACCCTTCTCAAACCTGGTATTAGACATTGCATTCTTTCTTCATCTAACTCATTAGGTAGAGCTAAGTTTGTTTCCCTTGGTAAAAGTATTGATAGAATCCAAGGATTAGGCTCATTGGCAGGTGGTAATATAGTTTTTGTTACCACATTTGCTTGTGAAATTGTTTCAGGTACCCTACTGTTAGGTGACGTCACATTAGTTTCTTGTAAAAGATGTTTGAGATCTTCACCATCTGATTCTTTACGAGGGTATATTGTTTCTTGCTCATGTCTATGAGATGAAGGAGGAAATACCCGTGTTGATAACTAATTTTGAGGTATAGACTCTGATGCTAGTCTTGGCTTATTCAATATGTCTAGTGTTCATTGTCTTGCCTTTTTTATTTTTATGACATGTTTGTACCCTAACCCTTGATTCTTTGGGTTCTCCTAAGGTAAAATATGTTATATTCTTCCCTGTTTCTATAAGCCCAAGCTTGTGTGGTGCAGGAGCACCCTTCCAAGCTCTCCCTCCTTCATGTTTTGTTGGTATTATGCTTCTTATGAAGCCATTGTATATAAAATAATGAGCCAAGTGCTCATAGGTCCTAGTTAGGGTCCTAGAGGAGATCTTAGGGGTCAAAAGTCAAGATTGTGATTTTCTTGAAAATGGAGGGTATGTGTGTCTTTGTGGTGTTTAGGGGTCCTTCATAACATGGTGGTGTCCTTAGGTTGTCCCACTGTGGGTTTAGGAGTCATGAAAAGCAACATTGAGAAAGTTGCTCAAAAGTTGCATGGCAACTTTTAAAAGTTGTCAAGCAACTTTTCCACCAGGAGGTCTAAATCCTTAGTTTGGCATGGACAACCCTAATATGGGCACATAGATTGAGGCAAAGGTGGTATAAGTATTTGAAAACCCTAAGTTAATGGGTTGGATGTCAGATATTGTACGACCAAGTAAGAAAAGCTTGACTGTGACTGTTTTTGGTTACCAGTCAGTTTGAATGAAGCTACCGACCAAGTTAATGGATTGATTTGCATGAAAAATTGTGTGAGATGTCTTCTATGGTGTAAATAATTCCATTTTGAGTGATTAGATTAGCTTTTTATTTGCAGGTTGAGTATGTTTGTAAATAGTTTGTAAACTGTCTTTTCTCTGTCCAGTTTTGGAATGGTTTGGGCAAATGAGGTCATAACTCCATTCCCCATTGTGGAATCACCATGAAATAATGGGGAATGGAAGTGAAGACCCTGTACTATAGTCCCATGCAAGCAAGGCCCCTGAAAATGCAAGGAGGCCAAACAAAGACCCACTCCTAGGCGAGACTGGACAGTGCCCGACTAGGATAGGTCAAGTTGCAGAGGTCTTGAAGAGAAAGGTTGGTCAGAGGAGAGTGCACCCTTTGGAGGAGGTGAAAAGGAGTGAGTGAAGCATCATTGGTGTGAAGGAGGAGCCTCCACCAATCCAAACAAGGTGGTTAAAACTCAAAACACTCACTGTGACCCAAGCAGACCCTAAAAACCCTCACAAAAACCCTTGAAAACCTTAAAATCCACCTAGGACAGTGTATGGACACTTGGAGGCCTAAAACCTAGAAAATCCTTGAGTCCTTGCCAAATCAATGGAAATCCATTTTGGGAGTTTGGGTTGTTTGTGCATTGTTTGTGAGAGGGAGCCCTAAAGGACCGGGTAGGAGGCCTAATTGGTCCTAATCCTTGTAGCCCTATTTGAAGGCAAAAACCCAAATTAGTGAAATCGGTAAGGGGTTAGAATCTTGAAACCTCTTGGGGGCACATGAATGGGTGGAAAGACCATGAATGAGACCTGTTATAACCTTGATAAGACCTTGGAAGGTGTGGAACAAGCTTAGCCCTTATTAGCCATAGTAAGGGGTTTTGAGTTTCATGAGTAGGTGAGACCTTAGGAGAAGCATTGCAACTCATTGGTGGGTGGAATTGGGCAAGGTCAGGGGATTCCTCAAGCAAAGGAAGTCCTAGAGACCCTAGGGTGTGTAGAGAACACGAGGTGATCCAAGGAAAGGATCCAAGAGCATAGAATAGGCTAGTCTATCCCTAACCCCATCCCATCAGATTGGTATCAGAGCTTAGTAAAAGACTTGGAGGACTATGTATGTCTCTATATACTGGTGAATCAGTAGGGGAGAGAAGAATGGTCACTAATGCAGAGCTGGCTAGAGAAGTAGAAGAGTAGAAGGAGAAAAATAGACTCCTTGAAGAAGCTATGAGTGAGAAAAGGGATAAACTGCAGGAAGTGGTGGATCAGAGGACACAAGGACCTTGGGGTGAAGATACCAAGGGTAAAGGCAAGAAAACTATAGACATAGATGATGTTATCCCTGAACTAAATCCCTTGTTCAATGAAGAACCATTTTTAAAGGCTATTAAGGCTTTGAACACCAAGGCTTTTGAAGGATTGCCACATTTCAGTGGACGAATGAACATAGACATTGTTATGGAATGGATTGAGGGCATGGAAAACCACTTTGAGTGTGAGGGAGTGACAGAGGCTCAGAAGGTTAAAGTTGCCAAATCAAGATTAAGGGGAGCAACTTTGACATGGTGGAAGTACCTGCAAGAAGAAAGGGTTAGTATGGGGAAGCTACCTATTGCCAATTGGAAGGCCATGGTGAGTAAGATCAAGGAGAACTACTTACCAGAGGATTATGAAGTCCAACTTCATAAGAAGAGATGGGGATTGAAGCAAAAAGATCATGATGTAACCTCCTACACCGAAGAATTTCAAAAGCTATGTCTTAGATCCAAAATTCAAGAAGATGAATCTATTAAGGTGGCTAGGTATCTAAGCGGCCTAAAGTGGAACATTCAAGAGGAGATAAGCCTATGGACTCCTACTACTATCCAAAAGTGTCATCAGCTTGCTGCCAAGGTAGAAGAGAGGAACAAAAGGAAAGGAGACTCTAATAACAGGGGTAGAGGCAGAGGTAGAGATCAAGTAAATCACCGAGGTGGTTACCAAAGCAAGGCAAATGAGCAGAGGAACCAAGGAGAAGCCAAGATGATTGAGCATGGCAGTGAAACCAATCTCAGAGGAGGACATTCTAGAGGAAGAGGTGTACAAGGTGGTCCAAATAGGGGTAGAGGTATCGGCAGAGGTAACTCCTACTTTGCAACTATGAAGTGTTACAATTATGGACAATTGGGACACCCGTCATATAGATGCCCTGACAAGCCTACATCTTCAAACATTGGAAAGAGGGTTGCTTATGCACATGAAGAATCTTCAAGTAGAAAGACACCTGAGGTGGACCATATTGAATCAGAGGTTGGAGAAAATCTGATGTTCAATAGGGTCTTGATAAGACAGCCAGTCAAGAATGAACCTAAGCATAGGAGAGCATTGTTTAGGGTGAGATACAAGATTCTTGGTAAAGTGTGCAAGGTGATAGTTGATTCAGGCTCAATTGACAATATCATATCAGAAGAGGTAGTTAGGAAGCTGAAACTCACAAGGATACCCCACACTAACCCATACAAGGTGACATGGTTGAATCATGAGCAGAGTGTGCTAGTCAATGAATAGACTTGGGTAGAGTTTTCTATTGGAGGATATAAGGATAAGATCCTTTCTGATGTGTTACCTATGGATGCTTGTCACTTACTGCTAGGAAGACCCTGGAAATTTTATAGGAAGGTGATCTATGATGGAGAGGAGAACTCCATATCATTCGAGAAGGATAGCAAGACCTTCAAGATTCAGTCTTTGACAGAGAATGAAGAAGGAACTTCAAAGACACCTAGTGTCTTAATGGCTACTAGTAAAGAGTTCTTAAACTTGCTACATGGGGAGGAGATAGTGAAGTGTGCCATCTTTGTGAGGCCAAAGGAGGAAGAAGACAAGTTGCAGGCAGAAGTACCCAAGGAGGTAAAGCAAATGTTGCGAGAGCATAAGGATATAGTGAGTGATGGAGCACCTGCAACACTCCCACCTAGAAGGTCTATAAGCCATCAAATAGACTTTGTTCCCGGAGCATCCCTACCTAACAAGGCAGCATATAAGCTCACACCTGATCAGAATAAGGAGGTAGCAAGGCAAGTGCAAGAGTTATTGGAACAAGGACTGATTAAGAAGAGCATCAACCCATGTGCAGTCCCGGTAGTGCTAGCATCAAAGAAGGGAGGCAAGTGGAGACTTTGCACTGACTCAAGATCAATCAATAGGATCACCATAAGGTATAGGTTTCCTAATCCTAGAATAGAGGATCTAATGGACTATTTAGGAGGGGCTATGTATTTTACCAAGCTGGCCCTTAAAAGTGGTTATCACCAGATAAGAATTAAGGAGAGTGATGAGTGGAAGACTACTTGCAAAACCACAGAGGGATTGTATGAGTGTCTTGTGATGCCATTTGGACTCACCAATGCTCCATGCACCTTCATGAGGTTGATGAATGAGGTGTTGAAGGATTTCACAGGCAGATTTGTGGTGGTGTACCTAGATGACATTCTCATCTATAGCAGAATGAAAGAGGAGCACCATGAGCATTTGAGGTTAGTCTTAGAGAGGTTGCATGAGGAGAAGTTATCAATCAACCTAGAGAAGTGTGACTTCTTGAAACAAGAGCTGGCCTACCTAGGATTTGCGGTGTCTAAGGGAACCTTGAAAATGGATCCAAGCAAAGTGGATGCAATCTTGAATTGGCTTGCACCTAAAATAAGGACTGAAGTTAGAAGTTTCCATGGATTAGCTCAATTCTATAGGAAGTTTGTGAGGAACTTTAGTGGTATATGTGCACCAGTCCTTGACATCATAAAAGGAGGCCTTAAAACTAAGTTTGAATGGACTGAGCAGGCTGACAAAGCATTTCAAATGTTGAAGCAAGAAGTAGCCACAAAACCTATCCTTCTCCTACCTATGTTTGATAAGCTATTCACCTTGGAGTGTGATGCAAGTGGAATTGCAGTAAGTGGTGTATTGAGTCAAGAGGGAAGACCTGTGGCATTTTTCAGTGAGAAGCTTAATGAAGCAAAGAAGAAGTACTCAACCTATGACCTAGAGTTGTATGCATTAGTGAAGTCTCTAAAGAAATGGAGGCATTACCTATTCCCAACAGAATTTGTGGCGTTCACAGACAACCAGGCATTGAGTTACATCAACACTCAAGAGAAGCTTAGCAATAGACATCTGAAATGAATGGAATACGTCCAATCCTTCACCTTCACCATCAAGCATAAGAAGGGGCAACTTAACAAGGTGGTAGATGCCTTAAGCAAGAAGTTGTTGACAGTTCAAGAGTTACAGTTGCAGAGCATAGGAATAGAAGGTTTCAAAGACCTCTATGAAGGAGATGAAGACTTCTCATCAGCTTACAAGGTTTGCAAAGAGTTTGAGAACCATTTCCATGGTCAGTATGCAGATTACACTCTCCAAAATGGTCTCTTATTCAATGGTAATCAGTTTTGTGTACCAAAAGGATCCATGAGGGAGAACCTCATCCAAGAGAAACATAATGGCAGTTTAAGTGGACACTTTGGAGTCAACAAAACCTTAGATTTAGTACAGAGGTACTACTATTGGCCAAATTTGCCAAGAGATGTGAAAAGATATGTAGAACAATGTGGTGTATGCCAAAGAGCAAAAGGGGGATCAAGCAATGCTGGTCTCTATCAACCATTGCCGGTCCCTAATAGGCCTTGGGAATGCATAAGCATGGAATTTGTAGTAGGACTTCCCAAGACAAAAATAGGTATGGACAACATCTATGTGTTAGTAGATAGATTTTCCAAGATGAGCCATTTCATTCCATGTAAAACTACACATGATGCTAGGTATGTTGCACATCTCTTCTTCAAAGAGATTGTTAGGATTCATGGACTCCCTTTAAGAATTGTTTCAGACAAGGACAACAAGTTCATGGGTCATTTTTGGCAGACATTATGGAGGAGACTAGGAACTAACTTCTCATTTAGCTCAGCTTACCATCCACAAACAGATGGTCAAACTAAAGTCATTAATAGGGTGTTAGGCAACTTTTTAAAGTGTTTAACTAAGGAGTATGGGCAGACATGGGACCTAATCATTCCTCAAGCAGAGTATGCATATAATGACAGTGTGAATAGGACCACTGGTAGAAGTCCTTTTGAGGTTGTCTATGGTAGACATCCAAGAGGAGTATGTGAGTTGAGAGACCTTAGTACTTTGGAAATGAAGAGTGGGCAAGCAGAGGACTTCACTCAAACCATCAAAGAAGTCCAAGGGAAATTTAAGAAGGCCATCCTTGAATCCAATCAAAAACTAAAGGCCAAAATGGATGAGAAAAGGAGAGAAGTTTAGTTCAAGGTGGGTGACTATGTGATGGTCCATTTGAGCAAAGCTAGGATGCAAAGTGGTAAGCCTACCAAACTGCAAATGAAGAGGGTAGGACCTTGTAAAATTTGGGCAAAATATGGTGAGAACACCTATAAAGTGGATTTACCTTCAGATTTAGCTATATCACCAGTCTTTAATGTAGCTGATCTGATCATGTACAAGGGAGAGATAGCAGGGCAGACTGAGAACCAAGCCAAGGTACTACAAGACTTGGATGTGAATACCTTACCTCAAGTGAAGAAGCCTATAGCAGAGGAGATTTTGGAGTCAAGAGTGAAGAAGTCTACCAGACACTAGGTCTACATGGAGCACTTAGTGAAATGGGTAGATCAACCAGTATCTGAAGCTACTTGGGTGGAGGAGAGCAGGTTCAGGAGACTTGGAATAGACCCAACTCTCATCTCTTCTTCTATTTCTTATTTGTGTGTAGAGGGGGAGTATGGTGTAGGAGCACCCTTCCAAGCTCTCCCTCCTTCATGTTTTGTTGGTATTATTCTTCTTATGAAGCCATTGTATATAAAGTAATGAGCCAAGTGCTCATAGGTCATAGTTAGGGTCCTAGAGGAGATCTTAGGGGTCAAAAGTCAAGATTGTGATTTTCTTGAAAATGGAGGGTATGTGTGTCTTTGTGGTGTTTAGGGGTCCTTCATAACATGGTGATGTCCTTAGGTTGGCCCAATGTGGGTTTAGGAGTCATGAAAGGCAACATTGAGAAAGTTGCTCAAAAGTTGCATGACAACTTTTAAAAGTTGTCAAGCAACTTTTCCACCAGGATGTCTAAATCATTAGTTTGGCATGGAAAAACCTAATATGGGCACATAGACTGAGGCAAAGGTGGTATAAGTATTTGCAAACCCTAAGTTAATGGGTTGGATGTCAGACATTGTACGACCAAGTAAGAAAAGCTTGACTATGACTGTTTTTGGTTACCAGTCAGTTTGAATGAAGCTATCGAGCAAGTTAATGGATTGATTTGCGTGAAAAAATATGTGAGATGTATTCTATGGTGTAAAAACTTCCATTTTGAGTGATTAGATTAGCTTTTTATTTGCAGGTTGAGTATGTTTGTAAATAGTTTGTAAACTATCTTTTCTCTGTCCAGTTTTGGACTGGTTTGGGCAAATGAGGTCATAACCCCATTCCTCATTGTGGAATCACCATGAAACCACGGGGAATGGAAGTGAAGACCCTATACTATAGTCCATTGCAAGCAGGGCCCTTGAAAATGCAAGGAGGCCAAACAAAGGTCCACTCCTAAGCGAGACTGGATAGTGCCCAGCTAGGAGAGGTCAAGTTGCAGAGGTCTTGAAGAGCAAGGTTGGTCAGAGGAGAGTGCACCCTTTGGAGGAGATGCAGAGGAGTGAGTGAAGCATCATTGGTGTGAAGGAGGAGCCTCCACCAATCCAAACAAGGTGGCTAAAACTCAAAACACTCACTGTGATCCAGACAGACCCTAAAAACCCTCACAAAAACCCTTGAAAACCTTAAAATCCACCTAGGACAGTGTACCGACACTTGGAGGCCTAAAACCTAGAAAATCCTTGAGTCCTTGCCAAATGAATGGCAGTCCATTTTGGGAGTTTGGGTTGTTTGTGCATTGTTTGTGAGAGGGAGCCCTAAAGGACCGGGTTGGAGGCCTAATTGGTCCTAATCCTTATAGCCCTATTTGAAGGCAAAAACCCAAATTAGTGAAATCGGTAAGGGGTTAGAATCTTGAAACCTCTTGGGGGCACATGAATGGGTGGAAAGACCATGAATGAGACCTGTTATAACCTTGCTAAGACCTTGGAAGGTGTGGAACAAGCTTAGCCCTTATTAGCCATAGTAAGGGGTTTTGAGTCTCATGAGTAGGTGAGACCTTAGGAGAAGCATTGCAACTCATTGGTGGGTAGAATTGGGCAAGGTCAGGGGATTCCTCAAGCAAAGGAAGTCCTAGAGACCCTAGGGTGTGTAGAGAACACAAGGTGATCCAAGGAAAGGATCCAAGAGCATAGACTAGGCTAGTCTATCCCTAACCCCATCCCATCATTGTGGTACCATCATACCCATGTTTCTGTAGCATTTTGAAACCATTTCCATAATGATCCTAGGGTAAGTGACCTATTGTCATGTCATCTTCTTTCTTATACAACCAGTGATTCACATCTTCCTCTAGGGATTCTCCTTGCAAGTCTCCCCATCTAATGAATGAACATGAATCTAAGTATTTGATTATCTCCTTTCCTTTATCTTGTCTCATCATAGTATTTTAAGGTTTTCCAAAAGATCTAGGAGAAAGAGATACTTGTCTGACATTTGATGTACTGGAGATAGAATATTCCCCACAACCATCCTCAATTTGTAAAGAAGATGTTTTAGGTGTATCTTTCCGTGCTTCTTTGATTTTCAATGATTCCATTTGTGTAGTAAGCAATGTGGCTTGATTAATCAAAACTTGATTGTTTATGCTTTCTCTTAAAGTATTGCAGTGTTGAAAGGGTTTAGGATCCCCATGCATAGTTATTTCTACTCCATTGACTAGGAATTTGATGCATTGATGAAAAGTAGAAGGCACCGCCTGCATGACATGTATCCATGGGCCTCCTAATAGCATGTTGTATCCCAATTCTTTGTTCAATACTTGGAATCTTCTATCTCTAGTAACTGGTCCAATTTGTACTGGTAATGTGACCAATCCTTCGAAGGGATGTTCCTCATCATCATAGGCCTTGATGTTGATTTTCTTAGTTTGGTCTATGTGAAGATTTGAGTAACCCAATTCATTGATCAACTTAAGGGTACAGATATTCAGTCCTGCCCCTCCATCTATGAGCACTCTTTTTATACTTTTGTTATGAACATAGGCTTCTAGATGTAAAGGATAATTATGCCCGATTCTATCTGTGGGGATGTCTCTCTCTATGAAGGCCACCCTAGATGAAGTGGTCATAGTACCCACCATTTATTGTAATACCCTTTCATCCATGTCTTTGGATACTATTGAATATTGCAATGTTTTGTCCAGAATTTCTCTATAAGTTGGTGAAATTATGAGTAACTCAAAGAGTGAGATTTGACCGAGAGTCTTCTTTAGCTGATCCACAACATTAAATTTGCTTGCTTGATGAGGTGCCCGAGGAGGTACTCCTTGCAATGTGACTTTGGCTCTGTGGGTTACCACTGCACAATCTCTATTTCTAGGGTTGATGGAGATAGTTGCTATCATTGTCTCCCCTTCACTAATTGTATTGATTGTATAATCATATGCAACCTTGGTGTAATTGGCAGCATTGTGTTGTCCTTGATTATGCTTCACAAAAGGATCTTTTTATATGATATTTGCCTAGTTTGTTGATCCTTTATCTATATCTACTATTACATCACCTTGATCTATGAGGTCCTAGATGAGATTCTTGTGCTTGTAACAACTAGATGTTTTATGTCCTTTGGAACGATGATAGTCACATAAATCATTGTCATTCCACCAGGCCGGTTTGAATGGGCCTGGTTCATATGGTCTTGCTTTGGGCAAGGTGATCATATTTGTTTGTATCAACTATTTAAAGAAGCATTAATAGGTTCGCCCAAAGGTGTGAAATTTATTTTTGGTGCCATATTTCTTGGAGGCCTAACTGCATTACATTGCACTGCATTGGTGTTGGTTGAAGTTGCATTATTTGCTTGTGACTGATTCACATTTGTTGTAGGAAAATGGTTTGGTCCTTGTAATGATATTGCAGTTTGAGCTCTATTGACCAGTTTTGCATCAACCACTCCATCATTTTTAATATTCTTGATCCTTGACCAAAAATTGGGTTTATTTGTATTTGTATTATTGGGTGCTCTTGAATCTTTGCTATTTTTAAAGACACCTTGCTCCAACAATCCCTTTTCACATTTGAGACCTTTTTCTATGATATCATTGAATGTATCTAAACATTGCATTTGCAAAGGATATTTGACTAGTAGAATGAGATTGTCACTGAATATGTCCACTTGTTCTGCTTCTGGTATATTGCTTGGATACCTTCTATACAATGACCTCCATCTTTGCAAAAAAATAGCAAAGGTCTCTATTTCTTTCTAGTTTGTGGTGCATAAGTCTATTAGGCTCACTGGATTGTCTATATTATGAGAGAACTTTGAGATAAACAACTCTACTAGCTCCCCCCATGAAGTAATTCTAGGAGGTATATGTGAGAACCATTCCAATGCGGGCCATCCAAGACTTTTAGGAAATAGTCTTAGTAGATAAGTGTCTTCACGTGCCACTTCTATGCAAGATGCAAAAAACAATCTTATATGATCCCTTGGATCACCCTTTCCTTTGTATTTATCAAACTTAGGTGTCTTAAAGTGTGGAGGGAAGGGTGACATGTATAGAGACCTATCATAGGGATAAGGTTTGAGATCTTCCATTGTGTAGATTTTCTTGTCCTTGCTTGCTTGCATGCTCACCATTTGCTTTTGTAAGTTTTGGACTTGTTGAGTCAAAAATTTTGTATGCGTCAAAGGTATGCCTGATGGGAACATGTTTGCAACATATGGTGAAGTGGTGGTGCATACTGGTGTTGTTGAAGATGCTTGACTTTGTACTATATTGAAACCACCACTAGGTGTTGTGTAGTATGTAAACTGAGGCATTGTGTTAGCTTGAGTAAACTGAAAGGGATTGGTATGTCTATGTTGTATCCCTTGGCTACTAGTTGCAAATCCAGCTGATACCGACGTAGTTACTTATGGAGTACTAATGGCTTGTGAGTTAAAAAGGGGCATTGATTGGAACCTTGTTGAAGTATCCCCTGTCATTTGTCCGGAACTCACAACGACTTGTGTTGTGTTTAACTGAGTTGGAACTGCTTGTGTGCTTGGAGCAACACTGTGTAGGAATTGTTATTGTATATGAATTGGTAATCTATGTCGTATTTAGATTTTGATAACACAATGATGAATGAGTAGTACCCAACCAATATTGAGAGGGGGGGTGAATCAATATAGACTAAAACACACTCTTGAACCGGTTTGTCTGCAGACACTGTGCATTGACAGACAAACAGTGACACCGGTCCTCAAACATAATACAACCGGCAAAACCCAGAATAACTGAGACAAGCATAAACTGGCTGATGCTTATCTTCTCATACAATCTAACACTTCATTTCCTTTTCTACCTAATGCATGAACATGTAATCTACCATCAAAGATATACATATGAGCAACTAGATCAACAAGATTCACTGCTTGACAGAAAACAACAAAGCATCACATGAAGAAGACATCACACATAACACACATATTTTTCACATGGAAACCCAATAGGGAAAAACCATGGTGGGGATGAATACCCACAAGATTATTTTTGAACTCTTTAGAAGTCCGCTCCATTAGGAGCCTTGTTCGGTTAAAGATTGATAAAATAGGTTCTATTAGGAACCGACCTTGTTAGGGATCACCTGGTTAAGGGATGGCTAGAATACCCAGTTAAGGGTTAAACCCTGTTAAAGGTTACCTTGTTAGAGGATTTCAAGAACTCAGTGGTTTTGAGTCACCCTATTAAAGGATTTACAGCAAGCTTGTTAAAGCTACCCTGTTAAGGGGTTTCTCAGCTGTTGAAGTGGTTAGAGATCAATAGGTATTACAATGATCTCGTAACAACACTCAATGCCAATGCAGATCTTCTTAAGCTCCTCTTCACCTTCTGCACTTACACTCTACAGGTATCACTTCTCTCCTTTTGGTCTAGCAAGAATCACGTATCCTTTCTCTTGGATACACACACACAACTTTTGCCAACAACCTTAGAAAGAATCACATCAACCTTATAGGAAAACAGATAGGTCAGTAGCATAAACCCTAAACCCTAAAACCTGTTACATTAAGAAATTCAAACGGTTCAATCTGGACCATTGAGCACAATGCATTAAATGCAATAGTTCTTAATCCAATCTCAAGACATTCTCCATTGTCGATTTCCACTGATTTCATGGTGGCTGATAACCCATCACACATTATCACCGTTTTACAGACTTTGCACATTCCTGAGGTAGATAGGAACAATCTCCTTCATGCAAGATCCTTCATGCAAGATCCTTCATGCACACAAGGCTTACGTGGCAACATGATCTATTCTTTGTTACCATGCTAACTCATCACACAAAGTCACCAGTTGAGCCACACAGGCTTGAAGCACTTCAATCAGAAACCTTGAAGTTGAGACTACCAACCGACAGTCATACAACGCTTCCATGTGTCGGTTCCCATAACCATATACCGGTTCACCTTGAACAAACACACCGCTTCCCTTTGACACAAATGTCGGTTCATAGTGTTACACCAGTTCTCACATATGCTGGTTCTCACCTCTTCAACATATTGACATCAATGACAACATACAATGTCATTATGTTCTCATACCGGTTCACATAATGCCAGCAATCTCCCCCTTTGGTATTAATGGCAATATACAAAGATATCTCTCCACTTCACATCTTCTCCCCAAATTTCTGGAGATATCTTCTTTGCTTCACATCTTGATCTCCCCCTTTGACAACAATGCCAAAGTAGAGGCACAAGATTCCTTGTTCCATTATGCTACTCCCCTTGAGGAGTAGCCTCCTTCAACACATCAATCCTGAAGAAAAATTTGACTATGCAATACTTGACTGATGTGGAGCATATACCTTTAGTTCACCTCCTAAAGGGGAAACACCCCTAATTCACCTCTTAAGTACATAATGTAGCCTTTGGGAGAGGCTTGGTGAATATGTCTACTAATTGCTCTTGACTGGAAACATGTTCCAGTGCAATCTCTTTGTTCTGAACCTTTTCCCTCAAGAAATGATACTTAAGCTCAAAGTGCTTGGTTCTAAAATATAAAACCAGATTCTTGGAGATATTAATTGCACTAGTATTGTCACAAAATATACTTACTGGTTCAGATACAGGAACTTTGAAGCCATTTAATACATGCTTCATCCAAATTGTCTGAGTGCAGTTCATAAAAGCTACAACATACTCTGCTTTTGCTGTAGACTGAGAGATACAACTCTGCTTCTTACTCATCCATGAGACTAGTCTACCACCGAGAAAGAATGCACCACCGGTTGTGCTTTTTCGGTCATCTATATTGCCAGCCCAATCAGCATCTGTGTATACTTTCAAGTTGAAATCCTTTCTATATGGATAGCACAATCCATAGTCAATAGTTCCCTTCAGATACCTAAGAATCCGCTTGACTACAACCAAGTGGGATTCTCTTGGGCTTTTCTGGAATCTTGCAGTAATGCCAACTGTATGTGCAATATCCGGTCTGCTATGCACTACATAATGCAACTTACCAATCATTGATCGGTATTCCTTCTCATCAACCAATGCCGAGTCATCTTCTTTGGATAGTTTACAACTAGTCACCATCAGAGTACCAACCAGTTTGCTATCTTCCATGCCAAAGGTCTTCAACACCTCTTTGACATACTTGGACTGAGTGAGAAAGATTCCTTGTTTCATCTACTGGATCTGTAGTCTAATGAAGAATTTAATCTCCCCTATGAGTGACATCTCAAACTCTTTCTTCATCTCATCATCAAACTCATGACTCATCTTGTCATCTCCACCAAAGATAATGTCATCAACAAATACCTCACAGATCAAGATCTGATCACCTTCAGACTTCAAGTAGATATTGCTATCTTCACTTGTTCTCTCAAATCCAATCTTCACAAGATGGGAATGCAGATGTTCATACCATGCTCTAGGTGTTTGCTTTAGACCATATTAGACTTTATGTAGCCTACATACCATGTCACTGTCTTCAGATAGGGAAAACCCATCTGGTTGCTCAATATACACCTCCTCTTCAAGTACTCCATTTAGGAATGCAGATTTTACATCCATTTGATATACTTTGAAACCTTTAAAAGATGCATATGTAAGAAGCATACCAACTCCTTCCAATCTGGCTATAGGAGCAAAGGTTTCTCCATAGTCTTCTCCTTCTTCTTGAGGATATCCTTTGCACACCAATCTGTCTTTGTTCCTAATCACTATGCCATCCTCATTCAGCTTATTTTTGAAAACCCATTTGGTACCAATGACATTTTTATGCTCTGGTCTAGGTACTAAAGACCATGCACCATTTTTCTCTATTTGGTCAAGTTCCTCTTCCATTGCCTTGATCCAGTCTTCATCTTTATGGGCCTCTTTGAATGGTTTAGGCTCAAATTCAGAGATCATACATGAGTTTTCTTTGACCTTTCTTCTAGTAAGGATTCCTGCATCCTTATCTGCTATGATCTGCTTAGGATCATGATCCAGCTTGACATACTGAGGAATGGTCTTAATGGATTCCTCTTGCTTTTTTTCTTCATCCTCATCTCCATCACCATCAGCATCTACATCTATTGGTGTAGGAACACTGTTACTGGTACTTGGTTGACTGACAACCGATTCCTAGAATGTTACAACTAGTTCATTTACCACTTGCTCACTGCCGGTTTCCTCAGTTTTCTAAGAGGTTTCATCAACTCTTACATTGATGCTTTCCATAATTCTCTGAGTCCTATTGTTGAAACACTTGAGAGCTTTGCTCTTGGTGGAATATCCTAGGAATATTCTCTCATCACATTTCACATCAAATTTGCTTTGGTGTTCACTCCTCTTGATGTAACATTTGCTACCAAACACTTTAAAGTAACTAACCACAGGTGTGTTACCGGTCTAGTACTCACAAGGAGTTTTATCCTTACCTTTCTTGATGAGTACTCGGTTCATTGTGTAGACTACAGTGCTCACCGCTTCTCTCCAAAAGGTGTGAGCTACCTTTCCTTGAATCAACATGGTTCTAGCTGCTCCAACTACAGTCCAATTATTCCTCTCTGCTAGGACATTCTGTTGTGGAGTCCGGGGGGTAGACAGTTTCCTCTTGATGCCATGTTCTTCACAGTACTTGTTGAATTCAACGGAAGTGAACTCCCCTCCTTGATCAGTTCTCAGGCACTTGATCCTTTTATCACTTTCCTTCTCCACTAATGCTCTAAAAGCTTTGAACTTTACAAAGGCTTCAGACTTGTCTTTCAAGAATGTGACCCACATTATTCTTGAGCAGTCGGCAGTGAGAATCATGAAGTACCTATCACCCTGCACACTTCTAGTTTTCATAGGACCACACAAATCAGTATGCACAAGATCAAGCAAGTTGTCAGCAGTGAAAGATTTACCTTTAAAGGCCGAGGAAGACATTTTTCCAATTGGCACTCTCTACACAAGGTATTATCTGGTTTTCTTAGCACCGACAACCCTCTAATTGCCTCGATCTTACTAGCCTTCACAATGTTATCAAAGTTTACATGATAGAGTCTCCTATGCCATATCCAACTATCATCAAATTTAGCCATAAGACATGTACTTATATTTGCATTGAGCTGAAATAGGTTACCTTTGGTTTGCATGCCGGTGGCCACCAATTCACCATTCTTTCCTTTGATTCTGCAAACTCCATTCTTGAATTCTAGAGTGAGGCCACTATCATTCAGCTGGGCAACACTCAGAAGGTTGTGTCTGAGACCATCAACCCAATACACATTGTCAGCACTACTCTTTCCATTAAGAGAGATAGACCCTCTGCCTTTGACCATGCATGGTGCATCATTGCCAAAGCAAACCACACCACCATCATACTCTTCCAAGGATAGAAACTTGCTCCGGTCACCAGTCATATGGTGAGAACAGCTACTGTCAATGATCCACTCATTGGAATTATCAAACCGGGAGACAAGAGCTTTCTTGTCTGACACATCTTCCTTGACAGCAACAAACACAATATCTTCATTTTCTTCATCCTCTGATTCCTCATCTGTGACACCTTCATCAACTGCCACAAAATAGTTTCTCCGGTTTCCTCCTTTGAATTTATTGAACCTTTCCGGTTTGTCCTTATTGTCGCCATTAGGATAGTTTACAACAATATGTCCTATCCGGTTACAGGAAAAACATTTCAAAGGTAGCTTACCTTTGTATTTTCTGGTTCCTTTAGGAAGTTTCCCGACAAGGAGAGCTTCAAATGCCATCAAAATCTCCTCATCATCCATTTCTCTGCTCTGTCTTGGTTCACCACTAGTGCTAGCCTCTTTTCCTTTTCTGGATGGTACTGCAGGAGCTTTAAAAGTTGATTCAATCTTTTGTACACTGCCATCAAAACTATTTAGCTCATAGGCTGTCAACTTTGCAATGATGGAGTCTAGGGATACCTTAGTCTTGTCTATTGATCTCATCTCTTGAATAGCAGCAACCCTTATTGCATAAACTGACAATAGGGATCTCAGGACTTTGCTTACCATAGTGGAATCTTCTATTTTACCACCTGCACTCTTGATATCTCCAACAACGGTTTTGATTCTTATTCCATACTATTGAATGGTCTCACCTTCAACCATCCACATATCTTCAAACTTCCCTCTAAGGCTTTCTTCCTTAGCTTGTTTTACATGCTCATCACCGCCATAGATATTTTCAAGAGTATCCCATACCTCTTTGGGATTTTCCTTATCTTAGAAATCAATAAACTCAATGTCAGATAAACTACTAATTAGGGCTTCCATGACTTGCCCATTCTCTTGTATCTCTCTCTTTTGGTCATCGGTGAGAGTACCCGTAGGGGCAACATAGGCATTCTCAACATAGCTCCAGTGTTGAGCACCCATGCTCCTGATGTATATCTTCATTTTGTCTTTCCATATACTGAAATTTTCTCTGTTAAACTTTGGACCTTCCCTTTTTATCATTAGATTGGGATCTTTACCTTAAGCGGTTAAGCTTATAACATAGAGGACCTGAAGGACGCTTTGATACCAATTGATAACACAATGATGAATGAGTAGTACCCAACCGGTACTGAGAGGGGGGGTGAATCAATACAGATTAAAATACACTCTTGAACCAGTTTGTCTGCAGACACTATGCATTGACAGACAAACAGTGACACCGGTCCTCAAATAGAGTACAACCGACAAAACCCAGAATAACTGAGACAAGCATAAACCGGCTGACGCTTATCTTCTCATACAATCTAACACTTCATTTCCTTTTCACCCTAATGCATGAACAAGTAATCTACCATCAAAGATATACATATGAACAACTAGATCAACAAGATTCACCGCTTGATAGAAAACAACAAAGCATCACATGAAGAAGACATCACACATAACACACATATTTTTCACGTGGAAACCCAACAGGGAAAAACCATGGTGATGATGAATACCCACAAGCTTGTTTTTGAACTCTTTAGAAGTCCGCTCTATTAGGAGCCTTGTCCGGTTAAAGACTAATACAATAGGTTCTATTAGGAACCAATCCTGTTAGGGATCACCCGGTTAAGGGATGGCTAGAATACCCGGTTAAGGGTTAAACCTTGTTAAAGGCTACCTTGTTAGAGGATTTCAAGAACTCAATGGTTTTGAGTCACCCTGTTAAAGGATTTATAGCAAGCCTGTTAAAGCTACTTTGTTAAGGGGTTTCTCAACTGTTGAAGTGGTTAGAGATCAATAGGTATTACAATGATCTGGTAACAACACTCAATGCCAATGTAGATCCACTTAAGCTCCTCTTCACCTTCTGCACTTACACTCTGTAGGTATCACTTCTCTCCTTTTGGTCTATCAATAATCACATATCCCTTCTCTTGGATACACACACACAACTTTTACCAACAACCTTAGAAAGAATCACAACATCGACCTTATAGGAAAATAGATAGGCCGGTAACATAATCCCTAAACCCTAAAACCTGTTACGTTAAGGAATTCAAATGGTTCAATCCGGACCATTGAGCACACTGCATTAAATGCAACACTTCTTGATCCAATCTCAAGACATTCTCCATCATCCATTTCCACCGATTTCATGGCGGCTAATAACCCATCACACATTATTACCATTTTACAGACTTCACACATTCCTGAGGTAGATAGAAACAATCTCCTTCATGCAAGACCCTTCACGCGCACAAGGCTTACGTGGCAACATGATCTGTTCTTCGTTACCATGCTAACTCATCACACAAAGTCACTGGTTGAGCCACACAGGCTTGAAGCACTTCAACTGGAAACCCTGAAGTTGAGGCTACCAACCGGTAGTCATACAACGCTCCCATGTGCCGGTTCCCATAACCATATGCCGGTTCACCTTGAACAAACACACCGCTTCACTTTAACACAAATGCCGGTTCATAGTGTTACACCGGTTCTCACCTCTTCAACATATTGACATCAATGACAACATACAATGTTATTATGTTCTCATACCGGTTCACATAAGGCCAACAAAGTTAATGTCACTCCTGGTGGTGTAATAATGGAGATGTCAAAATTAGGAGGCAACTTTGCTCCATTTTGAATCAAGAGAGACAAATACTTGTCTCTATTGTTGTTGATAAGGGCATTGATTATCATTAAGACTTGAGGTTCTTGTTGAGATGCCTCTATTTTCTCGTGTTAACCCTATTTTCATCTCCTCTATTTTTGGTAATCTATTGGGATCTGTTGGTATTTGTAATGTCACCAAAATGTAATGGTGGGTGAAAAATGTGTGAATGAGAGATCAAGAGGAAAACTACCCTTTCCCTCCAAGGAGAGATTAGAGTTTCACTACAGATTTCCCTTCAAACAATTTTCACGCATTACATTGGAAGAGGGGGGGGATTTCACTAGACTCAACCTCCAAAGAAGTAGATAGAATTCTGAATGAAATGAGAATGATAAGTTAATTCCCTCTTCTATTTGGAATGGAAAGGAATTGATTGAATTATGTATAGAGACTAAGTACAAAAGTGACAAAGAACTGATTATAACTTGAGATCCAAGTGTTGGATGAAGTTGTGCACCTGGATCTGGTAGTAATCTGTCGAGACAAAGTCACCTTGTGAATTTGAGAAAAAGTTGTCCAAGCTGTGGCATGAATGTACACTGTCCTCCTAAAAATCTACAAAATGAAAAAGGGTTATTCCATCTCTGCAAATGGAGTCCAAATCTGAAAGTACAGCTGCGCACCTACAACCTACACACATAAAAGATAGGAAAATGGGTTGGGATTGGGGGTTTGCCTTCAAGTCAAACCCCAGTTTTGGAATTAACCAAATAATAAAAGAAAGTACTTGCAAGTGAATGTGAATGAAAGACTGAAATGTAAATCACCTCAAGGGAGGTTGTAGATAGAATGTAGGTAGATATGCTTGTGTGGAATTGAGTGTTGGAATGAATCTCCTCTTCAATGGTTGAATCCTTGACTTGAATGCAACACGTAGCCTTGAAGGGAGACTTGAGAATGCTCAATGCTAGAAACAAATGCTTAAATGCTTAAATTATCTTGAATGCTTGATCTCATGTAAAGTTCCCACTCCTCCAACTTCTCCAGCTTGTCCAAATGAGAGGGAAAATGCAACTTATATACTTATAAATTAGGGTTAATGAAACTGATTTTCGTCATAGGCCGACATCGGGGAAGTTTTCCCGCTCACTACACAACCTTCAATGCAAACTTAGGAAGGGTCCTGCCCCAAAAATAAGGTAGGGTGCCCTTTTGTCCAGGACAGAGTGCAGATAGGGTGGTGCAGAGGGCAAGGGAGAAGTAGTTTTCAGGGGTTGAGCAGTCTTCGGTCTCTGATTAGGATAGGGGATTCGGTCTCACATGCATGAGGACCCTAATGTGGTAAAAAATTGCCAGGGTTGCAATTTTATGACACTACATTTATCCCCCACTTTAGCGAGAGTATGAGCGTACACCAATACTATCGGTAAAGTACAAGGAAAAAAGATTGAAAGACTTTTACCATGTCAAGGAGGCAAGATGCACCAAACCCCTAGTGGACTTAGGATCTTACGACTTCGATTGACAAAGTAAAAGGGAAGATCGAGAAAGGGAAAACCATGATTGGAAGTAGCAAAGTTCCCCTCACTATGAGTCATGAAAGCAAGGATACCAAATATTACAAAGAAAAACAAAGTACACTAAGTAATTCTAAGTATCAAGAAGGAAAATATGAGCAGAGTGTATGTCCCCATATTAAAGAGATCGCGTGCGCTTTATCAGGAGCGATTGATTTAAGGTAGGATACACTCAAGAGAGAGAGAGAGAGAAGAGAGGGAGCATGCTATCACAAGGATTTAGCCCCCAATCGAGGAATAAACCCAAGGATGATGAACACAAAACATGAGGTAGTTTCTCTTTCCTTAGGGTCAGTATGCTGTATGATAAATCATGTATATCATATATGTATGTGCATATAATAATCACCATTCCCCTAAGAAAGACACTACCTTGGAAGAAAGGGAAGAGAGGATGTCTTTCGAGTCAACATGAAAGAGACCAAGAAAAGATCTCAATGTTTACATCGTCCCCAAATAGACATTAAGGAAACAATAAAAGAATAGGGATACATATAGAAGAATGATCACAAAAGAGCAAGAATGGAGATAAAGAGAAGATCCACAGTGCTAATATTGCTAATCTAGCATGACATCCACCTCCTGATCTTGCTGACCACTATTTCAGGAAGGCGAGCAACATCGAGCACAAAAGATGGAGCTATCACAAGATCCAAACAAGGATTATGCTCATGTGGTAACTAGCTTTGTCAGATTCTAAGAGCTAGGATTAGGGTTTGTGAAAATTCAGTTGATAAATACTTGTCCACATCCGCATATTCATACTCACTATTAGAAGCATTAAGAGTTGTATTGCCATCATGAATAAAATTTTCACCCATTTCTTCATCAAAGTTTAGAGAAAGAAGAGCAAGAACATGAATAGGAGTAAAACCATCACATGTTTTGTGTAGCTTATGATTTGGAGATGTAATTTGAACATCTTGCTTAGGGGAAAAGGGAATAATGTCAACTATTGGAGTTCTAGGAGATTGAATAGTTTGAGGGATGGATTCATGAGCTTGAACATGACGTATTCATCGGTGTTCTCTCGCACGATGATTTCGTCAAGTCTTAGTAGAAGGTTGAGAAGGAGGAGGAACACTTGAAAAAGTAGGAATGTTTCTCTCCATGATAGTTGAAGGTTTATATTGAGTTATTTTAGGTTGAATAAGGGGAGAAGAAGGCCTCTTCTCTTGATAAGAGGAAGGAGGTGGAACTGCACCATACAAAGGAGGAATATTAGGTGTAGGAAGGAGGCCAGGTCCATCATGAGGAGGAGGTACAAGTCTAACCTTAGGAATAATATTGTTGTTCTTCTTAGGAGAAGGTATAGTCACATCCATAGGAATAGGTTGGCGATCTTCCTTAGGAGGGAGATTAGCTCGATCCGTGAGAGGAAGAACTTCATCTTCAAGTATGATAGGAATGTTAAGTGATGGGGATCTAAGTTGACTTAAGGATAATATCATATCCTTCTTTCATTTTTGATAAGATTGAAAAAAAGCATCGGTCCTTGATGGAAGAGATTTAAATTGCTTAGGCCAAAAGAAATCAATAGGAACACTAGGGCTTCTTCTGGATGGATGAAATAAGACATGCTTCACAGTTATGATTTCTCAATTGTGAGGAAATTTCAGACACTTGTGGATTGGAGAAGAAATAGCCTTCATGGAAGATAGCGAAGGATAGCCCAACTTCACACAGAATTGTTCGGAAGAGGGTATGATAATAAAGTCAACAGGCATGGATTCAATATGAACTTCAACAGGAAGGGTGATAGTGTTAGAACCTGAGAAGGACAACTAAGAGGGGGGGGGATGAATCAGTTGTTAACCAGTTGTCAATAAATTGTAATCCAATTGCAAATTATTTCAACTTAAACTTAATGTTGGTAAACCAAACTTAAACGCTAGTAAAACAGATTAACAATTATAGTAGTACCGATTTAAATTAATGCATGAAACATAAAGAGAAACAACATCCACAACACATGACACAAAGATTTTGACATGGAAACCCGGTAAGGGAAAAACCACAGTGGGAAACTTTACCCACGATCAGATGATACTATTGTAGATAGTAAGTGTATACAAATGGGGTCTGCACATGCAAAAAGGCGCTCACTTCTCAGTCACAAAATAGGAGTCACACTGACTACACAATTAGATGGTTAAATCCAATGATAATGTAATACTCAAAATAGCATCTACAATGCTGGATTCAGTACCAGTTAAGCTCTGAACATGAGTGTCAAACACCTTCATAACCTTCCTTCAACCTTCAAATAATATCTGCGTGATTCACACAAGGATCTGCTTATTTTCACTCTTCAATATTCACACACACTCATCATGGTGATCTTCAATAAGATCTTACAATCATATATACAAAACCTAAGACCAAATGTATAGGTCGGCTCACTATAGATATTACAATTAAATCCATTACAAATAAGTCTTGATGCGATACAACATGTCGGCTCAATACATTTACCATATTATCCAATCAATAAACAATCTCCATAACGTGTTGTGTTGATCTGGAATAGATAACATGTACTGGTCCATAACCTAGACCTATCTGCTAGTAAAGGCAAATCTGTCAACCCGATTAGACCAATAAGCAAAACACCAAATCCAAACTTCCAGTCCATGTCTTTGACATAACCAAATGATCTCCAGATGATAATGTCATCATCGCTGCCGGTGAACAATATAACCTTCTGGTGAACACATACCGGTGACTATGCATAAGCCACTAACCATACTGGTGAACATAATGTGAACCTTCAAGAAGATAAGTGTTGACATCAATGAAAAAACCTATGCAACACATGACGAAGTCATCCATAATACCAACAGATAGAGCCAATGGTAGGACAAAAGAATCCATCAAATAACTTCACGACCACATTAGAAGCATCATATATTGGTTTATGCAATCGTAAAGTGAAAAGATACTCCTCAGTGATGACATTAACCATGCAAGAGGGATCAATAAGGGCACCATGACAAGGTATATCCTTAACCTTCGCAACTATGTATAAAGGGCCATTGAGTGCTCTAATGGTCTCACTAGGGTCAAATGTAATACAAGGATCCTTAGGTTTATCTTGTTTTTCTACCATATTTACCAAGTTCGGAGCCATAGAGGTGAATTCCTCAAAAGAGAAAGAAGTAGGTGCAATCTCAATCACATTAGAGGTATGAGAAGTAAGAGATCAATGAAAATCTTAAGATTTTGATTAGGAGGAGCTACTAATTTATTCACTTTATCATTCACACCTGCCATAGATATAGTATTATTATCAATCAAATCTTGAATCTTATTTTTCAATGCGAAGTATTTCTCAGTATCATGACCAAGATGACGATGAAATTGATAAAATGAATTGTTATCAAAATAAGGGGATGCAAGTTTAGAAGGATCAACTTGTTTTATAGGAGGAAGTTTGATAACATTTCTTTGCAACAACTGAGACATAATACTATGTAAAGATTCATTCAAAGGAGTAAATTGTCTTTCTCTTTGGAAAAAATTAGAAATAGGAGGCACACCTATTGTAGCATTCACATTGTTGTTGTTGATTGTATCATTGAACTTGATGAAGATTTTTGTTGGTTTGAACTTCGCAAATGGTTGTTGAACACTCTCCCCCTTATCACTCGAAGCCATAGGAGTGGATTTCTCCATTTGACTCACAACCAGTTGATAATTGTGGAGTGTTGTGCACAACTGCGGAAAGGAAGTAAACTTAGACAAAAGAAGCTTTTCCCTGATATTGTTTTGCAAATTAGAAGTGAAAATTTGTTGAATATCATTATCAGGTACATGAAGAGAAATTTGAGCACACAAATGCTTATATCTACCAATGAAATCAGTCACTATTTCTTTAACACCTTGTTTACAATGCATTAAATCAGTCAAAGTGATTTTAGGACCAACGTTATTTTGAAATGATTGGATGAAAGCATTTGCCAATTGTTGAAAAGAAGTGATAGAATAAGAAGGCAAAGAGAAATATCATTGTAAAGCCTTATCTCTTAGTGTTCTTGTAAATAGTTTTGCAAGCAATCTTTGATCATAAGAAAAATCGGTACACAAGGTTTGAAATGTTTTGACATGCATAAGAGGATCACCTTTTCCATTATAGAGTTCTAATTAAGGGACCTCAACATGTTTAGGTGGCACGACTTTAACATAAGAGAAAGTGGGATTGCAACATCAAAGGTGGGCACACTAAACTTGGATTGACTCATAGAAGCAATTTGTTGTTGTAAAGAAGACACGGTTTGAGAAAGACTATTAATTGTTGCTTCAGTAGAAGAATTGATGTTATACATAGTTGATTGAGAAGGTGGTGTGATGTTAGTGAAATAAGGCATGGACTGAGAATAAGGTGGTGGGACATTATGATAAGTAGGCATAGGTGATGATTGGGTAGGAAAAGGGACACTTAAAGGAGGAACAAAGTTGTTGAAGGAATTGGCCCCTTGTGTCACATTGATTGGATAAGGGATAATAGTAACACTTATTGAAGACATAGGTAAAGATGGAGGATTAATGAAGAAGAGGGATTGCTCCCATGAATAGTTGTTATAGGGATGACATGTTGAGTTTAAGTAGCCAAGATGTTGGAGGTAAAGGTAGGAATACTAGTCATAAGAGTAGTCAAAGGAATAGAGGGATTGACTTGTGTTGAAGGTTGTGAATAACCTAGGGTTTTGGCACAACTCTTGATAGGCATGGCATTAGAATCAACAATATGTGCAATGCCACTAAATATATCAATTCCATTCTTATCACTTTGAATCATGCGCTTAAGGCCTTGAATTAATGGAAGAGCTTAACTATTAGGGTATTCTTGGGACATCCATTGTTGAAATTTATCAAATTGATTATCCAATTTGGAAAGTTGATCAATGGAAACTCTAGTCAAAGCTTCATCATGCTCATCATGGGATTCATCAATTGGATAGATAGGGACATGATTAGGATGAGAAGCATGAGCATTATCCTCATTAAAGAAGTCACCCAAATTAGGCTCCATCTCCTCGGTGATTAAACCTTGGGAGGCCTTAATTCTAATGCTTCATCTCACGGGGATAGTATAGCTAGGACTAATAGTGGTAGAACTCATGCACGAGAGGGAAAATTTGAATTTTGAATTATAGGAACAAAGCTTACAAAATTGAGTAATGCAAAATTTAAGAAAATAATGATTAAACAATTTTAACTTTGTTGGAAGAAGAGGATGACACAATTTCCAAAATTGAAAGGAAATTGGAATTTTAAAATTAGGGCCAAGGGAATACCACTTAATTTTAAAATCAGATTTTTTAAAATTAGGGTAGACTATAATTAACCTCTTAATTTTAAAGAATTTCTTGAAATTTGAAATGTTGAATTTTGGAGGTATTTTCGATTCTAGAGAGATCAAAAATCGATAAAATCGGCCAATCTTCTGGATTTAGGCTATTAAATACAATCATAACAGTCTCCCAAAATTTCTGGAAAAAAGATGAGGACCATGGTGGGAATGCACATGGTCCAACCAACTTTTTTCAAAAATTTTAGGGATCAATATTACGATGATTTCAAAGCCAACACCAAAAAATTGGCCAATTTAACGATTTCTAGATGGGCGAAATTAAGGTTCAAATGTAAAAATAGGACCCTATTAGGATTTTGAAGAAAAAGAGGAATTGAACTGCAAATTTGAAAAATGTCAAACCTAATGAATAGGGACACCTTGGAAAATGTTTAGAAATTTGAATTTGAATGAAATTGATTGAAATTGGCACAAAATACAATTAAACTTGAAAATTAGGGTTTGATGACCTAACCACTTAATTTTTAACTTTGAATTTTGGAAAAATGAGGGAAATTGAAATTTTGAATTGTAGGAATGAAAACAAGTCTAAGAACAATCACAAATCTGAAAATTAAATGGAAATCCAATTTTTGCACAAGTTCAAGATGATTTTTGAAAATTAAGGTTTTAACAAGTAACCACTTAATTTTGTAAATTTGATTTGCAAATTGAACAAGACAATGAGGAAATTGATTTTGACAAACAAAATAATTTTTCAGATCTAAGACAACCACAAGCAATTTTTACAAATCACAAGTTCAATTTTAATTTTTAAAACTAGGGTTTTTAATGCTTTAACCACTAAGTTTGCAGAAAATTTAAACTTGCAAATGAAAAATATGCAATTTTGTTCAAAGGAAAGCATGAAAGACGTCGGGTTCACCAAAATGTAATGGTGGGTGAAAAATGTGTGAATAAGAGATCAAGAGGAAAACTACCCCTTTCCTCCAAGGAGAGATGTGAGTTTCACTACGGATTTCCCTTCAAACACTTTTCACGCATTACATTGGAAGAGGGGGGAGAAATTCACTAGACTCAACCTCTAAATAAGGAGATAGAATTTTGAATGAAATGAGAATGATAAGTTGATCCCCTCTTCTATTTGGAATAGAAAGGAATTGATTGAATTATGTATGGAGACTAAGTACAAAAGTGACAAAGAACTGATTATAACTTGAGATCGAAGTGTGGGATGAAGTTGTGCACCTGGATCTGGCAATAATATGTCGAGACGAAGCCGCCCCACGAATTTGAGGAAAAGTTGCTTGGACCATGGTAGGAATGTACACGGTTCTCCTAAAAATCTGCCAAACAAAAAGGTTTTTCCGTCTCTGTAAATGGAGTCCAAATTCGAAAGTACAACTGCACACTTGCAATCTACACACAAAAAAGAGAGGAAAATGGGTTGGGATTGGGGGTTTGCCTTCAAGTCAAACCCGAGTTTTGGAATTAACCAAATGATGAAAGAAAGTACTTGCAAGAGTGAATGTCAATCACCTCAAGGGAGGTTGTAGATAGAATTTAGGTAGATTTGCTTGTGTGGAATTTAATGTTGGAATGAATCTCCTCTTCAATGGTTGAATCCTTCTCTTGAATGCAACACCTAGCCTTGAAGGGAGACTTGAGAATGCTCAATGCTGGAAAGGAATGCTTGAATTATTGAATGCTCTTAAATCCTTGATCTCATGTAAAATTCCCACTCCTCCAAATTATCCAAATTGTCCAAATGAGAGGGAAAATGCAACTTATATACTTGTCAATTAAGGTTAATGAAATTGATTTTTGTCACAAACCGACATTGGGAAAGTTTTCCTGCTCACTCCACAACCTTCAATGCAAACTTAGGAAGAGTCTTGCCCCAAAAATAGGGCAAGGACAGGGGTGCCATGCCCTATCTTACCATTTTCTCTAGGATGGAGTACAGACAGGGTGGTGCGAAGGGCAAGGGAGAAGTAGTTTTTGGGGGTTGAGCAGTCTCCAGTCTCTGATCAGGCTAGGGGATTCGGTCTCACGTGCGTGAGGACCCTAATGTGGTAAAAAATTGCTACGGTTGCAATTATGTGACACTACAGTATCAAAGCTTTATTTCTTGATTGAGAGCTTGAGCTTACAGTTGTGTTCATGTTCCAAGTTGGGTTATAGTATGGGTCACTGTTGGGATCCATCTGATTTTTTCGTCTTTTGTGACCTTGTTACTCTCATGTGATCTTGACACTCTATGACTCACTATGATCTCCTAAATGCAAATGGTAGACTAAGATGGATGCAAAATTTATTCTAATGACTTGACTCTCTATGCAATCTGTGAATGATGAATCTCTGCTAAGATTACTGTCAAGGAATAGGACTATCTGCCACAAGTTTTTTGACAAATTATCAAAATTCTTCTTGTTCTCTTTGTTCCTTGATTTCTTTTTCTAGTTTTGTATCTAGATGGACAAATTTTGGATTCCATTATCTATAACAACTTCAACTTCCTCATACTGGGGGAGATCAATTCTTACTTCCCAAGCAAGATTGTCCAAATGATCAATTATCTCTAATTGATCATTGTTTGGTCCAATATTGGGTTGTTCGAATGGAAAATCACCATCTCCTTTTAGACCCATGCAAAGGATATGCTCTTAAGACCTCTATTGAGTGATGAACCAAAATGTAGACTTATGCAAGTGTTGACCTTGGAACTAAGATGGTAAATGTGGAATCTAATGCACTCTATTGTGATATGCAAGACCAAGGTGGATCCTAAGATGAACTTTAGATGATGATAATGCAATGATTGAATGGATGCAATATTTGACAAAGATTGAAGCCATTTCTACGTGAAGTGAGAATTTGTGCAAGGAATTTGTGAGGACACTAAAGCTACCATGTATGGATTAAATACCTAGAACCTAAGATCATTGAAAGTACAACTTTCTCCATTTCTCTTGAATGTTGGCAAAATTTGTCGAACTTGTTGGATGTAAACACTTGGTTGTTGTCTTGATTGTTTTGGCTCTTGATTGTTGAGTTGAGAAACTTTGGCTGATATTCCACTTTGAAATGTTTGATCATGTAGCAAAGACACAACAAACACATCATGAAAAATGAATTGTGATTTAAAGAAAAAAAGAAGAAGAATATTTATAAAAAGAAGGTGGACTGTTACCTATTGTTGACAAAGATGGCATCAAACATCGGAGAACTGATTTGAGATCTTTCACAGGTGTGTAGGGATAGTTTGAGGACTATTTATTGTAGATTAAAGTGGAGTAGTGTTGAATGTAGTTAAATTGATGAAAATAAAATTGAATTTAATTGTGATATTGTGTGTCAATATATATATAGGTAACATGACTGAACATGTATGGAAACAAAGTAGTGTTGTACATTATGTAATGCTGCATGAAAACATGTAAAGCGTTGTTTTGGAATGGAAAAGGAGAGAGTAATGTGTGCAATGTTTGTAAGATGCAAAGAGAATCATTCATTACAATATACAATTTACAAATCAAGTTATGTAGGAGCGGTGTGCTAGTATCAAACATGTCATGATATCACTATGAAAAAACTGAAACCAATTAACGACAATAGTGTAATAGCATAAATAGAGAAAGTGAAATAGTATTTGCAAAACAAAGTACATGTATATTAGTGTTGAGTGCATTTGAGACATAGTATTTGAGTGTATATGTAATTCACAATGCAAAAAATATCACAATGTAACAACAATAGTTCGGCAAATGAAACGTAAGTGCCAAAACATGTATAATGTATATAGATATGAGTAGTAATCATATCATAGTTCTCAATGTCTTGTGCATGTCACAAAAAAGAGAGCAGTGTCTATTGAAATGTAAGTGCCAAAACATGTATAATGTATATAGCTATGAGTAGTAATAGTATCATAGTTCTCAATGTCTTGTGCATGTCACAAAAAAGAGAGTAGTGTCTATTGTTATGTTTGAGAAAAAGTTACTACTATATTAACAGGTATCCAACACTTTTTTTGTTTGCAGTGGCTACTCCCTGCAAAATTTGCAATCAAATTATTGTACAAGAATTAGAACTGTAAAATAAAATATAGGGTTTGGGAAATTGAACTATATAGAGTAAACAAGGAATTATGGTATTTACCATTTGGCTGCATATGATGGTTATTCATCAAGAAAGCTGGCATGGGTGATGATGTTGTTTCGATTGAGAGTGAAATTCCCTTTCATTATGAATTGACACAACACGAAAATAACTGTTGATTTGTTGTTGATGTAGTCATTGTAGGTCATGTTTTGCAGAGCTGGATGAACACTGGATTTTTTTATTCGTGGTAGTTAGGATAATGGTTTTTAGATGCAGGGAATATATGTAATTGACTTGTTTATCATGTCTATTGCAGTGTGCGGTATTTTGTTCGAGGATTCCGTAATTATGAAATTTGTAATTGCATTATGGACAGAATGCATAGAAAGGATTGGAGAATACATTTGATACTGATAGAGTACTGGAAACCTATAACAAATCTATGAAAGTTATTAGAAGTTAACAAAGAACAATTGAATAATGAAGAGTTCAACATTTTCTAGATTATTACCTCAAGTGTTGATTCTAGTAAGATGTTTAGCATTTCCAAAGTTTTTTTGTCATTTATTTTACATATAAATGTTGCTAGACCTATGTGGAGTGAGTTTTTTTGAGACTAATTTGCCCTTTTTATGATGTTTCTGAATAACATTGTTGGAGTTTCGTCTCATTGTAATTGCTCTTCTATTGCAAGGTATTGATGTGCAGAATTTCGATGCAAATAAAGTTATCGGGCAACAATAAAAAGAGAATTATTGTAAGTGAAAATGAAATTCAGAGTACGATGCAAGAAAAGAAAATTTGAATTGGGGTAAGATTAAAGGATGGAGGCAAATTTATACCTCTGTTGAGTCACATGGACTTTATCCGTCTTTGATGTCTAGTGTATATTGTGAGACAATTCTCTTTGTGCCAACAACTAGTGCACCTACTATTCCAATTGGATAGCCATGTGTACTTGTAAGTAGTTTTTGGATGGTTGAGCTTGGTATGGATTTGTATTTTTGACAAAGGCACGGTATTGTTTCGATTGCACTTGTTTCTTTTAGAATTAATATGCAATCAATGTCTCCACAATCGTAGTCTATTCTCACTCCAATTTCAAAACCTGATATAGATATTGTTGTTCCAAGTATTATTTTTTTTTCATATCGGTGAACAAGGTTGCCAATGACATTTAGAGTTATTGTCATTTATGCTTTGGAGTCTGTTAAATCAGCACAAAGCACTTCTCTTGTTTTACTAACTTTGTCTAGTGTGGCTTTGTATACAACGAGTACGTCTCCTTGGAAATTATTTCCAAATTTTTTTTCTTCGAGGTCTTCAATAGATAGCAGATCGAGATTTTGCACTTTTGATCTGCAAGAAATATAATGATATTGGTTCAATATTAAGAATTGGAGGATATCTTTTTTGAAGGGAAATAAGGTAAGACAAATACCTTTTTGATGTCTCTTCTTGCTTGATCTGTATATGGATTTTTATTGCTTTGGTTGTGTCCATTGTTCTGCAACAACAAACTAATGTATTTCTAAACACTTTGTTCAAAGTTTGTAATGTTGTTTTGCATAGTAGAGTAGATTTTTGTTGGATTTCTAACAGTGATGTTACAAATGCTTAGGAAATCATATTTGTATTGTGTTTGTAGATTGAAATGTTGGTGATTGTCATTTGTATTTACTCTTTTGGTAAGTTGAATTCAGACTAGTTTATTGGGTGAGATGCAACTTTAGAAAAGTGGCAAGATGGTCAGTGGGTGAACTCACAATATTGGTTCCCACTTTTTGACCAACTTTGACACTTGATGAACATTTTGAAAAAAACCTTCACTTTCAGACACCTATAACTTTTAAACCATTGAGAATTTGAAGATGATGTAAACTAGTGATTTGTAATATCTTGTTTGTAGATTCTAAATATATTTTTTTCAAACTTTTTTGAATAAAATTTTATTGATTTTTCCATCTCCCTCAAAAAGTAGTTTTTTTACAGCAAACAATTTTTTTTAAGAGTGATGTGTATCCTGAAACACATAACTTTTTTCTATAAATGACAAAAACTTAATTCTTTCGAATTTTGGTTTGTAACATCAATAGCCAGTGTATGCAATTAATATGCAATTGGTTTGATAGTGATATGTTGAATAATTTTCATTTTATTTAGTTTTGAAGTCTGACTAATTATAATTTAGATATAGGTGTACGTTTGAACACATAACTTATTCTATATATATCAAATTTAATTTAATTTTTTTTGTTATAAAGAAGACATCAATACCTAGGGCATAGATATTTTTCATATTTTTTTTTGAATTAGTTTACTATTCTTCCCAATGCATTGAACAAAGTTCATGTTCGGTGAAAAACCTACATTCATAAGAAATAAAACAAAAATATATTAATGAAATTAAATATATTATAATTATACTATTTGGAAAGCTTATAATAAGGACTAAATACTTAAAAAAACAAAAATTCTAAATGAATTCATTTGACCCCCCAAATGCTATTATAAAATTGGTTTTTTATCAGCATTCGATAGATGCAAAGGAGACTCCATTGCAAGTATGATTTAGAAGTAGAGAGGTTCTATCCAAGAAATTTGTATCTAACTCTCTTCAATTAATTACTTCAAATGGGACCTCTTAAAGATTAAATCATTATATTTTCTAAAAACTGTATGATTTCAACATAAATCAGGATGTACCAAAAAGTGGGAATCAGTATTGTGAGTTCACCCCAGTCCAATATACTTCCCAATTTGTAAATGGAGCATATATTTGTGGTTAAATTAGACCAAATGTGATCAATGAGTGGTTTGTTTATATTGTGTGTTTGATCTAAGAGGAAGTGTATATTGTGCATCTGCATTTCAGTTTGCAGATTTTTTTGCCATGGTTTTCCATTGACATGCCAATATTAAAGTCACCTAAAATGTACAAGGTATTTGTTAGATTTACATGTATGAGTACTCTTTTTATAATCATTACGATTTCTTATATTGGAGTGTTAGGTCTTGCATAAATATTACATACATTGAGTTTGATATTGTGTAGTAGTATTGTTATTGTGATTGTTTCTACATTTGTTGATTTATGGTTTTTTGTGTTGGAAACAAATAGACTTTTTTTCGTGAAAATTGTTATGCCATGTGTGGAGTGCATTGCATTACTATTAAAATGTTCAAATAGGGTGTTAGTTTCTCAGGGATGCATGTGAACTTCTTGCAAGCACAAGATGTTAGTTGACATTATACTATGGTCATTGATGATATCATATGTGTGATATTTTAAGCTATGTGTGTTTAAGGTACATAAGAGCAATTCAGAGGTGTTATGAGGACATGCATGTTTGTGGTCAAACTGCCACTTTGCATTTGATTGGAGGTGATACATTTCTAGATACACTTTTTCCTTTACTTTAAAATTTGTTGTTGTGAGAGGTTTTAGCAAAAACAACGATTCTATTGATTTTGTTCATGAAAGTGTTGTGTATGTTAGGCCATGTTGTATTATGCCTGTTGGATCAAAAGCCAAAGCTTCCATTGTTAGTCCTTGTGATCGATGTATAGTTCATGCAGATGCCATTTGTATTGGAACTTGTTTTCTAATAATGATTTTTTTGTTAGTGGATAATCTTTGAATTGGCCTGGCTATGCCAAGTATTGGTACCCAATCTTTGTTTATTATCTAAGTATAGTATTGTGCTAGCCTTTTGCATTGTTGTTTTCCAATGTTTGAGTCATTAAAATACATCCATATAATATCGATTTCATTTTGTTTTGTATATGATTTGAATATTCCATATGCTCCATTAACTAGTCCATCTTGTGTGTTATAGTTGCCTGCATAAATTTTAACAAGTATATCTAGTTTTAGCAATATCTGAGATGGGAGAGTAGATGTATGTTCATTTAATTGTATTGGATTGTAATTTTCCTCATGGTCATCTAAAGAATTTAAGACTTTGATTTCATTTGGTATAATTGATAGCGTTTTGTTGTTGTGTGCATCAACATTGATTTTCTTATAAAAGAGGAATGGAAGTGTTGGGTCCATTGGTGGGCAACGTAGGCAATGTTTATTGGGATAGTGTATATAGTCAGTTGTTTGCATTCCTATGCATATCCGATTGTATTGAAATAAATTTTTCATCTTTTTGTCTCATGGTGGTTGCTAATGAATAACATTTTACATTGTCTTTCCATAAATTATGGCATAAATTGAGTATCACTAGGTTTATTTTCAAATACAATAGAGTCGAGCACAGGTTGTGCTTGGTAGAGATCACCACAAAAAATTGTGTCAAGGTTTCCAAAGTATGCAATAGGCATTTGCTTTATGTCATGTAATCGTTTTTCAATGTAGTGTAGAAACATCGATCCAAATAATGATATTTCGTCGATAAGGAGTACTTGTAATTGATCATAATGCTTTGACATTGTGTCTAGTGTCTCACTATTCAATGAAAGAAATGAACTGACTTGTTGAATGGTATGTGAAATGCCAAATGCAAAGTGATCCCACCTATGTTATTGTTTCTTTTCCTATATATGGAATTATTAGGCCCTTTGGTTTCTCTGGGTCATTGTCAATCGAGTTATTGTAAATGCAAATTAAGGCTTGGTATATGGCTTTTGCAGTGAAAGTCTTTCAAGATCCAGCTTGACTTGTTAAAAACAAGTGCAATGGGGTTGTCACGTCTTTCATTTTTTTTATTATAATGCCTTTGACAATTACTTGTTGTTCTTTGTTTAACATTTGCCTTAGTTTGTAGTATTCAGTGTTTTGAATAATCTATGGATGTTGTGTTATTTCAAATGCATTGCAATGCATGTTGTTTAGTTTATTGTGTTTTGTGTTTTGGAGATCTTTTTCTATGTCATATTTTTCATTTGGTTTGGTTTTATGGTATATGGGGTTTGTGAAGTATTGCATTCATTGTTAGAGTTTTGATCATCAATTGCTTTGTCAATGTCACCTCATGTAGTATTTTTATTATGTGTAAACTTTGCACAATTCTTTTTAATTGTTTTTTCATGTTGTAGATAAGCATTTTCCCATGAGTTCAAGGCATGTTTTAGCATATTTTCTGTGCCTATAAATGGTACATAGAGTAGTACTTTCTCTCTATAGTGATTTTTTGAATCAATGTGTTTGTTGAAATTGACAAACCGTATTACATTTGGCTTTTCTTTTGGCTGAATTATAGTCCCTTTTTTGTTGTACTTTGAAACGCATTCTGCAAGGTACATGTGTATAATATCTTGTGGATGTTTAATGTAAGAGTTTATTAGAGATTTTAAAATGATGTTCTCTGATTTGTTTGGTTCCTTGTTTAATTGTTTGACAGGTTTGAGTATGAATGTGCGGTCATTTTCAGCTCGTGTATCAATGAATATACATTTTCTTGAGTTGTAATTTAATGGGAGTGACATAACGATGTGGGCAACTTGTTGTAAGTTTAGTAAAGCATTTCTAAGATTTCTTATCATTCTTATTGCATCAATATTGTCTTTGTGATGGTATTTGCGTTTTTTTCTTAAATGCATATGTCATAGACTTGTCTAACTTTGCCATGTATGAGCTGCAATACATTGATGCAACATATGCATTAAGGACATATTGTGCATCTGTATTGGCTTTCCAAGGTTGAGGGATTTTTTTTGGAAAAACTATTGTTCCATATTTGTGATGGGTTCCTTTGCAATAGAAATGTAGTTTTGTAGTACCCTTACTCGTTTGAACTAATATTTTGTTCTTATTATTCTCAGTGGATACATTATCATTGGTTATAACATTGTTCCATGTTTTATTTGATTATGAGACATATGATTTATTTGCAGTATTTATGTACTTACGTTTTATGGCATTATATGGTTCATTGCTATGTACTGACGCTTTATTTCATCTATGCACTGTGTGTTGTGTATCTGCGAGTGTATGGGATGCATGGGGACGATTTTCCTTCACTCATCTCGGTGAGACAGGGAATGTCGTGAATCTCCTTCATCGGTGTGTATGTTGAAATTTCTATATATGTATATATGCATGTGTGGTCGGTGATGCAGGATGTTGCAGGTACAAGTACCGGGTAGGTACGGGGTATCGTCTCCACCTGGGTACACAGGTTTGAGCGTGCCTTATATTATTCGATGGAAGTGAAGGAGATAGTAGTTGACCCTATTTTTAGTCAGTTACACTCGGGTGAGTGCCTTCAATTAGTCGTTCTATCAACTGGTTTGGTCTTCATATTTTATTGTTTGATCTTTATAAAAGTCGCATGATGCTTGCTCAGTTTGCGTGTCCAGTGTTCCCAATTTTTGTATGTCATTGGTAAATGTTACGTTTATTACGTCCATAAGAGTAGTTTTGGTAATTGGAGGAAAAAGAATCAAGTGATCTGGTGACTTAATATTGTTTATAAAGGATGAGTTAATATCTTGGTATGAGTTGATATGAAATTTTATCAACTTGTTAGCTCGATGGTTGCAATTCGATCGTTTGAATAAATGTAAGGACATAATATACTCGGAAGGCAATAGTCACTTATAAGTAGTTATTGGAGTTAAAATAAGGTGATCGTATTATCGGTGGTTTATATCGCCCATCGGGTTACTGTGATTTTGGATTATGCGTGTATATAATTAGAATTATAAATATATCATATTTTATAAACTTTTCGAATATGTAATATATATATATATAATTCAATTATTTGAATATATATATATATATATATATATATAAAATTCAATTATTTGAATATATATATATATATAATTCAATTATTTGAATATATATATGAAACGCCACTCGTTATAAATATTGGAAACCAAAATACACATTTACAAATATGATTTGCTAAGAAGGATTAATATTTAAATAATTATATTAATTAAAGTTATTAATTAATTATTAAAATATAACAAAGAAATTATATTAAAACATAATAACAAAATTATATTAAAGAAAACAAATAAAATAGTTTTGACCTTATAAAAGGTGGCGGGGGTTAAAGTTCATGGTTTGGTCAATGGTGGTCGATGGCAATATCGACCACCCCCCTTAATATAGGGAGGGGTCGGTATTACCACCGACTACCCTCCTCCTTCACATACCACATCTCCCTCTTCCGCCATAAAAACTGCAGCCAGCAAGCGAGGTGAGGGTTCCTGCGTGTGCACTTCAGTTAGCGAGTAATGGAGGACACCTCTCGCAGTCCAAGCGATAAACTATCACCTCTCCACATCCAGTTTCTCCACGAACTCCAGTTCATTGGCAACTAACAACAGATTGACTGGTTTGAAAGGAGAATGGACTGGCACGCAAGGTGGAGACTAAATCATAATCCTTAATGGACTCTAGACCTGGCAGATTGAACGCACAAGTCACTGTTTGCAAACGCATCAGTGAATGAAGTAATGAATCGACCTCTCCACCCAGTCGATAGTTGTCATAATCGTTATCAAGGAGCGGTAAAGACTGTAGCTAACTAGAGATGGACTCCTTGCGTGGAGGAAGTAGAAGAGTTAGTAGTAAAAGAGTTTTAGTTGATAGCTATCACTAAGCCCAGATTTAGGGGGCGATGGATGTTTTTTTTTTAGTATAAAAAGGGGTGTGGGTAGAGAGGAAAGGAAGGGAAGTCTTTTGTGACATCCAAGGAAGGACGAAGGATCGTAGAGAGGAGAGTAGAGTTAGAGAGGATAGTGTTTTTTTTATAGTATCAAGAGAGAGTTGTTTAGAAAGGAAAGTGTTTTTATAGTATCAAGTGAGAGATGTTTAGAAAGGATAGCGGTTGATAGAATCAAGAGAGAGTTGTTTGCCTGTTTCTTTGATAGAGCTGGATGTATTGGTGAAAAGGATCGCAAGCAAGGCATATTTATCAGCGAGCGGGCGTCAAGGTCTTGCATATTGATCAACACTTCAAATAGGTCAGGAATTTCTTGTTTATAATCGTTATTATTTACAATCTTAGTTATATATCACGTTATTGTCTTGCTTATGAAATAGTTATGGTTATGTTTTAGTTATTCGTTAGGGATTGTTAAATAAAATCATATAGTAGAAGTTGTGATTACATTAGGACTAAAGAAGTGGAATAGTGTTTAATTTCAAATTTCACACTTATTATTATTATATGGAAGAAAGGTATGATTGCGTTCAACGCCTAGATATTAAAATTTATAAGTCATAGCTCTAGGAGAGTCTGGAAAGTAATAGTTTACTATTGATACGTTACAGAGATGGTACGAGTTAAACAAATAGCACGCAAATCCGTAGCAGGTTATGCTCACTACTTGAAAGTGAAGAAGGATTCTTTGACACCTGTCAAGCCCGTTGTGGATGACAATCTTGTTGAAGAGAACCCAGCTCCAGAAGAGAGCAAAGAAAAAGGAAAAAGTCCTATTCAGAGTCCAACTAAAGAAATTACCATTGAGAAAGGAAAAGAACCCAAGCCAGAGTGCTCGTCTGAAAAGCCAATAGTTATAAGTTTTGACTCGTCAGAGGGGTATACCCCCTTGAGTGATAATGAGTCTGTGGGGTACTTTCCCTAGAGTGAAAGCAAATCTGAAGGATATACTCCTTTATATCATGTAGAGTCTGATGAGTGTACTTCTCCGTATTTTCTAGAAGAATGATGTAACACTCTTGTGTTAAAAAAATAAATAAATAAAAATAAAGGCATTCTTCTATGAAGAAATGTATTACGTCATATTGTAAGATTTCCTTGATGAAATGAATATATCTATTTTAATCTTCGTTTATTTGTATAAATGGAAATTATTAAGGTAGCATACCTATAATTGTTAACAAGAGTGATAGAACTCTTAAACTTATCAAAAAGTGTAAAATTATGTGTTTTACCGACCATATTGTTCTCTGTGTCTTGACAACGTGTATTCATTTTGCAAGTTAATTTTGTGATAGGTGTTGGTACGTAAGATTTCCTTGTTTTATATGGTGGCCGCAACTAAGTACATTAAGTCATGTTGTCAGTGTGACTGGTGTGCTGTGTCTTGGCCAGTTATTTAGATGTATAACCTTAAAAAAATGAGCCACTATGAGTTGTTCGTAATGGTCAACCTTAGGTTAGTAATTATGTATCTTTCATTTGAGGTAGGTCAAGATTGGGAATGGTTGTCTGTGTCGCCATAGAGTTCTGTAGATAGAACTAACCCGTAGTATCCTAAGAGAGAGAGTGGCTTTCGAGCAGGGACCGTGCCCAAAGTGGTGACAGGATAACCCGTTGGAAGTTGGTTAAGAAAGTGAAAATCTAATAAATGACTAGGGAAGGGTAGAATAAAAGTTAAATAAAATAATGTGCCTCGCACATAGGTGAGTGCTAGTACAGGACTCATAATGTAGCGAGAAGGCCTGGAATAGCAAACTTACCACCTTGTCTTCATGAGAGGATTGGTAAGGTCCGCATGAGTCTTAGTTGGAATCGGAGGTTCGGGAGAGGTTACCAGGATAACCCAGGATGGGGGCCGGGACCTATGGAGGCTGTACCATGGTATCCACCATAAGACATGCAATGACACTTTCTCCTTAGAGTCACTAGTGTTTTGTGAGTTAGGTCACATGATTGTAAGTGGAGTCTTGTAGTCTTTTCATTCTTGTTTCATTTTGCTTGCTTGAGGGTTATCCACTATCTCCAGCACGGTGGGGTGGTTCCCTTTCAGAATCACATGGTCGGGTGGTAGTGTCACTTCCCATCGGATGTTCTGGTACGTATCTTCAGGCAAGGAAGGACTTCGCTGATGATCTTGGATCGTGATTCATGTACCAACTCTTCTTCCTATCCATCTTTCAGTTAAAAACTAGAGGTTTTGAAAAGAAACTATATGTAACTTTCATTTTGTATCATTTTAGCTCATGATGTAATTTCTTTTTGAAAACATGTATTTTTGAATATTGAAAGCAAAGAAATATTGTAATATATGCTACTTCAATTATTGATTTCTGATGTATATAATATATGATTGCTTGAAGAAATTTAGATTCTTTCATTGCGGAAATTTTATCTTAAATATTTAATTTACGAAGTAATATTCGTTGGTAACCCTTAGGAAATTCAGGTGTTAAACTTCCGCTATGTTATTAGATGTACTAAGGTTTAAATTCATACATTTAAAAAAAAAAATTATTTCACCCTTAGTTGCATAGATTATGATGTTTTCCTTTAGGGTTCCTGACGGGGCATTACAAGTTTTATGTGTTGTTGACCTTAAAGCTTTAATGTATTTGTCCTTGGTCATGTCTATTTCATTTAAGAACATTTGGAAAGTAAATGGTGGATCAAAGTTTTCTTTCTTAAGTTTGGAGAAGATTGTGATTGCATTTGAGTATCTGTTTCTCTTTTCTCAGGTGGGTTAGTGCAGGATCATGGGGGGCCAAAAAGTGGCGATGTGAAAAAAATAGCCTTCTCCACTCGCCTAAAAATGTGTAAATTTGTGTTGACTTTTTGCTTGGCCTGGGTGTCAGTACACCTTGGCATGGTAAACACCTAAGCAAATCGGATATCCGATTTTTATAGGTAATTTTAAATTAAAAAATAAATTATATAATATATAATGTAATATAATAATATATTATTATATTATATATTATATTATTATATTATATTATATTATATAGTATTATATAATATATTATTATATTATATTATATAATAATATATTATATAATATATAATATAATATAATATTATATATTATATAATTTATTATTACATTATATTATATATTATATAATATATAATGTAATATAATAATATATTATTATATTATATAATATAATGTTATTTTAAAATAATTTAAGTATAAAAATCGGATATCTGATTTTCTGAGACAATATAAATAAACTGTGACAGCTCGTGAGTTATTTTTAACCCATGGGCTGCGCGATTTTTTAGAATTCGATATCTGGTTGGACCCGATATCCAGTTGTTTGACCCAAATTTGCTAAAAAATACATTAAAAGGTAGGATTTTTATTGTTTTCAATCATTTTCATTCAAATTTTAATTTTTTTTTAATGTTTATTTGTTTTTTCATTAAAAATATAGTTTTTTTCATGAAAACTAGGTTTTTTAAATCAAATACAAAATTGTTCAAATTTGTTAACTAAATTCAATTGTTTACATTCAATTAGGTTAAAAATGGGGGATAACAGTGAAAACATTGATCAATCACAACCGCAACAACCAAACCCTCCTGCACAAAACCCTCCTTTGCCAAACCCCCCCTCAATTAAGGATTTAATTGCATAAAATTTGAACCAATTGAGAAGGATTGCAGATGTCTATCGTAGGATCCCTTGCTTGAACCCAATATTTGATCCCCTCACGTCGATCATAAAGAGTATAGAAACCATCACTAAGGAGCACAATGCCGCTCTTTTGTGGCAAGATTCTATGAGGGAACAATATGCAGATGGCTTGTTCTATAAGGAGATCAAGGATCTCAAGATATCCAAAGCCACTATCGCCACATTGTTTGTGAATCCCCGCACTGGTCATCCTGTAGACCCCCAAAAAACAAAACTTTCTATTAAATGGTGCACAAATGATGGTATTGTGAAAGACTTTTGGAATCATTGGTGGATAGTTTTTTGACAAACCACCCAACAACAATCTTGATGTCCCCTTCTACTTCATCAAAAAATTGTATGCAGAGTTTGTTTTAGGAAAACATGTGAACTACTTTGACATCCAACCTTTCTAGGGTGTGGGTTTAGGTATGCCCCAAAATAGACTTGGGGTAGTTAGAGTAGTCCAAGGCCCATATGTACCCCCTCCTCCTGTTGATCCCCCACCTCTAGTGCAACATCCATATGTCATTTGTGAGGTGACATCACAGACCATATCAACTATTCACTCTTTGAGTAGCCTTTTGGTTTCTCAAGATGGGTCAGTAGCTCAACCTACTTTTGATGGTAGCAGTGCATCCGATGGCGTTGACAAGTCCTCCTCGGCTCCACACATTTGCGTGCTCCATAGTTGTGTCATGTGTGGGCACATATGCTTGGGTCTGGTTGGAAAACCTATTGATCCTTCTGTGCACAATGCAGATTATGAGGTGCATGAGATGCACGATGCACCAGATGTTATGACACAGATTGGAGGATACCCTGGAGAGTCCTCACATGCTAGAGGCGAGGAGGCACCTTCATCATACATTGATGATGTAGTGGTAAGATTTGTATTTTCACAGTTCATTCTATATTTTAAATGAATATTTATAATCTAGATAATATTAAGTACTAATTTTTATTTACATGGTCTATTTAACAATTGATGACCGAGGAGGAGTTGACACAGATCCAAGAGGGCACCTTGACGGCCATTTGATTTGGCCTTGATAGCTTTACGGTACATATATTATTGCACCTAGTTGTTTGTATTTTATTGTACATACATGCTCATCATTTATATTGGTATTAATTAGATTATGTAGTAACTTGCATGCATATCTTATTTTACTCTTGTAGGGCACAAGCAGCACGAGTGTGGGGTTATGTGATTTAAGATTTGGTAGTGCAGTTGGAGACAAGGGAAAGGTAATTGAATGCAAATATGATTGAATGAATAGTTTAAATAACTTATAATGATTATACACGTCTAGACATAGATTGATAGTTTCATATACTTGTTGTGTATATGTACAAAGAATTCTTAGCTTCACATCCTTGTTGACTACACCCACTAAACCTGAAGATGAAGAAAAAGAAGAGATGCCTCAAGTACATGTGTGTTTACTTTATTTTGTGTTTAGTAGATATAATTTGTTATTGTCAGTGACAATTATATGCTAACTTGTATCAATGTCATGTTTGTGAACATATGTAGGTTGTGTATGAAAATTGAAAACATACCTACTCTACCAAAGACATACATCAAGAGTCCCACAAAGCCAAAGAGAAAATGTGGAGATGAGGTAAACAAGAATAGTTCAATTATAGTTCATTTTCATGTTAACTTTTCAAATGTGAATTATATAATATAACTAATCCTAATCGTGGTTTGTTTTTTCTTGTGCAGGATCCTTCAGAGCTGAGTAGTGTGGCGAAGAGGATCAATTTTGATGATCCATCAGCAACTTAGGATGTTATAGATAGTCTTGGGATGCTTACATGTCTAGTTGGCATGCATATTTTATATATGGACATACATTCACATATATAGACATACATTTTGTTTGAGTTGGCGTTTATGCCATATTTGTGTATGGACATACACTTGTAATCATTTGACATTTTCATATATACAAAAGTTGATATTTGATCATATAAATTGTTGCTCATATGTGCATGGTGTTATAATGGAAATCTTTAATCTTCAATCCAATAATTAACAATGGTTAATAATGGTTATTTAATGAACAATACAATTCATTTCATTTCATCATAAGTGTTGTTTGTATAATGAACAATACAATACAATTCATTTAATGAACAATACAATTCATGAAAAATACAATTCATTTAATGAACAATACAATACAATTTATTATTACCCTATGCATGCTCCTATTTCCCCCCGCCACTCGGTTGAACGCTCGGGGTCATACCCTTCCGACATCGTCCCTTGAGCATTCTAAGTGCTAAAAATTGTCAAAATTTGGTGGGCCCTAACTTAGAATTTGTTGCACTTGTCAATGATCCGTTTGAACCTACAGGGCCATGAGAGGGGTCCCTGCAAAATCCTATCTTGGTTTTTCAAGTTTCCCTATGGTTTTATTAGGGCAACATTTTTTTGGTTGGCAAAAAAATCGTCAGTCTCATTCAATCAAATGTTGTCGTATGGCCAATTTCTCATTTTGCACATCGTGATAACGAACCATCAGCTCTGACATGTCCAGTTAAGCATTATTACCCTATGCATGCTCCTAATCGTCAGTCTCATTCAATCGAATGTTGTCGCGTGGCCAATTTCTTGTTTTGCTCATCATGACAATGAACCATCGGCTCTGACATTTCTAGTTAGGCATTATTACCCTATGCATGCTCCTATTTTTCCCCCCTACTCGATCAAACACTCGGGGTCATACCCTACCGACGTCATCCCTTGAGCACCCTACATGCTAAAAATTGTCAAACTTTGACGGGCCCTAATTCAGAATTTGTGGCACCTGCAAATGATCTGTTTGAACCTACAGGGTCCTGAGAGGGGTCCCTACAAAATCCTATCTCATTTTTTCAAGTTTCCCTACGGTTTTATTAGGGCAACATTTGTTCGATTGGCAAAAAAATCATCAGTCTCATTCAATCGAATGTTGTTGTGTGGCCAATTTCTTGTTCTGCTTGTCGTGATAACAAACCGTTAGATATGACATGTCTAGTTGTAGCGTCCTAAAATTGTGACACTTGCAATTTTGACTGTATTTGGGTCTTCACGATGGCGGTGCAACGTTGAACCTGAATGGAGACCCCGAAACCTGTTTATAACACCAAAAACTTCATTTTTTTGCACCCTGGCCTGATCCCTCCTTGCACCCTGCTGTCCCGGGAGGTGGGACCATGGCGCCCAGCGCCCTGGTCCGTGGCCCTATTTTGGGCCCGGTCTCTTTTGGGCATCGGGTCTTTAAGTTTGCAATTCGGGAAATAATGTTTCCTGGTTGGCCTAAGGTCGGGAAAATCAGTCTATCAACCCTAATTGACAAGTATATAAACTACATTTCCTCTTCCAAAAAAGAGAGGAAGACATATGTGAGCAAGAGGCGAAAGCAATATTCAAACATTCAAACATTCAAGCATTCAAGCATTCCTTCAAGCAATTGAGCATTCTAAGTCTCCATTCAAGGCTAGGTGTTGCATTCAAGACAAGGATTCAACCATTGAAGAGGAGATCACATACAACATACAACATACTACATACATTACACCTTCGCATGTAAGAATACAAACATTCTTACAACAAGGTATCAATACTTGTTTACATTACAAACATCTACATTTACAGTATTCTCATTTCTTGGTTAATTCCAAAACTGGGGTTTGACCTAAAGGCAAACCCCTAATCCCTAACCCCCCAATCGTCCTCTCTTTTCTGTGTGTAGGTTGCAGGTACGCGGTTGTAATTGAAGATTTGGAATCCTTGTGCAGAGACGAATGGATCCACCTTCATTTCGCGAATTTTTCGGAGGACCGTGTGCATGCCGGGCGCCATCGTCCCGTCAACTTTCGCTCAAATTTGCAGAACAACACCGTCTCGACATTTTACTGCTAATTCTAGGTCTGCAGCTTCATCTCGTATCCCTATCTCTGTTTATAAGCGAATCTTTCCTACTTTACATGCATTCTTAGTTCAATCATCCTATCTACATTCTTTACAAAAGAGGGTATCCTTGCTATCACAACCCTTGAAACTCATTTAGAATCCAATCTTGCATTGTGTGGGATTGGATCTTGTGGGTTTCAACCCCTCTATTGAATGTAAAGTCTCTCCTAAGTGAAAACCATCAACCCTAGTGACTCTCCCTTCTCTCTCCTTGGAGTTGGGGAGGGGAGAACAACTAGGGTTCGATTTTTCCGCTTTACACTAGTTAAGCATTATTACCCTATGAATGCTCCTATTTTTACCCCCCCACTCGATCGAATGCTCCAGGTCATACCCTATCGGCGTTGTCCCTTGAGCACCCTAAGTGCTAAAAATTGTCAACCTTTGATGGGTCCTAACTCAGAATTTGTGACACCTGTGAATGATATGTTTGAACCTACAGGGCCACGAGAGGGGTCCCTACAAAATCCTATCTCAGTTTTTCAAATTTCCCTACGGTTTTATTAGGGCAACATTTTTTCGGTTGGCAAAAAAATTGTCAGTCTCATTCGATCAAATGTTGTCACGTCGCCAATTTCTCTGTCTTCTCATCGTGATAATGAACCATCAGATCCAACATGTCTAGTTAGGAATTATTACCCTATGCATGCTCCTATTCCTCCCCCCCCCCACTCGATCGAACGCTCGGGATCATACCCTACCGGTGTCGTCCCTTGAGCACCCTAAGTGCTAAAAATTGTCAAACTTTGAAAGGCCCTAACTCGGAATCCGTGGTACCTGCAAATGATCTATTTGAACTTATGGAGCTACAAGAGGGGTACCTACAAAAGCCTATCTCTATTTTTCAATTTTCCCTACGGTTTTATTAGGGTAGCATTTTTTCGGTTGGCGAAAAAAGCGTCAGTCTCATTCAATGAAAAAATATAGATAAAAAAACATTACACTATAGACACAAAATGATTATCAATATTTCCATGTATTGTATACATGTAATTACCATTACACTTTCATGTGACATCCATGAAGGAATATGCAAACATGATTTTTTTTCATTATCAATACAACTACACCAATGTACTCATGTACAGATACATTGTATATCATCAATATAACTAAACCAATTTTCTCATGGACATTATATATCATCATAACAAAGTTACATAAATTAAGATCCATATACAAATACAACATCCCATTTCATCTGCATAAGACATCCTCATGTCCTAAGAGAAAAGCTTACGTACAACAATGCCTGCATATAAATGAAGACCAAAATAAGCAACCTTTTTTTATGCAGGAAGAATGTGCTACAAGAAACAAATTATAACACTTAATATAAATTATTTTGTCAAATTATAAATAGATCATTTGAAACATTTTTAAGATGTACGAGATTGTATAATTACGAAACTTACCAGTTTCTCTGTAAAGTATACAAGCATAACTTTGAAGAAAGACGCATGTTGATTAAAGCCCTTCTCACTGCATTTCTCTACATGGTTGAAGACGATGGTAGATATTGTCATTTCTAAATAGAAATACATTCACTTGACTTAGTGTTTATGCACAAAATTGAATCCCATTAATGCACAACGGAATATGTACCATCACCAAGAGTAAACTAGTCAACGACGAATGATCTAGCATGAACCTGTATTTTTAAGAATTGTTAGTCTACACATAAAATGCATGGATGAACATAAAGGCTTTATGATAATCACTTCAACTGAAATGCATGATAATAAATGAAAAGGTGGGATCATATACCATAAAAATACGTCCCTTCGAATTATATCAAGAGAACCCACTATGTTGATGCAAAAATCATGATGCGATACTGTTGTATATCATCAAAAAAGACCTGCATGAGAATAAAGGTTTTGCAATAATTATATCATCAAAAATTGTTAAATAGTGTTGTCTAATAACAAAAATTTTAAAGCTCATCAAATGCATGATAATAAGTCGTGTTGCAAAAATACGTCGCTTCCAATTATATCGAGTGTACCTGCTATGTGCATGCAAAAACTGTGTTGCCAAAAAAAAAACGTTCATCAATAGACCTGCATTTTGAACACATCCTTAATATACACGTAACAAACTTGAACATTAAGGTTTAATGATCATTGTTTGAAATGAAATGCATGATAAAAAAAATAAGGCAACATTAAAAACCTACTACTCAAGTATGCCTGAAGGGTCATCTCTTTGCTTAAGAGTATCCGGTGTTGCTTCATGATCAACAATAGTCACTGTCCATAGGTCTTTGGTCTTTAGTTTTGCTTGATGCTTCAACAACTTGACATTTGTAGCTATAATAAGGTGTGAATACATTAGAATGGTTTTGTGTCTCTCATAGTCTTCAAATATAGGTATGTCATTCTTTCTAATCATGTATGTTCCAACTGAACCTGTAGGATATGTGAACCCATCATCATCTATCACTAGTTGTGTTAACTTCTATTTTCCCTATACACATCATGCCAACCAATATTCTGATCACGCTTCATTCCCTTGCGGTGTAACAACAACAAAAACATGTCCCGACTGTACAAGATCTGATAGATGGTCATACTCAAGTGAACTTTCCATGTCATCATTTGATAAGGATATTGTTTGAGATAAAAGAGTTAGATATTAGGGAACCCACGTATCAACCCACTCACTTGACTCGCACTGATCCCAATCACACTGAACACAACTCTGACAAAAACAAGCCAACTCTTGTGTCCAAATGGTCCATGTACTTGCATCTGAGCTGAGAAATGATGCATCTTTGAAGAATATTTAATTTTTTGACAATCCAATCTGTATCCCACTGTGCTCTCCTCAACCAACCAAAAGAATCTGGTCACTATTGAATCAAGAGTACCTCCATGTGATAATGCTGAACTACACCAATTAACAATAGAACATGCATAAGAGAAATTTGCACCTGAAATCCTCAATTGCTCCTTAAATAGAGCTCTCTTCAAACATTCACCTGCTCCATCAGGCTCTTGCTTCCCATGCCCTGCCTAAAAAAACACCAAATATGAGTTATACGCCTCTCTAAATGCATTCTACTCAACCAATAAAACATACAGGAATTCTTGAATTGACTTGTACAATTATTTGACCATATGATATGTCGATCAATTGCAATATATTTCTCATGCAAGAACTCAACAAAATTCTAGAAAGAATGTTGCACATACTCGGAGGAGTGTGATCTATCATCACTCATATAAAAACAACACTCCTTGATTATCTTCCTTTCCTCTTCTGTACTATCAGAAGTATGTCTATATGTAATGTGAACAAAAATAGCAATCTGGATTAAATTGTAGTACTGAGACTGTACCTCATTCTGTGGTTGCAATGCAGAGTTCTTTGCAAAATCAACCATTGATACAATAGTGCCAATCGAGAAAGAGTTCTTACACATCCTCAACTGTTGATCCAACCACTGAGACCTATGGGTGTGCCTTGCATACTTGTAAAAACTATTTTCCTTAAAATCCAAAATAAAATCAGCAACACTCACTTCTCTTGAGACTAATTCGCATCTAGAACCTTCGCCTCCACTCTTCAAAGTATGTTTCACTGTCTCATATCTTTTTTCCTCAACATAATTCTTTCCAAACTCGTGTTCGCTACCCAAATTAAAACATGAAACAAACTTTTACAACTCACCACATTGTGAGCACTTCTCATTCAAACAATCATTTCTATAGAAATAACAACCATCATCTCTAGGGCATAAAAATAGATCTTGCAAGTGTCTTGATGATCTTGGAAATAGCATTGCACCACACTCCTGCAACATCTCATTAGTATGCATCGTAGAACGAATATGGCATAAAATTTCATGCTACATTGAAAACTCCACATGGTACTTGCAACAAAAAGTATTATGAATCTTAATAGGAACACAATAAAATGGATTCAAAGATTCAAAGGCTCTTTGTGATATTTGCAAAGTTGGATGTACTTGACAATTTTTTGTACAACATTATTTGGCTTGATTCCAAGAAATTTTTTGGATGCAGTGTGCGGTCTCGGTTGCCGATTCTTTATTTCAAAATATCCTTTACATTGAGTGATACTCTAGAGTTAGAGTGCCAAAATTACTGAATCTCCTCCTTCACATTGTCAGTCAACTTTCTATCAACATGTGGAAGTCTCCCACCAAAAGCCCATGTATCATGTTGAAGTGGATCGTCAAGTCTTTGTCTTCGTGCAAGTGCTCTATCCAAAGTTTTACAGTTTATGTTCAAATCAACACAAGTTTGTCTCATTTGACGAGCATTCCTGAATTGATGGCTTACTAAGGAGGTTGTAATCACTCTTCGAGCGATTCTCTTATCTCTTACTTTGGTGTTCTTTCCAATAGAATTGAGAGCATCAAACAGATTTTTGGCAATAATAGAATTTCTCTTCATCTTCTTGTTCATACGAATCTTCAATTTGTTTAGCAATGGTCTCATATTTATCATCTTTAGCAATTGAACAAAGAGTTGGCATTGCTCAATCAATGTCTTATTCCTAAATTTTTGGTTGAAAAGTTGTGTACCCACAACCGAACGGTTCTTGTTGACCTCTTGCCTTCAAGATTCGCAATAATGTTCTCATCAATTTCAAGTAACCATTTTGGGGTTCTTGAAGTTCTTGGATTTGGAATTTATCTTTCATCCATGAGAGGGTCTTACTTTCTAAAGTAATTAGGTGTTACATATTGTTCACTTGGTTGAGAAATTCCACCTTCAATGTCAAAGTTTTCCACATTTTTACCTCCAATGTCAAAAGTTTCCACATGTTCTCCTCCTATGTCAAAATTTTCTACATTTTCACCTCCAATGTCAAAAATTTTAATATTTACACCAAAATTATGGACACCTTCATTGTCAACTCCCAAATTTTCACTTTCCATTCTCACGTCATGTTGAGCATTTTCATTATCACTTTCAACATTTTCAACATATTCAAAATTTTTACTTTCAAAATCTACATTTTTATTTTCAAAAACTTGTTCAACATTTTCAAATTCAATTTCCTCTTCACTTGAAGTAACATTAGAAATATTTAACATACCTTGTCTTCTCCTCCTATGACCTTCTCTATCTCTTTCTCTATACACTTCAATTTGGTCATTTGAAAGTTTTCTTTTGCGTTTAGACTTCCAACGACTAGTACTCCCCATTTACCTCCACAAAGATGCTCCTAAATGATTGACAATGTAAGATTTGACTTTAAGAATCTCTCAAAAGCACAATTTTGTCTCAACTTGTCTAAAAAACCCGTGATTGTTGACATAAAACAAAATGTGAAGAGTGTGGGCTATTGGAATCCACAAAATGGACCACAAGGCTCTTTTTTATTTACAAAAATTGGATATATGATAAAATCGAACATCAGATTATATCAGATATCTGACTTTAATGTATAAATTTTTGGTCCCAAAATATTTTCCTATTGCCCGCCTTTTTTTTACTCTTGCCACATTAATGGCAGTGACAAAAATTGGATATCTGATAAAATCTGATATCCAATTTCATTACTCATATTTTAGAGAGAGAGAGAGAGAGAGAGAGAGCATATGACCCCTTAGGACACCATAGGACCCATAACGAACCATAATGGCCCATATGACCCCTCAGTACATCATAGGACCCATAATGACCCAATATGGTGTCATAAGGGGTCATATGTTATCCTTAGGGGTCATATGGCACAATATGACCCCTTAGGATATAATATGACACATAACAACCCAATATGGTGTCATAAGGGGTCATATGTTGTCCTTAGGGGTCATATGGTGTCCCATGACCCCTTAGGACATGATATGACCCCTCATGGGACACCATATGACCCCTAACGATACCATATGGTGTCAGAAGGGGTCATATGACCCATAACGACACTGTATAGAGTTGTAATAGGTCATATTGTGTCCTAAGGGGTCATATGGTGTCTTAAAGGGGTCATATGACACAATATGACCCCTTAGGACACAATATGACCCATAACAACACAATTTGGTGTCTTAAGGGGTCATATGGTTTCCAAGGGGTCGTTGGACATAATATGACCCCTTAGGACACCATAGGACCCATAACGACCCAATATGGCATCGTAAGGGGTCATATGTTGTCCTTAGGGGTCATATGGTGTCCCATGACCCCTTAGGACACAATATGGCCCCTTAAGACACCAAATTGTGTCGTTATGGGTCATATTGTGTCATATACCCCCTTTAAGACACCATATGACCCCTTAGGACAACATATGATCCCTAAGGACAACATATGACCCCTTATGACACCATATTGGGTCGTTATGGGTCCTATGGTGTCCTAAGGGGTCATATTGTGTCCTACAACCCTTAGGACACCATATGACCCCTTAGGACACAATAGGACCCATAACAACCCATATGACCCCTTAGGACACCATAGGACCCATAACGACCCAATATGGTGTTATAAGGGGTCATATGACCCATAACAACATCGCATAGAGTCGTAAAGGGTCATATTGTGTCCTAAGGGGTCATATGATATCTGGGTCATATGACACTGTAGACACCCAAAAATGGTCAACGCTTGTGAAGTCATGCTTTAACATTTGCGCATTGCCTCATTTTAGGTTTTTGCATCGCATTAACATTTCTCCTATGTCACGCATTTGGTTTTTATCATTTGTGAACATCGAGTCATTCTTCTACATTTTTCAATCATCTCGTCCTCAAATTTGGTCTTCTCGACAACATTATCCAGTCATGATTTTGATCAATTTTATCCTGTCGCATCAATGTGTGTGTTCATTTGTCATCAATCCTCCAATCCTGTCAATCTTGCGATCGATTTGTCATCGATCGTTGTCCTCTTATCAATCTTGTCAATTTTATCATCAATCTTATCATTATGGACATCGTCAATCCTAAGTAGGGTTTTGTCCTCTTTTCAATCTTATCATCTGGCGATCGGTTTATCAATCTTGTCATTTTGGCGATCGATTTGTCATCGATCGTGGTCATTTCCAATCTTGTCATCTTGCAATCTATTTTATCATTGATCCTCGTCCTCTTGTCAATTTTGTCATTTTGCGATTATTTCGCTATCGATCATTGTCTGTCTCAATTATGTCAATTTGGATCAATTTGTCATTGTTCCTCGTCAATTGGCACATTTTTCAGTCAAATCGTTTATCACATTGGTCATTTATCAATTCAAAATCATGACATTAATTATCTTCAATCAAGACCTAATTGTCATTTTCGCATTTCTAATTCGTCTTCTAGGGTTTTATGATTTAGTCATTTAACCTAGTTTGTCATTTCTTCCTCTAGGATTACTAAATTATTTATTAATCCTAAGTCTTCTCATTACAATTAAATCTTTATTTAATTGGCTAATTATTCTTCCTCTTGTAAATTAATTAATAAATGACAAATTGTTAATTAATTTACCTAATTTCTTCTAGTTCCTAATTTCCTATTTTTCCATCAATTTCTAATTCCTAATTGTCATCAATTTCAATTTTCTAATTTCTCAAATTTCTAATTTCTTTTCCCTCCTATTTCATCTCCTAATTCCATGGGAATGGCATGTCAATTTGTCATAAATTGTCATAATTGACAATCAATCAATTTTGACATAGAATGTGTCATAATTTGTCATCAATTATCAATCAATCAAATTGTGCATGGAAAGTGCATAATTTGTCATAATTTGTCATATTGATTTGCAATTTCCATTTGAGTTGCATCATGCCAATCTTGTCATTTATCCAATTTCTCTATAAATTGGATGATTTTCAATCAAACCTGGTCCGAATTTCTATCAAACTATCGAACTTTCGTTTCTAGTACTCTTGAGCTTTTTGCTTTCAATTGTGTGAGCACTTGTAGGTGAGATCCACAAACCCATTGAAGAGGAAAGAACAACAATGGAGCCGCATGGAAGGAGTGTTCAATTCTACGTCTGGTTTGCATAATTTTCATTTTGAATGCTTTGTTTCTATGTCTCTATTGAATGTGCTTTGGAATTAGGTTCATTTCAATGAGTGTTCTTTTGATTAAGTTATCATGTCTTGTGTTTTGATTGATTTACCTATCTTGTGATGATTCCTAATTTGTACGCTACAGACACAATATGACCCCTTATGACACAATATGACCCATAATGACACACTTTGGTGTCTTAAGGGGTCATATGGTGTTCTAAGGGGTCGTAGGAGACAATATGACCCCTTAGGACACCATAGAACTCATAACGACCCAATATGGTGTCATAAGGGGTCGTATGTTGTCCTTAGGGGTCATATGGTGTCCCATGACCCCTTAGGACATCATATAACCTCTAACGACACCATATGGTGTCGAAAGGGCTCATATGACCCATAACGACATCGTATATTGTTTTTTAGGGTTTATATTGTGTCCTAAAGGGTCATATGATGTCTTAAAGGGGTCATATGACACGATATGACCCATTAGGACACAATATGACCCATAACAACATAATTTGGTTTCTTAAGGGGTCATATGGTATCCTAAGGGGTCGTAGGACACAATATGACCCCTTAGGACACCATAGGACCCATAACGACCCAATATGGTGGTCGTAAGGGGTCATATGTTGTCCTTAGGGGTCATATGGTGTCCCATGACCCCTTAGGACACCACATGACCCCTAATGACACCATATGGTGTTATAAGGGGTCATATGACCCATAACCACATTGTATAGAGTCATAAAGGGTCATAATATGTCCTAAGGGGTCATATGGTTTCTTAAAGGGGTCATATGACACAATATGACCCCTTAGGACATAATATGACCCAAAATGACACAATTTGGTGTTTTTAAAGAGTCATATGGTGTCCTAAGGGGTCATAGGAGACCATATGACCCCTTAGGACACCATAGGACCCATAGCAACCCAATATGGTGTCATAAGGGGTCATATGTTGTCCTTAGGGGTCATATGGTGTCCCATGGACCCCTTCGAACATGATATGGTGTCATACGACCCATAACGACACCACATAGAGTCATAAAGGGTCATATTGTGTCCTAAGGGACATATAGTGTCTTAAAGGGGTCATACGACACAATAAGACCCTTAAGACACAATATGACCCATAATGACATAATTGGTGTCTTAAGGGGTCATATGGTGTCCTAAAGGGTCATAGGACATAATATGACCCCTTAGGACACCATAGAACCCATAATGACCCAATATGGTATCGTAAGGGGTCATATGTTGTCCTTAGGGGTCATATGGTGTCCCATGACCCCTTAGGACACCATATGACCCATAACAACACAATTTATTGTCTTAAGGGGTCATATGGCATCCTAAGGGGTCGTAGGACATAATATGACCCCTTAGGATACCATAGGACCCATAACAACCCAATATGGTGTCATAAGGGGTCATATTCTATCCTTAGGGGTCATATGGTGTCCCATGACCCCTTAGGACACCATATGACCCCTAACGATACCATATGGTGTCATAAGCATTCATATGACCCATAACAACACCGTATTAGAGTCGTAAAGGGTCATATTGTATCCTAAGGGGTCATATGATGTCTTAAAGGTGTCATATGACACAATATGACCCCTTAGGACACAATAGGACCCATAAAAACATAATTTGGTGTCATAAGGGGTCGTAGGACACAATATGACCCCTCAAGACACCATAGGACCCATAATGACCCAATATGGTATCGTAAGGGGTCATATGTTGTCCTTGGGGGTCATATGGTGTCACATGACCCCTTAGGACACCATATGACTCATACCAACACAATTTGGTGTCTTAAGGGGTCATATGGTGGGCCTAAGGGGTCGTAGGACATAATATGACCCCTTAGGACACCATAGGACCCATAACAACCCAATATGGTGTCATAAGGGGTCATATGTTGTCCTTAGGGGTCATATGGTGTCCCATGACCCCTTAGGACACCATATGACCTCTAACAATACCATATGGTGTCATAAGGGGTCATATGACCCATAACAACACTGTATAGAGTCGTAAAGTGTCATATTGTGTCCTAAGGGGTCATATGATGTCTTAAAGGGCTCATATGACACAATATGACCCCTTAGGACATAATATGACCCATAAAGACGTAATTTGGTGTCTTAAGGGATCATATAGTGTCCTAAGGGGTCGTAGGACACAATATGACCCCTTAGGACACCATAGGACCCATAACGACCCAATACGGTGTCGTAAGGGGTCATATGTTGTCCTTAGAGGTCATATGGTGTCCCATGACCCCTTAGGACATAATATGACCCATAACAACACAAATTGATGTCTTAAGGGGTTATATGGTTTCCTAAGGGGTCGTAGGACACAATATGATCCCTTAGGACACCAGAGGACCCACAATGACCCAATATGGTGTCATAAGGGGTCATATGTTGTTCTTAGGGGTCATATAGTGTCCCATGACCCCTTAGGACACCATATAACTGTTAACAATACCATATGGTGTCATATGATCCATAATGACACCGTATAGAGTCGTAAAGGGTCATATTGTGTCCTAAGGGGTCATATAATGCCTTAAAGGGGCCATATGACATAATATGACCCCTTAGGACACAATATGACCGTTAAAAAAATAATTTAGTGTCTTAAGGGGTCATATGGTGTCCTAAGGGGTTGTAGGACACAATATGACCCCTTAGGATACCATAGGACTCATAACGACCCAATATGGTGTCATAAGGGGTCATATGTTGTCCTTAGGGGTCATATGGTGTCCCATGACCACTTAGGACACAATATGACCTATAACGACACAAGTTGGTGTCTTAAGGGGTCATATGGTGTCCTAAGGAGTCGTAGGACACAATATGACCCCTTAGGACACCATAGGACCCATAACAACCCAATATGGTATCATAAGGGGTCGTATGTTGTCCTTAGGGGTCATATGGTGTCCCATGACCCCTTAAGACACCATATAACCCCTAACGACACTAAAATGATACCATATGGTGCCATAAGGGGTCATATGTTGTCCTTAGGGGTCATATGGTGTCCCATGACCTCTTAGGACACCATATGACCCCTAACGACACCATATGGTGTCATGAGGGGTCATATGATCCATAATGACATCGTATAGAGTTGTAAAGGGTCATATTGTGTCTGAAGGGGTCATATGGTGTCTCAAAGGGGTCATATGAAACAATATGACCTCTTAGGACACAATATGTCCCATAACGATACAATTTGGTGTCTTAAGGGGTCATATGGTGTCCTAAGGGGTCGTAGGACACAATATGACCCCTTAGGACACCATAGGACCCATAAAGACCTAATATACTATCATAAGGAGTCATATGTTGTCCTTAGGGATCATATGGTGTTCCATGGCCCCTTAGGACACCATATGACCCCTAACGACACCATATGGTGTCAAAAGGGGTCATATGACCCATAACAACACTGTATAGAGTTGTAAAGGGTCATATTATGTCCTAAGGGGTCATATGGTGTCTTAAAGGGGTCATATGACACAATTTGACCCCTTAGGATATAATATGACCCATAAAGACACAATTTGGTGTCTTAAGGGGTTATATGGTGTCCTAAGGGGTCGTAGGACACAATATGACCCCTTAGGACACCATAGGACCCATAATATCTCTCTCCCTCTCTCCTAATCTCTCTATCTCTCTCTCCCTTCCCCCCTCCCCATCTCTCTCTCTCTCTCTATATATATATATATATCCACCCTCTCTCCCTCTCCCCTAATCTCTCTCTCTCTCTCTCTCTCTCTCTCTCTCTCTCTCTCTCTCTTTATATATATATATATCCACCCTCTCTCCCTCTCCCCTAATCTCTCTCTCTCTCTCTCTCTCTCTCTCTCTTCCCCCCTCTCTCTCCCTCCCTCCCTCCCTCTCTCTCTCTCTCTCTTCCCCCCTCTCTCTCCCCTCCCTCCCTCCCTCTCTCACTCTCTCTCTCTCTCTCTCTCTCTCTCTCTCTCTCTCTCTCTCTCTCTCTCTCTCTCTCTCCCCTAATCTCGCTCTCCCTCTCCCCTAATCTCTCTATCTCTCTCTCCCTTCCCCCCCCCCTCTCTCTCTCTCTCTCTCCCTCTCCCTAATATCATATACTAATTTATTTATAAATTAATATATTAAAATATTATATATTAATATATTAAAATATTATATATTAATATATTAAAATATTATATATTAATATATTAATAAACAATAGATTAATTATGTGCAAATTTAGTTAGTGAATTTACTTATTAAAATCGAATATCTGATTGTACCAGATATCCGATTTTTATTGTACAAATTTCAAATTTGAAATTTTGGCTCGTGAATGCTTTGGGATTTGGCTTGGAAGTGACAAGCTTGGAAAGTCAACTGAAAAAACGTGTTTTTCAGTATTCCTTGATTTTCCAAACCTTACACTGGTGGCTGAAGACATTTTTTATAGCCAAAATTGATAAAATGAAAACGGTTTTTTAAGGGCGTTCTTAGCTTTCCAAAAATATAAGGCTTGTCTTATTTTGACTTTAATAAATAATTATTATTTATTTTCTAATGGAATTTTGACAAAAGTCCTGATTGATAGATTGATTGAAAAATATTCATAACTTTCAAACGATATAACATTTTTTGAATCTGAAACATGTATCACATCCTATGCTTCGTCTACTATAGGGAAAAATTAAAAAAAATTAAATTTCATAAGGTTTTGACCAAGTTAAGGTGGCCAGACGTAGGAGTTTTTGAATTTCTAAAAAGTTGTAGTAAAAAAATCATAAATAATTATTTACTTTATAAAAAATTATAAAAAAATGTGTCACATCCGGACATGAGTCTAATACTTATATTATAAATATTATAAAAAAATGTTATGATTTGATTGTGATTAGGGTGGTCAGACATACGTCTACTTCTTATCTTTTTCCTGAAATTTTAGTACCACTGCATTGAAATTTGAAATTTTCATCAAATAGGATTTTTTGTTTTCAAAAAACAACTATTAGCTTAGAAACTACATTCAATTTTCTATAGATTCTCATCTTACATATTTTAAAAATAATGTTCACAACTTATTCAAATTTTAATGTCAAGCTGCATAACTCTGATTTTTTGAAATTTCATTGCCACTTAAGGGCCTCTTTTGGCACACCATGATCCTACACATACCCAAGTAGTGGTTCAAGTATTGTTGTTTTTTGGATTGGTGGTAATGGGAAATTGTATCTGTAGGTTGTGTTTCTTGATCTTCTACATTTCTTCGTGTGGTGATACCTATGTAGTGTGGTTATAGTAGGTTGTAGGCGTTGTGTGCTGCAAGTTATGTACTTGTCTACAAAGTGTATGATATCTGTATGGTTATCCATAGATTGGTGCAATTTTTGGTCGATATTAGTAGATGATCAATGTTCATTTCCTCAGTTTTGGAATTCGGTTATACAAAAATAATCTACAACATTTCCAAAGAAAGAGTTGTCTCTCTATATAATTTTTTTAATTGCATTTATTCGATGCCTATAGTAATGTGTACAAGTAATTGGATCTTTCTTAATCAATTCAAATTTATCACCTTGATCTTCACCATAGCATTGTCGTTGTTGGGGTTTTGATTGATGTGAGTTGTGCAAATCTTGGAGAGTGTTTGTTAGTGGTACCCAATTCTGCTCAGCACTAGTGAAAGTGAGGAAAAATGTAGGTGGTCCTAGTTGCCGTATTATTGCAAATACATTTTTTTTTAGTTGTTGTGTATAGTTTGGTGATATTTTTATTCTTTTGAAATCAACATACCCAATATCTGATTTAAGTATTTTTTCAAGGTTTGGTTTATGTTTGACTTCTTTTTCCAATATCTTTCTTCCTTTTAACTGGCCCTTTCTTATTCTTATCCATATTGTGGACAACACTTGTTGTATTAGTATCTTGATAGTTTTTAAAAATAGATTTGTTGTGTGGTACACAAATCATCTTTGTGATTGTAGCAACTCCCATTGTGCAATTTTTTGGTAGATAATTTTTTTTACAATGCCATCATCTTGTGGCTCACCAGAAAACAATGTTGGAAAATTCATCTCTTCTAAATAGCTATCTTTAAAAATTCCAATTGGATTATGTTCTTGCGCAAGTGCGATTTAAATTATTCTAACTTGCATTCTATGTATTGATCTAGATTCAGTAAATCCGTGCAAAAAGGTTTCACTTGCATCCTCATGTTCTATGTCACTGTCTGACTCAGTTGTAGTTGTATCAACCTCGCTATTGTGTTCATATTTTGCATTTTGTATAATGTTCATGCTGATAGGTACATTGATAATGGACCCAGTTAATCCTATTTGTGACCTTTTGTATCGTGGTTCCCAAATTTGGTCGAATGCAATTCTAAGTGAAACGAGCCACTCTTCTAATTGTGACAAGTCTTGCATATATTGTTGTATGTTGGAAATGTGGGGTATCAACCTATAGGAGGAGAAAACCATTCAAACACACACATGAAACATTGCATTAGAGGTTAGAAATCAATCAAAAAAATAAGTTAAATGAATCTAAACTCTTTAAAATCGTTCCATGTTCCTCTATCTCCAAGGATCTTCAAGATTCAAGGTGGCTCTCAACTTGGAAGAACACTTGATTCTTTAAGATGACAACCTAAAGAACGAGATTTATGATTCTAAGATCTAAATGGAATGCAACCAAGATCTTAGTGATGATTTAGATATGAAACTAGATGATGATAGGATGCAAGATATTGATATGAAGCTTAAACTAGTATGAAAATGATACTAAGATAAAGCTAACATGATATTACTAAGATTACAATGCTATCAAAATGATCTAACATGCTATTCTATCAAAGAGAGATAATATTCTTAATATTATGAGACTATAAGGTTGATGCACAAAGACTTTGATTTGTTTGAAGGAGGAATGGGCTCTATTTATAGGGAAAATAGGGCAATGGAGGGTTGAGATTGAATAATCTCAACAAGGGCTAGGATTGAAAGTTAATCAATCCATGTTTACAATTCTCACCAATGAAATGGTGATAATTGTTAGCATAAGACTGCTTGAGAGGAGATGAAAGAAGCATTAAATGCTTGAGAAGACCTCATGGTTACCTTAGAAGGTAAGGGTTAAGGTTAGGTTAGGGTTATCCAATGGATAAAGGTTATACCCAAAGGATAAACTCTTGTGCAAGGGTTAAAGGGATAACCATGGTCAAAGCAATGAATGCTTGATGAGACCCTTGGGTTAGATGAAGGTTAAGTTAGTCAAAAAGTCTCTAACCATGTAAGAAGGGTGAGTTAACCATTAATGGTTATGAAGACTTTGGGGACAAATTTGTAAGAGTCCTTCCAAATTTGGGGGAGCTCAACAAGTTAGCTTGTTGAAGGCATAAAGGCTTTAATGCCTTTTGAAGACTTTACTTCAAATTTGAGAAGTGACCTCCTCAAATTTAGGGAAAGGGGATAATTGATGGGTTTAGGCTAATTGATTAGGATTAGATAGGTTCTAGAATAATTTAGGAAGAGGATTAGGATGCAAGTGGGAGATGTAGGAAAATGCAAGTGGATAAGGAATAATAAGATTAATTAAAATAAATTGCTTTATTTCAATTTGGTTGCAACTTGCATTTGTAGGATTTTGCAAGTGGGGGGATTTAATTAAATGTAAATTTAATTAAATGGGCTAGAAGGGGGATTTTAATTAAATATAAATTTACTTATTTGGAAGAATTAAGAATAATTAAATGAATAAAATTCACTTAATTAACTGTGCAACTTTTAGGTATCGACATTTTGCCCCTCTTTGAGTTAACGTGTGAGCACATGTTGATTCAAAGAAAATTTGTCGGATATGTTGTCGGAATTTGTCGATATGATGTTGTGTGTTGAAAAATTGATTTGATATGAAAAGTCGATATTATGCCCCAGATTTGATGATTGATATTGATGATGCTCCAGATATGAAGAATTGATTTGATATGAAACTGATATGAAATTGATGTTGATATTTGATATGATAATGCCCCCTCAGGAGATCGTTCATGCACAAAAGGCATGAATGATCTCTCGAAAGAAGAAGAATGCTATTTGAAAGATAGAAGAGTGAATAGTGATGGCATACATGGGTTTGATAAGATTGATTAGATTGATTGGATTGAGATCAAGTCTGGTTTTAGGTATGACACCTCCTATATAAGACATGGATGATCGAGCATCTGGTTTCAGGTATGACACCTCCTATAGAAGACATGGAAGATCGAGCATCTGGTTTCAGGAATGATACTGCCTGTATAAGACATGGATGGTCGAGCGTCTGGTTTCAGGAATGATACCGCCTATATAAGACATGGATGATCGAGCGTCTAGTTTCAGGAACGATATATCATGTATAAGACTGATCAAAATGCTTGGTTTCAGGAACGATATATCCTGTATAAGACCGATCAAAATGCCTGGTTTCAGGAATGATATATCTTGTATAAGAGTTGATCAAAACATCTAGTTTCAGAAAAGATACATCCTATATAAGAGATGATAGAAGATAGTTTGGAAGAATTATGAAGATATGAAAGTGAAGAAAGATTCCATGATGATGTGATAGATATGCATGTGAGGGATGCAATGATGAATGATATGCATTATGTTTCGATATGAGATTCTATGAGGATGATGTGATGCTTAGATAAATTCTCTTGATCTCAATTATGACGCGAATTTATGATTCATGATGAGATGAAATGAAAATGTGATGATGTATTGCATTGATTTATGAGATGTGAGATGTATCTTGAAAATGAGGTGCATGATAATGATAATGAAATGATACTAATGCAAGATTAAAATGATATGCAACCTAATGCAAGATTAAGATGATAATGATGTGGAGCTAATGCAAAGCTTAATATGCATTCTCATTCTCAATGTTGCCATCTATTGTGATCAAAGTGCCAGTGCTTCCTTTGTTTTCATCATCGAGCCTTGATTTGTTGAAAGTTGATACAGGCCTCATGGTATAATTGAACCATAACGACCTGAGTATAACTTACATAGATTTTGATATTGCAAGATGACACAAACATCGAGTTATAATTGAACCAAGATGACTTGAGTGTTGCTTGCATAAACAAACAAGAGTAAACCTTTGTCCCATACAAATCCGAAATGTCCTCAGCGATATGCCACCTGATTGCTTTGTAGGACAAATTTGCATGGTAAAAGACTTCACTCATAGATAGAAGACAAATAAAACATCACATTCCTTCCTTGCTTCTCTAGTCATTGAGACATCCTTGAGTCACTTAGGAGATATGATAAGCAAAAATTAACAACCATAAGTAAGCATGCATGCTATTTGGAATGTATTCTTGTCACTTAAAACATCTTGCAAATAGATCTTTGTTTAGTTGAAATCAGTTCAAGTCCATGATGTTTAGCCTTCTTGCATTGTCGTTTGTCATTTGTTGGTTGTTATGATCCTTGTTGTCTTGATACGTTTTTGGTCTGATGTTGAAAACCTTGAAGATGAAATGCCCCCAGTGAGGTCAGGATTTTGCCCCTTGCTGCTACTACTACTTTGATATGGATATGTACACTGATCACCAAGCCATAGTGGAATGCGATTTGGATAATTGATTTAGATAAATCAAGGACAGTGACTACGCTAAGTATGTCTAGGATTGATAAGGATTTGTGAATTTCTGGTGATGTCTCAGATGGGTGGATATGATATGTACAATATGATTTGCGAAACATGTACTGCCATCAATTGATAAAGATAAGGCTAACTAGAATAAAATCTAGCAGTCATATTGATCTATGTCATTGTTTTGATTTGTTCGATGATTGATAAGAATGTCTGGTTTCAAAGAGTGAGTACCTCATATAAGACCGATCTGTCTGGTTTCGAGTGTACCTATCTCTGTATAAGACATGTTGATGTTGATGTTGATAGATGGATTGACTAACAAGACTTGATAATTGATAGGAATTTCTGGTTTCAAAGAAAGAGTACCCCGTATAAGACCGACCTGTCTGGTTTTGAGTGTACCTATCCTTGTATAAGACATGTTTGATGTTGATGTTGATTTCGAGTAATGAATTGATTAACAAGACATGTGATCAATTTGATTGTAGACTTTGAGATTTTTTTTGTTGTTGAATTGATTTGATGGATGGTCCATGTGTTAATGCTTTTATTTTTTTTATTTTGTTGATTTTGTCGATTTTTTTTATTTTTATTTTTTCGATATTTTGAGTTTTTTTTTTTGAGTTTTTTGGATATTTTGATTTTTTTGAGTTTTTGGATATTTTGATTTTTTGGATTATAAAAAAGATGTATTTGGTTGCCCCAATGTATAGAAAGACAAGGAACATTATGAATGGATGAATGAACCATTGAGGTGGAAATGGATTTTTTGTCCATAGTTTTGATCAAGATCAAGGATGAAAAAGGGGATATGGATAGCACTGGATGATGGAAGCAATGAATAGATAGGATAGATGGTATGGTTAAGAGGATATGGATTAGAGGACATGGATGAGGTGAAGCAAGATTGTAGGTAGCACTGGATGATAGAAGCAATGAATAGATAGGACAGGGGATATGGATTAGAGGATATGGATAAGGTGAAGCAAGATTGTAGAAAGAATTGGATAATAGAAGATAGGGTAATTGATTTTGGAGGAAGGATAATGGGAGATATGGTAGGAAGAATAGAGTGGATGAAATTTTCCCCCAAGCATAGATGTTTGCATTTGCAAAGAGGCGATATGTAAGATTGTCACAACATTTAGCACCACCTGAATAAGTGTTCTTGAACTTTTCAAAGATAGAGATCCAACCCACACTTAGAACCTCTGGAAAATTCAACTAAACATTTCTAGCAACTAGGAAGTAGACTCAAAAGGGAAGAAGAATCCCAAACTGGATCAAGGTACTTAGTCTTTGATTAGCCATGTGTGTGCAAGTGGGTTCATTCTGGCTCATATGATCATTTTAATCTTCAGAATCCAACATGGCTAGCTACATGAGTTATCTTGACTTCAAAAGCATCCTGGATAGAGCCTCACTACCAGCAAGCATCCATAGCCCCGATGAGGTTATTGCTGTAATCTCACAAATATTTCTCCATTGCCAACCAGGCATCCATAGCCCTGATGGAGTTACTTGCATGTTCCCATAGCCAAGCATTTTGATATTGCATTTTTCTTTTCTTGATATTGATTTCCTTGCTCATGCTTTTGATATTTCTTTTTTCTCTTTATTTTTCTTGCATCGGCTTGTAAGTGATGAAACTTACATGGATCTGATAATTACAGTGGCATTGAAGCAAGATTTTAGATTTTTCACTAGCCATGTCTTCAATTTAAGAGATCACAATGATTTTAGAGCAATCGATTAAGTGTATAAGCTATATTAATCAAAAGATGTCAGTACCAAGATACGATAAGTGGTTCTTTTCTGAATTGAGTGTTCATCCCAACCAAAAGAAAATGTTAAAGAGGAACAACCTCAGAATCTGAGGCATTTCATGAATATATATATATATATATATATATATATATATATAAGAAAAGGACTAAACATTAGATTCGAGCATGGGCAAATATGTGACAAAATGACACAAATGCCTATTTCACAGATGAAAGATTTATGCAAAGGATTGAATGATAGAGATTGAAGGATAGAAAAGAGGTGTTGGATAATAGATAGAATGTTTGAAGATTTGTATGAGGATAGATGGAAATGTATTCAGGATGAGTGTTGGTACTTGAGAAGTGATGAAGAGATGGAGGAAAATTGAATTTTGGGACATAAGGACCCAAAATAGATAAAGAAAATGATGGAAGAATATTTTGGAAAGATGTTTAGATAGAGGGTTGAAAGAAGTTCAAATATGTGCTCCTTTGTTGATCTTGCTTGTGGATCATTTGAGGTGATGGATTAGTGATGGAGGGAGGTAAGGACCCAAGATGGATGGAAGGGATGAAGAGTTTGACTTTGGAATGAAAGGACCTAAGATAGATTTGGAGGATGAAAAGTTTGACTTGGAATGAAAGGACCTAAGATAGATTTGGAGGACGAAGAGATTGACTTTGGAATAAAAGGACCTAAGATAGATTTGGAGGATGAAAGGATTCCTTGATCTTGATCTTGACTTGGAGTAGGATTATTTGAGTTTGTGCTTTCCTCTTGATTTGGAATTAGATTAGTGGAGGAGATGGAAGGGATATCATACTCTTTCTTAGGAGGTGGATGTTGAATGGGACTCTTCTCTCAAGATGAAAGGGGATCATCATGGATGGAATACCAAAATTTTAGGGGATCATCATAAGATTCTTGATAGGTGGGATCTTGATCGAAAATGGGATCAGATTGGGAAGTCGTGATTTTGTGATCTTGATTTATGTTAGGACTCATTTCCTTTCATTGAGTTTCTTTTTTTTGGTTTGATAATGAATGGTCATATGAATGATCAAAGTTGATGTTTTTGATAGGTTGACTTAGAGAAATTTACTCCTGTTGATAAGGGTCCTAAGACTAGGTTGTCTCTTCTTTAACTTGGTTTTGTGATGAAGACTTGTTCGTCTCAAAATATGAGGAGTGGTCATACACGAATGATCAATGGTTTCCTTCGATGTTTGGATTGAGATACTTTGTTTGGAAACTTAAGTCTACTTTTATCAAATGAAGGTTTAGATGCCCCCTCAGGACAAAGTGTGTCAAATGATATGGATAAAGTCTCCCCATACGGAAACTTGATTTGACAACTTAAGGTTTAAACTCGGTATGTTGTTTGTTTGATAGAATCCATTGGATGGTGGACCTTTTGATCAGTGTGATGATGTAACCTGATTTTGATAGGAAAAAGTGTTATCTTTAGCTAGTTTTGGATTTGACAACTTTTGTTCTAACACTGACTTGTTTGATTTGGAAATGATTTCTTTGGTGTTTTTGATTTGATTTCTTATGACCATGTTTGATATTGGACCTGAAAGGATACTCAAGAAGTTTGATAAAAATTTCCAGAAAGGCTTGTTTTGCTCTCTGGTTTTCTAAGTTTTGACCATGCGCTAAGCTAGAGACTAGATGTGCTAAAACAAATTCTCAACATGCTAGAGAAAAGACTCCACGCGCTACGCTGCCCCCTGATACGTGCTAACTGGTTTATTTTGCTTTTGCCTTGGTTCAAAAAGGTCATGCGCCAATATGGGTCGGCAATGCGCTAACTGTTAAACCCTACGCACTAAAGTTTGGCTTCCATGCGCCAATATGGGTCGACAATGCGCTAACTGTTAAACCCTACGCACTAAAGTTTGGCTTCCATGCGCTAAGCTGATGCTTCAACGCGCTAAACTGTTTTCAAAACGCGCTACTTGAAATTGCTAGAATTGGATTTCTATGAAGCGCTAATGTTAAGACTTAATGCACTAAGGTGAAGGTCTAATGCGCTAAAAGATGGTCCCCACGTGCTAAGAAGTTTCTCTCACGCGCTAAACTGCCCTGATATATTTTGTCTTAGTTGTTTTTCTGTGATTTTTGGAATTTTTAACACTTGTGATTTTGATGGATGATTTCTTTTTGGATACTCAAGCTTACTAAGTCGAATAGATAAACTTTTGATCACTTGGTTTGATATTCCCCTAATCTTGCTGGATGAAAGTCTTTCCTAAAGATAGTTGAAATTTTGATAACCATCTCAAAAGATGTTTTGTTGGATATGGAAATCTTCTCCACTTTATGATTTTTCCTTGTTTGAACTGACTTTTGAGTTTGATTGTTGGATACTTTGCAAGATATTTTAACATTTGTGACAAGAATACATAGCACACATGAAGCCAATGGTCATCCTAATGCTAAACATTGAGTGTATGATCTTTTGAGGATGTGTTCAAATCCTTGATGTTATGACTGGTTTTTTTTACAACAAAAGACACATCAGATAGACTCTTTATTCAAAGGTCATGGACAATATCATAGCTCACTAGTCTCAATACTCCGTCAGCTCAAACGGCCTTGTCACCCCCTAGGGGGCACCCGTTTTTTTGCCTTTTGCCAGAAATTAACCCAAAGTGAATTGCTTCACAGTTGAGTAGCTACCTTGGGAGATATATGGTGAGTAATCTTGGAGGCGAATTCTTCCCTACCTTTGCACTATGATATTGCCAATGTTTGGCGACTGACTCAGTTCAAAGTTTCTAATGCTAAGGTTCTTACTCAGGCTTCCTGTTAGGCCATCAGTGATAAACTCCCTCAGGAGGCTTCCCAACCTTTAGAACAAAGGCTTTACGTATCATAAAGATACTGGGGGAAGGCTAATCACTACGTGCAACCATTGAAAAGGACTTTCATCACTCTCCACTTTTGATTATAGTGGGTTGGAACACTTGGCGTCAAAGTCGTTCCCCACTTAGGTTATTCCCTTCACACTGGCCAAAGAATGACTTTAAGAGTTTTTCAACCCCTCGGGAAGGTAGACCTGCTAAAGGATTTAAATGTTGTATGACTAAAAGCGTAAGAGTAGTCTGGCTTTTTGATCACCCATTTAAGGGGAGACCATATACCTTCTACTTTCGAGACAAGGCAAACAAGGTTCTTTTTACCTTTCAAGTCAATGATTTTCTAAGATCTATATGGAGATGTTGCTCCACAAAAACATGGTGTTTATTTCAACCTATCATGGCAATCATTTTTTGATCTATTTGAAAAGAAAGGGTCAACAAAATAAATTGATTGTTGGTCAACAAAATAAATCGATCCAAAGGGGAAGATCTTCCCTCTTTGGTTGCAAATGACCTTGGGACTTTATGTGATTCTTTACTTTGCTAAAACCTAAAATGGATCCTTTTATACACCAAAGGATGGTGAAATTCTTTTTAAGCCCTTTGATTTTGCAAAAATGAAAATTTGTTTTGTTCTTTTTAGAACCCAATTTGAGAATTTTCTCCTAGAAAAGCAAGAAAAGATTGTTGTTGTGGTTCGTTTTATAGCCCAGAGTAAGGTGAGTTCAATTTTATCCAACAAAAAATTAAAATGACTCTAATTAAACTAACTTAACTAAGTTAGTAAAATTTAAAGCTATTTTAATTTTACAAATAAAATTCAGCTCTACCTGCAAGAAATTGTCAGAGTCCTGCAAAAGTTCCAATCAAACAGTTAGAAAAATCCGGGTTTTGGTGGACTTCTACAAGTCTAAATTTAAGTTCGGTTACAATTTCATTTATGTTTTCTGTCTATTATGCACTACAAGATAGACTGTATGCGCTACAGGATGAGTTGGATGCGCTATCAGACAGACCTGATGCGTGGCTCTGTTTATCGGATGCGCTACTCTATTTTCTTTCCACGTCGAGACCTACAGGAAAAGGCTAGTTAAGATGATGCACTAAGCTAAGGAATTGACGCGCTAGAGTATAAAACCCACGCGCTAAACAGTGTACGGGATGCGCTATAATGTTAGCGAGATGGGCTAAATAATGTTCTCCATGTGCTGCCTGTTTCCCGCATACTTGCAAAAGTGCTTATTTTTTAAAACTGATTTGATTAATGGGGTCGTGAGTTCGAGCCCCACGGTGGGCACCAAAAATGTATGCTGAAAATGTGGGGTATCAACCTGTAGGAGGAGAAAACAATTCAAACACACACATGAAACATTGCATTAGAGGTTATAAATCAATCAAAATAGCAAGTTAAATGAATCTAAACTCTTTAAAATCATTCCATGTTCCTCTATCTCCAAGGATCTTCAAGATTCAAGGTGGCTCTCAGCTTGGAAGAGCACTTGATTCTTTAAGATGACAACCTAAAGAACAAGATTTATGATTCTAAGATCTAAATGGAATGCAACTAAGATCCCAGTGATGATAGATATGAAACTAGATGATGATAGGATGTAAGATATTGATATGAAGCTTAAACTAGTATGAAAATGATACTAAGATAAAGCTAACATGATATGAGATTAACATGATATATCTAAGATTACAATGCTATCAAAATGATCTAACATGATATTCTATCAAAGAGAGATAATATGCTTAATATTATGAGACTATAAGGTTGATGCACAAAGACCTTGATTTGTTTGAAGGAGGAATGAGCTCTATTTATAGGGAAAATAGGGCAATGGAGGGTTGAGATTGAATAATCTCAACAAGGGCTAGGATTGAAAGTTAATCAATCCATGTTTACAATTCTCACCAATGAAATGGTGACAATTGTCAGCATAAGACTGCTTGAGAGGAGATGAAAGAAGCATTAAATGCTTCAGAAGACCTCATGGTTACCTTAGAAGGTAAGGGTTAAGGTTAGGTTAGAATTATCCAATGGATAAAGGTTTTACCCAAAGGATAAACTCTTGTGCAAGGGTTAAAGGGATAACCATGGTCAAAGCAATGAATGCTTGATGAGACCCTTGGGTTAGATGAAGGTTAAGTTAGTCAAAAAGTTTCTAACCATGTAAGAAGGGTGAGTTAACCATTAATGGTTATGAAGACTTTGGGGACAAATTTGTAAGAGTCCTTCCAAATTTGGGGGAGCTCAACAAGTTAGCTTGTTGAAGGCATAAAGACTTTAATGCCTTTTGAAGACTTTACTTCAAATTTGAGAAGTGACCTCCTCAAATTTAGGGAAAGGGGATAATTGATGGGTTTAGGCTAATTGATTAGGATTACATAGGTTCTAAAAGAATTTAGGAATAGGATTAGGATGCAAGTGGGAGATGTAGGAAAATGCAAGTGGATAAGGAATAATAAGATTAATTAAAATAAATTGCTTTATTTCAATTTGGTTGCAACTTGCATTTGTAGGATTTTGCAAGTGGGGGGGATTTAATTAAATGTAAATTTAATTAAATGGGCTAGAAGGGGGATTTTAATTAAATGTAAATTTAATTACATGGCTTAGATAGAAGAAGGGTATATTAATTAAATCTTAATTTAATTAATAGGTGATTAGAATAATAAGGATATTAATTAAATCTTAATTTAATTAATTGGAAGAATTAAGAATAATTAAATGAATAAAATTCACTTAATTAACTGTGCAACTTTTAGGTGTCTACATTTTGCCGCTCTTTGAGTTAACGTGTGAGCACATGTTGATTCAGAGAAAATTTACCGGATATGCTGTTGGAATTTGTTGATATAATGTTGTGTGTTGAAAAATTGATTTGATATGAAAAGTCGATATTATGCCCCGGATTTGATGATTGATATTGATGATGCTCTAGATATGAAGAATTGATTTGATATGAAAATTTACTATGAAACTGATATGAAATTGATGTTGATATTTGATATGATAATGCCCCCTCGGGAGATCGTTCGTGCACAAAAGGCATGAATGATCTCTTGAAAGAAGAAGAATGCTATTTGAAAGATAGAAGAGTGAATAGTGATGACATACATGGGTTTGATAAGATTGATTAGATTGATTGGATTGAGATCAAGTCTGGTTTCAGGTATGACACCTCCTGTATAAGACATGGATGATCGAGCGTCTGGTTTTGGGAACGATACTGCCTGTATAAGACATGGATGATCGAGCGTATGGTTTTAGGAATGACACCACCTACATAAGACATGGATGATTGAGCGTTTGGTTTCAGGAACGATATATCCTGTATAAGATCGATCAAAATGCCTAGTTTTAGGAACGATATATCCTGTATAAGACCGATCAAAATGTCTGGTTTCAAGAATGATATATCCTGTATAAGAGCTGGTCAAAACATCTGGTTTCAGAAAAGATACATCCTATATAAGACATGATAGAAGATAGTTTGGAAGAATGATGAAGATATGAAAGTGAAGAAAGATTCCATGATGATGCAATAGATATGCATGTGAGGGATGCAATGATGAATGATATGCATTATGTTTCGATATGAGATTCTATGAGGATGATGTGATGCTTAGATAAATTCTCTTGATCTCAATTATGACGCGAATTTATGATTCATGATGAGATGAACAAAAATGTGATGATATATTGCATTGATTTATGAGATGTGAGATGTATCTTGAAAATGAGGTGCATGATAATGATAATAAAATTATACTAATCCAAGATTAAAATGATATGCAACCTAATGCAAGATTAAGATGATAATGATGTGCAGCTAATGCAAAGCTTAATATGCATTCTCATTCTCAATGTTGCCATCTATTGTGATCAAAGTGCCAGTGCTTCCTTTGTTTTCATCATCGAGCCTTGATTTGTTGAAAGTTGATACAAGCCTCATAGTATAATTGAACCATAACGACCTGAGTATAACTTACATAGATTTTGATATTGCAAGACGACACAAGCATCGAGTTATAATTGAACCAAGATGACCTGAGTGTTGCTTGTGTAAACAAACAAGAGTTAACCTTTGTCCCATACAAATCCAAAATGTCCTCAGCGATATGCCACCTGATTGCTTCGTAGGACAAATTTGCATGGTAAATGACTTCACTCATAGATAGAAGACAAATAAAACATCACATTCCTTCCTTGCTTCTCTAGTCATTGAGACATCCTTGAGTCACTTAGGAGATATGATAAGCAAAAATTAACAACCATAAGTAAGCATGCATGCTATTTGGAGTGTTTTAGGACTGGTTTACAGTTGGGAATTTGTTCTTCGATTGCATTGATCAATGTTGTAGTATTATTTTGTAGCTTTTGTCTTTTTGTATCTTGAATACTTGTGTTTATTTTATTAGTTCTAATCAATTTTTTGAGTTGATGTAGTGATATTGGTTGTAGGTAATTGAGATTCTGGCTTTGAAACCATAAGAGTGGCTCAAAGTGGCCATTGAGAGGATTTGTGTCATGGAAAAAAATAGAGTACAATTCTGTGTTAGTAGATCGATTAAAATGGAGGTACTTTGTCCATGTTGATGCTGACCAAAGACAAATTTGAATATTTAGCTAAATTCAACGTGTGGGCCATGCAATGAATGCCATTCACATATGGTGGAATCAAAGTTTGTAGCTTTGTGCAAAGATCATTCCTATGACCTTGAAACACTGCAACTCCATCAACTGCTACACATACAAAAATTTTGGCAATTAATGAGTCTTGCATACCACCAAATTATTTTAAATATTTCTTAACTACCTCAAATAGATTTTGTACTGTAGAATTCTCCTTCGTTTTAACAACATAGAGTAAATGAGGTTGGTGGACATGTTTCTGTACAATATACACATGCATGCATATCCAAGAAGTATTATCTACTATTGTAGCTTCATCTAAAGATAATGCAATATAGTTTGACTATTTAATATTTTCCTCTACACCATCTTTTTCCACTCAAGAGAAAGACAACTTGCCCATTCCCATCCACTAATTTTTTACCAATGTGTATGAGGAAATATAGGAACATTCATAAATTTTAATAAAGTAGCAAAGTCAAAGTAGTCTAACATAGGACGATCATATTTCAAAATTTAAAAAATAACACTCAATTGAATAGTTTTCGACTTCAATGTTTTTGTCATCAGATGTTTGAATTGAGCCTCAATCGAACCTCGATGTTTAGCATTCTTCTCCTCTCTTCACATATGCTCTTTATAGTCCTCTCCATACTTAATATGATTACATTATTTCTTTCTTTTCTATCTAATCACCAATCATTCTTTTCCATCTATGATTTGTTTTTCATACTTTACTGACATGCATCTCTACCTTGTCCAATTTTAGTTGCAACTTCTTGTCCCTCTTTAGTTTCCCACTATAGATCATACACTTGCATTCCACTGAAGACTCATCTTTATTTGGATTTAGTACTTCTTCAAAGAATGGGTACCTTGACACCCAATCCAACTAAAAATTCCTTGTCATTTCCCACTTGCAGCTTGATTTTTTATTTTGTTTAAATTCTTTTCCTCTTTTGTGTACTTGCAACATCATCATCTGTAACTTTCTTAACAACCTCATCTACGTCATTCACATCAACATTGCCTATGATATTGTCATCAATGTCATTTGAGTTATTCTGGATCTTCTAGGAATCCAATTCCATTTGAACATTATATGTGACATCAAGGCATTTGAAGAGAAATTAACTCATTTCGATCTTTCCTAGACATTTGTCCTTCTTGAATAATTTTGGGGCATCTGTAATAACTGATGTTGCACCTCTACTTGATGCACCGCCAATAACAACATTACCAAAGTATGAAATTATGTTTCTATTTCTACGTTTTAATGGCCTCCCTTCAACACTTTCAGGACTTTGGTCGGTGGACATCTCTCAAAAAATACAAACTGCAAGAAATAAAATCTAAGAAGATAGATCCCTGGATCCTAATTTTCTCAGGCAACGAATGAAACCCTACATAATTTTTAAAAACAAACTAAAATTCATAAAATCTAAGGATAAATAATCTTATAATACTGTAAAAGAAATTTTCACAATCACTTATGGATTGGTTTTGTCAAAGTCCATTATACAACAATGTATGTAGTAGCAAATTGTCTCTGATCTGAATCGACAATACAAAGCTTAGAACATAACAAAATGTGTTAAAAAAGTACCAAATTTTGATTTTATTTGTACCAATCCATATATGGTGAATTTTGCGGAGCATTTTAAAATTGATATTGACTTTTTACAAATTTAAGTGGGATTTCCACATTGTAGAGTGAAAATGGGTGAATCTCCCCAGCTATTAAAATAAAAAAATATTTAAACATGCATTAGAACATATAAATATTTAGATTACATTTTTCACATTTACAATGTGTGTAAAACTTAAATAAGATGTTTCTTCAACTTGCACATTTGTTAACGAGATTGATTTAAAAAAGAAAACAACATATAGGTATACCAAAGTTGCTATAACCACAATTGCTGCATTAATCATCTTTTTTTTCTCACTATAGAGGAACAAATTTAGGTAGCAATACTTACGTTTTGAAATGAAGGGTGTTGACATTGGTATTGATAGAGACAAAAGATTGTCTTGTAATTCTTTTTTGTCAATATATCTAATATTAGTGGTTGATAAGTAAATTAAGACAATTAATATAAATGATTGTGAAGTTGGACAAGTTGATAGAAAAATGAATGAAAGTACTTGTTTATAGTACATAAAGAAAGGCTCTACAATGTATTTTAAGAATAATTAATGTTAGTGGTTGTGAAATTGAAGAGAAATAAATGAAAGTAGCTACTTACATTGCATATTGAATTCTATCTTTTATCAATATATTAGTGGTTGTTAAGTAGATTAAGATAGTTATTATGAATGATTGTAAAGTTTGACAAGTTGATAGGAAAATAAATGAAAATAATTGTGTATAGTACATAAATGAAGGCACTATAGTGTATTTTCGGAATGTTTAATGTAAGCAGTTGTGAAATTCAAGTAAAATAAATGAAAGTAGCTGACTCTATTGCATATGGAACTCTATTTTTCATTAAGTATACTTAATGTAGTGGTTGATAAGTAAATTAAGACTGTTAATGTCTGAACAAGTAGACAGAAAAATAAATGAAAGTAATTGTTTATTGTACATAAAAGCAGGCTCTCTTATGTATTCTCAGAATAATTAATGCTAATCGTTGTGAAATTCAATCAAAACTCAGAATGTTTAATGTAAGCGGTTGTGAAATTCAAGTAAAATAAATGAAAGTAGCTGGCTCTATTGCATATGGAACTCTATTTTTCTTTAAGTATACTTAATGCAGTGGTTGATAAGTAAATTAAGACTGTTAATGTCTGAACAAGTAAATAGAAAAATAAATGGAAGTAATTGTTTATTGTACATAAAAGCTGGCTCTCTTATGTATTACATTGTGAAATTCAATCAAAACTTAGAATGTTTAATGTAAGCGGTTGTGAAATTCAAGTAAAATAAATGAAGTAGCTGGCTCTATTGCATATGGAACTCTATTTTTCATTAAGTATACTTAATGTAGTGGTTGATAAGTAAATTAAGACTGTTAATGTCTGAACAAGTAGATAGAAAAATAAATGAAAGTAATTGTTTATTGTACATAAAAGCCGGCTCTCTTATGTATTCTCAGAATAATTAATGCTAACCATTGTGAAATTCAATCGAAATAAAAAATAAAAGTAGCTGCCCACATTGCTAATGGAACTATATATATTGAATTGAGGGTGTTCACTTCCCATATCATCAATAGTGAGTCATAAGTTGTCAATGTCCATTATCGTCTTAGGATTTATAGTGAGTCTGGCATTTCCTTAGTTTGGACTGCCTATGCTTTGCAATACTGCCAATGGAAAGTAAGTCTTATTTTTGTAAAGATTAAAACGAGTAAAGAATCGAAAAACAAAACAGCAGAAAAGATACACACAACACAAGATTTAACGTGGTTCACACTGATAAAAACAAGCTCAACCAACGCACACCACGTAATCAGAAAACTCTTGAGCAGCTCATTCAGCATCTCTTTACCCAGTTGTGTCATTCCTGCTACTGTCCTTCGTTGCAACACGCTACAATAACCTCTCAGGACCGCATGAGCAATATTCATTCTTGTACTGAGATCCTTGATCAAGTATGTGCTCCGGAAGCACAGCCGCAAATAAAAGACAACTTTCGCAGGCTAAGATCACATTTGTTGGTTTGTCTTAGAAAGGCTGGTAAAGAAGATATCCTCTTACCTCAGATTGATCCTAAAAGTGACTCCCATGTTGCTTATACATTCTTGAATGAGTCGACAGCAAAGAATCAACGTGTTCTTCAGAAGCTCATTAAAGAACTATTTAACCGTGTTATTCTTGCAGCTGTACTTCAGGGCACAAACCTACAGTTTTTCTGAGCAACGAGACAGCGCCTTATCCTTCACAGCCTAAATTATCCTGATTGCCCAACATTGTCTGCTGGCAAACGTCTGCAGCAGAACCACTGAAAAATCAATAGGGTTACGTAGTGAATGAGACTAGTCAAGAGGATCTTATCACTAGATCCGAGTTGCATAATAAGGAAAGATTCCGAATCTCAATTTATCCATGGAGTCAACAGGATCTTGCTAGCATTAAGCACATAGAATTCCGTAGGATCTTATTAGCATAAAGTAGTCCATAGGATCTTAATTAGTGAGGTCAATGATTTTTTCATCAAGCATCTCGTTCAGAAAGAGGTTATCCATCTTCAAGTATTGTGGATGAGTGTTTTGTCTGCAGGCAGCATTACTGTTTTGTGTTGAAAGTTCATTTTGTGTGGCCTCTAAAATTAAGAGGGGATGCCAATATATTTATTTCATTTGTGAGATTGGGCAATTAGCTAGAAAAATAAATGAAAGTAGCTGTGTATAATGCATATACAAATATATGTGTTTATATATGATACTATCAATGAATAAATTAAATTCAAGTTTGTTTCTTGGTATTTTGTTCAAGTTTCCATTATATCTCTATTGAAAAAAAAATGTCATTTGAAGCTTGAGCCACATGTTTCTTTTTTTTTCTTTTTTTTTCAATAAAAGTGGGTAAACCACTGAATTATATTAATATATTTTTTTATCAGCATTCAGCAATGGGGTTTGAAGCTTGTTATCATCATGAAACAATTGATTCCCAAAAATAATATTACAATTCTGACATTTGTTCAAAATACCCTAGTCGCTGCGTAGTAACAAGTCTAAATTTGGATGGATAAGCAAACAGAACATCCATCTGAGAACTATGAAAAAGCCATTAGTCTCTTGGAACCCTCCAGTGCCATAATTCTTACTCCCAACTTATATTTTGAGATCTTCAAAATATTTGAAAGAAGCATGAATACACCCTTTCACTTCATAAAACTAACTATTTTGTGATGGTTGTAAAGAGAGTTGATTGAGCCAACAAATCTATCCTTCAACCAATATGAGTTATGCCTGAAGATTACATATGACAATGTCTTTTAAGTTCATTATCGGTTTATAAATTATCTTCAATATGTTGAATTTTCTAATGCACAAGACCGCTGAGAGTGGGGGAGGGGGTGAATCAATTGTATAAATAGATCTTAAACCAATTCTCTTAAATCAGATCATTAACAATTTATCTTTAACACTTCGATCATAGAAAGATATGATCGTGAAAACCAAAACACACCATACACAATGAAACACCGGATTTTACATGGAAAATCTTGTTAGGGGAAAAACCACGGAAAATGCTATTCTCAATATATTAACACCTGTTAGGATTACATCGGTTAAGGTGACTTTTACAAAGAAAGGCTCATTGCCAAAATGAAGAAGAATAAAAGAGAAAGAATCCATCACTGATGCACCTCTATAACCGTAAGATCTGTGGATACCTTCGGCTCACTGCTTCTGGTATCTAACACATGAAAGTCCACATTGCTCTACACTTTTCACTAACTCAAACACCAATTATCAATCAATTGGGAAGATAGATACTCTTTCACACACCTTCATCATATCTTACTTTCTTTCACATCACATGTCACACACAACACCAACATCATCCTCAACAAATTATCTTTTATTTATATCATCCTCACATATGCAAAACCTCCTAAGGTTGGCTAAGCATCTTAACTGAACACAAATCAAATTAGGTTGGCACTAAATGTTCCCACGCTAGAAAATAAGGTAAAGTGGACCACGACACATCTTAACTAAGACCAAAGTAAACATCGAACACATTATACAATGATCCATGATCATCAGAGCAATAATATGAAGTGTAAACACCCAAAGTCTCTGATACGAGAAATAACATATCACATAAGATCATTCAAAATAACAGATCACCAAATTGGTTGATGGTTAAATGGTTAATCCCAATACAAGAAAGAAATGATTGTGAAACTCAAAGACTTCAAAATTTCTCACATCTATAGGGAAGGGAACTGTGAAGTGGATATGCTAGCAAACAATGTAGCCAACATATAAAAGTTGAATAACTTTTTTAATTATTGAATAATTTTTTATAAAAATAAAATAAAATAGAATCTTTAATATAAAAGTTGCATTATGGGATTTATACATTTGTGTCATGAAATTTTTTCTTTAGTTTCTTGATTATATCCATATATTCAAAATGGTCATATAGGACATGGGTATACATAAGATACAAAGTATTCATAGATTTTGTTAACTAATATTATTTGAATTTTAGGAAAATATTTATTTTGAGTATTCATATATGAAGAATAATATTCAGATTTTATTATATTTCTATTTTATAATGAAATTGAAAACCTTGACATATTATTTTGTAAATAGTAAAATATATGCAATATATAATCTATGCTTGAACCAAGAAATGAAGTAAATCTTATGATGTAGGGAATAATAGAATCAAAGGTCCCTCTTAAATAAGTGGAATATTTATTAAAAATGAACATGGTGATATCTTTTTAAAAATAAAACACTTGGGATAAGGATAGTAATAATAGTGTATAAAGATGTACATATTAAATGTTGTGCCTTGATGCATTATTGGAATTTCTATTATCATTAAGTCTAGGTCGGTTAATAAGTTAATATATAGCAGTAAGAGTGTATTTACCAATTATGACTTAAGAGATAAGTTACTAATGTTTTTGGCCTCCTTAATGATAGAGAAATAAAAAGGTTATGGATAAGTTATAAATAATGGTAATAGAGTATAACTTAGAACACAAGTGGTGTATTATTGATTAGAATAGAGAAGTGAACAAAAATTGAATTAGACAATACCCAATGCTATACCCATGACATGAAATCTCAAAGAGTATCATATTAATGAAAATTTTATAAATTTTGTAAACAATTAATATTATACGTTGACACGATTTAAAATGTCTTGAGACCTTGTTTGATGGATATCCTTTAGATTGGCTATAAATGAGTTTGATTTAAAATCTCGATCGGTAGGCAAATGGATATGTTTGATCCTAAACACCTATATGTTCTTATGAGCAATGTATACCTCTTAAGCTTACTTGAATTCTCTTGAATGTTCCTATATACTATTATATGACTATGTATGCTCATGAAAGCTTGTATAAGCTTTTGTATTCTCTATATGCTCTTGTCGGTACTTATATTCTCTTGTAAGATTTTGTATGCACTTAATCATTCTCATAGCTTTTCTATGATCATATATGTTTGTGTAAGTCTTTAAATGCATGATTGTGTCATTGTATATCATTTGTGTATTGGATGGGTGTTGAATATGCAACAACATGGGAGGGTAAATCTCGACACCTGATTTACCCACCAGTAGTCGACATAAATCTTTGGCCAAAGTGTTTAATGAATATGATGCATGTTAATTTCTTTTCTTACCTCCAGCCATATCATGGAAATAGGATTGCATAGTCATAGGTGACATGTTTGTTAGATATTTTAATGCTACACTAGATTCCAACCCTTGCCAGGCTTGAGTCGCTATCTACATCCTTGTGCAGGGTCGATGGTTCTTCATGTTAGGAAGAACTTAGGGGAAGCGTAAATGCTTCATGATTGGGCGATAAAGCACTCTGATAGTTTTCTCGCCCATGTTGTGATCATGGAAAAAAGATGTTGGGAGTCCTTGTCACGATGTTATAACATTATGTGACTACTTTTTGTATATTGGGCATAATGGATTAATTGACAAAGAATTTTTTTTAATTATGTCTAATTATGTGAAAATTTATTGTAATTATGTAATTCAATATTTTAATAATATGGAGGTCTTTAAAGTAACTTAGTAGGAGGCCAAGCCAAGTGAGTCCAAAAATCAAACAAAGAAGTAGCATGGATAGCCCAAAGACCTAGATAAGAGGAACATTGAATGAAAAGGTGGGAAGAATCCTCTTCATGAAACCCACAAAGATAATGCTTAGAAGGGCCTTGAAATCCCTATTTTCTAATATTTTCCCAAGTAAGAGGCTTATTTTGACTAAGAAGCCAAACAAATAAGTTACATTTGGACCAACGAAATTTATTCTGTATTCTTTTCTACCAATAAAAATCCTCCAACTCATGCATTTTACATTCTAACATTCGATAACCACTAGAAATAAAGTAAACCCCCTTAGGGTCAAAACCCCAAGCCAAGTATCACTCCTACATAAGGAAGAATAATGTTGATTAGACAAAGTAGAAGAAATAAGAGATTGAGATTCACGATCTAACCTAGAGGCCAACTACTTATATATTTTGAATATAAAGGGAAGCATGCCCCATTTGATGACATTCCTCAAAATCAACAATTTTACGCCATCTAGCCACCATAAAAAGATTACTCAATAGGTGAATCCTAGGAAAAGAGAAAAAGGTTGGACAGTGAAGATCCAAAGAATTAGTCCAAAAGAGAGCTTCATCTCTAGAATTCACGATCCAAAAAAGATGTTTCTAAACAAGGGAAGTACCCTTATTGAGAGTATTATATATCAGAGAATCTTTCCTTGTAAAATCAAATCTTGAAACCTTCTAAGAACCAATTCCATGAAGAAATTTATGAGTATAATCCTTGCCCAAGGTTGTTTGCTGAATAAACCGTCTCTAGTAAATTTTTGAGGCTAAATCTTGACTATTCATCTTCACAGCCAAGACCACCATACCTCTTAGGGTGACAAACACCATCCCAACTAACGAGATTCTTTTTGTTAATATCCAAGTGTGTGGTCCATAAAAATTTCCTCAAGAGAGAATCAAAATCCTTTAAGAAACTTTTAGGGGCAAAAAGAACCATAAAAATATAAATAGGAAGGGCTTGCACTATAGATTTTTAAAGAGTAAGATGACAAGAAAAAGATAAATAAATGATCCTTGTGAAATGGAATATGATGTTTGGGATTGTTTTACATATATAGTTGTGGGCCCATTTGTTAAGATTTTTAAACATTTATTTTATATTTTAAAATGGTGAAACTATCCTTCATTTTAAATAGTGAGCTATAAATTTTAAATTTTATTATAATATTCAACTTCATTGTAGGACATGGATACAAATTTAAAGAGGTGCATTCATTTTTATTATGAAAATCATTATGTATAGAATTTTAAGATAGAGGGAGAACATCAATTTATTTAATAATTACATTTTATTAATTGAAAAATAAAATTACAATTATAATAACGAGTTGGATTTGAATCTATAGTATTTGAGTAACAAAATAAAAAGATTTTATTTTTATTTTTGAATTTAATTGGGGGTATGTGTAGGATCATAAGGGACAAAAAAGTGGCAATATAAAAAAACTTGCCTTCTCCACTCGCCTAAAAATGCAAAAAATCCATGTTGACTTTTTGTCTAGCTTGGATGTCAGTACATCTGGCCATTATATTTATATATTATATATTAAACGCATGGCATAAAAACTTTTAGGAATTGGATATTTGATTAAATTAGATATTTGGTTCATGTGGGTATTTTTATACCCACTGTGACAGCTTGTGGGTCATTTTTTACCCACAAGCTATGCAAAAATATTAAAATCCGATTTGGGGGTAATTTTTTTTTCAATTTGTCATCTAAGGTATGATTTTATTGCACTTGTTTTTTAATCAATTCTTTCACATTTTCTATTTGTTATAAACCATTTACCAAAGCACAATATACACAGCACAGTGAAAGATAAAGTATGAAAGCACATAACACACAACACCAATATTTTTGACATGGAAAACCTGGTAAAGGGAAAAACCATGGCAGGACAGTCAGATAATACTTTTGTAGCAGTATGTGAAATAATTACAATGGGGATTGCACTTGCAATCAGGCCAACCGCCTAGAGCTCACTTCTCATCACAAAAAAAGTTTCACTGACTTACATAAACATCGAACTACAATCCGAAGAAAATAAACTGTGAAAGTAGCATCTCCTAATGCTTGATACAGTTTCGGTTAAGCATAGCTGTCTGTCGTGCAACACCAAAACCTTCGCAACCCTTCGCTGAATGATATAACCTTGTCCGCACAATTACCTCTCTTAGATAATGCAGACATAGCCATACTGACATCTAAATTACATAATACAAATCACCAACCTTGATAACAAGGTCGACTAAACCCTAAACACATAAACCATAATTACAAAAACTACATCACACGATACCACCATACCAATATTATGATTTACATTACATAGCATGGGCCTAATTAAAATTCCCAATCAATTATATCCACCATAAATTTCGCTAAGACCTATATCAATACGTTTCACCAACCGGTAGAAACCCTCAGTGAAATAACATAGAATAATCAATCAGATCCAAATAGGACCACCAAATCATCACGCCAGCCAATGCAAAGCTACCAAACAATTAGGACACAATCAAGAAGCACCTTCAACGCGTTAGGAACCATTTCTATAAGACAGACTAAAATTAGTTAACCAAATCATCGAATATCACCAACCGGTAAAGCCAATCGGTACCAGGAAATACCAACCAGTAATCTAGAACATAAGCGATAGCTTCCAAAGCACCAAATCATGAACCAACTAAATGTGACAAGCATATAACCAACCTGGATAACCATCCAAAACCGAAATAACCAATCTGATCATACCGAATTAGAATTACAGATAACCAAGTCCAACTAGGATAACAGTAACCAACCGGGAAAGAACCATATCCAACTGGAGCACAGTGTTGACATCAATGACAACACATAAGCAATTTCAGCATATTGCCAATAGGCACACTAGGCAAGGACGCATGCATAGGAATAGAATGATTGAATTGACTACTAGCTTGAGTGTAACCAAGGACTTCAACACAACTTTTAATAGGCATGATATTAGTGCCAACAATATGAGAAAGGCCATGCAACAAATCAATACCAAGTTTATCACTTTGAACCATTCTTTGTAATTGTTCAATCAATGAGATTGCCTCACTTTCCGAGTATTTTTGACCCATCCATTGTTGAAGATTTTCAAATTCATTGTCAATATTCTCCAATTGATCAGCAAAAACCCTAGTTAGAAATTCATTTGCATCTCATGAGAATATGAAAAGAATGAAGACAACTGGCATCATTTGTTGGGTTAGATGAACCACCAACATTCTCATAAAATAAATTCTCCAAATTAGGCTCCATATCCTTAGTAATTAAACCTTGGGAAGCCTTAATTCTACAACTTCTTCTCACAGGAATATTGTAGGTAGGACTAATCATAGTAAAACTTATGCACAAAGGAGGGAAATTTAAATTTGAAATTGAAAATTGTGATTTAACAATGCTAAATTTTATAAAAGTGATTGATTAACCAATTAATTAAGCTATGTGATTTATGATTTTGAAAGATAAATGCCTCTAAATCATAGCATGGCATATCATAAATATATATTTGAAAATAGATTTGAAAAAATTATGCAACCCACAAGTAAATTTTAGAATTATAAATTAGGGTTTTTATGAATTTAACCTCTAGATTTATGAAATTGGATTGAAAATTAGATTCATAAGTGCAAATTTGAATTTTAAATTGTATAAGTAATTAGATCTAAAATAATGAATCCAAATTAGACAACTCACAAGTTCAATTTTCAAATTAAAAATTTGGGGTTTTTGAAAATTTAACCTCTAAATTTTTGTAATTCAATTGAAAATAAAACTTGTAAATGTAAATTTGAATTTGAAAAGGCATAAACAAAGATATGAAAGCATAAATAATAAATTAAGGTGTAAGTTGTCGGGTTCACCAAAATGTAATGTGGTAAAAAATTAGGGTTTCCACCACTAGGTGTAGTAAAACTGCTAATTTTTGCTTAGGGACCAATTACATTAAATAGGGGTGAATCCAATTAATCTAGCCTCAATCCAACAAAGATAGGGTTGAGAATTCTGATTAGATTCACTGGTCAGATTTTTATTCTCTCTTTCTGAGTTAAATTATAAAAATGCTGAAATTAGGGTAAATGTGTGTAAATTGAAGTAATTATGCATAAACAGTGAGCTACAATCCTCAAACAAATCCACAAACTTGGATCTAAGCAATATGTGAGTGTTCAGATACATTCCTAGAAGGTCGATTTGAATTGTCGAGACCAGAATGCCCGTTGCTTTGGTTCTTCGAACTTCTTTCCATCCAAAGGGGAACTTGTCCGTCTTTGTGAATAATGTCAATCTTGAAAATTACAACTTTGTACCTATTCCTGCACATAGTAGAGAAAGAAAAATGATTGGGAATAAGGGGTTTGCCTTAGGTCAAACCCCGATTTTGGTATTAACCATGAAATAGAATTGTTCTACTGGAAATGATTTCTTTTTGAGAGAAATGTTGAAAATGTCTGAAACACTAATAATATAGTTTTTTATGAAGTTTTATTTGTCTTCACAAGGAATTAGGGTTTCATGTAGATATTCTTCATAAAACATAGAACATGAATGTCATCTCCAAATCTTGAATCTTGACTTCACCTCTGCTCCAATTCTTGAAAGAAGACTAATTGCTTGCACACTTGAATTTGAATGAATGCTTGATATGAATGTGTGATTGACTGAATGTACATATCAATATGAGAGGGGTAGACCTCCTTTTATACATGCTTAGTTATCAAACAAATTAATTTTTTGACATGAGACGACACAAGATCCAGGTTCCTACCCATTTCAAGTTACCATTATGAGGCCCCAAAATGGGCCCTAATTGGGAGGACCAAGGCATGGACGCTCTGGTCCTAGCTGATTAAGGACTCAATAGCTTAGGGGAAAAAGTGCATATGATGAAAATATTAAGTTTGGTGCATGGTGTGAGAAAAATCATGGCTCCAATCAGGTCTCAGAAGATGAACACCAAGGTGAGGGCCCAAATGAGTTCAAAAATGTAAGAGAGTACAATTTAGGACGCTACATCTTCAAATGAATTAATTGTGTAATATTTTCATTTTGAACATAGATTGCATGAGAATTACAAGAAATCAATAGAATTTAAAGTTAAATTTTAATAAGTTTAAATTATTTTATCTAAACTCATAACAAAAGAAATATATATTTTTTTAAGGCAGAATGTTGAAGAATATAATTATATTAATATAGAAGGATTTAAGTACATTAAAAGTAAGAGCTGATGCAAACCTAGAGTTGGTAATGACCTAGCAAAAGACATGGAGCCAAGCTCAACTGCGAGGTGAGTCAACCCAGCTGAAAGGTGGGATCCCTGCTCCACCACAACCTATACAGGGAATAAGACCATGAGAACTTAACTAATTGACCAAAAAATGGAGCCATGTTCACCCCTAAGTTGAGCATGACGAAGCAAGACATACTATATCTAAGTCAAATTTTTTATTGAAAACATATATAAAAACTATTACCAAAAGTGGGAGTAGTGCTCAACCACAAGATATACATGACATGATATGGAGTATATACAAGACATACTAGGAGGCCAAACAAAAAGGAGAGTATATAAGTTGGAGCAAAATAATGAGCAAAAAAGAGACACCAATATTAGGAGAAAGGGAATGCTAATCCCGAATCACATCCTTGATATTTCTCTCTACTAAATTTGTCTTAGCACGAATATGATGGATCTTGCATTCCTTAGGATACTGGCGAGAAGACAAGATACTATAGTGGGCAATTTTGGAACGCATCGAGCTTTCCAACACTCTTTTCCTACAACTAGTGTTTGGAGACTGAATGCTCTCATATGATATGAGAAAAGATATAGCTTTGAATTTATTCTAGATTGTCTCTATGTTTGAAGGACCTATACTTTCGCCAAAAGCATATAAGGCACAACTGAGGGATTCTTCATGATTTACTTCCAGAATATGTTTTATTTAAAAATTGTGAATTTTTATAAAGTAAGATTTTAAAAAAAAATTATTTGCACATTTAAATTAAGTAAAATAAATTAACTAATATACCTATCTTTAGAAATTCTATGTAAAACATGCTCAAAGATATCACTATATATCAATTGTACTTTTCTTTGTTTTTCTATTTTTTTAATTTAAAAGGTTTATTTTTAAAATTACTTATAATGTATTTTGGTAAATAAAATAGTAAATAGTTATATATCTAAATAAATAAAAATATAAATTTGTATGTAATATTTTTAAATAATTATCATTTTAAATTTTAGATAATATATTTATCATATAATCCAATTCACAAAATTTGGATTGAACTCATAAACTTTTGTGGATCAAAACCTATTTAAGAGTAAGTATAAATATACTTCTGCATAACTCTAAAGCATTGAAGAAGATTATAATCTTTCTTATGCAATCATGGTTTTTCTTTTGGGGGCCAACTGCAATTATGGGGAGGAAACATATGAGAAATAGTCTAGGAGAATGTGTAATGCCCCGCTAGGAACCCCAAAGGAAAACTCACAACAAGGGTGAAACAATTTTTTTTTTTAAAGTATAAAGATAATAAGTGCATTAAACACAACATGCACGATAAAACACAAGCAAAAGACTTACACTAGAATTCCTTAAGGGTTACCAACGAAGAATTAAAACCAAAAGATAAATTCCACAATTACAATTAATCCAATAATCCATCAAAACTCATAGAACATATTAAGCCATATGCAATAACAGATTACACAATTGAAAGATTGAAAGGATACATTATAATTTCTCTTCAATAAGCATTTACACAACCATAACGAAAGCTGATAAATAACATCCCAAACTTAGGATTACATTGCTCTTCCAATACATGGCTTCTCAATATACATATAAAGATACAACTTAACCAAATACAAGGTTACATAAGATCATGATACAAGTATCACATAGGTCTCCAAATAACAATAATCTCCAAATATGAGATAAGCATGAGCCACGAACCACAGAAACACATGCGAAGCCAATCCTCGCATGAAGGTACGAATAAGAACATCCGATGGGAAGTGGCACTACCACCCGACCATGTGATCTAAACTAGAAATCACCCCATCGTGCTAGGAGATAGCAGAGGACCCTCAAGTAGGCAAAAGCATGACATGGTCGACAAAACAATATGACTACATGACAGCACAATATAACTCCACAATATCCAGGTGACTCAACATCAATAATACACAAGTGAACCTAAAGAGAGAGTGTCATCGCATAGCTTATGATGGTTACCATGGTCGGCCTCCATAGGTCCTGACCCCCATCCTGGGTTATCCTGGTAACCTCTCCCGAACCTCCGGCTCCAACTAAGTCTCATGAGGACCCTACCAACCTTTCGTGAAGACAAGGTGGTCGGTTTTCCATTCCAGGCCTTCTCACTACATTATGAGCCTTGTATAAGCACTCACCTATGCACGAGGTACAATATCTTATTTAATGTTATGAACTACCCACCTAATCAATTAATTAGATTATCACTTTATTATTTGACTTTCAATGGGTTATCTTGCCAACCACTTTAGGTGCGACCCCCACTCGAAAGCCACTCTCTCAAAGGACACTAAACAAACATGGTCACTCCATGAGGACCCTATGGCGAAGTAGACAGCCATAACACCACTATCCAAAAACAAGTGGTCAAAACAAGGACATACTGACTCTTGGTTAACCATAAGGCAAAGACACTACATGGTTAAGACAACGAAGTCATCATATATCACTTGGTCAAAGGTACCAAATACGCCACCTCATGACAACTGAACCATAGACCAGAAATAACACAATATAACTCTTTGCAAGGAAAGCTAATTTCACTAAGTTTGCACTCAAACAATCTTTTAGAAAATCAGCATCATAAGCACTTGCAACTTCATTGATTGAAAATTAAATAAACACTCTTTTATGATATTCACATCTATTCAATTTCCAAATCATTATTCCATCAAGAATAAAATCCACATTAAATATTCAACCGAATAAAACATGAATTCCTAATAGGCATCTCAATTCTTTTCCAGAATATATCCAAATTTACCAATTTGAATTACTAATTCATACCTTGATTGCCATAGATAAATTTATTAAACCACATAATAAAAATCATTTGGAAATTACTATCTTAATTTAACATTTAAAAAGACAACTTTAAAAGTATTCCATTTTATACAACTAAAATTCACGGCACAAAACAAGTTGCACCGTGAGGGTACAAGTGTCACACGGAGACCAAGGGCAACCTGCAATAGTGTTGCTGCCGAGGCAGCAGGCACTATCATCGGTAGTACTGTTGTCGACCGATAGTGTTGCTACCGCCGGTAACAGGTGCTACTAACCAGTAGCACTGCTACCAACTAGTAGCAGTCCTACCGTCCGGTAGTACTTCTACCGTTCGGTAGTAGTCCTACCGGCCGGTAGTGTTGCTACTGTGTAGTAGTACTATCGACTGATAGTATTGCTACTTGTGGGTAGCAGACACTACCGACCTGTTTGGTGGGGCTAGCCTGCCATGGGGTAAGGTAAGGTCCATATAATGAAATAATTTCATGCCTCCATAGCATTTAAAAATAATATGATACAAAATCAATTTAACATGAAACGATTCATTCCCTGATCATTTCATGGGCACACACACACACACAGTGCCAAAATCCAAATAACAAAGCGATATTTACCAATAAGGTAAATGGTGAAATAAAATCACCCAAGCACCAAATAAATATCAATTTAGGCAACAATAAAGAATTCAATGGGTAGGAGAAGGGTTAAAATTAATTTCCTTACTTCCATACACAAGAAGAATTCCTTGCATCTAGCAAAAGGCAATAACCAATTTTTGCCCACATAATCCCCAAATCTTGGGCAATTAGATACTAGAAGCACATAGCAAACTAAATCTAATTCAATCTTCCAAATAGAAGAGGTAATTCAAGAAGTTGATTTTCAAGAACAAAAACACACAGTAGCTAGAGAAATGAACCATTTCTTTCCTATAAGAAAACAATGATATAAGTTTCACAAAATCAACAATAATAGGCATTTATTCTTCCATTCCAATCATTCCACAAGAATATACAAAGAGATTTGCATTTATTTTAACACACGGGAAGCAACTGAAATATTCAAATTTAAATTTCAAACAAGAAGAGACTATCCAACCTTAAAGCAAACTAGCAAGCAAAATGATGGAAGAATCCCAGTCCTTGCAAACCAAATCAAATTCCAGCTCCTTCAAAATGGTTTTCCAAATTTCTCTCCCAAATTTTCTGCCCCCTCTTCCCATGAATTTCCAGGAATATATGGGAAAAATAATTTCAACCTAAACTTTCTAGGTTAAAAGTTTTCTCCACCAATCAGATTTTCTCTTTTCCAAAAACAATTCTTTTCCAATAAATAAAATACAAAAGTCAAATGGAAAGGTAAAAAGAAAAGCTTTTTATTTCATTTCCTTTTTTGCAATACTTTCCGTCAATATAAGCATTTAAAACTTAAATGGCTAGGCAATTATTTATTTCCTTCCACAATACATATATTAATGCAACTTACACAATAAAATAAGCCATTTAACCATTTAATCTAGCAAATCATTAATTTAATTAAATCAATAATCTTAGAGTATAATAATTAACTAATTACGCCAATATAATATAGCATCATCCATTCAATTAAATAACCATTCAGATGAACGAAAGCATGCAAAACGAAGAATGATCAAATGATGACTCACAAATGACCAAACCAAAGCATTATGACTCGCATACCGGCTAGACGAGAAAGACAACCAACTAACAACACTCACACGAGTGTAACTGCGGGTCAAGTTAGGGTCCAACAACTATCTCCTCCACTCCCATCAGACATATAAGGCACGCTCAGACCTGTGAAGTCAGGTGGAGTCGATACCCGGTACTAGTACCTGTAATGTCTTGCACCAAAGAATCCACAAGTGCATATAGACAAATATATGTATATAAACAAACACGGCGCACACACCGATGAAGGAGAATTGTGACATTACTTGTCTCATCGGAGTGAGTGAAGGAAAATCATCCCCTTGCATCCCATACACATGCAAAAATGCAACATATAAATAACGCATCACACATATAAGGTAAGAGTGTCAGTCCATGATAATGATCCATAAAATAACATTAATCATAATCACTAAGATACTACATAAAATCATACACCACAGATCCAGATAAAGCATGAAATAACATCACATAAAATCTGAATCAATATACAATAATGTTCCACTGAAATCAATCAAAAACATACAAAAAGAGTCTCATCAAGGAGGGGTACTACATCCTCCCCCCCAAGCCTAGGCTTACTCTTGGAATCCTAAAAAAGATAAGAATAAAGCTCTCTCATCTTCGCTACATCTTCCCATGTCACTGAGGTCTCATCACTTGGGTGCCATAGGACCCTTACCTGATCAATGGTATGACCCCTGAGGGTCAAATCCTGATGCTGAAGAATGCGCATGGGCTCCATGGAAAGTTGTATGTCCTCGACCTGCAAAGTATTCCAATCAAGAACATGGGTCACATCAGGATGATAAGGTCGAAGAACAGAAACATGAAAGACATCATGGATGCGAGATAGACTCAGTGGCAAGGCAAGACGGTAGGCAACAACTCCTATCCTCTCAAGAATCTCAAAAGGGCCTACAAAACAAGGCGCCAACTTAGAACCCTTTCCATAATGGATCGGACTCTTTTGCAGACGCACTCTCAAGAACACATGGTCGCCAATAGAAAATTGATGATCTACTCTATGAGCATCAACATACTTCTTCTACCTATCCTGAGCAGCAACCAAATGCCCACAAATCTACTCAACTTGTTCCTCCATCTCATGAAGCATATCCGGGCCTAAATGCCCCCTATCCTTCAATCGATCCCAACTCAAAGGTGTATGGAAAGGAGGACCATACAATGCCTAGAAGGGAGACATGCCTATAGAGTTGTGATATCCATTGTTATAAGCAAACTTCACAAGGCAAAGATAGTCCTCCCAGCGCAACTACTGATCCATAACATACATGTGAAGCATGTCCTCCAAGACCCAATTCACACACTCATTCTAACCGTCGGTCTCTGGGTGATAAGATGAACTAAAGTTCAACTGGGTTCCCAAAGCATGCTGAAGTGAGGTCCACAAGGCTAAAGTAAAGACAGGGTCACTATTAGAAAAGATCCGCCTTGGGATCCCATGCAACCTCACCACATCTTCCAAGAAGACTTATGCCACCAGTGCTGTTGTATAAGAAGATCGAATGGGAACACAATGAGCAACTTTGGTCAATCTATCAACCATGACCATGATGGCATCATGACAATGAGAAGAAGCAGGCAACCCTACATTGAAATCCATGGAAATTATATCCCATTTCCAAATCAGTATCAAATTTGGCTGTAAAAGCCCTGCAGGGTGCTAATGCTCCACCTTCACCCGCTGACATTCTAAGCACTTTGACAGAAAATCAGCAATGTCACATTTCATACTAGCCCAATGATATATCTGTCTAAGATCTGCATGCATCTTCTTGACACCAGGGTGTGCCAAATAAGGTGCACGATGGGCCTTAGTCGTGATCAAAATGCGAAGACCCTCCAAAGGAGGTACATAGATCCATCCAAGATGTCAAAGAAGGCCATCTAACTCAAGAGTATAACTAGAATATCTACCCTCCAATGGTCTTCTAGACTCCGTCACGACTCTAACATCCTCATACCAAGTGTCCTGAGGAAGAACTCCAAGAACTTTCTCACTCAAGTCCACACCAAAAGACAATGTTGCAACCTCATGTTGCCTACGACTCAAAGCATCTACCACTACGTTCTCTTTCCCCTGAATATAAAGATCCTCAAAATCATACTTGCAAAGGAATTCCATCCATCTTCACTATCGAGCATTCAAGTTTGGCTGCATGAAAATATACTGCAAACTGCGATGATCACTATGTAGCTCAAATCGACGCCCCAATAGGAAATGTCTCCATCTAACCAATGCATCCACTACAACTGCCAACTCCAAGTCATGAACTGGATAGTTCAACTCGTGATCCTTGAGTTTGTGAGACTCATAGGCAACCACACGTCCATCCTGTATAAGCACTGCACCTATACCTTCTAGAGAGGCATCTGTGCATACCATGAAATATCTGGACGAATCAGGAACTGTCAAAATCAGAGCACTAACAAGGAGTTCCTTCAAGGTACGAAAAGATAATTCACACTGCTTTGACCAAACAAACTTCTTTCCTTTCCTTTGAAGAGAAGCAATTGGGTGGCCTATCTGAGAAAAGCTCTGCACAAAGTGATGGTAATATCCAACCAAACCCATGAAACTCCAAACTTCAAAAACATTGGCCGGTGCTAGCCAATCAACAATGGCTTGGATCTTAGAAGGATCCACAGATACACCTTCTCCCGAAACTATATGACCAAGATAGCTCACCTCTGACTGAAAGAAATCACACTTCACCAAATTCGCAAAAAGATTATTCTCCCTCAAGCACTGCAATACCTGACGCAAGTGACCCTCATGCTCTTCCATAGATCTAGAATAAATCAATATGTCATCCAAGAACACAAGGACAAAGTGGTCAAGGTAGGTGCAAAAAACCCCATTCATAAGACTCATGAACATTGAAGGCGCGTTCTTCAACCCAAATGGCACCACTGTGAACTCATAGTGACCATAATGAGTACGAAATATCATACTATGAATGTTTGCATCATGAATGTGCAACTGATGATACCCTTGATTTCAGATCTATCTTAGTGAACACATTGGCTCCCTTCACCTGATCAAAAAGATAGAGGCAATGGACATCGATTCCGGATGGTTACCTTATTCAACTGTCAATAATCAATGCATAACCGAAGAGAGCCATCCTTCTTCTTAATGAAGGTAACCGACGCACCCCAAGGAGAAACACTGGGATGAATGAACCCCTTGGCCAACAATTCCTCAACCTGCAACTTCAACTCACTCAACTCCTAAGTATTCATCCAATATGGTGCTCTCAAAATAGGTTCCGCACCAGGAACCAAGTCAATGCGAAAATCTATGTCTCGCTTCGGAGGCATACCGGGAATATCCAAAGGAAACGCATTTGCATACTCTCGAAGAATACGGTGACCATCAAGAGAGATTTCTCGACTCTCTCCCACATCCACATCCTCAAGAGCAACTACAAAAATTTGACACCCTTGATGCATGCACCGCCTAAATTTCATAGCAGAAATCATACGTAAGGATATCGATCACTGAACTCCAACGATCCCCACTCTCCTACCATGGTCATCTCAACAATCTACTGTCTCCAGACGACAATCTACACAAGCACTATGAGATGATAACCAATCCATCCCCAACACAACTCCATAGGACCCCAAAGGAATGACTCGAAGGTCAACTGAAGTGACAAGGGTCCTAGGTCCAACTCACAACTAGGAACGAAGGCATCTACAAACACACGCACACTGGTAGCCAACTCTACTTGCCACCTATTTGCCTGCTTAGTAGATGCGAGCCCACACCGCTCCACAATGGATGAAGAAATAAAAGAATCTGAAGCATTGGAATCAAAAATTACAGAGATAGGGATACCACACAACACACCTGTAGTCTCAATCACTGTACTCTGATGCTCAGCCTAGCGGTCATCCACCACTGCAAATACTCTATGGGATCTACCTGCATCCCCCACTATCGGCTCTGATGCGACTGGCCTCTGACTACCCATCTAGTGAGGATGTTGAGGGCACTGAGCGGCTTTATGGCCAAACTGACCACAGGTGAAGCAAGCTCCTCTAACAGGTCCTCTACTCCCAGATGACTCACTGGATTGCTGAAAGATTTCCCCACTAGGGGCCTGAGATGCACCCTGAGAGGACTACCCTGGAAAGGTCTTCCTATTCCTCTGCCAGTTCTTGCTCTTCCAAAACTAGGAGTTGCCACCTTGTTGGCCCTGAGATTGCTTCAGTCTCGGTGGTTGTTGTTGCTATTGTTGACCACCCTTAGCGGGTGCCTAAGGACCCCTAAAAGGTGCAGCAGATTGGGACTAATTCCCTCTCCCTCTAGACCCACTGAAAGGATCACTCCCAATCTGAACTCTAGATTAGCCACCATGAGAACGACTAAGGTTCTTCTCTACCATCCTGGCTTTCGCCACGACTACCTCTACTGAAGCAAGCTCAAAAACTCCCACTCCTCCACTGTTAAGGTTGTTAAGACCCCTCAAGAAGTGTTGAATGAGAATAGCCTCGTCATTGCCAATCCTAGCATACTGTTTGAGCTCATAGAACCTATGCTCAAACTGATCTACTGACAACCCAAACTAGCGCAAAGCATAGAACTCATCTACACGCGACTACCTCCACTACGGTGAGAGAAATCGTGCCCTGAATCTCTCCAAAAGATCTCCCATGACACGGTGTTAATGCTCACACTGATCCTCTCCTCCTCTAACCACCACTAGATAGATGTGAAACTCTCAAGATGCATGATCGTGTATCTCTCCTTGGTGTTGCTACCATATGGATACATGGCAAAACATCGATCTAAGATGATAAGCCAGGTCTCTGGCTCAAGACCGGTACCTTTACCATCAAAGAAAGGAGGATTGGACCTCATCAAGTCCTTCATGTGCCCCATGTTAGCTGGGTCCTGGTCCACTGGGACCTCTCTCCTTCTAGGAGATCTCTCTCTCTCTCTAGAATCTACTGATGTGAATCCTTTACCTAGGCATGGATGGGCTGATCCACCTCAGGTCTGAGGCCTAGTCTAGCTAGCACCTTCTGAAACATCTATCGCAGCTCTTCCCTTTCAGGAACCTGCTCTCTTGAATGTTGTTCCTCCTGATGAACAAACTGATCCTAATCCACACTCGCATGAGTGGGTGGTGGTGAAGGACTATGGTGGTTGGAACCTTGACCCTGTCCTCCTCCTCTGCCTCTGGTGCGGCCACCAACACGGCCACCTCCCTTGGCTTTCCTAGCCATGACCTAACACTTCACAAGAGAGAAAGGTTCAGATCAAAGGCAAGGAAAGAAGCAAGGAAGTCACACCACAAGACCTACACAAAAGGTCAAGGCGAATGGGCTCACTACAAACCCACAGTACCCAGTGTTGAAACATGGGCTCTGATACCAAATGTAATGCCCCGCCAAGAACCCCAAAGGAAAACCCACAACAAGGGTGAAACAAAAAAACATAATAAGTGCATTAAACACAACATGCATGATAAAACACAAGTGGAAGACTTACACCAGAATTCCTTAAGAGTTACCAATGAAGAATTAAAACCAAAAGATAAATTCCACAATTACGATTAATCTAATAATCCATCAAAACTCATAGAACATATTAAGCCATATGCAATAACATATTACACCATTGAAATATTGAAAGGATACAATATAATTTCTCTTCAATAAACATTTACACAGCCATAAAGAAAGTTGATAAATAACATCCCAAACTTAGGATTGCATTGCTCTTCCAATACATGTCTTCTCAATATACATATAAAGATACAACTTAACCAAATACAAGGTTACATAAGATCATGATACAATGACCACATAGGTCTCCAAATAACAATAATCTCCAAACATGAGATAAGCATGAGCCACGAACCATAGAAAACACCTATGAAGCAAATCCTTGCATGAAGGCACAAACAAGAACATCTGATGGGAAGTGGCACTACCACCTGACCATGTGATCCCAAACTGGAAATCACCCCACCGTGCTAGGAGATAGCAGAGGACCCTCAAGTAGGAAAAAGCATGACATGGTCGACAAAACAATATGACTCCATGACAGCACAATATGACTCCATAATATCCAGGTGACTCAACATCACAAATACACAAGTGAACCTAAAGAGAGAGTGTCATCGCATAGCTTATGATGGTTACCATGGTCGGCCTCCATAGGTCTCAACCCCCATCTTGGGTTATCCTAGTAACCTTTCAATAATCTCTGCCTCCAACTAAGTCTCATGCGGACCCTACCAGCCTTTCGTGAAGACAAGGTGGTCAGTTTTCCATTCCAAGCCATCTCACTACATTATGAGCCTTGTACAAGCACTCACCTATATGCAAGGTACAATACCTTATTTAATGTTATGAACTACCCACTTAATCAATTAATTAGATTATCATTTTACTATCTGACTTTCGATGGGTTATCTTGCCAACCACTTTGGGCGAGACCCCCACTCAAAAGCCACTCTCTCAAAGGACACTAAACAAACATGGTCACTCCATGAGGACCCTATGGAGAAGGAGACAGCCATAACACCACTATCCAAAAACAAGTGGTCAAAACAAGGACATACTGACTCTTGGTTAACCATAAGGCAAAGACACTACATGGTTAAGACAATGAAGTCATCATGTATCACTTGGTCAAAGGTACCAAATACGCCACCACAGGAAGACTGAACCACAGACCAAAAATAACACAATATAACTCTTTGCAAGGAAAGCTAATTTCACTAAGTCCGCACTCAGACAATCTTTGAGAAAATCAGCATCATAAGCACTTGCAACTTCATTTATTGAAAATTAAATAAACACTCTTTTACGATATTCACATCTATTCAATTTCCAAATCAATATTCCATCAAGAATAAAATCCACATTAAATATTCAACTGAATAAAACATGAATTTTTAAGGCATCTCAATTCTTTTCCAGAATATATCCAAATTTACCAATTTGAATTACTAATTCATGCCTTGATTTCCATATGTAAATTTATTAAACCACATAATAAAAATCATTTGGAGATTACTATCTTAATTTAACATTTAAAAAGACAACTTTAAAAATATTCCATTTTACACAAATAAAATTCACGGCACAAAACAAGTTGCACCACGAGGGTACAATTGTCACGCGGGAACCAAGGGCAACCCACAGTAGTGCTGCTATCGAGGCAGCAGGCAGTACCTGCCAGTAGTACTACTGCCAACCGGTAGTGCTGCTACCACCAGTAGCAGGCACTACTAACCAGTAGCACTGCTACCAACCACTAGCAGTCCTACCGTCCGATAGTACTACTACCGTCTAGTAGTACTGCTACCGACCGATAGTGCCATTACCGACCAATAGTGTTGTTACCAACCGGTAGTACTGCTACCACGTAGCAGTACTACCGACCGGTAAAACTGCTACCTGCGAGTAGCAGACACTACCGACCCGCATGGTGGGGCTAGCCCGCCACGGGGTAAGGTAAGGTCCATATAATGAAATAATTTCATGCCTCCATAGCATTTAAAAACAATATGATACAAAATTGATTTAACATGAAATGATTCATTCCCTGATCATTTCATAGGCACACACACACACAGTGCCAAAATCCAAATTACAAAGGGATATTTACCAATAAGGTAAAGGGTGAAATAAAATCACCCAAGAACCCAATAAATATTGACTTAGGAAACAATAGAAGAATTCAACAGGTAGGAGAAGGGTTAAAATAAATTTCCTAACTTCCATACACAGGAAGAATTCCTCACATCTAGCAAAAGGAAATAACCAATTTTTGCCCACATAAACCCCAAATCTTGGGCAATTAGATACTAGAAAGCACATAGCAAACTAAATATAACTCATTCTATTCCAAATGGAAGAGGTAATTCAAGATGTTGATTTTCAAGAACAAAAACACACAACAGATAGAGAAATGAACCATTTCTTTCCTATAAGCAAACAATGATATAAGTTTCACAAAATCAACAATAACAAGCATTTCTTCTTCCATTCCAATCATTCTATAAGAATCTACAAAGACATTTGCATTTATTTTAACACACAAGAAGCAACTAAAATATTCAAATTTAAATTTCAAACAAGAATAGATTATCCAACCTTGAAGCAAACTAGCAAGAAAAATGATGGAAGAATCCCAGTCCTTGCAAAGCAAATCAAATTCCACATCCTCCTTCAAAATGGTTTTCCAAATTTCTCTCCCAAATTTTCTGCCCCCTCTTCTCGTGAATTTCCAGGAATATATGGGGAAAATAATTTCAACCTAAACTTTCTAGGTTAAAAGTTTTCTCCACCAATCAGGTTTTCTCTTTTCCAAAAACAATTCTTTTCCAATAAATAAAATACAAAAGTCAAATGAAAAGGTAAAAAGAAAAGCTTTTTATTTCATTTCCTTTTTCACATTACTTTCCTTCAACATAAGCATTTAAAACTTAAATGGCTAGGCAATTATTTATTTCCTTCCACAATATATATATTAATGCAACTTACACGATAAAATAAGTCATTTAACCATTTAATCTAGCAAATCATTAATTTAATTAAATTAATAATCTCAAAGCATAATAATTAACTAATTACACCAACATAAGATAGCATCATCCATTCAATTAAATAACCATTCAAATGAACGAAAGCATGCAAAATGAAGAATGATCAAATGACTACTCACAAATGACCAAACCAAAGTAGTATGACTCGCATACCGGCCAGATGGGAAAGACAACCGACTGACAACACTCACACAAGTGTAACTACGGGTCAAGTTAGGGTCCAACAACTATCTCCTCCACTCCCATCGGACATATAGGGCATGCTCAGACCTGTGAAATCAAGTGGAGTCAATACCCGTACCTACCCGGTACTAGTACCTGCAATGTCCTGCACAAAAGAATCCACATGTGCATATAGACAAATATATATTTATATAAACAGACATGACACACACATCGATGAAGGAGAATCGTGACGTTCCCTGTCTCACCAGAGTGAGTGAAGGAAAATCATCCCCTTGCATCCCATACACATGCAAACACACAACATATAAATAACGCATCACACATATAAGGTAAGAGTGACAGTCCATGATAATGATCCATAAAATAACATTAACCATGAGCACTGAGATACTGCATAAAATCATACACGACAGATCTAGATAAAGCATGAAATAACATCGCATAAAATCTGAATCAATATACAATAATGTTCCACTGAAGTCAATCAAAAACATACAAAAAGAGTATGATCAAGGAGGGGTACTACAGAATGTTTCATTGTGATAATGTTGAGGTTAGGCAGTCAATCTTTTTGGTGTTGAATCGATCCTATGGTGGTAGTAGACATGTTCACAATGGAAATGTATACATACATTTTTTTTATCCCCTCATTTAGACTGTGGAAGATAGAGATCCAAAGGGAGAATGAAGAATTTAAAGAAATGCTAAGGAGAAGGGAAGAGGAAATTACAAAAGAAGGAAATATCAAACTTGAGTGAGTGAAATGAGAAATTGCAAAAGGAAAATCATTGCCTAAGGTCAAAGTCAACAATGTGCAACATCTCTTGTGATACAAATTATTTGAATTATTCACTAGAGGATGAATCCAATTATAAGTGTGATGTAGTTGAAGAATGTGAGGCTGAAGATGATGTGTTTGCTAATTCGGTGATGAATAAGACAAGGTGGTTTGAAAAGAGTATTGGTTTCAAGATGATGAAGAGGATGGGTTATGAAGTTGAAGGATTCAGGAGCAGTGGTCAGGGAATCCAGGAACCTATTGAACCGATTATGTGACAAAAGTATGAGGGTCTTGGATATAATTCTAGTAAGAGTAATCAAGGTAATGGTAGAAAATCAATTTAAGGAAAGTGGTGTTTTCAGTTTTCTTATTGTAGAAGAAGTGGGCATAGGAGAGAAAAGTGTCAGGACATGCATCCCTGTAGCATATGCAAATAGATGAGTCATCTAGAAAAGGAGTGTTGGAATTGAGAATGGAAGAGAGAAATTGAGACAAATTGTATACAGGTGAATTATGGATGGCTTGATGGATTGAAGAGGGGATAGATCAATTTGTAACAAGGGAGTACACATGTAGAGTGTGAAAGAAAAAATATTGCCTAAGGTCAAAGCTGACAATGTGCAACATCTCTTGTGATACAAATGATTTTAATTATTCACTCGAGGATGAATCCAGTAAGTGTGATGTAGTTGAAGAATGCAAGGCTGAAGATGATGTGTTTGCTAATCGGGTGAAGAATAAGATAAGGTAGTTTGAAAAGAGTATTGGTTTCAAGATGATGAAGAGGATGGGTTATGAAGTTGAAGGATTGGTGAGTAGTGGTCAAGGAATCCAGGAACCTATTGAACCAATCATGTGACAAAAGTATGAGGGTCCTGGATATAATTATAGTAAGAGTAATCTAGGTAATGGTAGCAAATCAATTTAAGGAAAGAGGTGTTTTTCCGTGTTCTAATTGTAGCAGAAGTGGGCATAAGAGAGAAAAGTGTTGGGACATGCATTGTTGTAGCATATGAAAATAGAGGAGTCGTCTAGAAAAGGAGTGTTGGAATTGAGAATGGAAGAGCGAAACTGAGACAAATCGTATACAAGTGAATTATGGATGGCTTGAAGTGGCGAAAGATTACTGATATGGTTCAAAAGTTGTATAAGCATAGTCATTTAATCGTGGAAGGTGATATATCAATTTGTAACAAGGGATTACGCATGCATAGTGCGAAAGGAAAATCATTGCCTAAGGTCAAAGCTGATAATGTGCAACATCTCTTGTGATACAAATCATTTGTATTATTCACTATAGGATGAATCTGGTAAGTCTGATGTAGTTCAAGAATGCAAGGATGAAGACGATGTGTTTTCTAATCCGGTGAAGAATAAGACATGGTGGTTTGAAAAAAATATTGGTTTCAAGATGATGAAAAGGATGGGTTATGAAGTTGAAGGATTGGGGAGCAGTGGTCAAGGAATCTAGGAACCCATTGAACTAATTATATGACAAAAGTATGAGAGTCTTGGATATAATTCTAGTAAGAGTAATCAAGGTAATGGTAAAAAATACATTTAAGGAATGCAGTGTTTTCAGTGTTCTTATTGTAGCAGAAGTGGGCATAGGAGAAAAAAAGTGTTGGGACATGCATACCTATAGCATATGTAAGTAGAGGAGTCATCTATAAAAGGATTCTTGGAATTAAGAATGGAAGAACGAAACTAAGAGAAATTGTATATAGGTGAATTATGGATGGCTTGATGAATTGAAGTGGCGAAACATTATCGGTATGATTTGAAAGTCATATAAGCATAGTCATTTAATTATGGAAGGGGATAGATCAATTTGCAACAAGGGAGTACACATGTAGAGCATAATAACAAAGGAAGCAAAGGGAGGAGAGAGTAGTGTTGAGAGAATTTATTGATTAAGAATATCAGCTAAATAAAGTTGGTATTGGTTTGTGGCCCAAAGTTGGTATCATAGTAAGTTTTCAACTTGAGGTAGCTTTTTGAAGCAGTCACCGGTGAGGAGGGACCTCAAAGAGATCAATCCGGACTGGTCAGCAAGAGTAAACACAACAAAAACTCAAATATACGATGGAGGCAATGCAGAACATATTGTTTTATTGCATGAAATTTGATTACATCCAACCGGTAACAATCGGATTACAACATACCATTCACAGGCCTATTAGAATAGGTCACAACCGGGACCTTGAATCTTATGATCTATCTTCTACGCATAGTATAGCTACTTGATTCTCCTTGATTGATTACATTCTAATGTGTAATTATAAATATATATATCGATCCAAAGGATCCAGTTGACCCAAAAGGGATCAAAACCCGAAGAACAAGACCTAACGTGAAAAATAACAAGGTCGGCCTCCGCTAAGAGATTCCTCCAGAAAATCCAAATGATGAAACGTAGATCGCGGGAAAAGGTCGACCACATGCCAAGGAACATCGAAATCAATGCCCAAGGCTCCTCAATCTTCGGAAGGGATTCCGTTAGATCACCAAATTAGGTCCAGACAACAGATAACAAAGGACTATCAACCGGTAACTAGAAATTGTCATGGAAACCGGTAGTGATATCTTGCTGGAAATGATCCAAATGTGATGCAGTCTGGAAGAAAGAAAGATGATCAAGTCTTCAAGTAGAATCCAACTCCATAGGATTTGGTGAGCCAAAACCAAGACACACTGAAAGGAAAACTAAAACTCTAAATAGAAAACAAAACAGAAAGGAAAATGTTTTTGGTTGATGCAAGATTGCTATGAACCGAGGATGCTCCTGCATTAGACATCCGGGGTTATTGAAAAAGTGAGCCTCTCACTTTGTTAGAGTCAGAGGGAAACCAAGGTGGTATACCTCTACCTGATAAATCTAAGATGAATCTTCAACTAGTCTATCCTTCCACTTCACAAGTTATTCCTTATACTGACTGCTCCGGGTACTATGCCCAATCCTACTGTCCAAAATCTCTTCAATCTGATCTAGTTCCTTCCAGGGCAGATATTTCTCCAAGTCTGCAACACTGTCCTCATGAAATTTTGGTTCATGGTACTCATGAAGATCTGCAATGTTGAATATAGGTGAAATACTTAGAATATCCAATAACTCCACTTCGTATGCATTTCCAGAACTGAAACTTCCTCAAAATCCTGCAAGGTCCAAACTTCTTCATCTGCAAGTTATTATAAGTTCCAACCGGGAATCTCTCTTTTCTTAGATATACCATCACTTCATCACCAGCTTCAAATTCCTTATGTCTCCTCTTCTCATCTTCCTTCTCCTTATATTTGTTTTTCATGTCTTCCATATTTTGTTTAACCTAAATTAGCAATGCTACCATGTGATCTGCAGAGTCTTCTGCTTCTGAACTTCTCTGAACTTCACTGCTAATGTCTCTCGATTCCAATATACCTCTAGGATGCACTTTGGTAACAATCTCAAAAGGTGTTCTTCTAGTAGTTCTATTCATTGAATTTTTGTAGGCAAAATCTTCTTGTGTAAGGATCAAATCCTAATTTCCGGTTTTATCTCCCACTAAACATCTCAACAAATTTCCCAAACTCTGGTTAACAACTTTTGTCTGTCCATCAGTCTGTGGATGAAAAGAAGAAATAAACTTCAAATCTTTCTTCATCTTTTTTCCAAAGTGTTCTCCAAAAATAGCCAACAAACTTAGTGTCTCTATCTGAAACTATGCTCTTAGGTAATCTGTGCAATCTCACCACTTCCTTGAAAAATAGGTCTGCTACAAGCAATACATCTGATGTCTTCTTACAAGGTATGAAATGAGCCATATTTAATAATATCTCCACTACCACAAATATATAATCATTCCCTCTCGGTGTCTTAGGCAATCCAAGTACAAAATCCATGCTTATATCCTCCCAAGGTCTTACCGGTACTGTCAAAGGCTTATACAATCCCACATTTTGACTATGACCTTTTTCAACTTGAAAAAATCTACAACTTTGCACATATCTCTTAACATCCTTATTAATCTGGGGCCAAAAGTACTACTCACTTACCAATGCTAATGTTTTGTCAATGCTAAAATGTCCAACTAGTCCTCCACTGTGTTTCTCATTTATCAGATTTTCTCTCATAGAACTCTTAGGTATGCACAACTGAACTCCTCTTAATAACATCCCATCTTGAATGAAATAATCCAAGAATTTGCTTATTTCTACCATAACTGATTCTCTACATGCTTTCCAAGGTTCTGCAAAATTTGGGTCATCATCATACAAGGTTTTCAAATCTTCAAATCCTAATATTGTCACTCTCATCTCTATCAATAAATTCCTTCTCCTACTTAATGAATCAACAACTTTGTTAGATTTACCACTTATATGCTTCAACACAAAGGTGTAACTTTGCAAAAATTCTACCCATCTCATATGTTTCTGATTCAACTTACTATGATTGTTCAAATACTGCAAAGCTTGATGATCTGTATACAACACAAACTCCTTAGGCAACAAGTAATGTCTCCACTTCTTCAAGGCTTTAACTATGGCATGAAACTCTCGATCATACACTGAATATCTCCTTTGAGCATCATTCAATTTCTCACTGAAATAGGCTACTACTCTTCCTTCTTGACTCAAGACTGCTCCTATTATTGTTCCACTTGCATCACAATCCACTTGAAATACCTTATTGAAATATGGTAAAGCTAACACAGGTTGCTCAGTCACTTTCTGCTTTAACAGTTCAAAACTTTTGTTTTCTCCAGTGGTCTACTTGAATTCCTTCTGATCTCCTCTCATGGTCTCAGCCATAGGGTTACAAACTGAACTGAAATTTTTGATAAACTTCTAGTAAAAACTAGCCAATCCATGAAATAATCTTACCTCTCCAATTCTTTCTGGTGTAGACCATTCAACAATTGCTTTCACTTTCTCAGGGTCCATCTTCAAACCATCCTCAAATATCACAAATCCCAAATAGAATAATTCATCCTTCATGAAAGTACACTTCTTGATATTGCTCAACAACTTCTCTTCTCTCAACCTCTGCAAAACTTATCTTAACTACAACAAATGCTCCTCTTTTGTTTTAGTGAAAATCATAATGTCATCCAAATACACAATAACAAACTTACCCAAGAATTTCTTCAATATCTCATTCATTAGCCTCATGAAAGTACTCGATACATTAGTCAATCCAAAACACATCACCAACCATTCATACAGTCCTGCATTTGTCTTAAATGTTGTCTTCCACTCATCACCTTCTATGATCCTGATATGATGATATCCACTCTTCAAATCTATCTTTGTAAAGTTTTTTGCTCCACTTAAACAGTCCATTATGTCATCCATCCTAGGCAAAGGAAACTGATATTTCACTGTGATCTTGTTTATTGCTCTTGAATCTGTACACAACCTCCACTCTCCATTCTTCTTAGGTGCTAATACTGCTGGTATTGCACAAGGGCTTAGATAAAGACTTTCTTCAATCAAACCTTGCACTTGTCTATTCAGTTCTTCATTCTCTATCGATGTGCGACTTTGTTAGGCAAACTAGCTCTAGGAACCAAGTCCATGCAATGACTAATACTTCTCACAGGTGGAAATCCATCAGGTACACTATCTGAAATGATGTCCTCATATTCTATCAGTAAATCTCTTATCTCTCCTGGGTGTTCTACTTCCGGTTTCGGTTTCGCAGTCTTCTTAGGAATTAAGGCAAAGCACAAATTCTCATGTCTCAGTCCATCCAAGAATTTCCTTCCATCTACTAAATAGATTTTAGCATTCATATAGACTTCATTCTTCAAAGTTTCCTCCAAAGGCAACAAGCTTTTCTTCATCCCATTGGCCACAATAGTTTATGTATTCTTCCTCCCATCATGTACTATATGTCTATCAAACTACCAAGGTCTACCCAACAATAGATGACAAATATCCATAGGCATAATATCACACAAGACTTCATCATGATAATTCCCAATTTTTAATTTCACCAAACATTGCTCACTTACTATAAACTTATGTTCATCCTGAATCCATGTTATCTGATAAGGCTTAGGGTGTTTCAATCTCTCCAATTTCAACTTATTTACCATCTATGCTGAAACAAGATTATATGAACTACCACTATCAATAACAACTTTATAACACTTACCGGATACCTTACATCTGATCTTGAACAAATTCTTCCTCTGCAAGGGTTCTTCATCTCCTCCGATATGACACAAAGCTCTCTTCATCATCAATAGTTCTCCATCTTCTGGTTTATTGTTTGATCCAGTGGGGTTTTCTTCCACCAATGTTGCTTTCCTGATAGTTTATGTCTTCTTACACTTGAATGCATGATGTCCTTATCCTCCACACTTAAAGAAGGTTCCTCTAAATGTCCTCTTGTCTTGTCTTCCAAAGTTCTCATTCCGGTAACCATCTGGTTCTCTCCTCTGGTAGAAATTTCTATCATCCTTCTGGTATGAATTACCTTCTTTTCTCACTTCCTTGTCCTTGTTCTAATCTATATTGGTTCCTCTTCCTTTGGTATATCGTCTTCCTCCTTGAAATCTTGCTCTAGTAAACCTTTCACCTCTACCTCTTTGTCTTTGTTCATGTCTTTTGCTTAACTTCTCTTCTGCCTTTAGGACATACTGGTAAGCCTCTTCAACACTTTCCAATTTGATCATACTCAATTCATCTTGTATAGACACCTACAATCCATTCAAATATCTTGCAACTTGTTCAACTTCATCATCAATAGGTCTGGATATGCTATTCAGCTTTTAAAATTCTTCAGTGTACTCCTTCACACTAGATTCCTTCTGTATCAAATTCTGCAACTTCCGGAACAAATCCACTTGATAATTCATCAGCACAAACTTTGACTTCAACTTAGAAATCATCCAATCCCATGTCTTAATCTTCTCTTTAGCTCTTCTTTGTCTATCAACTTGGAAATACTCCCACCAAAGAGATGCATGACCTTTCAACTGGGTACAGGCATATTTCACCTTCCTCTCTTCTACAATGTTTTCAAAATCAAAATACATCTCCATCTCCGAGACCCATCCATCAATTAATCCGAATATAACTTCCCATCATATTCCAGTTGGGTAAAATGAGGTTTAGTATTCGCCCTACTTAAAACCCTTAAAAACTTGTCCTCATCTGGATCAACTGCCGCTAGGTTTTCTTGTTCTTTCGGGGCTTCTTCTCCTTTATCTTCACTTACATCTTAAATATGTCGGCCTCTTCTTTGGGTTGTCTCCACAACTTCTAATCGGACTACTATTCCTCATAACATTTTGATCATAGCAAGGTCTGCATTCCCATGTGCTCCACCATGCCTAACTCCTCTTTGCGCCATCGTTCACGCTAGTCCTTTGCAGCTATAGGTCAGATCCAAAATCTGCCACCCTACAACAAAATTTCAGAACACGCAACCTCCAGAAAGAAACTTAGCTCTGATACCAATTGAAGTAGTCGTTGGTGAGGAGGGACCTCAAAGAGATCAATCTAGACCAGTCAGCAAGAGTAAACACAATGGAAACTCAAAGATATGATGGAGGCAATGCAGAACAAATTGTTTTATTGCATGAAATTTGATTACATCCAACCGGTAATAACTGGGTTACAACATACCGACTCATAGGCCTACTAGAATAGGTCACAATCAGGACCTTGAATCTTATGATCTATCTTCTACGCACAGTCTAGCTACTTGATTCTCTTTGATTGATTACATTCTTATGCATACTTACAAATATATTCGATCCAAAGGATCCAATCAGCCTAAAAGGGATCAAAACCCGAAGAACAAGACCTAACATGTAAAATAACAAGGTCAGCCTCCGCCAGGAGATTCCTCCAAAAAATCCAAAGGATGAAATGTAGATCATGGGAAAAGGTTGGTCACATGCTAAGGAACATTGGAATCAATGCCCAAGGCTCTGCAAGCTTCGGAAGGGGTTCTGGTAAATCACCAAAATAGGTCCAGGCAACTAGTAACAAAGGACTGTCAACTGGTAACAAGAAATTGTCATGAAAACCGGTAGTGATATCTTGTCAGAAATTGATCCAAACACAATGCGGTCTAGAAGAAGGAAATATGATCAAGTATTCAAGTAGAATCCAACTCCACATGATCCAATGAGCCTAAACCGAGACACATAGAAAGGAAAACTGAAACAGAAAGGAAAATGTTTTTGGTTGATGCAAGATTTCTATGAACCAAGGATGCTCCTGCATCACTTTTGGAGAGGACTTGTACAAACCTTTGACCATTGAGGTAGTGCAACAATTGGTGAGAAGACTATTAAGCTCAACTTGAGGCAACTTTCAAAGAGGACCGGTGTAGACCACTGAACTTTGAGGCAATGCAGAGATTCATGAACAAATCATCAAACATGTGGAGTTACATATTCATTGAGGTAGCTCTTAGAAAGGACCTGTATAGATTGCTAAATATTGAGGTAGTGTAGTGATTCATGAATAGACTGCTAAAATCAACTTGAGTCAGCTTCCATAAAGGACTTGCACAGACCACCAACCATTGAGGTAGTGCAACAATTCATGAGTAGACCACCAGACTCAACTTGAGGCAACTTTTAGGGGGTACATGTGCATATATGACCTTTGATGGAGTGAAAATGTTCATGAGAATATTATCAAAATTGAGGATTGAGGAGGACCATTGGTTGAGATGGAATTGAGGGTGGGTAGTTGGGCAAGCGAGATGCTCACTTTTCTTTTAACCTAGGGAGTATGATGTAGGAGCGTTTGAAAGATTTGATTGATTAATTGTCATAGAGTGTTAATTTATAGAGAGGGGTGTTGCAAGATACCACATTCTACCATACTGAGAGTTGGGATCTACAGTTTGGAAGGGGAGTACATCTATACTTATTGTGTCTGATTCTAGAGTTTCCAAAGTGGAGCATCTAGGACCAGGATGCTTGAAGTGGTAGAGTAGTTGTGTGGCGAGTTGTTTGACTGTGAGTTGTTCCAAAATGATGTGCTAGAGAAGGGAAACATGCACCAACAAGGGGAAGCGTGTGGAGGTGAACAAGGACCAATAGAGCTTGTCTTGAAATCACATGATGTTATTTTGGGTTCGAAGGTGATTTGGGACCGAGTGGTGGTTGAATAAATGTTACATAAGGTCTAGTATTGAGGGTTGATTATTGGCTAATGCAAATTAACTTAGAGAGTGCATATGGTATACAAGTAAGGCTTGTTATTGTTGCAAGACAAGGGAAGAAGACAAAGGGGATCTTAAGCAAGAGGGTAGGGAAGTGTTTACAAAATTTGAGGGTAGCGATAGATTTTGGAGGAACTAGATATATCTTCAAAGGTGGTGTGGTACTTGGAGTTTGTTACAAGATTATTGTAATCCTAGGTTGCAGCCTATCATGTTAGATCTTGACCTAGTGGCAGATCTAATAAGTTTTGAGATCTAATATAGTGATAGTGAATATTTTGAGGCTAGGTTTTTCCCTTTGAGGGTTTTCCTAGGATAATTCTTGTGTCTTGTGTCTTTGTGTGTAGATTCTTCTTTGGATGTTACTTCTATTTATGCTATGGATGTGTTTTGAAAGTTAAGATTACAGGGTTGGAATATCCATTTGGGACCCTCCAACCTTGGCTGCATCATATCAACACAAGAAATATTTGTAAGACGGCTTGACAACACCCAAGCCAACTCATTCTTTATGGATATGTGAATCAATCATGAACACTAATATACTCCTTGGTTGATCCATGTGTCATATTAAGAAATGAAAGAAAAATGACCAATCACCCGTGAAAGGGTCCTCTTGATCTCATGCTCTTCATCATTTATGAAATATAAATAATTACCTTCACATTAAAATCTGATGCAGGAGCACCGAAGTTGTTCAAAATGACACTTGGATTTGATCCTGGTGACACATCAATCCCGGTATTGGCCCGGTATTAGTATGTTCTTACCGGTTGGTTTTGTAGTGTATGGAGCGAAGATGAATCGGGTTGTGGGTGGTTTCCGTAACTTGCAGGTCGTTGAGCGATGTTGTTTTGGGCCATGTCTGATGTTTCCAATGGACCAGGTGAATTTTTATGCATTTGAAGATGTTCTTGGTAATTTGGGCCAACATGTTATCATTTACACGTTTCATCATGAACCGATTGGTCTTTGGCCGACTTGATCGAGTTGTTATTACTTGCAGATGGTATAAAGGGAAAGTTTTAAGATTCATTTTAGAGGATAGAGGTTGAAGGAAGAAGAGATCGAGCAAAGATGTAGTTTCTGGAGAGATTCTGGTCTAGAGGGACTGAAGTTCGGATGGACTGAGATCCAGATTAGTGCAGAACAATGCAAACTATTACCAACGATCGAGATTATGGTCTAGGGGGACTGAAGTCTAGATGGACTAAGGTCCGGATCAGTGTAGACTATTACCGGAAACCTATTTGTCAAGTAGAAGATCTGTGGATCTTAGATTTGTGTTGTATGGATTGTTTTGTAATACTAGGCTGTGATCCAACATGTGTAGCCACTGAAGGCATATGTAACTCATTAAATGGTTATAGTGATTGATTTATGTGTTTACCGATTATATCGTGAGTTACTTCTACCGGTTAGGTTTCTCTTTATCTGTTTACCAGTTATATCTTGTGTTGTGTTATCGGTATCTTGCATGGAGTTTTGTGTTCTAAGCTACAAGGCGGGGATGTCGTTCATTGGATCTCCCTACCTTGACTGCATAAATTGGTATCAGAGATGGTTATGAACATGTTGATCAAAGAAGACTCGGTATGTACTGGTTGGCTGGCAAGGAAGTTGAGGCAGCTCATAGACTTGTTCAGATCGTCGAACTAGATCAAGTGATGGGACTCACTTTTCAATTAACCTTGAGAGTCTAATGTAGGAGCACCAGAGTAGTTCAAATTGGCACTTGGATTTGATCCCGGTGGGACATCGATCTCGGTATTGGTATGTTCTTACCAATTAGTTTTGTAATGTATGGAGTGAAGATGAATCGGATTGCAAGTGGTTTTTGTAACTTGTGAATTGTTGAGTGATATTGTTTTGGGCCTTCTCTGATGTTTTCGGAGGACCACGTGAAGTTTTATGCATTTGAAGATGTTCTTGGTGATTTGGGCCGACATGTTATCATTTACTCGTTTCATCATGAACTGGTTAGTCTTTGGCTGACTTGATTGAGTTGTTATTACTTGCAGATGGTATAAAGGGAAAGTTTTGGGATTCATTTTAGAGGACACAAGTCGGAGGAAGAAGAGATCGAGCGACAATGTAGTTTGCGGAGAGATTCTAGTTCAGGGGACTGAAGTCCAAATGGACTGAGGTCCAAATTAGTGCAGACAGTTACCGAAGACTGAGATTCTGGTCCGCGGGGACTGAGGTCCATATCAGTGCTAAATATTGCAGACTGTTACCCGAAACCTATTTGTCGAGTAGAAGATCTACGGATCTTAGATTTGTGTTCTATGGATTGTTTTGTAATCTTGGGCTGCGGTCCAGAATGTGTAGTCGTTGAAGGCTTACGTAATTTATTAAATGGTTATAGTGATTGATTTATTTATTTACTAGTTATTTCATGTGTTACTCTACCGATTAGGTTGCTCTTTATCTATTTACCAGTTATATCTTGTGTTGTACTACCAGTTGTCGGTATCTTGCATGGAGTTTTGTGTTCTAAGCTACAAGGCGGGAATGTCCTTCATTGGATCTCCCTACCTTTACTACATCAATTGGTATCAGAGTTGGTTATGAACCTATTTATCAAATATGACCCTATATGTACCAGTTGGTTGGAAAGGAAGTTGAGGCATCTCGTAGACTTGTTCAAATCACTGAATTAGATCAAGTGATGGGACTCACTTTTTAATTAACCCCGAGAGTCTGATGCAGGAGCACCGGAGTATTTCAAATCGACACTTGGATTTGATCCCGGTGAGGTATTGGCCCGGTATTGGTATGTTCTTACCTATTGGTTTTGCAGTGTATGGAGCGAAGATGAATTGGGTTGTGGGTGGTTTCTGTAACTTGTGGATCATTGAGCAATGTTGTTTTGGGCCTTGTCCGATGTTTCCGAAGGACCACATTAAGTTGTATGCATTTGAAGATGTTCTTGGTGATTTGGGCCAACATGTTATTGTTTACATGTTTCATCATGAACCAATTGGTCTTTGGTCGACCTGATCGAGTTGTTATTACTTGTGGATGGTATAAAGGGAAAGTTTTGAGATTCATTTTAGAGGACAGAGGTCAGAGGAAGAAGAGATTGAGCAAAGATGTAGTTTCCAGAGAGATTCTGGTCCGGGGGGACTAAATTCTGAATGGAATGAGGTCCAGATTAGTGCAGAATAGTGTAGAGTGTTACTAAAGACCGAGATTTTGGTCTGGCGAGACTGAGGTCCGAATCAGTGCAGAACAATGGAGACTGTTACCAGAAACCTATTTGTCAAGCAGAAGATCTGCAGATCTTAGATTTGTATTCTATGGATTGTTTTGTAATCGTAGGCTGTGGTCCAACATGTGTAGCCACTAAAGGCTTATGTAATTCATTAAATGGTTATAGTGATTGATTTATCTGTTTACTGGCTATATCGTGTGTTACTTCTACCGGCTAGGTTGCTCTTTATTTGTTTATCGATTATATCTTGTGTTGTGCTACCGATTGTCAGCATCTTGCATGGAGTTTTGTGTTCTAAGCTGCAAGGTGGGGATGTCCTTCATTGGATCTCCCTACCTTGACCGCATCAATTGGTATCAGAGCTGGTTATGAACCTATTGATCAAAGATGACCCAGTTATGTACCAGTTGGTTGGAAAGGAAGTTGAGGCAGCTCATAGACTTGTTCAGATCGTCAAACTAGATCAAGTGATGAGACTCACTTTTCAATTAACCCCAAGAGTTTGATGTAGGAACACCGGAGTAGTTCAAACCAACACTTGGATTTGATCCCGATGAGACATCGATCTCGATATTGGCCTGGTATTGGTATGTTCTTACCGGTTGGTTTTGCAGTGTATGGAGCAAAGATGAATCGGGATGCAAGTGGTTTCTGTAACTTGCAGATCATCGAGCGATGTTGTTTTGGGCCTTTTCTGATGTTTTCGGAGGACCGCATGAACTTTTATGCATTTGAAGATGTTCTTGGTGATTTGGGCTGACATGTTATCGTTTACACATTTCATCATGAATCGGTTGGTCTTTGGCCGACTTGATCGAGTTGTTATTACTTGCGGATGGTATAAAGGGAAAAATTTTAGATTAATTTTAGAGGATAGAGGTTAGAGGAAGAAGAGATCGAGCGAAGATGTAGTTTCCAGAGAGATTCTGGTCTAGGGGGACTGAAGTCTAGATGGACTGAGGTCCAGATCAATGTAGAATAGTACAGACTATTAGTATCGGAAAACCTGTTTGTCGAGCAAAAGATCTGCAGATCTTAGATTTGTGTTGTGTGGATTGTTATGTAATCCTGGGTTGTGGTCCAGCATGTGTAGCCACTTAATGCTTATGTAATTCATTAAATGGCTATAGTGATTGATTTATCTGTTTACTAGTTATATCATGTGTTACTTCTACCGGTTAGGTTGCTCTTTATCTATTTACTGATTATATCTTGTGTTGTGTTACCGATTATCGGTATCTTGCATGGATTTTTGTGTTCTAAGTTGCAAGGCAGGGATGTCCTTCATTGGATCTCCCTACCTTGACTACGTCAAAATCCTAAACATTATTACATTTTCTAGCCCCCTTAGCTTGCTTATCCTCATGAATATGAAGCTCACTTGTAGTTGTAGTAGAAAGCTTTTTGTGCATGTGTTGTTCCTCCAACAAAGAGGAAATGATCCTCCAATTTTCATTGATTACTTGTTTACCATTTGAGTTGATAGCAACATTGAGGACATTCAACCTTCCTTCAAATGATTTTAAAAATATTTCCCATTCAATGTGAATTGATCTTGATTCTTTCTACTATAACAAATACCATCTCTTATATTTAAGTAGGGTCTACCAAATATTAAAGACCACTCACATCTAATGAGATAATTTTAAAAAACACCTCATATATGGAAGTTGGGTGAAGATCAAACCATAATTTGATCTTAAATATAGTCATCACATGGTTTATGAATGTGAATGATTAACAACATCCAATCCAAACTCACTAATTGTCCTACTAGAAACTAAATTTGCTTGAGAACATAAGTTAAACATAGCATTAATTTTACTTACCTTTCACTTGTTGGCCATATGATGGAATTGATTATGTGTTGCATTGTTGTTTTGTCATTGATGTCAACACTTGCTTTTATGATTGTTTGCCAGCTTTCGGTAGATGGATTGGATTGGGAAGACTATTAGTTGATTGCCACCAGTATGATCTAGATGATGGAATAAGTTTGTATGGATGGTTCATATGCTTCTGAAGTATGTTTCAGTCAGTTGGTATTGACTTGATGATTGGATGTTATCTTATGTTCTAGTAAGCTTGCTTCATTCGTCCAGTAAGGGTTTCACTGGTAGAGCTTTATTGAAGATCTTTGATGTATTGCATAAGTGGTGTTGGTGCAGCTTCTAGAAGGGATTCGAGATGTTGATGGTGATTGTGTTTATGCCTTGTCTAATTGGTGTCATTTCTTTGGCGTATGTGGATCTAATTTAGGTCTGGTTCTATCTAGGTTATGGACCGGTTTCCATGAAACATGTTGGTGGATCCTCGGATTCGTTTCCGAGATGTTTTATTGATTGGATAATATTTGCTTGGCCTTAGGCCGACATGTGTTATGATTTTATTTCAAGATTATGTAATGGATCTATTTTATTATCATTTGTGTGGCTGACCTAATTGGTTAGCTCTCGAGTTGGTATAAATATATGTAAGATCTCATTGTAGATCAGATATGGGAATGGGCAAGGAGCGAATAATGTAAAAATCATTTGTGCAGAGGATTTGGTCGATCATAGGTGATCGAGTTGGGTTTATGTAAGAGGTTTTATACCTTTGGTATTGAGCTTAACCAGAACTGTAATATGGCATGTTTGATGCTATCACCGTCAGCTCTTCTCTCTGGATTATAGTCCAAATATCTTGAGGTGGTTAACATCTCTGTAGTCAGTGAGACTCCATTGTGATGAGAAGTGTGCTCTAAGAAGTGTGCCTTCCTGCATGTGCAGGCACCTATTGTAATCATATACTTGCTGCAGAAGTATCATCTGACTGTGGGTAGAGTTTCCCATCGTGTTTTTTCCTCATTAAGGTTTTCCACATACAAATCATGGTGTTATGTGTTATGTTTGCATGGTATTGATTCTTTAGTTTTCATTTATGCTTTAATGCTTAATCAGTTATACCAGTATAAGGTTTTAAGTGCTTTAATTCACATAATCTGTTAACAATTAATTCACCCCTCCCCCCCCCCCACCCTCCCTCTTAGTTGTTCACCGGTTATCCTAATATCACTTGCACTTTAATTTGGAAAAGTTATGTAAGCTCTTTGATTTTATGAAAGTGATCACCAACAAAAATTTTACTTTCTTATTGAGTGTAGTACATGACAATAAATCATGCATGTCTAAAGTACATTTAATTTATAATGGCTTACATGTCATATTGGCTTGTTTGTTCTTTAATTCCAAGTGTAATTTTCATCATCTCACTTTCAAGTTCCCATATTTGTACCAATATAAGTAACAACATTTCCCTTAAATTATTTTTATTTTCAATGGTAGAAGTAGCATTTATTTCCCTTGTCTATGCTAGTTTCCATTTTTTGTCACCAAAATATTGCTCATCACTTTGTGTGTTGTTAAAGAGTTCCCCTTCTCGTCTAGCTCAACATAGTGAGTGCATGTGGTCACATGCCTTGGACACATATATTAAGGCTTGGCCATTATAAATTTCATCTTCACATGTCCAAAATAGCCCTCTAGCATACTTCACGAGAAATTATCAACCATTACATCCTTTAACTCATTTTGACTAACCTCTTTCTAAAATTATTTATTAGGATTTGTCCCTACCTTTGTCTCAAGTAATGCATTTGCATCATTCAATCCTCTTCACGGTATGTAGGATTAAATTGCTTATGTAAAAGAGGCTTGAAGTCTTCCCACTTTGAAATTGATAACATTTCTTGAACCTCTAAGGAATGTTCATAACTCTCATACCAAGTAAAAGCATGCCTAGTTAGATTTGAGCTTAGAACTTTTTTTTTATCCATGTGAAGATAAATGATTGAGGCTAAAAGTATACCTCCATTCAAGACGCCCATTTGATCTCAAACTTAGGTTGTCTAAAGGACAAAAGGATCTTGAGAAGGATATATTTGTAGATTATGCACAATAAAATAAAAGGAATAGTAAACCAGCACATAATCAAGGCTTGCTTAGAGACATTAAGATATCAAGTGTTGGAATCAATGAACACTGAGAGCGAGGGGGGGGGGGGGGGGGTGAATCAATGTTCTGCAGTTATCAAATTTGTTAACCTAATTCTTTATCCACCGAATGCACAAGTAAGAAACTAAAATGCAAAAACACAAAGCAAATAAGCACATAACCATAACACCAATAAAGGGAAAAACCACGATGGGATTTAAACCCACAATATTATTATACTATGGCTAGTAGTAGAACAATATTACATGAGGTGAATGCACATGCATTTAGGCATGCTGCCTAGAGCTCACTGCTCAATTACAAAAAGGCTACAACTCGGAGGAAGACTCACTACTTTACATGCTAATACAAAATGATTACAATGAGTAATGAACTAAAGAAAAGCATCTAACTATGTCAAATGATAGTTCTGGTTAGGCACAAAGTGATCCGTTGTTGTTGTTCTAATAAACTACTCTGTTCTGCTTTGTTGTTGATTACCAGATCAACAAAACTTAAGGTGCACACATGAAACTGCACTCAATCGCTCCCAAAATCATCTCACATATTATATCATCTCTCAAAAACATTATCCAAGTCGATCTTATATATCCGCACTAACAAAATTGATCTCCCACAAGTCAGCTCAAATCTTCACAAAGCCATATCCCAGATCCAAAACATACGATTACATGCTTCCCATAAGTCGGTCCAATTACCTCGAACATACCAAGAACCACCGGAATCACCTCAAAGGATCCAGTCCACACGTTACACCACCAATTATGAAGATAACCCTCTTTTACTACTCTACCAGATTCCAGACCTTTTAACATGCTTAAGAAACAACATCGGAGGATGGGATTGCATGATAATCTGCTTCTCATACTCAATCAACCTAACTCTAATCATCAAGAAATCCGGATATCTCAAACTCCATACCGGATAAGATCAATAGGCTGAGTTGCTAGCAATGACAACTCCTAAGAAACCTCATGCACCAGACATCATTAAGCTTCACCAGAGCATCACCGGAATAGTGTCTTATGCCAACATCAAGTCCATTGAGACAACACCAAGAGGTTTTTTCACATGGACTAACAAAATGAGTGATTCAAATGCATATGAACTTGTTGGAGGTTTTCTCAAAAAAAGTAAGAAACATAGCAAGGTTACAAACCCCAATGAGCTTTATGTTACGGGGCTCCCAAGTATTAAAAACTTAGTCAGTCAAAGATACTCTAAGGATATACGACAAAACATAATATACAATTAAGCTGAAATTCTCATATCATTGACAAACATAATGTATGAAATCGATAGAAAGATAAGAATCGATAAAAGATTTAATATCATTATTTTATTGTATGTCTTATCAAAACAATTATGTGCTCTCTTCAATTTCATCTTCACTTGCAACCAAAATTATAAAATCAAGACAAATAATTTTAATAAAGTCAAAATTAATATGAAAACTCTTAAATGATCTTTGAAAATCATATGAAAAGATAACTCAAACCAATTAATAAAACCAAAAAAAGCTATAAACTCAAACTATTAAATTCACACAAGTAACCCAAAACTTTGTGGATTACAAACTCTTTTTTTGTCTTGTTAACATAGTTTAAATTTGAATTAATGAAGAATAAGAATAAATCTGGATTTAAAAACGTTTCAATGAATTTTGATTCAACTATAATGCATTATAAGAAAAATAGAAAGTTTGTTGGGACAAAAAGTTGTTTACAAAATTGCAATGATAGGAAATATATATTTCTTGACTCCAAAATTCTTCTGACGCAATTAATTTTGCTACTGTATTTGACCTCATAATCTGCAACACACAATCTACAAATTAACCTGTATAATACGTCATCTACATATAATGTGTAATTGTATCATTGAATCTCGATCTATTATGCAGAAAGGTCCCTTAATATATTGTCTGCCACTTTATCCATTGCAGGGAAAGATGGTGTTCCTTGTGTCAGCAAAATTCATGCCCATAATACCATACATTTATCCATCTTCCTCCTCATTGCAAAGAGATAAAGAAAATGTACATTATTGTAGTTGTAATGGTCCATGTTCTAAATAATCAACATTCCACCTACTTATTAGTTGAGATTCTTGATAGTTGGAATTGCATTATTTCGTTGAAGAATAATTACAAAAAAAAATGTTATATTTAATAGATTTTTAATAATCCTTGAGGCTATGTCGGGTCATGCGGATCATATATAACAGTGTATGATAAAATCATGTGATATGGATGAGAGTGCTAGAATACTACATAATGTCAAGGCACACTCAAGGTTCTTTAAGATACATGCGGTTGTTATCTAGTCACTATTGATCCAACGTAGTTCTAATTTCATCATTGACAAGCTTATCAAATTTTTCCTCTACTTTAAACTAATATTGAGCCCTTAGATATCTCTCTTCTTTTTGGTTCTTCTTCTTTCTGGTTCTTCTTCTTTCATTTTCTCTCATAGAATTCCTAACTTGGATAATTACCAACATTGTTTTTTCACTTCTAACCGCCATCTATATATGCTAAGAATTTATGGAATATCCTTTTCAAGTTTCTTAAAACTCAAATTAACATCATCTTGTTGCCATTCTTGCTCTCCTTGACCACTCCCTCATTCCAAGTTTTGGCTCAAAAGGTAGAATATTTTTGTCTTCACTTTATATTTTAGATGGAATGACCTTCAAATAATACGAAAAACAAATGCCCAAAGAATATAATTGCTTTGGTACCACTTGATGCATAAATATGGAGGGGTATCCCACACACACTATTATTCAACAATGGATTCTCACTAATTACTAATGAAAACACTCAAATGCACATGAAAAAAATACCTTAATGGCTATCAAAAACTACAATATTGGTGAATTTCAAGTAATAAAGTGTATGATCTCAACAATCTAATAGAACACATGAAAAATACACACAAAATAGTGAAGCACAAATCTTCCCAAGAGAGAATCCAATGCCAAGTGAGAAAATCTATCAATCCATTTCTAACTAAAAAAGTCTATCTCTAGAGATAAAATACTCCATGTTTCATTGTCAAAAAGGTTTGACTATATATTTTATCTTGTCTCCACACCATCCATGAGCTTACCTAATATTTTTTAAGTTCCTTAAATACATCTACAACATAACTCTCACCATGAAACACTATTAGCAACACATTTTTATAGGTAAAGATGAACCACAAATAATTGTATGAAGGGAAGAAACCACACCAAAATCATGTAAAAGTAACATATAACCTCTAACTTGACTTTGACAGGAGGAGAGGACCCAATTGATCGACATGGGCAAGAAGACTCCAATCTATAAAAAAATGAGTAACCAATTGAGAAATTAGAAGATCAAATGGTAAAACTCTTTGTATTCTATATCATGGCATCATAGTGGTAAAAATCGCCAATTCCATTAGGGAGAATTGTGTATTTATTTGAGCAATCATGTGTTTACCATAATAGAGAGAGTTTTCCATATTATTTTTTGAATTTTTCATCCATACAAATTGTAAAATATGTTTTCTAGGATTTTTTAAGTTTTGCAACTATTCTTGAGGACTTAAGTGCAAATATCTCATTCCAACCTTATGCATCCCTAAACATCATTATGACCTTAAGTTTGGAGCATAATCCATCAGTAATAAACTTGGTCTCTTATATCCTTGTCAACATTCTAATAAATAAGAAACCTCACAACCCCAATGGTCCAATAGGATTTGAACAAATTTTTTAAATTGTAGGTTCCACTTATATGATGACTTTGGTGTCCAAAATCTTCTGATCACTAAAAGAGATGGAACTCTGGATTCCTCGTATCAACACAAGAAATATTTGAAACAAGGCCAGGAAACACCTAATCTAACTCATTCTTCATTCATATGTGAAGTAGCCATGAACACTAGCCTGCTCCTTGAATGATCCACATTTCACATTAGGAACTAGAAGGAAAATTACCAGACACCCTTGGAAGGGTCCACTTGATTTCATGCTCTTTATCATTCATGAAATGAAAATTCTTACTTTCACATGACAATCCTACACATCATTGTATTGTCTACCCCTTATTTTTCTTCTCCTTATGCATGTGAAGCTCACTCTTAGCTCTAGTCACAACCTTTTAATGCATGTGATATTTCTTGAACATAGAGGAAATAATCTTACCATTATTGTTGATTAAGTTTTTACTTTTTGAACTTGTAGAAACAATGCTCTTCAACCTTCCCTCACATGATTTCAAAATAAATTCCATTCAATGTAAACTTATAATGGTTCTTTCTCCCTTAATAAACAAAATCCCCTATGTATAAGTTGGATCTACAAAATATTAGATCACTTACATCTAATTGGATAGCATAAAGAAATATCTCATATATGAACTTTGGGTGAAGACCAAACAATAATTTGCTCCTTATTGCAACTATTGTGAGGTATATGGAATTGGATGATTAAAAACATCCAATCGCAACTCAGAAATCCTATTAGAAACTAGATTCACTTGAGAAAATTAGTCAAGCATAACATTAATTTTCTTACCTAGTCATTTGTAATTCAATTTGACAAAGTTATGTGAGCTCTCTGATTTCATGCAAGTTATCACAAACAATTTGTACTTCCTTATTAAGTGTAGTACATGAAAATAAATCATGCACATGTAAAGTATAATCAATCTCTAATGGATTGCACGTCACACTAGCTTTTTTTTCCTTCTTCTCATTAGAAGGTTTTGATTCCAAGTGTAATTTTCATCACTTCTCTTTCGAGTTCTCATCTCTAGAACAATGCAAGCAATTGTACTTTCCTTTTCCTTTTCCTTTTCCCTTTAATAGTAGAAGTATCATTTCTTCCCCTTGCTTTTGCTAGTTTCCATATTTTTGTTATCACCAAAAAATCACTCATCACTTTCTGTGTTCTTGTTAAGAGAGTTCTCTTCTCATCTAGATCAAGGTAGTACATATAGGCACATGCCTCATCCATATCATAGGGCCTGGATATGAGGACTTTCCTCTTTAAGTGTCCAAAATATCCCTCTACTATACTTCATGAGAACTTCTCAATCCATTACATCTTTTGAATCATTTAGATTACTCTCTTTCTAAAATCACTCATATAAGCTCACGTGATTTGTCCCTACCTTTGTATCATCCACTCCCATTCATGGTATATTGGATAAAATTGTTGAGAATGGGTGTCTCAAACTTACTGGTTGAAATCTTGAACAAATGCCACTTGGTCTCTGAAGTGAGTAGTTCGGTGTGGATAACGTTCGCATTATTGATTATCTTCAAAGGCGACTAAATAACCTTTGTGTTATTGACAAAGCAGTTGATAACCTTCATGTTATATACTAGGATAGAGAAGCAATGTGCAGAGCATTGCAGGATAGTAGGGAAAGGAAACACAATCCTTCTTGTTTACCCCGTAGCTTGACAAAGGCACGACATAAAGGTTTGTGGGATAGCGGGAAGAAAGGAGACTTGGTCTTCTTCTCGTTGCCCCATGGGACACTAAGGATCGAATAAGAGAATATGTGGGATAGTGTTAGAGAAACAACTTAGTCTTCCTTGCCACCTCACAAGAGCTCTCTAGAGGTCACAGGTGTAGTGCGAGATAAAGACAAAGGGCAAAGGGAAGGTTCTTCCCGGCACCCTGCATGATGAACAATGATTTAACAATGATGTTGCGAGATAACAAGGAAGCAAGGAGACTTGCCTTCCCTGCCACCGTGCAGGTATTTGAGGGTTCTCAAAGAAGCACTATGGGCTAACTAGGGGAGCAAGAGACTCGCTCACCCCACTACCCCACACAATTTCAAAGTGACTTCGGCGATAAGTTAAGTCAAAAGCGAGAGGAGGGGACCACCGCCAATTACAAGATGACTTGTTGAGTAGTATGTAGATGATTGGTGGTAATTGGAAAGACTCTAATGAAGTGACAGAGATAACATGTCGTGTTATTGACATTGTGATTGTGTTTTTCATGTTGTTCTATTTATCTTGTATTGTGTATCTTAAGTTGTTGTAATTCAAATTGAAACACATATCTGCTTTTCTCCTCTAAGAAATTAATATTTGGAAGGCATTTTCCACACTCTACTTTCCTTACAAGTGGTATCAAGGCCTGGCTAGTTGTGTTATACTTGTGGGTAGGACAGGTTTTTTATGTTAATTTTGCAGTGGAAGTTTTGCAGTGGGAGTTTTGCAGAGGTTTTATTTGAAATTACAGATTGAGATGGCAAGCACATCAGGAAGATTTTACATTGAGAAATTCAACGATGGAAACTACGAGTTAAGGAAACTCAAGATGGAAGACCTATTGGTTGATAGAGACCTTTGGGTTGTATTCTCTAGATCAAAACCATCAAGAATGAAAGAAAAATATTGGGACCTCACAGATAGGAAGGCCAAAGGTCTGATCAGATTATGCCTTGTGGATTCTGTTCTCTTGAATGTTCATGAGGATAAGACAACAGCTCCTTTGTGGAAGAAACTTGGTGATATTTATCAAGGAAAGTCCCTGGTAAATAAGTTGTTCCTAAGGAAGAAGTTATACTCCTTGAAGATGAGAAAAGGGACATCTGTAGAAAATCATTTAAATGCTTTCAACATGATCATTGCATAGTTAACCTTTGTGTGAGTAAAGATTGAGGATGAGGATCATTGTATGCTTCTGTTTTGTTTCTTTCCTGACACATGGGACCATCTAGTGATGGTTGTTGGGAGTACAACAACCACTTTCAAAATGGAGGATGTGGTTGTGTCGCTTCTTTTAGAAGAGGCATGAAGGAAGTCTTCTGAAATGGCCAAGGAGGCTCTTGTTATTCAAGGCAGATCAAAGGAGAAAGGCAAATAGAAGGATAAGAAGTCCAAGTCAAAATCAAAGGAGAGATCAAAGTATCCAGGGAAGAAGTCCAAGGTGAAATGTTGGAATTGTGGGCAGACTAGCCATATCCGAAAGGATTATAAAGAGGAGAAAAAGAAGAAGAAAAATAACTCTTCTGATACCAAGTCCTCCCATAGTGATGCAAATGCCTTCATTGTTGCCTTGGCAACTTAAACAGCTGACAATGTCTGGTTGATCAATTTTGGTGCATCTTTCCACATGACATCTCACAAAGAATGATTCTCCAAGTATGAGGAATGTGATGGTGGAAAGATTTACCTAGCCAGTGATTCATCTCTTGAAATTGTTGGTCGAGGAAGAGTCAGAATTCAGTTTCCTGTTAGAAGAATGAAGAGAATTGATGGCATAATGCACATACCAAGTCTGGCTCGGAATCTAATTTCTGTTAGTAAGATTAATGATGTTGGTGTACAAGTTTTATTCCCAGGTAGTGGTTGTAGGATGACTAGAGGCTTGATAGTGTTGGCTAAGGGTGCTCGGGTTGGTACTTTGTTCAAGCTAGATGAACAACCTATTCAATGTAACTATGCCTTTGGAAAGTCAAACAAGGTTGCCTGGAAGAAGAACATTGCAAGGTCAATGGAGGTTAAACTTCCTGCTAAGAAAACAATGCTTTGGCATCATAGAATCGATCACATAGGAGAGAAGGGATTAAAAGATTTGAAAAATAAAAATCTTGTTGAGGGGCTTGATGATTGTAATTTTGAGTTTGAATTTTGTGAAAATTGTGTATATAGAAATCAACACCATGTTTCATTTTATTCCAATCTTCATAATTCTTCTGGTTTGTTGGATTATATTCATGGATGTATTTGGTCTAGTTAATGTTCCTGTGTTATCAAATTCTAGATATTATGTTTCTTTTATATATGATTATTCGAGAAGGAAATTTGTGTATTTTCTGAAAAACAAATCAGGATGTGTTGAATCGGTTAAGGAATTTAAAACCTTGGTTGAAAATCAAACTGGTAGGAAAATCAAATGCCTAAGGACTGATAATGGCGATGAGTTTTGTTCTGTAGAATTTGATCAATTTTGCAAAGACCATGGAATTTAAAGGCATAAGACCACACCTTACACTCCACAAAAAAATGGAGTTGTTGAAAGGTTGAATAGAACATTGATAGAAAAGGCGAGAAGCATGTTGAGTGGTGTTGGTCTAGAGTAGAAGTTATGGGTTGAGGTTGTGTCCACAACATGTTATTTACAAAATAGATCTTCCACTTCAATGTTGATGGAAAAAATGCCTATGGAAGCATGGTCTGGTAAGAAGCCCTCTTTGAGATATATTCATGTCTTTGTTTGTGAGGCATATGTGTATGTGCCTGATGTAAATAGATCTAAGTTGGATAACAAAGTTGTTAAGTGTATCTTTATTGGCTATGGCGGGTGTAAAAGGATAAAAAACTATGGAATCTTGAGACTGAGAAGGTATTGTACAACAAAATTGTAATCTTCTGTGAGCTGAAGGCTACCTAATTTGATTTGCAGCCTGAAAAGATAGAGAAAGAGGAAGCAGAAGTTGAAATTCATCTAACTCCATAAAATGAGGAACTTCAAACTCCATGTGTACCTGAAAGTGAGGAGAGGTATGTTGGCTTGATGATGATTGTAATGGATGAATTCATGTGTTGTCATTGATGGAACATGTACACACACACACACATATGATCACATTCTCATTAGACAAATCGGTATTACTTCTAAAGTTACTTGTCTTACAACCGATATTGGATGTTTAGTTTAAGTTGGTTTAGAGAGTGTCAAACTGGTATATGTAGACAATAGGTATATGCAGGAATGGCTTGACTCCAACTTGGAGATTCAGCGAAAACCATCAAAGAAGAAAATGGAGGACGATCAGTTTACATGTTGATAGTGGTTAACTCTTAACTGTTATCGATGTTCTCACCAGTATTCATTGACTTTGTGATGGGTTATCACCAGTCGTGATGAGTTACCCCTAACTGACAAATTTGGCAGCAATTTGTGATGAGTTATGTTTGATTGTCCAGATACACTGCACCTAGGAAATTGTGATGTGATTTCTAAGCCAACATGAAATCTAATGTCTATATAATGACATTATGATGAACTATTTTTATGTATGCGAAGATAGAAGTGTTAAGTTGTTGAAGGCATTGCAAAATATGTTGGTGATACAGTTTTGAGTGCGCAGAAGAGGATCTATTCAAGCAAGTTGTGCTACTTCTAGATCATACCACCTGTTGTTTTCTAATCACTACAACAATCAAATGCCCTAACTGGGTAAGCTCTAACAAGATTCATTGTACAAATCCTTTAACAAGGTGATCCATTAGTTTGGATTCTATCGAGGTTACTCCTAACAGGGTACTACCTTTAACAGGGTATATCTCCTAACAGAGCTTTGGGATCTTTAACAGGATTCGCTCCTAGAAGAGCATTTTTTTAGACCTTAACTGGTCAATTACCTATTACTGCAGATAGTTAACTTGTGAGTTTCAACTCACCGTGGCTTTTCCCATTTGGTTTTTCCACGTATAAACACTTATGTTATAGTGGATGTTTTACTTATTGTGGATTCTTTAATATCATTATGGATTGCATGCATAGTGTTTAGTAAGCTTGTTAAGTATCTCTACCAGTCAGTGTTTAAAGTAGTTTTTTTTTTGGTGTCACTGATTCGCCCCCCCCCCCCTCAATGCTTTATAAGTCTATCAATTGGTATCAAAGCCAAACTTCCTTAAAGCTTAATCACTTGGAAGGAAACCCTAAAGCCACCATGGGGGATATGAGCTACTTTGAGATGGCTAGAGTGCTTGAAGCTACCAAGGAAGAGCTTGAAACTCTAAGGATCAGATTTAAAGCTTCACAAGTCAAAAGGAGAGAGCTGACTGAACAACTATTGGAAATATCTGATAATAGTTCTTCAGATGAAGCTAACATTGATGCATTAGCTGAAGAAGTTGAAAAGTTGAATGGTGAGAACCTAAATCTGAGAAGAGAGTTAGAAGCCCTAACTATCCGCATGACTCAAGAGATGAAAGCTAAGAGGGCAGCTGAAGATCTTATCAAAGAAATAGATCATGAGATTGCTAAGATCAAACAAGAGAATGTAACTTTGCATGATCATTGGCATGCAAAAAAAGAAGAAAAAGAGGATTTGCAGCTAGATCTTGATATGGCATCATCCCTAAGAGAGACTCTTACAAACACAATGAAGATATTACAAGAGAACTCACTGAGGCTAATGGAAAGATAGAAAGGTTCAATAAAATTTCTTCTATGCTGGATGAGCAGATCCAATCTCAGAGGATGAAAGGAGATACATCTGGACTAGGCTTTAATTCATCTGAGAAAGGAGAGTCTTCTAGAACAAAGAGCAACATTCACAAGGACAAAACTGCTCCTAAGGCTAATAAGCCTACTGGTAAGAAAGTTTTTAAACCTATTTGCTTTGTTTGTCATAAACCTAGACATACTGCAAATGTGTGTAGAAACAGACCCAATGAGAATACAAGCTATAATCCAAATGCTAGGTATGTATCTAGGAGATTTGAATGTCATTGTTTTACATGCAACATGTATGGACATAGATCAATTGAATGCAGTTATGGAGCAAATAATCCAGTACCTCACATGAATCCAAGACCTAATGGTAACTGGAGGAGAATCTATGACAACCGGGGTAACATGAACTGGCAGAAACCCTGTGTGAACCGGTTTAGTCCATTTGAGATGGAAAAGGTAACTAATGTCATTTGCACCATTTGTAACAATTATGGCCATGTGGCTATGAATTGTAGAAGGAGAACTGGAAGAGGAAATGTAGGACCTTGGAGATTGTCTGGAATGGCCTGCTATTATTGTCACAAACCGAGACACATGGCAAAGTTCTGTAGAACCAAAAAGAACAAACCAGTTAATCATTTTGTAGGTCAGAAGGGTAGGCAGAAGGTAAACATTGAGGAAACCAAAGAAGAAATGAACCGAATCTAGAAAAAGAAGAGTGATGATATGCCTACAGAAGAACCTAATCCTTCACCTAGTGTGGAGAATCCTGCACCAGTGAATTGAGCCTTTCTATAGGCATAAGGGGAGCATAGAGGTAAATCTAATTCCGGACCCCTTGAAAGATGCGTGAAATCTTGATATCCTTGTCTATCGGTTTTTCAAAAGTTTGTCAACTAGTTTTACACCTGCTAATATTGGATATACCGTCAATTGGTGTATTAGGGTTTGTAACCCTAGCGGTCGAGCAATTAATGCAGTAGGTAAAGATGATAAAAGAAAGTTTTACTATGTTATTTTAACCCTAAATGCATTCGAAAGAGAATTCTTGAGCACTTGCAGAATGAAAAGAGAATTGCTAGCTGGTTATGGATGAATGTGCTATGAATTGAAAGATTGAAGTTGATTCGAAGATTAGTGAAGGTGGAACTGGTGTGCATTTGAGAAATCAACCGAAAACTAAGGCAGCAGGGAGAATTAAGGTATTTCTTCGTAAATCCCTTTCAAATTGAATTTATCAGAATGGCGTCATCATCTAAGAAAGTAGAGAGACTTATGATCACATCTGAACCTATGGAGGTTATGGAATCTGAACAAATTGTGTCATATAATACTTTGTCTCAAGTTCCTGACGGTGTTATCGTAAAAGGTGATTTGTCTAGTTATATTGATTGCAAAATCAAATATTTAGGATCATTGTCAATATACTCTCAATTGAAATCCATGTGTGATAAGAGTGGAAAGATCAAACCCAAGTATATTAGGGTTTATGAGAAGGGTTTTCATAATGTAGCTTATTTTCTTGAGGATTTTCAAGAGGAACATATCAGAATCATTCTTAGTCGAGTTCATGGTGAAAATATGTATCTGGAAAGATTGCATACTATAACTAAGGAGGTTATCCATGCTGTGACTATTTTTTGGCAAACTAATGAAGTTCCCAAGCTGAGGCAAATTTCTAAAGAAACTGTAACAACTTTAACTTGGTCTACCTCTGATGGGCGTGCATTTTCTATTAATAACATTAAGGACCCAACGTTTAGATTGGCTACCATGGTTATAAGCTATAGAATATTCTATTCCAGTAGAATGAACAGTGTGCCATCTACAACAGTGCATACAACCTATAGAATGATTGTTGAGAATGTAGATTATGACCTATGTGAGGCCATAAAGAGTCAATTGATGTTGAATCTACAGTCAATTAAGAAGGACAGCAATCAGAAGTTCAAATTCGGTCAGTTATTGATTGGTTTATTCTTTTACTTTCAAAATTTTCTACCGGGAATTGGTGACATTGAATGGTCAAAAGACCTACCGGTAACTGCTCAAATCAAGAACAACATTAAGGATGTTAAGAACACTTTCTCTGCTGCAATGAACAGGTACTTTAATGAATTTCAAAAGAAAATGAGTATGAGGGTTAGGCTACCTGAAGATGTAGTGAAACACTTTGCTAAGGAAATCTTTTTCATAGTCGCCACTGATTTCTGTCTCATGGAAGCTATCGAACCTATAGAGGATGAAATGGAAGACATGAGCTATGAAATCAATTATGACTTATTGATCGGTTATGCTAGTAACCTATTGGCATCTCCAGTGGATAAGAAGAAGAAAATATTGGGTACTTTTGAGGAGAAAACTACAGAAGCTGAAACCAGCAGTGCTCAACCTAGTAGTGGTAAAGGAAAGAAGAAGAAGTTTGAGCAAACACCTCCAGTGCCAACAAGAACAAGAGTGACATGAAGTGTCCAAGTTAAGAAGGAACCGGCACCAAAGGTATATATAAAGAAGTAGACTGCAACAAAGAAGAGAGGCCAGCAACTGATTCTTCAAGCAGAATCTGATGATACTGACACTGAAGAGGAGCCAAAGAAAATAAAGGCAACTGGTAAGAAAGCCAAACCAGTTGAAGACACCTCTCAACAAGGTATTCCTATTAATGCTTTATCTTACAAAACTATGACTGATTTTGAGAGAACTGTGAAAACATTAGGGAGGAATAGGTTTGATAATGTTAAAGAATGTTTTGATTCATTTAATGAAGATCGGAAGGAACAAATTATTCAATAGGTAATCAGCTACTTATGTCAATACAATCGATTACCTCAAGATCTTAAGAAGGATATTTCCGATTCTTTGTATTCTATTCTTTCAAATAAGTAGGAAGAGGCTATGGAGAAAGATCAAGAAATCATTGATAATGTATTTATTCAATATTTTCTTGAATTGTCTAAAGATGAATTAGTAGCATTGCTTGATAAATTCAAAGGACAATTTCATTTTCAGACAAGAAGATTGATGTTAATGGATGGAAAGGTGCAATTTGTTGAAGTAGGAACTCATCAAATAGCTAGAAATGTTCAACGGATGCATAAGCATACAAAGTCTCATAATGATGATCAAACTGAGACTGGAGGGAAACCGGAGTTAGTTGAAGAAGAAATTATTTCACCAGATATTGAAAAGCATAAGGGTGACACTACTTCTCAACTGGTTATTTTTGTTGATGAGGTTCAGGACACCATTGATCTATCTAGCAATATTATTGAACCAGATAAGCTATCACAACAACCACTAGTTATTACTATTTCACAGGTTAAAACAGTGGAAATACTGGTAACTCAACCAAGTGTGGATATTCCACCCCCACTGGTAAAAGATCAACAAATGAAAACACAACTACCACTGGTTTCACAAGCTACTCAGGAGAAACCTACAGAAAAAGTTGAAGAGAAGAAACAAGAGGAAGAGAAAACCGAGGAGATAAGATATGCTAAAAATGAAAAGGCAATCGTCAAGCAGCAAAATGATGATGAAGATGACTCATTAGGCATCAAAGGACCTATAAATGAAGATAATATGAGTGCATCAAAACTTATGGAGATTGTAACTATGATGCAATCCAGGGCCCAGAAGAAGAGACTTAAGGAACAAAGGAAGGAAGCAGAAACTATCCAAACTGTTGTGGAGATTTTGTCTAGTCTTCTACCAGAGACTGCTATAGGGAATTTGTCAAGTCCTATTGGCAAACTTGGCTAGTTGGTTGTTGATGCCTCTGATCAACTCAAGTCCCTTGAGGAAGCAGCTCAAACTTCATCTTAGAACAACTACAGGAAGAAAAGAGGTGAACATATAATGAAAGATATTGATACAGGGAAGATTGCTTTATCCCTGAAAAAAGATCTTTTGAGAAAAGCTATTGAAATAGGAGGCATAATTCTAACCTATACATCTAATATTTTATTTTTCTATACTGATTTGATTAAGAAGTGAACTAAGACAGAACTAGAACTAGAAAAGATATGTAATGCCTACATACCTTTACAGGATTCAGTCTTAGCTTTTGGCAAATCTGTTGATGGTTTACAAAATCGGTTAGATATGTATGATTTTGAACAGGCAAAGAGACTTTGATCCCTAAAGGAGTTAAAGAACTTATTGAGACCTAAAGTGGACATCTTGCAACGAGAATATAAGAATACAAAAGAGATTTTAGCTACTCCAGAGATGAGTACAGTTGATGCAATGGAAGAATTTTTTGCATAGGTTATGACCACCATAGAGATTACTGAAACCTTACTGGAAACATGGGAAAATGATTTTTCTCAAATGAAGCTTACTTTCAGTAATATTTTCTTGAAAATTGAAGTGAACACTCCTTGATAAAGACTTTTACATTTTTTTGTATATGTAAACTTTTGATGCAAATTTTGCTATGTATATGTGTGTGTATTTTACTTTTCAATTTGGCATTGTTGTCAAAGGGGGAGTAGAAATATGGTTGTGCAATTTTTGTAAGCACACTTAGTTGTAAAGTTGTAAAATTTTCTAAGTGTTGCCATCAATGCAAAGGGGGAGATTGTTGGCTTGATGATGATTGTAATGGATGACTTCATGTGTTGTCATTGATGGAACATGTACACACACATATGATCACATTGTCATAAGACAAACCGATATTACTTCTAAAGTTACTTGTATTACAACCGGTATTGGATGTTTAGTTTAAGATGGTTTAGAGAGTGTCAAACCGGTATATGCAGGAATGGCTTGACACCAACTTGGAGATTCAGCGGAAACCATCAAAGAAGCAAATGGAGGACAATCGGTTTACATCTTGATAGTGGTTAACTCTTAACCAGTATCGGTGTTCTCATTAGTATTCATTGATTGTGTGATGAGTTATCACCGGTCGTGATGAGTTATCCCTAACTGACAAATTTGGCGACAATTTGTGATGAGTTATGTTTGATTGTCCAAATACACTGCACCTAGGAATTGTGATATGATTTATAAGCCGACATGAAATCTAATGTCTATATAATGACATTATGATGAACTATTTTTATGTATGCGAAGATAGAAGTGTTAAGTTATTGAAGGCATTGCAGAATATGTTGGTGATGCAGTTTTGAGTGCATAGAAGAGGATCTATTCAAGCAAGTTGTGCTACTTCTAGATCACACCACTGTTGTTTTCTAATCACTACAATAGTCAAATCCCCTAACCAGGTAAGCTCTAACAAGTTTCATTGTACAAATCCTTTAACAAGGTTATCCATTAGTTTGGATTCATAAATCCTCTACCGAGGTTACTCCTAATAGGGTACTACCTTTAACAAGGTATAGCTCCTAACAAAGCTTTGGGATCTTTAACAGGATTCGCTCCTAGCGGAGCATTTTTGTAGACCTTAATTGGTCAGTTGCCTATTATTGTAGATAGTTAACTTGTGAGTCCCATCTCACCGTGGTTTTTCCCATTTGGGGTTTCCATGTATAAACACTTGTGTTATGGTGGATGTTTTACTTATTGTGGATGCTTTAATATTATTCTGGATTGCATGCATAGTGTTTAGTAAACTTGTTAAGTATCTCTACCGATCAGTGTTTAAAGTAGTATTGTTTTTGGTGTCACTAATTCACACCCCCCCCCCCCCAGCCCACCCCACTCTCAGTGCTTTATAAGTCTATCAAGGTCAAGTAGCTTTGATAGTTTTGGTCAAGAAGAAGAATGAGAACCTCCACCTCAACCATTGAGGAGGTCCACATGGGAGAGAAGACAACCTGATAGGTATGGTTTCTCAATGTTGGATTCAAATTATGCCTATGCTTTGGTTACTAACATTGATGAGCCTAGGACTGTGAAAGAGGCAATACAAATGCCTGATTCAGATTCCTGGTTGGAGGCCATGAATGAAGAAATGGCCTCACTAAAGAAGAATGAAACTTGGGATCTAGTGCCCTTGCCTGAAGGTAGAAGCCCGATTGGCTCCAAATGGGCATTTAAGAAAAAAAATTGTTTGGATGGTAGTGTGGAAAAGTATAAAGCTAGGTTGGTTGTGAAGGGCTATTCCCAAGTTGAGGGAATTGATTATGGAGAAATATTTTCTCCTGTAGCAAAACTGACATCTATCAGATTTATTCTGTCACTTGCAACAACATATAATTTGAGCTCAAGCAGATGGATGCAAAGATATCGTTCCTTCATGGCAACTTGGAGGAAGAGATTTATATGTCCCAACCTAAGCATTTTTTGGTAAAAAGTAAAGAATCCTTGGTCTACAAGTTGGAAAAGTCTCTTTATGGTTTAAAACAGTCACCTAGAATGTGGTACCAGAAGTTTGACACCTTTGTGAACTATCTCTGGGATTTTTAAGATCAAAATTTGATCATTGTGTATATTACAAGACTAAGAAGATCATTTACTTATCATTGCACTGTATGTGGATGACACGTTGTTCATCGGGAATGATAAGGGTATGATTTATGACTTAAAATCAAAGTTGTCAACATGTTTTAAAATGAAAGATTTAGGTGAAGCTAGTTATATTCTAGGGATGGGAATCAATGGGTATAGAAATATAGAAATATTTGGCTCAATCAGAGTAAGTACATTTGCACTGTCCTAGAGAGGTTCAATATGTCAGATTGAAAGAAATTAGTTGTTCCAGTATTATAGGGAACAAAACTCTTTGTTGAAGATTGTCCAAAATCTTCTACTAAGATGGAGGAAATGACCAAGGTGCCTTATGCAAGTGCAGCTGACAGCCTAATGTATGTAATGGTCTGTACAAGGCCAGACATTGCTCAAGTAGTGGGAGTGCTAAGTCAATTAATGGGAAACCTAGGAAGACCACATTGGGATGTTGTGAAGAGAGTGTTCAGATACTTGAAAGGTACCTCTCAGTATGCTCTGTGTTACCATGGAAACTTGGTTGGATCGAAGAGGACCGTTAGCATTCAGAGATATGTGGATTCTAATTAAGCAGGGGACATTGACAACAGAAGATCTACCAATGGATATGTATTCACGTTGAATGGTGGTGCAATCAATTGGATGAGAAAACGGAAAGTTGTAGTCGCTTTATTTACTATAGAGGCAGAGTACATGGAAGCAACTCATGCCTATCGTTTGTGTTCTGATGTTGGGTTTAATGCAGGACAGATTACTATTTGTTGCGACAATCAGAGTGCCATTGGTTTGGTGAAAAATCCCACTTTCCATGCCAGGACGAAACATATTGATGTGTAGTATCACTTTTTTCGTTACATAGTGGAAGATGGAAAGGTCAATCTAGAAAAGGTGGATACTTTGAATAATGTTGCAGATGCATTGACAAAACCTGTGAGCATGGATAAGTTCAAATGGTGTGCTAATTCTATGGGTCTTCGAACCCATGTTTCTCTTTAGTCTCTAAGTGTTTTGGAGATACTAGTAAGTTATTCGTCAAGTGGCAGAATATTGAGAATGGATGTCTCAAACTTACTAGTTGAAATCTCAAACAAATGCCACTTGGTCTCAAAAGTGAGCAGTTTCGATGTGGATAACGTTCGTGTTATTGATTATATTCAAAGGCAACTAAATAACCTTCATGTTACTGACGAAGCAATTGATAACAATTGTGCTATATACCAATTTGGAGAAGCAATGTGCAGAGTGTTGCGGGATAGCCCGAGGGAACACATTCCTTCTCATTTACCATACATCTTGACAAAGGCACGACAAAAAGGTTTTCGAGATAGTAGAGAGAAATGAGACTTTGTCTTCTTCTTGTTGCCCCACAGGACACTAAGGATCTAATAAGAGAACATGTGGGATAGTGGTAGAGAGATGACTTGGTCTTCCCCACCACCCCGCAAGAGCTCTCTAGAGGTCGTAGGTGTAGTGTGGGATAAAGACGAAGGGCAAAGGGAAGGTTCTTCATGCCACCCCGCATGATGAATAACAGTCAAACAATGGTGTTGTGGGTGTAGACACCTAAAAATGTCTCATTGATCATTTACTAATTATTCGTCCTATTAGTTAAATAATTCTTTAGTTATTTAATTAATTTAATCATATTTTTTCTCAACTGACTCAATCATCACCTTCTTCAAATACTAATTATTCGATTTCCACTTATTAATCAGTTCATCATTTTAACCTTATCTTAAATATAATTATTTGATTAATTATGATTTATTCCTTAATTAAATAATCTTTATTATTTAATTAATTCAATTTTCAATGATTAAATAATTTCATTTAAATTATTTAATTTATTATTTTTATTCTTCCAATTTCCCAAATTCGAATTTCAACTCGTTTCATCTCATTCCAATTTCCCAAATTTGAATTTAACTAAATTTGAATTTCATCCCATTTCAATATTCGAAAATCAAAATTCAAATCCAAATAAACATGAAATTGAATTTCAATTCAAAATCCTCCAACACATGTTGAAAATCATGACTGATTGATCAAATCAATTAACTAGTCAGTTAATTCAATTAACTCTTCAATCTTCCCTTTCCACTCTCAATCACCTTTTCTGACTAACCCATCAATTCAGTCTTCTAATCAATCAATTCAATCTTCTCCTCAATCAAATCAGTCTTCTAATCAATTAATTCAATCATGTGGCTAATCAATTGAGTCATCTAGTCAATCAATTGAGTTATCCCTCCAATCAATCCACTTAACAGATCAATCAAAATGAGTTGATTGATCAATCAAATCAGTTCAACTATCAATCATCACTTCAGTTCTGTTTCCCACTCAATCTGTTCCAAAAATCTATAAATACAAGATCATTTATCTTCTCTCAACAATCACCAACTTCAAAATATTTGTGTCATTTGCAGGTTACCAGTGTGATATCTGAGAACCACCATACCACAACGAGATAACAAGGAAGCAAGGAGACTTGCCTTCCCTTCCACCCCGCAGGTATCTGAGGGTTCCCAAAGAAACACTACGGGCTAACTAGGGGAGCAGGAGACTCGCTCGCCTCGCTACCCTATACGATGTCAAAGTGACTTCGGCAATAAGTTAAGTCAAAAGCAACAAAGGAGGGGACCACCGCCAAATACAAGACGACTTGTTGAGCTATAAGTAGATGATTGGTGGTAACTGGAATGACTTAGATGAAGCAACAGAGATAACATGTCGTGTTATTGACATTCTGAGGAAGTTCGATAGTTAGAGATATGGTAATTGAAATGAATCATTTTTTGAACAGAGACATATAAACGTCTGAAAAATGGTTGAATGTGGTTGGCTGGTGTGATAATGATCCTTGTCATAGTGCAGCTGTGTTGTTGAGTCGATTTGTGTGATTCAATTGAATGTTGGATTGCAAGCCAATTGTGAATGTAATCTTCTGAACTGCTACCTAAACAGAGACTAGATCAAAGCGTGAAGATTTGTAACTTGTATGTAAATTGTTTTTACTGTAATACAAGAGATATTGCTTTGGTGTGTGGGTTTTTCACCCATAAGGGTTTTCCCACGTGAATTCTAGTGTACTACTCTATGATTGTGTTTTTCATGTTGCTCTATTTATCTTGTATTGTGTATCTTAAGTTGTTGTAATTCAAATTGAAACACATATTTGCTTTTCTCCTCTAAGAAATTAACATTTGGAAGGCATTTTCCACACTCTGCTTTCCTTACAAAAATTTCTTATATGAATGACCTTTGAAGTTTTCCCACTTAGAAATCAATTGTACTACTTGAATGTCTAAGGAATGTTCCTAGATTTCATACCAAGTAACAGCATGCCTAGAAAGATTTAAGGTTGCAAAACAATTTTACTGGTGAGAAGATAATTGATGAAGACTAAGGTATAACTCTGTTTAGGATACCCATTTGATCTAGATCTTATGTTGCCAAGAGGAAAACCTATCTTGAGAAGGATACGTATGTAGATTATGTGCAAGAAAAGAAGAGATTAGTCAACCTACACATAATTGAGGGTTTCTTAAAGACTTTAAATCACAAGTCCAATGAGAAACAACGATAGGTTGTTTCACATGGACTAATAAACAAAGTGTTTCAAAGGCATATGAGTTTGTTGGGAGCCTTCAAAAGAAAAAAGAAAAAAATCTTATTAATATCATGAACCCCAATGAGCTTGATGTCATGGGACTCCCAAGTATTTAAAATTGAGTTGGTCAAAGACCAGTCTGATAAGATAAAACAAAACATAATACACAATTAAGTTGAAACTCTCATACTATTGAGAGATAGAATCTATAAAATTTATGAAGAGATAAATATCTATAAATAATTCAATATCATTAGATTATTGGAAATCTTATATACAAATTTATGCACTCTTTAATTCCATTTCCGTTATCACATGCAATCAAAATTACAGGTAAAAATTATTTTAATAAAACCAAAATTAATACAAAACTCATAAATGATCTTTAAAAACAATATGAAAAGATCAACAGAATCAAATAATAAGACCAAGAAAAACCATATATCCCTACCAAACCCAAACCATTAAGTTCAAACAAGCCATCCAAGAACTCTTTCCTGATTACAAACTTTTTTGAGAGATCTTGCTAACACAGTTTAATAGTTTAAATTAGTGGAGAATAAGAACAAAAATTCAGATTTCAAAACGTTCAAATGACTTTCGACTAACTGTAATGCATTTTAAGAAAAAGAAAAAATTTGTGGGGACAAATCAGCAGTTCACAAAATTACAATGATAGAAAAGATCTTACTGACTCCAAAATTCTTATGACGCTGTTAATTTGGCTACTGTATTTGACCTCATAATCTGTAACCTACAAACCAGTAGGGCCAACTCCTCCTATAATTGTATCACGTTTAGTTATGCAGAACGGTCCCTTAATATATTGTCTGCCACCTTAGTCATTCCAAAGAAAATGTGGTGTTTCTAGAAATTTACATATTGGGATGATATTGGAGTTGAGGTAGAAGCCAGAATGGAGCTGTGTTGTCATTGATCCCACTTTGCCCCCTATCCCCAATGATCTGCAATTATGGATATAACATACACAATATTTGTATTAGTTAGTTGAAGAATAATTCTAATGAAGATATCACTAATGATTTTTGAGGTTATGTTGGGTCATGTACAGTGTATCGAATCATATGTAGTAGCGTATGATGAAATCATGTGATATGGATGCAAGTGTTAGAGTGTCAAATAATATCAAGGCGCATTCAAGGTTCTTTAAGGTATTTGTGGTTGTTATTTAGTCATTAAGTTGATACAACTTCTTAGTTCTAATTTCATCATCGACGAGTTTATCAAAATTTTCTTATATTGTAAACTAATATTGAACCCTTAGATATCTCTCCTCTACTTTAGCAACAACACCTTTAGATGAAATTCTCAAGTAGAAAAAAAAGATAGAAATACTAAAAGTGTCCCACTTTCACTTTCAACTGTTTAAGATACATGGAGGCACATATATTCAAGCTTTGGTATATGAAATAAAGTTCTTTTATATTATTATAGTTAAAAATCAAGAAAAAAACTAATGGTTCTTGTCCTAAATCATAAATATTTCAACTATTTATTAGTTGAGGTTTCTAATAGTTGACATTCTATTATTTAGCTGAAGAATAGGTCTAATGAAGATACCATATCTAATAGATTTGATAATGATTCTTGAGGCTATGTTGGGTCATGCACAATCAACATGTGATGGAGTTTTTTCTTCCAATTAGAAGATTTCAATTCCAAGTGTAATTTTCATCACCTCTCTTTCAAGTTCTCATCTCTATTTAACAATACAACCAATGGTACTTCCCTTTTCCTTTCCGGGCTTCAATAGTAGAAGTAGCATTTCTTCCTCTTGTCTTTGCTAGTTTTCATATTTATGTTACCACTAAAATATTGCTCATTACTTTGTGTGCTCTTGTTAGAAGATCTCCCCTTCTCATCTAGCTCAAGATAGTGCACATGGGCACATGCCTCATCCATATTTTAGGGCATTTCCATGAGGACTTTCCTCTTCAAGTTTCCAAAATAGCCCTCTACCATACTTCATAAGAACTTCTCAATCCATTACATCCTTTAAATTATTTGGACTACCCTCTTTCTAGAATCACTCATATAAGCAAGGTTACAAACAAATGAAGTAGTTGTTTCACGTGAACTAACAAATGAAGTAGTTGTTTCACGTGAACTAACAAATGAAGTAGTTCAAATGCATAGAAACTTGTTGGGGTTCTTTGAAAGAAAATAAAATCATAGCGAGGTTACAAACCCCAATGAGTTTTATGTCATGGGACTCCCAAGTATTCAAAACGCAGTTGATCAAAGACTACTCTAAGAAGAGATAACAAAATATAATACACAATTGAACTGAAAATCATCTGTAAAAGATTCAATATCATTTGCTTTATGTACAAATTTATACGCCCTATTTAATTCCATCTCCACTATCATTTACAACCAAAATTACAACAAACAAATCAAAAACTATCTTAATAAAATAAAAAATAATGCAAAAACTTCTAAATGATCCTTAAAACTAATATGAAAGAATGAATAAAACCAAATAATAAAACCAAAAAAAAATCAAATATCCCTACCAATCCCAAACCATTAAATTCACACGAGCCATACAAAAACTCTTTTCCAAATACAAAAAAAAATTTACAGGTCTTTTAAACATGGTTTAGTATTAGTAGAGAATAAGAATACATTGGATTTCAGAACTTTCCAATTATTTTTGACTCAACTAGGTATAATGCATTTTAAGGAAAATAGGAAGTTTGTCCAAGTTTGTGGGGGACAAAACAGTTGTTCACAAAATCACAATGAGACGAGATATTTTTCTCAAGACTCTCCTGAATTCTTATGACGCAATTACTTCTGCTACTATATTTGACCTCATAATCTGCAACCCACAACCACACATTGAAATGTTTTATGGTTGGCCCAACTCCTCCTATCATTCAATATACACGGTTTATTATGCAGAACGATCCCTTAATATACTGTCTGCCACCCTAATCATTCCAAAGGAAACATGGAGTTTCTACTTTTACATATGTCCATATTGGGATGATCTTCACCTATATTTCTACTTCTAGATATACCCATATTGGAATAATCCTCACTTATGTTGAGGCGTTCTATCTGTTGGAGTTGAGGTAGAAGCCAAGCTCGATCTTTTTCCTCTTTCACTTCGACTGTTGTCAGCAAATTTCATGCTCATTTTGTCCATTCCTAGTTGCTTTTCAGTTTCAGACCATTCTGATCCATAATACTTCTCCTCACCAGCATTCTCAGACTTTAAAGGTGGAAAAAGCATTCCTCCTCACTGTGGAAAATACAGTCCCAACAGAGGCAATGTGCAGGCAATGATCATGACACCCATTAAGCTGATTCCAGTCTCATTAGAATAGTTGGAGTTCAGGAAGAACAGAAGCTGTGTTACCATGGATCCCACATTGCCCCCTGCTCCTGCCATTCCAGACACTATGCCCAATGACCTGCAATTATGTTTACAACATGCACATAATTTGTATTAGTTTTTAGCAATAACACCTTTAGATGAAATGCTTAGGTAGAAAAGAGTGACAGAATGCTAATGTATTAATGGAGACAGATAAATTCAAGCTTGGGCCTGTGAAATCAAGTTCTTTTAGATTTGAAGCACAAAAACTCCATTCTTTTACTTGAAAAACTCTTTTCCCTCAGATCAGATACACCTGAAGATTGTATATCCTGAAATGGCTCCTGTAACTTGTAAGAACCCTCACATCTGCATGGTTTTCTCCATTAAAGTTGGCAATATGTTTTCTATAGCTTGCATCATTTATGAAAACTCTGAGCAGAACCTTTTATTTAGTTTGATGTTGAAAAAGCTAATCAATTCAGTGGCAATGGTGAAAAAAAGAATGCAAACCTTCTAGATACAAAAGGAACTATTCCAAAGGTCAGACCGCAAGATGCTTGAACAAACATGGAGAAGATCAGCATGAATGTAATAGAAAGGCTCAGTGAATTTGCCTTTCCTAACAAAACACAGAACACCCCACCCATTGTCTGAACAATCCAGAGAGCCCATATCCTTCCTCTCATGCCATACCTACGTGCTACAAGGTCAGATAGTACTCCCCCAAATGGGCGGGTTACTAAGTTGGCAAGCCCAAATGTAGATGCAATTATGCCTGCAGTGTGAAGATTTAAATCAAATCTATCGAAGAAGTACTGTGCAATCACATTGTCTATGGTAAGTTCTACTCCAAAACAGTATCCATAGGTAAGAGCCAGGATCCAAACCCTGTAGTTCTTTATGGCATGCCAGACAACCTGCACAGCATTTTAGAATTGACTGTATTAATATTATTCAAGTAAATGTAACGCATTATAAAACATTTTATTCTAGTTGTTTTTTTTTTTTTAATTTAAATGTGTAAATTTTTAATGCCTAATGTATCAAATTCTATAATCCATCATAAAAAAATAGAAATGTACAAATTTAATCTGTCTTTTATTATATCATGATTTTTCTATACAAACTAAAGGCACGCCAGAAAATCAGAAAACCCATTATCTTTACAAACTGTGCTTGAGTTATGCCCACCTTCTATAGTTGTGTAATTGCTATAACCATTTATTATTAATTGTTAAAGTTATCAGTAGGGAAGTTTCCTTTATAGTTGTACTTCTACAGTCAAACAAATCAACCTTTTCATAAATTCATGTATCAATCTTTCGAATTGAGCCTTCCCTATTCTTCTGTTTTCTGACTTTTGTCTTGTGCTCTTAAAATTAATAATAAACTAGGAATTAAAGACAGGATAGAACTTACACAATTTAAGAATATAAAGTAATAGAATTTTTTTTTGTTAGGTGATGTTGGCGTGACACGTTTTCCAGTACTACATGGGCGGGGAGACTACCACATGGACTAGAGAAAGACTAGACCTCGTGAACTCATACTTTACCACAGCAAGCTCTTACCAATCGAACCCCACCTCCCAAACCCACATAATTATTCAATCTAAAGCCGAAACAGAACTAACTTTTTTTTAACCTTTATCTCTACATTCATGACTATCCATGCATCTATTTGCAATACCATCTTGAAAGTGCTTAACAGATAGATTGATTTACCTTTGACAGATTGTCTTTTGCCTTATCCCCCTATTTATGGAGAGCTGCATAGTTACCATTTGGCAGATCCTGTCCAAAGATGAGCACAATGAGTCCTACAAGAACTAGAGTCAGTCCAGGTACAAAGAAAGCAATACGCCATGCTGTGAAGCTGGTGGATCCTATGGATTTGTGAATCAAATTAGAAACCAGAGGCATCACTAGCTGTGTTGCCCCTCCTCCCATATTTCCCCACTCTGCTGCATTTGCGTTTGCAGTACCCACAATCTTAGTATTGAACATTGAGCTCATCCAGAATTGGCAGGACACAAAAGTTCCCAGTGAGAATCCTATGAAGAATCTGATGAGGATGAAGCCCTGTGCAGAAGAAGTTGTAGCAGCAGCAAAAACAGTAGGGGCAGAGAGCATGAGGAGAAATGCACACCCATAACGAGGGCCTACTATGTCACATAAAGCTCCCATCACAAGCCTTGAGAATATGGAACCCGAGACTGATGCAATGCCTGCATTTCCTATGTCCCTCTTGGTGAGATTGAGATTGTCTCTGATGACAGGTATCAGAGGGGGAGCAGTGAATGTGGAAAGAAAGCAAGTGAAGTAGGAGATCCAGGATAAGTGAAAGGCTCTCATATGGGGTTGGGCTATTGAAAAAAGCTTGAATTTCTTAGCCTTGTGTTCTGAATCTACTGGGAGATCAAAACATGGAGTTGGTCTTGAAGTAGTCTTATGCACAGCCTCTGGATCCATAGCCTCAGGATTGTTGCTTCCAAGATGTGGGGTTACTACACTACACCTGCACTTGTTTTGCAGCTACTTTTGCTTAACCGGGAAATCCTCTAAAAGCAATTTGTTTAATTCAGACCAAGTTCTACAGAGATGTAAATGAAGTTACAGAATTACAGAAGGAACAGACATATCTGAGAATTGGAACTCCAAATTGATGCAGAGTTTAAGCTTCTGCAGTTCACAATATTTAGAAGTAGGTAGTTTAGGAGAAAACTGTGTATTGTTACAGAGAAAAGGGGAGTCAACATCTACATTTGGAGGTGCATCGTTTTCATCTTATGATGGGTTTCTGAGGTGGTTCTAAATCGAACATTCTCAGGGCCCCAGTTTCAGATTTTGTTGCCAAATTTTGTATATATTTTTAGCACAGCCAAAAATGCTCATTAGTGATCATATTCACTCAGCTAAAATGTACTTTTCTCAGAGTGGAATCAGAATAATTGATAGAGTGGAATTGCATATGTACTTTTTGTCTTCTGTAGAGTAGACCTCTTTTGTAACGTGGAACAATTAGGGGAAAGGACCCAGTAGTTGAGCATGTACCAATTGTTGTGAGGGTTGTTGATACCTTTTGTTCCAAAAATTGAACAAATAAAACCTATTGTTTGAAACAAAAAATATCAATTTTTGTTAGGAAATGTACCAACAGTTGTTAGGAAATGTACCAATAGTTGTTAAGAAATGTACTAATATTGTAAAAAGTAACCAATCAGGTGATGCCATGTCAGCTGCACAACTATTGGGGTCTCTTTTGCACGCCTATTGGTCTCACTTTTTTTGGGGGCTGTTTTGGACACCTTGGCAAAAAGCATGCTGATGTGGCATCATATTTGATGACGTGGCCTTGAAACCTTAGTTATTAGCAGGGGACTTGCCAAGTAAGCTGCTGTAAAAAAATCAAAGTGATTTGAAATTTCCAAGTAGGATTTTGAGAAGCGCGAAGTTACGGTGTACGACTACTGGGTCCTTTCCCCTACACAAGTGAAGAAAACTGGAGTTACAAAATATGGATTTTAAGTTTTTTGGTGAGTCACTTATTGTAGGAGAGGGAAAAATAGATTTGAGAATGATAGATTTGTCTGTAAAAAACAATAAAGGTAGAGTTATAAAATATTGAGATGAAAGCCAAATTCAATTTATATTATAAACGAGTTATACGATAATTCAGTTTAAAGTCTAAATTATTTTTTATTAATAATGTTTGAAGTGAAAAATGAGATATTAAATCTTGAATTAGTAAATTAAATAATAAGGACATAGATGTTAAGTTTTACAAAGAAAAATATTGAATATATTTGTTAATACGTTCAAATCTTATGTCTTAATATTGAAAATAACAAATATATATTTATTTTTCTTTAGAATCAAAGCAACCAGTCACTAAGTTGTAGGGGTTGTATTCATAGATCTAAATTATTTTCATGGATGTAAATCAAATAGTTATTTACACACTTGGTTTGGTACAATATGCACTCCCACTCCCTAATTTGTCAATCTTGTTGTAATTTGCTTTGCTACAAGGACTAATGATATCGAAGAATACATTTATAGAGTTGGATCACTGGGGGACAAGTTCTTCATGTAAGAGTCGTTGCTCAACCCCACAGTAGCCCAAGGATCACCTTCAACCAAAATAACCATTCACAAAGGAAAGGAACAATATATGTTCTATAAAGCCTAAGAATTCATTAGATGCAAAGTGAATAATGATACAATATTTAATGAGAAATCCTTGTCGTAAAGACAAGAATGAAATCCTAGGATATAAGAAGATCATGACAAGTATTTTAATCTTATGACATGACACATAAAAAAAATGACCTAAATAAGCTTAAGTATGCTAGTGTGGATAGGACCTAATAAAAATTTATCTAGGTGATATACCATATGTACACCAACACCATCCTTAAGTGTAACTTAGGAAATATGATAAAATATAAAGATATATAGATGATGAATGATGGATGGGTCTTGATTACCAGACTATGTTAGGTGAAGGGCACACAATATACTAGGAGGTGGGGGTGGGTAGGGTGTGAATCCAAATATGTCAATTTCAATTCTTCATTAAACATTAATTGTCATTAATAACTTATATAACATGAACTTCAAATCATCAAAGAAGCATTTACTAATTTTCCTTAATGATAAAGCAAATAATCAACACACATACACACTTCCATAGAAAGGATACTAGACTTATGTGGAAACTCGGAATGGGAAAAACCACGGTCAGAATAGCTACTTGGATATATTGCCCAAATCCAACCTCACAAAAACTACAATATAATAAATAATTTATAATATGACGTAGGCCCTAAGCTACCGAAGAAACTAGTCCCCAATTACATTTGTAGGCACCAACCTATAGGAGACACAAATCCCCTACTCTAAGATCCTGTTGAACCCAAGGTAGGATTGAGAGGCAAGGGGTGAATCAGTCCAAACATAAATTAATGCAACACATAAGCAATTAATCAACAACGCATATCCAATTCACATGAACACCAAGATTTTCTACGTGAAAAACCCAAACAAAGAAAAACCATAGTGAGCACCTGCCCACAAAATATATCCACTATGGATATCAAATTATAATGAAAAGATCTCATTGCTACCGATGTAGGCCCCAAAGCTACTGAATAAACTAGTCCCCAATCAAATTATAATTTACAATATGATGTAGGCCCCAAGCTACCGAAGAAACTAGTCCCCAATTACATTTGTAGGCACCAACCTATAGGAGACACAAATCCCCTACTCTAAGATCCCGTTGAACCCAAGGGAGGATTGAGAGGCAAGGGGTGAATCAGTCCAAACAGAAATTAATGCAACACATAAGCAATTAATCAACAACACATATCAAATTCACATGAACACCAAGATTTTCTATGTGAAAAACCCAAACAAAGAAAAACCATAGTGAGCACCTGCCCACAAAATATATCCACTATGGATATCAAATTATAATGAAAAGATCTCATTGCTTCAAACTTGCAAACCAAAGCTAATTGCTCTTGGGGCAAGATACAAAAGACGACTTGCAAAGCCTGAAGCTAACTGCAAAAGGGCAAGATACAAAAATGATTTAAAAAGAAGGATCTCCTGATCATGAAGTTGTCCTTGAACTTTGCATCAAGCGACCAACATCAGTAAACACAACTCAGACCTCAACTATCAACACACTATCTCATACATCTGCCACGGTCTCAAAACAACTTGCATAACATTTGAACATAACTATTCTTTTCTGCTCTTCACTTAATTTCACACACTTCCTTTCTCATTTTCTACATTGTTCTTCCCACTCTCTCTACACTCAAAACCCTGGATTAAATACTTAACTCAATTACATTCATTCCTTAAATACAAGTGTAAAGCGGAAAATCGCGATCGAACCCTAGTTGCCCTCCCCTCTTCCAACTCCGAGGAGAGAGAAGGGAGGTTCACTAGGGTTGATGGTTTTCACTTAGGGGAGAGACTTTACATTCAAAAGAGGGGTTGAAACCCACAAGATCCAATCCCACACAATGCAAGATTGGATGCTAAATGAATTTCAAGGGTTATGACAGCAAGGCTACCCTCTTTTGTAAAGAATGTGCATAGAAGAATTAAGCTAGGAATGCATAGAAAGTGACAAAGATTCGCTTATAAACTGAGATAGGGATATAGGATGAAGCTGCGGACCTGGAATTAGCAGTAAAATGTCGATACGGCGCTGTCCTGCAAATTTGAGCAAAAGTCGCCGAGACGATGGCGCCCGACCGCCACGGTCCTCCAAAAAATCCGCGAAACGAAGGGGGATCTGTTCGTCTTTGCACAAGGATTCCAGATCTTCAATTTCAGCCGCGTACCTGCAACCTCCACACAGAAAAGCGAAGACGATTGGGGGGTTAGGGATTAGGGGTTTGCCTTTAGGTCAAACCCCGGTTTTGGAATTAACCAAGAAATGAGCAAGTGTTGTAAATGTAAATGTATGTAAAACAAGTACTAATACCTTGTTCTAAGGATGTTTGTATCCTTATGTGCGAAGGTATAGATGTTGTATGTTGTATGTTGTAGCATGTAGTATGTGATCTCCTCTTCAATGGTTGAATCCTTGACTTGAATGCAACACTTAGCCTTGAATGGAGACTTGAAATGATCAATTGCTCGAAGGAATGCTTGAATGCTTGAGTATAGTTTCCATGCTTTTACACATATCCTCTTCATCCCAAATGAGAGAGAAAATGTAGTTTATATACTTGTCATTTAGGGCTGATAGACTGATTTTCCCGACCTTAGGCCGACCAGGAAAGTTAATTTCCAAATTGCAAACAAAAAGACCCGAGACCCCTTAGGAGACCGGGCCCAAAATAGGACCCAGGGACCAGGGCGCTGGGCGCCCTGGTCTTGAAGGACCAGGGCGCTGGGCGCTCTGGTCCCACCTCCCGGGACAGTAGGGTGCAAGGAGGTTCAGGCCAGGGTGCTTGAAAAATGCAGTTTTCAGTGTCGTAATCAAGTTTCGGGGTCTCCATTCAGGTTGCGTGTTGCGTCGCCATCGTGAAGACCGAAATGCAGTCGAAATTGCAAGTGTCGCAATTTTAGGACGCTACATTTAGCCCCCACTTTAGCGGGAGTATGTATGCTCATACTTCCGGTAAAGTACAAGGAAACAACATTGAAAGACTTTCACCACGTCAAGGAGGCAAGACACACCAAGCCCCCAGTGGACTAAGGATCTTACGACTTCGATTGACAAAGTAAAAGGGAAGATCACGAGGGAGAACCATGACTATCAGTAGTAAGGTTCCCTCACTATGAGTCATGCAAGAAAGATATCAAAAATTTTCAAGGCAAGGCTAAATTTGCCAAGAAATTTCCAAGTATCTTGAAAAGATATGGACGGGATGTATGCCCCCCTACGTTAAAGCAATCGCACACGCCTCACCGGGGGTGATTGTTTTAACGTAGTGATACATATAAGAAATGAGAAAGGAGCACATTATCGCAAGGATTTAGCCCCCAAGTGTGAGATAAACCCAAGGATAATAGACACAAAACACAAAGCACGAGGTGACCTCGCTTTCCTCAGGGTCAGTATGTTGTATGATAATTCATTTATATCATATGTATGTATGCATAATTGTTCTACATCCCCCAATCAAGGAAGGTCACCTAGAAGAAGGGAACACATGTGTCTTTTGAGTCAACATGAGAGAGACCAAGAGATCTCAATACTTTGCATCGTCCTCAAGTAGACAACACTAAGGACAACAAATAGAAGAATGAGAATAACATATAGAAGAAGTAACAAAAGAGAGGGGGAGAGAATCTGCTATGCTAATGTAACTAGTCTAGCACGTCATCTACCCCCCGATCTTGCTGATCAATGTTTTGGGAAGGCAGGGAACACGCTAGAGGAGGAACATCCAACACAGCAGGTGGAGCTATCACAAGATCCAAACAAGGGCTATGTTCATGTTCCAAGCCACGTTGTTCTTGTCTAGGAGCTAGGATAAGTGCTTTAGAAAATTCATTAGATAGATGGTTATCAACATCAACAAGTTCATATTCACTATCAGAAGCAAGAGGAGTAACATTTTCATCATGAATAACATTTTTATCTATATCATCATCAAGATTTATAAAAATAGGATCTTTAACTCGCACAGGATCAAGACCATCATGCATCTTATGTTTAGGAGATTTAGGCTCAACGTCCAGCTGAGGAGAAAATGGAATAATGCTTGTTGAAGGTGTTTTTGGAGATTGCAAAGTTTGAGCTCTAAGACGACGCTTTCGCCGGCGTTCACGTGCCGAACGATTTCGTCTAGTCTTAGTAGGAAGTGGAGAAGATTGAGGAGGAGGAATGTTCTCATCCTTAGCACTTGGGTGTTTAGGTTGTGGTCTCTTAGGCTGGATAATAGGAGAAGAAGAAGGTCTCTTCTCTCTATAAAAAGAAGGAGGAGGGACTGCTCCATACAAAGGAGGAATAATTGGTTTAGGAAGAAGACCAAGTCCATCATGACGAGGAGGTATAGGTCTACTTTTAGAAGGTTTATTAGGCATAGACATAGTCACATCCATAGGGATGGGTTGGGAATCTTCTTGAGGAAAGACATTAGTTTTATCTTTCAAAGGAAGAACTTCTTTCTCAAGAATGATAGGAATATCAAGTTTGGGTGTTCTAGGTTCACTTAGAGATAGGATCATATCTGTTTTCCACTTCTGATAAGATTTGAAAAGATGATCACTTCGCGGAGGAAGAGATTGGAATTGTTTAGGCCAAAAGTAATCAATAGGAACACTAGAAGTTCTTTCAGCTGGTTTAAAGAGACTATGATTGACAGTAACAACTTCACCATTATGGGGAAATTTCAAACACTTGTGAATAGGAGAAGCAATAGCTTTCATGGAAGATAGCCAAGGATAGCCAAGCTTCACACGAAATTGTTCGGAAGATGGAATAATAGCAAAGTTCACATCAAGGGATTTGTTATGAACTTCAATAGGTAATGTAATAGAACCAATTGCAGGAGAAGAAAATGCATCAAATAGTTTCACAATCACATCTGTTTTGTCATATATCTTTTGATTCAATTGCAAAGTAAAAAGAAATTCTTCAGTAATAACATTAACCATACAAGAAGGATCAATAAGCACTCCATGGCAAGGTGTATTCTTGACTTTTGCAACTATGTATAAAGGACCATCAGGTGCCCTAATGGTTTCACTGGAATCAAATGTGATGGAAGGTTCTTTAGGGATTTCTTGCTGCTCTACAAAGTTAATCACATTCGGAGTCATAGACACAAGACCATCAGATGAGAGAGAGGAATCATTAGCCTCAATCGCATTAGAGGTATGAGAAGGTAATGGATCAGTAAAAATCTAAAGATTTTGGTTAGGAGGAGCTACAGATGTATTGCCTTTATCATTCACTCCAGAAACAGAAATAGTATTATTATCAATCAATTCTTGAATTTTACCCTTTAAAGAAAAACATTTTTCAGTATCATGCCCAGGCTGACGATGAAAGTGACAAAAAGCTTTGTTATCAAAATAAGGTGAAGTAATCTTTGCAGGATCAATTTGTCTTATAGGAGGAAGAGTAAGCACATTTTGTTTCAATAACTTATTCATAATACTATGCAATGATTCATTCAAAGGAGTATACTTTCTTTCTTTCTTGAAAAATTTAGAAATAGGAGGCACACCTGATGCTGCATTCACATTGTTGTTGATGATGTTTTCATTGAATTTGATGGAATCTCTGTTCGGTTTAAACTTCCCAAATGGTTGTTGACTGCTATCACCCTTATCACTCGGAGCCATAGGATGTGATTGTTCCATTTGACTCACAGTCAGTTGATAATTGTGAAGAGTTGCACACAACTGTTGGAAAGAAGTAAACTCAGAAAATAGAAGTTTGTCTCGAATATCCTTTTGTAAATTAGAAATAAAGATTCTTTGAATATCATTGTCAGGCACTGGAAAAGAAATTTGAGCATACAAATGCTTATACCTACCAATGAAATCAGTCACTTTTTCTTTAGCACCTTGTTTACAATGCATTAAATCAATCAAAGTAACTTTAGGACTTATATTGTTTTGAAATTGTTGAATGAAAGCATTTGCAAGTTGTTCGAAAGAAGTAATAGAATAAGAAGGCAACGAGCAATACCATTGTAAGGCTTTGTCTCTTAATGTTCTAGTGAACAATTTTGCAAGCAACCTTTGGTCATAAGCAAAATCAGTACAAATTGTTTGAAAAGTCTTAACATGTGTTAGAGGATCACCTTTTCCATTATACAGCTCCAAATGCGGGATTTCAACATGTTTAGGAGGGATAGCTTGAACAATGTCAAGAGAAAGTGGGCTCGCAACATCAAATGTGGGCACACTAAACTTAGATTGATTCATAGAGGCAATTTGTTGCTGTAAAGAAGAGACAGTTTGTGCAAGATTGTTAATGGTCGCTTCAGTCGAAGAATTCATATTAGATGTGTTAGATTGAGATGGAGGTGTTATGTTATTGAAAGAAGGTAAAGAGTAAGGTGGTGGGACCCTATGATAGTTAGTCATAGGAGATGATTGGACAGGAGGAACACTACAAGGAGGAATGGAATGGTTGAATGAATTGCCCCCTTGCGTCATGTTCATTTGTGGTGATATAATAGGCACACTCATTGAAGGAATGAATGAAGAAGTCGGATTGAATGAAGGAAGAGGGTTGATTGAAGAAGAAGGATTGCCCCCATGACTGGTGATCACAGGAGGAATGTCTTGTGTAGAAGTAGCCATTATGTTTGATGTAAAGGTAGGTATGCTAGCAATAGAAGTTGTCAAAGGAATAGAATGATTGACTTGAGTAGGAGGTTGTGTATAACCCAAATTTTCAGCACAACTCTTCATAGGCATCACATTCGAATCCACAATGTGTGCAATACCACGCAAACTATCAATTCCATTCTTATCGCTTTGAAGCATATGTTTTAGACCCTCAATTAAAGGAAGAGCTTGACTATCAGGGTATTCATGAGACATCCATTGGTGAAAATCGTCAAATTGGTTATCCAATTTCGAAAGTTGTTCTACAGAAACCTCATGGAGAGCTTCTTCATCATTAGGAGGATTAGAGGAATTACCCATGTCCTTGTTAAAAAGGCTATTCAAATTAGGTTCCATCTCCTCAGTAGTTAAACCTCGGAAAGACTTAATTCTACGGCTTCGTCTAACGGGAATAGTGTAAGTAGGGCTTATTATTTTAAAACTCATGCACTAGAAAGAGAGAGAAGATTTTGAATTTAGAGGTAGCAATTTTCAGTAAAATCAGCCAATCTTCTGGATTTAAGCTGTTAAATGCAATCACGACAGTCTCCCGAAATTTCGGAAAAAATGTCCGGGACCGTGGCGCTCGGAGTGCAACACGGTCCTTGCAACTTTTTTCGAAATTTGCAGGGATGAAAGGTATGATGATTTTAAAGCTAATCTGAAAAAATTGAGTGATTTTACGATCTGTAGATAGGCCAAATTAAAGTTGCAATCTCGAAATTAAACCCTACCAAGATTGTCGAAAAATGCAAAAATTTGAATTTTGAAAAAGAGAGGGAAACTGAAATTTTGAATTTTATGATTTTAGAGGGAATGTCAAAAGCAATGCAAATTTTGAAATTCAAAAGTTGACTCAATTTCACGCAAAATTCAATTTTGAAAGCGGAAATTAAAGTTGTTGTAATTAGGCATTTAATTTCAAAAGTCACAAATTGCAAGAATTTGAATAATGCACTGAAATTTTTAATGAATGCAAACACACTTTTCAGGTTTAGGACAGTAAGAACACAATTTTGACACAAAATTTCAATTTCAATGATTTTTGAATGATTAGAAGCATTAATCCAAGCAATCCCTAGACCAACTTTGACTGTAATTTTGAAAGTGTTATAATTGATAAAATCAGCCAAAATTCTGGATTTTAGCAAGAAAATACAGTAAGATCTCGCTTCCGAAATTTCAGAAAAAATGTCGGGGACGATGGCGCTCGGAGTGCACACAGTCCTCGCAACTTTTTTCCAAATTTTCAAGGATGAAAGATATTGTGATTTTATTGCGGAATCCAAAGTTACAGCTGATTTGGAGATGTTTTGATTAGTGAAATTGTCGGACAAAGGTTGAATCAAGAGGGTTTCAAAAATTAGGGTTTTGACACTTAACCACTTAATTTTCAAAATTAAAGCACAAATATGAATTGATAATTTGTAATAGAAGGGCAGATCTGAAACAAGCATTAACATTTAGACATTTCACAAGCTTGATTACTAAAAAGAAAATTTAGGGTTTTTATGCAATTAACCTCTAAAATTTTGCAAAAGATCAAACATGGAAATGTAATCAAGGAATCCAATTTTCAGATCTAACTATGAATAATCAGAAAGGATGTTCACGTCGGGTTCACCAAAATGTAAAGCGGAAAATCACGATCGAACCCTAGTTGCTCTCCCCTCTTCCAACTCCAAGGAGAGAGAAGGGAGATTCACTAGGGTTGATGGTTTTCACTTAGGGGAGAGACTTTACATTCAAAAGAGGGGTTGAAACCCACAAGATCCAATCCTACACAATGCAAGATTGGATGCTAAATGAATTTCAAGGGTTATGACAGCAAGGCTACCCTCTTTTGTAAAGAATGTGCATAGAAGAATTAAGCTAGGAATGCATAGAAAGTGACAAAGATTCGCTTATAAACTGAGATAGGGATATAGGATGAAGTTGCGGACCTGGAATTAGCAATAAAATGTCGATACGGCGCTGTCCTGCAAATTTGAGCAAAAGTCGCCGGGACGATGGCGCCCGACCGCCACGGTCCTCCAAAAAATCCGCGAAACGAAGGGGGATCTGTTCGTCTTTGCACAAGGATTCCAGATCTTCAATTCCAGCCGCGTACCTGCAACCTACACACAGAAAAGCGAAGACGATTGGGGGGTTAGGGATTAGGGGTTTGCCTTTAGGTCAAACCCCGGTTTTGGAATTAACCAAGAAATGAGCAAGTGCTGTAAATGTAAATGTATGTAAAACAAGTACTAATACCTTGTTCTAAGGATGTTTGTATCCTTATGTGCGAAGGTATAGATGTTGTATGTTGTATGTTGTAGCATGTAGTATGTGATCTCCTCTTCAATGGTTGAATCCTTGACTTGAATGCAACACTTAGCCTTGAATGGAGACTTGAAATGATCAATTGCTCGAAGGAATGCTTGAATGCTTGAGTATAGTTTCCATGCTTTTACACATATCCTCTTCATCCCAAATGAGAGAGAAAAATGTAGTTTATATACTTGTCATTTAGGGCTGATAGACTGATTTTCCCGACCTTAGGCCGACCAGGAAAGTTAATTTCCAAATTGCAAACAAAAAGACCCGAGACCCCTTAGGAGACCGGGCCCAAAATAGGACCCAGGGACCAGGGCGCTGGGCGCTCTGGTCCCACCTCCCGGGACAGCAGGGTGCAAGGAGGTTCAGGCCAGGGTGCTTGAAAAATGCAGTTTTCAGTGTCGTAATCAGGTTTGGGGTCTCCATTCAGGTTGCGTGTTGCGTCGCCATCGTGAAGACCGAAATGCAGTCAAAATTGCAAGTGTCGCAATTTTAGGACGCTACAACAAGATATATCAGCAAAGCTTGAACCAAGTCAACCTAAACCAAAATATACCTTTCGAACAAAAAACACACACACTGATCCATTCCAGGAGAAAGAGGAGACCAAAACACATCTTCCAAAGATCAATTTACTAATCCATAATCATTGGAACATAACTATCAACATATCAGCACACAACACATCCAAATAAGCAATTATTGATCAAAACATATTCTCCAATGCACATAACTCTAATCTGAATCTCCACACGCTATGGTGAGACCCATAACACATCAACCAACCTTCCACAAAACATATATGGACCTAAGGATAGGTCTAGCATAGAGTATCGCAACCTGCTATGAAATATACCACAACTTCCAGAGAACACCAAGATATTTTTGAACCACAAAAGCAACATATCCATGATACCAAAACTATATCCAAGAAAGTAAACACTATCAAACAATCATCACCAACACTTTTCAGACCCAAACACTTCCAAAACAACCAATAGAACAATTGCAACATCAACACAACAAGATATCTCTGCACCACAAACTTTCCATACCAATACCTATCTGGAACAATAAGTTTGACATAAGTGAAAACCACAACAACACATTCTTCCAACAATCTCCCCCTTTGCCATTGATTTCAACACTTGTCAACACTTAACTAAACTCAACATGCAACCAAAACTTGACCAATCTGCAAAATAATACTACTCTGTCAAAAATACTACAAATACTTCTATGTCTCTCTCGAACACTTCACACACTAAAAATAAAAACAAAAATATCTCTATCTCTCCCCCTTTGCCATCAAGGACAAAGACTACAACAATACTACACACACCACTGCTCCCCTTGAGAATAGCCACAACATCAATCCAAGAAAATAAATAGGCATGAAAGCTCCCCCTAGAAAGATGCATCTCCATAATGCACCTAGCTAGAAGGAGGAGGGGAAATAACCCCAAGCTTTTCTCAAAGAAACTCAAATATATCCTTTGTCAATGCCTTAGTGAAAATATCTGCAACCTGCTCTTTTGTGGAAATGTACTCCAATCGAATTTCCTTCTCAGCAACCTTCTCACTCAAGTAGTGATATCTTATTGAAATATGTTTTGTTCTTGAATGCAGAACTAGATTCTTTGAAATGTTAATTGCAATTGTATTGTTACACACAATAGGAATCACTTCATCATATGTTACCTTGATATCTTTAAGAGGGCATGTCTCATCCACATCACCTGAGTACAACAAGATGTCACTACAATATATTTTTCTTCAACTATAGATATATAGGGAAACTGAATCATGTTTCTTACTAAACCAGGAGACCAATATGACTCCTAAAAAGAAAGCACCGCCACTAGTACTCTTCCAATCATCAACACTTCCAACCCAGTCTGCATCAATATAATCTTTCAACATAAAATCTCCACCTTTTTTATATCACAACTTTCTCATGTGTCACCTTCGGATTTGCCTGAAATCTAGAACCAAACAAAGAGCCTGCATGATATCTGGTCTAGACACAGTCAAACACAAAAATCCACCAATCGTCGATATGTACTTCTTATGTTCAACCTTCAGAGACTCGTCATCTTTTCTTAACTTACACCTAACAATTAAAGGAGTTGTAATCAGTTTACAATCATCAAAACCAAACTTCTTCAACATCTCTTTCATATACTTTCTTTGTGAGATAAAAATTCATCTTCAGATTGAATAACTTGTAACCCAAGAAAGAAAGACAACTCACCAATCATTGACATCTCAAATTCTTTCTACATCTCCTTAGCAAACTCTTTGCATAAACTATCATTTCCTCTAAATATAATGTCATCCACATAAACTATAACAATCAAAATATTAACTCCATCAATTTTGAAGTAAAGATTACTGTCTGCGGTACCTTTCCCGAAATTTTGTTTAAACAAATACTTGTCCAATCTTGCATACCAATCTCTAGGTTCCTTTTTTAGTCCATACAACACTTTATTCAGTCTGCAGACCATATCTAGTTCTTTTTTCAATTTGAATCCATCTGGTTTCTCAATGTAAACTTCTTCTTCCATGTCTCCATTCAAAACTGTTGATTTGACATCCATTTGATAAACTTTAAAGTTCTTATAAGCAAAAAATGCAAGAAACGTATGAATAGCTTCCATCCTTTCTACTAGAGCAAAATTTTCTTCAAAGTCTATGCCTTCCACCTAAGAGTATCCCTTACATACATGTCTTACTTTGTTCCTTGTAACTTGTCCTTTCTTACCCAGCTTGTCCCTGAACACCCATTTAATCTCTATCACATTCTTGTCCATCGGTCTAGGTACCAGCTCCCAAGTCTTGTTCTTTTGAATCTAATTTAGTTCTTCTTACATAGATTTTACCCAACTCTTTTTACTAGCTTCTTCATAAGTCTTCAGCTCAATCATTGATAGAAAACAGTAATTGTCTTATTCTTGAGCTTCTGTAATCTTCCTTCTTGTCTAAACACCTTTTGTCTTGTCTCCATTTTTTTGGTTTTATGAATGATGCTTCTGAACATACTTAGCAGAAATTTATTTTGAGTCTTCCTCTTCTTCTTCTTCTACATTTTCTCTGTTCTTCTTGTTTTCTTCCAAATCACTTGTCTTCTCTATAATTGTTGGAACAATCTCAACCTTTTGTGCTAGAAAACAATTACTTTCTCTCTTATCCTTGATGTAGTATACTTTTCCACTTGTTTTGACTCCTTTTGCAACTCTTTTATCAGTCTTCTCTTTTCTAATCACATATATGGTGCTACTAAACAATACTTCATAACCTTTTCTACATATGTGACTAACACTTAACAAATTGTCTTAATCCTTCAACTTAATAAACATCACCAGTTTTATGTTTACCATCAATAGAAACACTTCCAATACTTTGAATAGTTGCACCATCTACTCCGACAAATTTCACTGATTCACCATCATACTTCTTGAGATTAATAAGCCTATCCTTATCTTTGGTCATATGATTTGAACATTCAGAGTCAATAATCCATGTATTCATTATCAACTTCATCTTCAGAAGTATGTTCCTCAATAGAAGATAAGGGCTTCTTCTCTCTTTTGTTAAACTTGTATCTTCTAAATTTATTTTTCTTCTCATCATCATCTAATCTCTTATAGTCTTCTCTATAAGTGCACTTAGAAGCATAATGTCCAATTCTACCACAAAAGAAACATTTCAAAGGTAACTTACCTTTATACTTTCCAGTTCCTTGTTGCAATCTTCTCACAAAGTTTTCTTCAGCTTCATCCAAATCTCCACTACATTCCAGATAATCATGTCTTGACACATTAAATACATTGCTTCTTTCTTTTCCCTTTTCTCTTCCTCCATTTTTGAAATTTCAAAAGTTGCTAAGGTACCGATAAGATGATCAATAGTATACTTACTCAAATCATTTATTTCATGTATGGCACACCTTGTTGGCTTGTAGGATTTAGGCAAGGTCAACAAGATTTTTTGAACATCACATTCATCCAAATGTCCACCGACAACTCTAACACCATCAACAAGATCAGTCACTCTACGAATATAGTTCTCAACACCTTCATCTTCAAGCATTCTCGAATACTCATACTTTTGTTTCAGATTCATCATACTAGTCTTTTTTTTCTTCAAATCTCCTTCATATGCCAAACACAACTTGTTTCATACATCTTTAGCTTCTTTCAATCCTTTTACTCTTCCAAATATTGAATCACTTATACAACTAAAAATTATAGCTCTATCCTTTCCATTAGTCTCCTTAAGCTTTATCTCATCCAGAGTCTGAGGACCACCCGACGGGGTTGTATATCTAGTCTAAATGATTTCCCATAGTCCATTCTGCAATGTCTCCAAATGTGACTCCATTCTCTCCTTCTAGTACAAAATTTTTTGTACCATCAAAGATCGAAACTTTGTAATGCACATCCGACGTCATACCGGATCTACCTCAAGCGGTTAAGCTTACATAAGAGGAACACTACTTTGATACCAATTGTTGAACCCAAGGCATGATTGAGAGGGGGGTTGAATCAATCCAAACAAAAATTAATGCAACACATAAGCAATTAATCAACAACACATATCCAACACATGAACACCAAGATTTTCTACATGGAAAACCCAAACAGGGAAAAACCATGGTGAGTACCTACCCATAAAATATATCCACAATGTATATCAAATTACAATGAAAAGAGCCCACTGCTTTGGACTTGTAAACCAAGGCTAACTTCTCTTGGAGAAAGATACAAAAAAGGACTTGCAAAACCTGAAGCTAACTGCAACAAGTCAAGATACAAAAATGATCTGAAAATAAGGATCTCCTAACCATGAAGTTGTCCTTGAACTCTTCATCAAGCGGCCAACATCAACACACAGAACTTGGACCTCATCTGTTAACACTTTGTCTCATACATCTACCATAGTCTCAAAACAGTTTTCATATCATTCGAACACAACTCTTCTTCTCTACTCTTCATTGAATTTCACAAAATTCATTTCTCATTCTCTACACCATTCTTCCTACTCTCTCTACACTCAATACCCCATTACATACTTAAATCAATCACATTCATTCCTTATATACAAGATAGATCATCAAAGCTTGAACCAAGTCGACTTGAACCAAAATATACTTTCTAGACCAAAAATACACACATTGATCCACTCTAGGAGAAAGAGGGGACCAAAACATATCTTCCAAAGATAAATTCATCGATACACAATCACCAAAACATAACTATCAACATATCAACACACAACGCATCTAAATAAGCATTTTATAATCAAAATATATTCTCTAATGCGCATAACCCTAATTTAGATCTCCACACGCTATAGTGAGAGCCATAACACATCAACCAGCCCTCCACAAAACATATTCAGACCCAAGGATAGCTCTAGCATAGAGTATCACATCCTGCTATGAAATATACAACAAATTCTGAAGAACACAAAGATATTTCAGGACCACAAAACTAACATATCCATGATACCAAAAATATATCGAAGAAAGATAACACTACCAAACAACCTAAACCACATAAACCTCTTAAGCCTTGAAATGACATCTTATCTTATCTTATCAAAATTGGATACATGAGATGATCATGTCTTTGAGTAAGCCTAGAGATCATATACCTATGGATGCTCCTCCTCCTCATAATGGACCTGGAATTCTTCCTACTCCTATTCCTCCTATATATGCCTCAGTCCCACTTTTTACATCTTACAAAGGAAAATGTTTGGCATCTTCTATGTCTCAATCTAGTAGGGTTCAAATGTTCCTCCTCCTTTAAGGAAAGAAAAGAATCCTATGTCCATTGATCCTCAACCTTTGCAAGTCTCAACTAAAACTAAAAGGAACCATTGTGTGAGAGAACGTCGATGAAGATGTCGTCCCAAGGCTCGTGAGCTTGCTTCCCAAACCATTTCCTCCCTAAAGACACCAAATGTTGACTTGATCCCATTTGTCCAACCTTCGCCTAACCCTAAACAAGAAGTTCAACTTAATCACCAAGATTAAAAATTCTTAAGAAAAATGATGGTTCAAGTTCTTTTCGCATTAGAGATCCTATTTTTATTAATCTATATGATGATATGGATGACGATGTTGTTCATGCTAACAATGTTGATTCTAATGATTTTTATGATATGTATGAGATTATTAATGTTAATCATGATTTATCTTCACATTTTTCAAAACCATTAAACCTATCTCCTTGTGACAAACAAAGTGACTCATCATTAGAGCATGGTCCTTATTTGGAACTTACAATAGCTCCATCTATTATGCTTGAAGTGTCTCCTCTTGCATCTTGTCCACCATCCCTAAATGATGTTCCTCAAGATTGGGAGGTGGATGATTTTCTTTATTAGCTGCATTCGTGTTATGGATCCTCTCTTGTAGGTTTGCTCATTTGTAATGTGCTTCCCTTGTGATGTGCTACTTGATTTGTTTTTGTGTTATGTTAGGTTCTCTTTGGATGACCCTTGTTACTCTGTTGGTGCAAGGTAATAAAGAGGTTGATTCCGTTGTGACATTCTTCTATTTGTATCTCCTTTCTTCTATATGTTGTGCCTTGTGTTGTCTACTTGAGGCCGATACAAAGTATTGAGATCTGTTTTGGTCTCTTCCTTGTTGACTCAAAAAGACACATGTTCTCTTCTTCCATTGTATTTGTAGTTCCACTACCTTTGGGTATGAGGTCAATTCAATATAAATATTATTGATACATTATTTATCATAAGAGCGTACTGACCCCAGAGTTAGTGGATCCCTTATGTGTTTTTTCATATATGTTATGTGACCATTATCATTTGATTTGCCATTTCTTAGGGGCATATCATTGTGGTAACATTCTTGTCTTTTGGTTGCATGCTACCTTAAAGAAATTTCTCTCGATATACAAAAATTCATTAAGGTATACATTGTTTGTTCAAGCATTTCAGCCTTTCCTTCAAAAGGAAAGCATTTTATTATAGTCTCTCGTTGCATTTATCAATTCAATTTCATGGTTAATTACAAAATTGAGTTTTGACCTAAGACAAACCCCTATTCCCAACATCTTTTCTTCTCTTTCTGTGTGCAAGAACAGGTGCAAAAGTTGTACTCAAGAAATCCGACAATGTCAACAGAGACGAACAAGTTCAACTTTCGATGGCGAAAATGCAAAGGACCAGGGCAGATTTGTGTTATCTAGTCTTGAAAAATCAAGCCAAACTTCTACGAACATGTTCTAATCATCTTATTTTTCCTAGATCTCAGTTGGTATCTCCATGGGGCATCTATAGCTTATTGTTACTATCAATTTACTTCAATGTTCATGCTTTTACCCTAATTTTACATTTACATTTCACATTCAACTAAGAAAGAGGATCATCAATACAAACTAGTTGAATCCAATCAGAATCTGAAACCTTTCCCCATTGGGATTGAGCCTAGATCTATTGGGTTCAACCCTCTTTCAATGTGGTGGTGTTAATTGGGTTATTTAGTGGATTAACTTGGTGAAACCCTAATTCCAAATTTTCCTCCATTACAAATTTATGTAAGCTCTTCAATTTTATGATAGTGATAACCAACAAAAGTTTTACTTCCTTATTGAGTGTAGTATATATAATAAATCATGCATGTCTAAACTACATGTTGGCAACAATGCAACAAACTGAGAGGGGGGGTGAATCAATTTGCACAAAAAATTACTATAACTTAAACCACGAAACAAATATAATAATTAACAGTTAAAGCATGAAAAAATACCACATCAATAACACACATAACACCAATATTTTTGACGTGGAAAACCCAGTTAAGGGAAAAACCACGGTGGGAACCTACCCACAATGAGATAATATCTTGTTAGGAGTAAATGTGAATATTACAATGGGGAATGCACATGCATTTAGGCATGCTACCTAGAGCTCACTTCTCAAAATAAGAAACCTAGAAAGGCTACAACCTTAAGGGAAGGCTCACTGCATTACAAAAAGTATCACTGACTTACAAAAATATTTAGACTACAATCCGGATCACATGAATTGTGAAAGTAGCATCTCCATATGCTTGAGTACAGCTCTGGTTAAGCACACAGTCTGCTTTGCAACACTTCTAAATTCTCCTTCACACTTCTGAAAGATCAAATCACTTGTTCGCACATGCAACTTGATCATACACTCACAGATACAACGTAGACACTCGCAGACATGCATCTTGCATGATTGTTACATTTATTTATACAAACCCTCAACCCATGAAATTGAGGTTAGCTAAACCCTCAATACAATTAACAAAATAATATCCTTACATGCTACAACAATACATGCGGACCAAAACGGTGTCAGCTAAGACATATTCTGGAACCAAATCAATACCGCAATCTTGGAACACCTCCAACAATTATGCCTCAATCATCTGCAACACGCTTCAGCCACCAAGAATGTCACATAACATGAAGAATATCACTAGACAAGGAAAATCTTCAATAACACACACAATAATCAATGCGGACCACCAATATGCATAGAACACAATCTAGAGACATCCACAAGCAATGTGAATTGCATCACAACAACCGCAACAACTTGGATTACCAGAGTCATTATCATCTCTCTATCGGAGCTCAAGAACATCAACATAACTAATTGTCAACTTGAAAGATTTGTTTGTGGATTTCCAAATTATGAACTAATCGAATTGAGGACACACATCAACATCCAAAATACATCCCACACATCCACAACTAAAGATATAGCGATTTTGAAGCAATACGAAGCACAAACCAGAATACCAAATAACACAAACAACTGCATAGCATCCCCAATACCAGATCTCATGACTCGATCAAATCATCATGCGGACCTCTGCAAATGGGAATGAACCATCTACATACAACATACCAAAAACCCTTTAAACCGCATTAGCTCAACTGTGACACACGGGCTAAACCAACTCATCCAATCAAACTGCAATACTAGAATACATAGAAGAATATGTTAACAAAACTTTCCAACAATTTCCTCATCAACAATCTCCACATATGTTGACATCAATGACAACATATCAGCCAATATCCAACAATCTCCCAACACTACACTCAATTTATAATGGATTACATGTCATATTGGCTTGTTTTTCCTTCTTCTCATTAGAAGTTGTCAATTCCAAGTATACTTTTCATTATCTCACTTTCAATATCCCATCTTTGTATCAATGCAAGAAACAATACTTCTCTTTTGTTTTTAACTTCTATGGTCAAAGTAGCATTTCTTCCCCTTGTCTTTGCTAGTTTCCATTTTTTTTACCACCAAAATATTATCATCACTTTGTGTATTGTTGTTGAAGATTTCCCCTTCTTGTCTAGCTCAAGGTAGTGAGTGCATGTGGTCACATGCCTTGGACCCATATAATAAGGCTTGGCCATTAAAACCTTCCTCTTCACATGTCCAAAATATCCCTCTAGCATAATTCATGAGAACTTCTCAATCCATTACATCCTTTAACTCATTTTGACTACCCTCTTTCTAAAGTTATTCAAGTAAGCTTTTAGGATTTGTCCCTACCTTTCGTCTCAAGTAATGCCTTTACATTAGTCAATCCTTTTCATGGTATATACGATAAAATTGCTAATGTTAAAAAGGCTTGAAGTCTTCCCATTTTGAAATCAATGACACTTCTTGAACCTCTAAGGAATGTTCATAACTCTCATTCCATGTAAAAGCATGCCTAGATAGATTTGAGCTTGCAATTTTTTTGATTGATGTGAAGATAAATGAAGGAGTTTAAAAAAATAACCCCATTCAAGACACCCATTTGATCTCAATCCTAGGTTGTCTAAAGGAGAGAAGGATCTTGAGAAGGGTAGGCTTGTAGATTATGTGCAACAAAATAAAAAAGAATAGTCAACCAACATGTAATCAAGGCTTGCTTATAGACATTAAGATCTCAAATCCAATGAGACAACACCAAGAGGTTGTTTCACATGAACTAACGAAAGGAGTGATACAAATGCATACGAACTTGTTGGAGATCTTCACAAAAAAAATAGAAATGTTCTGATTAATTGAGAAAAACAGGTTTTAAGGACCCGAAACCTTTAACAAAAGAGAGTAATATAAAACATTAAGAGTCCGGAGCATAAGAACCACTAGTAGAACGACTGGCAAAAAGGCCAGCAAAACAAAAGGATAGCTAAAAAAAATAGCGAGGAAACAAAAAAGTGCTACACAGCTATAGCCTTCAACAGATCATATGCCTTCTTCACCAGCTGATCATAAGTGGCCCCAACAGCTTTGAGATCTTCCAGGTCCTTGTTGGGTTTCTTTTCTTTCTTTTTTCCTCTGGTCCGGGTTCTGGGACCTCTAACTTCCCCTGTACCTTCAGTGTCTGGTTCAATATCCAGTATCTCCTTCTCTTCGTCCAGTTTACTGATGAGGGTGTTTGTATTGTTAGCAAAAATCTTCAGGGTACTTAAGCTCTGTTCAACAATACTCTTCAGGCACTCCTCAATTTTACTGACTTTGCTAGCAGTGTCCGAGACAGTTTGCTCATTAGCGTCAGCAAGGTTTTTCCTTTCCAGCATATCTTTCTCTATTTTTTCAAACCTGGGGTTGAAAGAGTCTCTTATATTTTCAGCCTTTGCAATGGTATTTTTGAGGTCCTCTATGTAATCTGCCATGGTCTTCCCTTCCCCGATGTTGATGGTTTCCAATATCTGAATTCTATTACTGAGTTTTTTGTTGTTGTCTATGGCTTTCTTGTAACCAGTTATAAGCCACTCCATAGTGTCAATGAAACCTTGCATTCCCTCTGGAGGAGGGATATGGGGAGGATCAGCCTTACCAGGGGTTTCCTGTTCCTTTTTAGGGGTGTCCCAAATAGTGGTTGTGTCTTCGACCCTAAGAGCCTCACCCATGGTGACCTTCTCCGTGTTCTGTTCAGCTTCTAAGGTCCTTTCCTGCTTACAAACCTCCATCTCCTTGACATTCTCCTCCTTCCTCTTTTGCTCATTTCTGGTCTGGGTGTGTACTTTGGATTTCTTTTTCAGCAACCCTTGAGGATTCTCCTTCTCTGAGTCTTCAAAGACCTCCTCCTTCGAGGAAAGGCTAATCTGGATTTTGCCTTTAGGATTTTTCCCTTTGGAGGAAGAGGGTCTTGTTTTAATGTGTTTCCTCTTCTTACCTGTTTCATAATCCAAAACATCCATACTCTCCTCAGAATCGCTCGACAGGTCACTGTCAGTCTCCTCATCCACTAAAAAGGCAGAATCAGACCCATCCTCCTCAGACTCTACAGAGGATTGCATGCGGCCAATTTGATTGGCCTTGAGATGGTCATAAATGAGGACCATCAAGCCTTGGTGCATGGCAGTATCCCCCATAGGGTTTTCTTTGTAGGCCTTTATGGTTGCATTCATCGAATAGAGCAGAAAATAAGGAAAATTAACCTTCTCGTCATGCCTAAAGTGATTCAACAAAATTAAATGGTATCCATAAACTTTTGTGAACCTACCATCTAATGTAATATAGCTCATTAAAACAAAGAGGACATCCCGCTAAGGTTTAACAAAAGCTCTGGGTGGGTAGTAAGTTTTACTTAACTTAACCAGTCATTTTTTCTCCTTCTCGGTTTCCGGGTATCTGTCGATGGCCTCCTTGCTGACTTTCCTGTCTCTGTAGAAGTTGCACCCTTCCCTTCTGAGGTTCGTGGCTTAGGAAATGAGGTCTTCATCAATTTATATAGTCTAGTCTCCCATTTTTAGCATACCCTTTCTCCAATTTTTGCAAAAAAAACTGGTAACCATGTCATCCCGACCGTGGAGCTTTTCCATGAATTTTGAAAAGCCACCCTTCTGTAGAATACTCCAGACCTCCTCCTTCTGTTTCCATTCTTTTCAACTGCTTGGCTCATATCGCCTCTTGTTACCACCCATTTTTCTCTGTTAAGGGCCAGATTTTGAAACTTGCAGAATGGATTAGCCGGAGAGCTTTTTGAAACTATCAAATTAATCCAGAAAGTGTGGGAATTGATGGACGGGCTATTATGATAAATGAGGCTCTCATTATTATAATAACTCAAAGTACTCCGATTAGAGCTTTTAATTATTATTCGGTACATCAAAAGTCTTAGGAGTGCTTGTGTAACGGTCCTTGAAGATGATTTGTCTGACATTTTCAGGGAGTGCTTGTTCTCCCGTCCACGTAATCATTTCATCCTTGTTAACCACCGCATTAGCAGCCCAGTCAGCAGAGTCGTTGGCCTCTCGGTAGATGTGGGATATATGGCATTTTTTGAAAGTGCTGATGAGGTCTTTAGTGGCTTCAATAATATTGTTGATAGACCATGATGGCTTTGAGGTCCCCTTTAGACACTTAATAATATTGTTTGAGTCCCCTTCAAGCCATAAGTAAGGGCAATTCCAATTTTTAGCAAGGATTAAGCCTTGGAGAGTTGTCATGGCTTCAGCTTTATGATTTGTTTGGCTTCCAATAGGGACAGCAACCATTTCCTTGCAATTTCCTTTCTCATCTCTAAGAATAGCTCCACAACCAGCTGGGCCTGGGTTTCCTTTTGCAGCACCATCAAAGTTAACTTTGAACCAACCTTGAGGAGGGGTTTGCCATCTGGCTTCAATTCTTTTATTGTGGTTGGGGTCAGGACTGTCATCAACTTTCAAATTCCATGAGCTTAAGATGATAGATTCCAAAGGGTTGTTTGAGAAACAGGGGCCCTCCATGATCCCAATATTTTCCACAATCACCCATTGATTTTTCTGGAACACAATGTCTTGATTGAGGGATAGATCTTTGAAGATGCGATTGTTTCTTTCTTTCCATAATCCCCACAGGATGTGAGGGAGAGATAGCTTCCATAGAGATCTCAAGAAGGAGTTAGTCCAATGAAAATTCCAGGAGGAAAACAGGTCACTGATTGTGTTACGAAACACCCAGTCAATGCTAAAACTCTTTAGAAATCTTTCCCAGACAAAGGCAGAATAGGAACAGTGAATGGCCAGGTGATCCACAAGCTCTTCTTCTTGGAGGCACAAAGCACATCTATTAGGGAAGGTGAAGCCTCTGCTCTTAAGGTTGTCTAGGGTCAAGATCTTATTTTGAAGGATGGTCCAGTAAAAGAAATTGATTTCGGGGGTAAGGCCCTTAATCCAGGCTTTAGACCAGTACGGTTTACCATGAGGGGTGGAGGAAAGGACACAGTACATAGAAGAAATAGTAAGAGAACCTTTGGGTTCATATTTCCAGATAAGAGAGTCTTCCTCTTTATTCAGTCAGACCGAAGACAGATGAATCTTGAGCTTAGAAAGGCTAGAGTGAATACTTTCAATGTTTTGCCATTTGTTACCAGTCCAGTAATCAGCAACTGAGGAGCCAAAAATTTTAATACAGGAAGGAGCAAGGGGGGCCCATTCATTGAATTCCATCAAGGGTTTATCAAAAAACCAGAGATCCTCCCAGAATTTGACTTTCCTGCCATTTCCTACTTTCCAGATCACTCCTTTAGCAATGCTTTCTTTACACTTAGAGGCATAGTTCCATATATGGGATCCATTGATACTGAGGTCCAAATTAATAAAAGAAGATAGAGAAGAGGACAGGAGAGAGTACTTACTTCACCATATTTTGCACCATTCAGTATCTGCGTGGAACATTCTCCAAACCTGTTTTGACAGGAGGGCTTCATTTAAGGTTCGGATTTTCCTCAGACCCAGACCAACTCTGCTTTTCGGTCTACAAACCTGGTCCCAAGCCACCACAGACATTCATTTTTTGTCCCCAACCCCAGACCACAGGAATTTTCTTTGAATTTCTCGATAGCATCAACATACTTTATTGGAATTTTGAAGAGACTTAGTGCATAGATCGAAATACTTTGAAGAGAGGCTTTAAGAAGTTGGAGCTTTCCAGCCTGACTTAAAAGGGCTCCTTTCCAACCAGCTAATTTTTTATGAAACTTATCCACTAGAGAACTCCATAAAAGATCAAGAGGTGCGATGCCCATGGGGAGGCCAAGATAGGTAGCTAGAAGATCAGCAATCCTACAATCCAGGATTCTACTAATTTGTTGTTGTCTTCTCTCAGGAGTGTTAATGAAAAAAACTTCGCTTTTGTCCCAATTAATAAGCTGACCAAAAGCTGAGGCAAAGTTAAAAAGAATGCTCTTCAAAATTTTAGCTTCAGAGATGCTCGAATCCCCCATGATGATAGTATCATCGACAAACTATTGGTGGGAGCAAATGAGGTCAGCAAAGGAGGGTTGGAGTCCCTTAAAGGAGCCTTACAGAACCATGTTTTCCATTGACCTTCCAAAACATTTTGCCATAATGATGAAAAGGATGGGAGATATGGGATCCCCTTGCCTTAAACCTCTAGAAGCTTGGAAAAAGGGGGAGGGTGAACCATTGACAAGAACAACAAAAGAGGCAGAGGTGATCAGCTGGCTGAGGAGGTCAATAACTCTTATGGAGAAACCAAAAGCCATAAGAACCTTTACTAAAAAAGGCCAGTCAACCCTATCATAGGCTTTGGAGAGATCAAGCTTGAGAATGAGACCCTGCTTCTTTGCTCTAACCAAAGAGTGGATATTTTCATGGATAGTGATAATAGAGTCAAGAATTTGTCTTCCGGAGACAAAACCATTCTGCTGGTGATTAATCAAAGCAGGAAGAACAGACAGAAGTCTAGTAGTAAGAACCTTGGAGATAATCTTATAAAATGAATTGCATAAACTGATGGGTCTAAATTTGTCCATAGAGTCAACACTTTGGGTTTTGGGGATGAGAGCAATGAAAGTGGGATTGATTTCTTTCAAAAGTTTTCTAGCCCCAAAGAATTCCTTGACTCCGTTGGAGACATCTTTCCTGACAATATCCTAGAAATTTTGAAAGAAGAACATGGGGAAACCATCTATGCCCGACGCTTTATTACCATCAAAAGAGTTATTTCCAAGGTTAAGGGGATGGACGAGAGGGAGACATTCAATTGATCATCAATGAGACAAGGGATGTTATGAAGAAAAGAGGATTGAGCTTCAGCATCCAGACTATGAACTCTTTTGAGCAGTTTCGAGAAATACCTTTTAGCTTCGATCCTTATTCCTTCCTCCTCAATCAGTTCCCCGTTGTTCACCTTAAGTTTGGTAATCCTGTTAGCTGCTTTGTGCTTGATCATCATCATGTGAAAGAATCTAGTGTTCCTATCGCCTTCCTTAAGCCAAATGCATATTGATCTGCTTCCAGAAAGTTTCCTCTTTAGTGATGATATCATGGTATTTTTTGAGATTTTCTTTTTCATCAGTAATGGATACTGTATTGAAACTGTCCTTCTAAATTTGGTCTTGTATGGTCTTAAGGTCTTCCTGGATTTTGCCTTTAGCCTCAAAGATATTCCCAAAGCTGGACTTGTTCCAGGGTCTTATGTTATCCTTTACACTTTTGAGCTTCTTAACAACTTTATACATAGTCATTCCCTCAACTTGGATACTCCACCATTTCTGGATATTACTTTTGATATCTGGGTGCAAGGTCCACATTTTTTCAAATCTGAAAAGGAAGTGTCTTCTTCTGTTAATAGAATTAGCAATTAAGGTAATAGGAAAGTGATCTGACCCAACCCTAATATGGGCCGTTAGAGAACAGAAATAGTGACTGTACCAATCATCAGAGATGAGAGTCATGTCAAGACAAACTTGGATAAGATCTTTACCAGTTCTCCTATTGGTCTAGGTGTAATTGCATCCCTGAATTTCCACATCATTGAGAGCCTGAGAATTAATGAAGTCTATAAGGGCCTGCCTGCTTTCCAGCTGGGAGGGGCTTCCTCCAAAATTTTCCTCCTCTCTCAAGGGAGTATTGAAATCTCCCATAACCATCCAACTAAGATTTCTGAAGCTATCCCTAGCTTGTATGAGTTTTTTCCAGAAGGAATTTCTAGCCTTCAAATTGTTGGGAGCATAAATGTTGGTGAGGACCCAAGAAGTGCCATCTTTTAGATGCTCAAATTTTATACAAGAGAAATTGTTTTCCTAGATAAGAACATGTCTTTTGACAGTATTAAGGTTGCAGATGGTAGCTATGCCTCCTGAAGCACCTTCTGAACTACCACCAATAACATTACCATTATTGAAAAACTTCAAATATTCAACTTTTTCTTTACTCGTTTTGGTTTCTTGGATTAGGAAAACAACAGGTTTGTTGTCCCTTATCATATTCCTAATGATGTCATGTTTGTGGGGGTTATTGAGTCCCCTTATATTCCAAGAGATAATCTTCATAGATACTTACCTATTCCTAACTCCTTAAGAGTCTTCTGGGTCCCATCTGCAATGTTCTTGTTGGCCTTCTTGTCTTTGACTTTGAGGTTAGATGGTTGCCCTGGGGAAGAGGAGATATACCCAACATCAACTTGAGCTATTCTACTGGATTTCCTTGGAAGAGAAGCCGAGGGAGTGGTTCCTTTCTTATTCCTGTGTTTTGGGATTTTCCATTCAGCATCTGTTTCAAGAACCGCTTCCAGGTGACTGAGGATTTTGGAAATTTCTTCCTCGTTGCCCCAGTTAGGGGTTATGGAAGTATTTAGATCACTATTTTCTATTTTTGAACTCTGGTCTGAGTCCGAAAGGTTCATATCCAGTATTGCACATTTTTGGGCTTCTTGAATTTCATAACTTTGCATGAGTAGTGAAGAGTCAGTCTTTTCTTCTTGGAGATCAGGAATCTCCCTCTCCTCAGGTTGGTTATCTTTCTCTTGCAGTTCCTCTCCCGCATAAGTGTCAGCAACCACAGATGTGTCTTTTGAAGATTCGGTCTGCTCTTTCAGTTCCTTTGTTCAAGTAGCGACCAAGGTGTTGACTCTGGTTGACTCATTTCTTAATACTTCCTGGGTTAAAGGGTTGGAGATGGAATTGTTTCTAGAATGGAACAGATGTCTAGAATGGAAGAAATGTTAGTAAGGTTACAAACTCCCATAAACTTTATGTCATGAAGTTCCAAAGTATTAAAAACTTGATTGGTCAATGACTACTATAGAGATATACAACAAAACATAATACGTGCAATAAAACTGAAAATCATATGAAAAGATAAATAGAACCAATTAATAAAAAAATTTAAAAATTAAATATTCATACCAAACCTAAATCATTAAATTCGCACTACCAACCCAAAACTTTGTTAAAGGTCTTGTTAACATAATTTAAATTAATAAAAAATAACAATAAATCTGAATTTCAAAACGTTGCAATAACTTTTGCCTCAACTATAATGCATTCTAAGAAAAATAGAAAGTTTGTGGGGAACAAAAATTTTGTCCACAAAATTACAATGAGAAAAGATGTTTCTTGACTCCAAAATTCTTCTGACACAATTAATTTTGCTATTGTATTTGACCTCATAATCTGCAACCCACAATAAACACATTAACCTGTATAATACGTCATCTACATATATATAATGTGTAATTGTAGGGCCAATTCCTTGTATTATTGAATCACGATCTATTATGCAGAACGGTCCTTTAATATATTATCACGATCTGCCACCTTATCCATTGCAAGGAAAGATCCTCACCCATGCTGAGGCGTTCTTTCTGTCAGCAAATTTTATGCCCGTTTTGTAGCTTTTCAGTTTCAGACTATTCTGATCCATAATACTATACATTTATTCATCTTCCTCATTGCAAAGAGATAAATAAGTATACATTATTGTAGTTGTAATGATTCATGTTCTAAACTATCAATCTTTCAACTAAATTCTATTATTTAGCTAAACAAAAGGTTATGGCCTATAATATATTAATTATAATTGAAGATTTACATATATTATTTAATAGGAAATGACACTACCTCCTAATCCCTACTAGATACATTTCTGATTGATAAGCTTTCATTTATGGATGATCATGGGATCTTTGAAATGAAGGTAAACAAAAAGAGCCCTGAACAGTGGCTAAATGACACCAATCCTTGCTCGATTTAGACAGCAAAAACTAACCCATTACAAGCAAAAGAGCAAATTATCAAAAAACTTCAATGTTTGAAGTTGTCATGCTCAATTCTACCCTACTTCTAGCAACATACGAACCCGCCACCCTAGCCAAAGAAACCTTCATTTTACATTTCCTAATTCTTGAGATGAGGCGGCCTCCATTGAAATTGGAAACGATGAATGATAGCCATGAGGACCAACCTGAGCATGTTCACAAATTTTCCAAACAACCTTGAATTTTGCCATTACGATTGAAGCCAGTGGCTCTCCAATTTGATGTGCATATTGTTGAACCCAATGGAAAAAGGTGTGAGGAGAAGCATATCCCAATCCATAGATGAAGGAAAGGAATATTGATCTTGGCACTGAGTTAAACACGAAGAGATCCATGTTTAAAAAACCTCCCCACCACACCTCCCCTGAAAACAAGTCATATCTCTCCAACTGTGAGTTCAATTCTTCCCAAGTAAACAGCGTTGGATGTACAAAAGCCCCCACTATCATCTTTGTGTAATCCTGAGACTGGGTGAGATCCATCACCATAGACGCCAACCTGGAAGCAACCAAGTTTGGAGAAGCCATCAGATTAGTTGCTATCCATTCTTCCCCAAGGATAGTCCTCACTGCACACTCACTATTTGCACACGGGATTGCCAACGAGTCAGATAATCTCAGAGGATGTGTGATAGCATTCTGCCTCAGACCATGACGACCTCCCACCAAGTAGATTCGAAGGGCCATACCCGCCAAATGAGCAATGCCAACAAGGAAAGCTTATGCTTTGCCAATTGAGGTCCAGACCTGAAATTTTGATGAAACCTGCTACAAATGGCCAGAATATAGGGAGCCGATGAGGGAGTGATACGATGTATTTTTTGTAACTCGTGTAAACCATCATAATTGTATTCATTCCTTGTCCTTAGACTTCCACGAAATTCCTCTGCAATGGCCTTAATTCGTCGCATTTATTCCATGAAATGATGTGCAAGATTTCAAATGTGTGAGAACCTTGATATTTTCTAAATTTGAGATCCTACGCAAGTATGAAGAGATTGGGAATGCAGCAAAGAGAATCCATTTGTCTTGTTTTTTAGTTCCACATGCTTGTAGTACCTCGAGCTTTCCCAAGACAAGGGATAATCGGCCTTTCCCCATGTGAGAAGATATTGGTATGGTACCCGGAGCGTGCGAGTTTCTAATTTCAATAGGCTTATTTCATCCCGTACTTTTGTGTCAACATTATTGGATGCTGAAATGACAAACCCCTCCTACTCCGCAGAAAAGACCCGACAAGTTGGATATGTCCCCGCAGCACAATCAGTAGTGACTTGGCTAAGCTTGGCATAAAGATTTTCTCACCGCCCATACCACAAGGCGAGCTTGAAGAGAACATTTAAATTTAAACCACATCTAGTTTCATAAATTGGGGCTTTGGGAGAAATTGTTAATTACTCCAATGCTGCGAGGAGTGAGGAGACCTGCATCCACAACAAACCAAACATCAGGCTAATCAATCAGATTGGGAATGGGGTGTTGCATCAGAAATCATTTATGATCTAAGAAGATATGTTATTTAGTAGATTTGTTAATAATTATTGAGGTTATGTTGGGTCATGGACAGTGCATGGGATTATATGTAGTAGTGTATGGTAAAAATCATGTGATGTAGATGAGAGTACAAGAGTATCACATAATATTAAGACACACTAAAGGTTCGTCAAGGAATGTATGGTTTTTATCTAGTCACTATTGATCCAACTTCTATTTATATCTAATTTGATAACATCAAAATACCTCATATATGAAATTTGGATGAAGACCAAACAACAATTTTCTCCTTGGGAGGTATATGGAACTAGATGATTAGAAACATCCAATCACAACCCACTAACAATCCTATTAGAAACTACGTTCACTTGAGAGTTCATTATTCAAGCATAGCATTAATTTGCTTACCTAGTAATTTGCACTTTAATTTGAAGAAGTTATGTGAGCTCTTTGATTTCATGCAATTTATCACAAGCAATTTGTACTTCCTTATTGAGTGTAATACATGACAATAAATCATGCACATCTAAAGTATAATCAATCTCCAATTGATTACATGTCATATTGGCTTGTTTTTCCTTCTTCTCTTTAGAAGTTTTTGATTCCAAGTGTAATTTTCATCACATTTCTATCAAGTTCTCATCTCTACAAAAATGCAAGCAACTATACTTCCCTTTTCCTTTTCCTTTCAGTAGTAGAAGTAGCATTTCTTCCCCTTGTCTTTCCTAATTTCCATATTTTTGTTGTCACCCAAAAATTACTCATCACTTTGTGTGTTCTTATTAAGGGAGTTTCCCTTCTCATCTACCTCAAGATAGTGCATATGGACACATGCCCCATCTGTATGATAGGGTTTGGCCATGAGGATTTTCCTCTTCAAATGTCCAAAAAATCCCTCTACTATACTTATGAGAACTTATCAATCCGTTACATCCTTTGAATCATTTGGACTGCCTTCTTTCTAAAATAACTCATATAAGCTTGTAGGATTTTTCTCTATCTTTGTCTCAAGTAATTCCTTTGTATCATCCACTCTCATTCATGGCATTTTGGACAAAATTGCTTATATAAATGAGTCGTGAAGTTTTTCCACTTAGAAATCAATTGCGCACCTTCATAACTCCCATGCCAAGTAAGAGCATGTCTAGAAATATTTAAGCTTGCAAAACAATTTTATTGGTGAGGAGATAATTGATGAAGACAAGATATAACTCTATTCAAGATACCCATTTGATCTAGATCCTAGGTTGTCAAGAGGAAGAACCTATCTTGAGAAGGATATGTATGTAGATTTTGTGCAAGAAAACAAGAAATTAGTCAACCTACACATAATTGAGAGTTTCTTAGAGTCTTTAAATCACAAGTCCAATGAGAAATTAGGTTGGGTTGTTGATGGTTTGACAGGTTGGTTTGGCCTGTCCGACTTTGTCCTTTTGGGGTTTGCACCCTTGCTTGGTCTTTTAATTTTGATGGCCTTTGGCTTTGTAAAGGGTCAGCGCCCTTCTTAACGCTGCTTTTTTAATCAAAAACAATAGATTGTTTCACATGAGCTAATAAACAGAGTGGTTCAAATGAATATAAACTTGTTGGAGGCCTTTGAAAGAAAAAATAAAAAATCTTATTAATGTTATGAACACCAATGAGCTTGACGTCATGGGACTCTGAAGTATTTCAAACTGAGTGGGTCAAAAACCAGTCTAATAAGATATAACACAACATAATACACAATTAAGTTGAAACTCTCATACAATTGACAGATAGAATCTATAAAATCTATAACTTGAGATAAATATCTATAAAGAATTCAATATCATTATATTATTGTAAATCTTAAATACAAGTTTATGCACTCTCTTTAATTCCATTTCCGCTATCGCATACAATCAAAATTAGAAGAAGTAAGACAAAAACCATTTCAACGAAACTAGAATTAATACAAAATTTTATAATTGATCTTTAAAAACAATATGAAAAAAATCAAAAAAATTAAATATTAAAACTAAGAAAAACCAAATATCACTACCAAACCCAAACCAGTAAGTTCACACAAGCCATCCAAGAACTCTTTCCAATCACAAACTTTTTAAAGGTCTTGCTAACACAGTTTAATAGTTTAAATTAGTGGAGAGTAAGAATAAATCTGGATTTGAAAACGTTCCAAAGACTTTTGACTTACTATAATGTATTTTAAGGAAAATAGAAAGTTTGTGGGGGACAAATCTGTTGTTCACAAAATTATAATGATAGAAAAGATCTTACAGACTTCAAAATTCTTATGACGCTATTAATTTGGCTACTATAGTTGACCTCATAATCTGCAGCCAACAAACCAGTAGGGCCAACTCCTCCTATAATTGATTCACGTTTTATTATGCAGAACGGTCCCTTAATATATTGTCTGCCACCTTGATCATTCTAAAGAAAATATGGTGTTTCTAGATATGTACATATTGGGATGATATTGGAGTTGAGTCAGAAGCCAGAAATAAGCTGTGTTGTCATTGATCCCACTTTGCCCTCTACCCTGAATGACCTGCAATTATGTATATAACATATACAATATTTGTATTGGTTAGCTTAAGAATAATTCTAATGAAGATAAGATTCGCTAATGACTCTTGAGGTTATGTTGGGTCATGCATAGTGCATGGGATCATATGCAGTAGCATATGATGGAATCATGTGATGTGGATGAGAGTGCTAGAGTGCGGCTACATAATATCAAGATACATTTAAAGTTCTTCAAAGTATGTGTGGTTGCTATCTAGACACTATTTATCCAACTTCATGGTTCTAGTTTCATCATCAATGGATTTACTAAAATCTTTATCTACTTTAAACTAATATTGAACCCATAGATATCCCCCTTCTACTTTAGCAACAACACATTTAGATGAAATTCTCAGGTAGAAAAGAAAGACAAAAATGCTAATGTGTGCCACTTTCAACTGACTAATAGACATGGAGGCACACGTATTCAAGCTAGGGCCCGTGAAATCAAGTTCTCTTACATTATTGTAGTTAAAAATCAAGGAGATGTCTAATGGTTCATGTCCTAAACTATCAACTTTCCAACTACTTATTAGTTGGGGTTCTTGATAGTTGGCATTTCATTGTTTAGTTGAAGAATAAATCTAATGTAGATGCCACATCTAATAGATTATCTAATGATTCTTGAGGCTATTTTGGCTCATGCATAATCAACGTGTGGTAAAGAAATGACTTGCATAGGGTCAGATATAGTAGTGTATGATGAAACCATGTGTTGTGAATTAGTGTCATGGAATATCAAGGCATACTTGAGGTTCCTCACAACATGTGTGGTTGTTATCTAGTAACTATTGATCCAACTTCTTAGTTCTAATTTCATCTCTAAAAGATTTATCAAAATTTCCCTCTACTTTAAACTATTTGATCATTAGATATCTCTCTTCTTTCTAGTTCTTTCATGTTCTCTCTTGGAATTCCTAACTTAGATGATTACTAACATCATTTTTTCACATCCAAACACCTTCTATGTATGCTAAGAACATGTGGAACTTCCTTTTCAAGTTCCTTAAAAACTAACATTGCCATCATCCTCTCTTGCCATTCTCGCTCTCTTTGACTACTTCCTCATTCCAAGCTTTGGATCAAAAGGTAGAAAATTCATGTCTTCACTTCATCTTTAAGACGAAATTACCTTCAAACACTACAACAAACAAATACCCAAAGGATATAATTTATTTGGTAACACTTGATCCATTATAAATGAGGTTTATCACTCATGCACTATTATTCAAAATTGAATTTTCAAGTTAATTACTTATAAAAACACTCAAATACACTTGAAAAACCACCTTAATGGTTATATAAAAAAATATAATAGTTGTGAATTTCAAGTAATAAAGTGTATGATCTCAACAATCTAATAGAACGCAATAGAAATTCAGACAAAGTAGTAAAACATAATTTTTTGCTAGAGAGAATACAATGCTAAATATACTATCATCATTACAATCAATACATCATACTAAATATAAACATCACACGCCAAGAAGGTGGACATCCACAACCCAAGGCAACTACAACCAACAACCATTAGTAATGTGTAACATCTTCCTAAAAAAACCAACACAACAACATCAATGACCATAGAGAAACTACCCAATATCAAGAAAAACACATATTGTTAGACATTAGGTTGACATCAATGACAACACACATTGCCAACATATGCAAGATTTCTCTTAAACCCTGGATGCTCCTGCATCAAAACCTGGAGTAATTTGAGAGGTTGCCTTGTCACATCTTAGGTGTTATGAGAAAAATCAAGATGGTCAACCTCTACCTTAGATAGCCATGATGAATATTCAACAAGTCTTCCTTTCCATTTAACCAAATGCTCTTCATATTACATATTTCTTGTGCTTCTACCCACATGACTATCCAAGATGTTTTCTATTGTGTCATATTTAAAATTAGGTGATGAAATATTCAACTATGCTTTTTCTAATTCATGTTCAATGCCTCCTTCCAATACTCTATCAAAAATTAAATATTAAACATAGGTGAAATATTAAATCCACTTGGAAACTCTACCTCATAAGTATTTCTTGAATCATGCTTCTTTTAGATTCTACATGGCCCAAATTTCTTCATCTTCAACTTATTATATGTTCCCATTAGAAACGGGTCCCTTTTCTTAGGTGAATCATGATGAAATATCATCTTTTGATCTACCTTATCATTTTACTGAATATTCATCTTATTAATATGCTTTCTTTCCTCACACAAATTCTTCAATTGCTCTGTAAAGTCTTCAGCTTCAGCTTTCTTCTTTTCTCCCTTGTCCATCTTCCTTAACTTTGAAGCATTTATTGGACTACTCCCACATATAATGGAACTCTTGAGTCTTTGTATCAATAGAAGAAATCTTTGCAAAAGGGCTTGATAACACCCAAGCCATCTCATTATTGATGGATATGTGAATCAATCATGAGCACTAACCTACTCCTTGACTAATCCATGTGTCACATTAGGAAATGAAAGGAAAATAACCAATCACCCTTGAAGGGGTCCACTTGATCTCAAGCTCTTCATCATTCATGAAATATAAATTGTTACCTTCACATGAAAATCCTAAATATTATTACATTTTCTACCCCTTGGCTTGCTTACCCTTATGCATGTGAAGCTTACTCTTATCTTTAGTAGAAACCTTTTTGTGCATGTGTTGTTCCTCCAACAAAGAGGGAATAATCCTCCCATTTTCATTGATTAATTATTTGCCATTTGAGTTGATAGAAATGAGGATATTAAACCTTCCTTCATATGATTTTGAAAAAATATTTCCCATTCAATGCTAATTGATAATGATTCTTTCTCCTATAACAAATAAAATCACTAAGTAGGGTCTACCATAGATTAGATCACTCACATCTACTGAGATAATGTAAAAAAATACATCATTTATGGAATTTGGGTGAACAACAAACCAAAATTTGATCCTTGATATAGCTATCGCAAGGTTTATGACTGTGAATGATTAACAACATCCAATACCAACTCACTAACCATCCTACTAGAAACTGAATTCATTTGAGAACATAATTCAAACATAGCATTAATTTTCCTGCCTTTCACTTGCACTTTGATTTGAAAAATTTATGTAAGCTCTTCGATTTTTTGAAAGTGATCACCAACAATATTTGGACTTCCTTATTGAGTGTAGTACATGATAATAAATCATGCATGTCTAAAGTACACTCAATTTATAATTGCTTACTTGTCATATTTGCTTGTTTGTCATTCTTCTCATTAGAAGTTTTCAATTCCAAGTATAATTTTTATCACCTCACTTTCAAGATCCCATCTTTGCACCAATGCAAGAAACGGTACTTCCCTTTTCTTTTTAGCTTCAATGGCTAATGTAGCATTTCTTTTCCTTGTCTTTGCTAGTTTCCATATTTTTGTTACCACCAAAAAATTCTCATCACTTTGTGTGTTGTTGTTAAAGAGTTCCCCTTCTCGTCTAGCTCAAGGTATCGAGCACATGTGGTCACATGCCTTGGAGCCATAAATTAACGCCTGGCCATTAGAACTTTTCTCTTCACATGTCCAAAATATCCCTTTAGCATACTTCATGAGAAATTCTCAATCCATTACATCCTTTAACTCATTTGGACTACCCTCTTTCTAAAATTATTCATGTAAGCTTTTAGGATTTGTCCCTTCCTTGTCTCAAACTAATGCCTTGCATCATTCAATCCTCTTCATGGTATATACAATTAAATTGCTTATGTAAAAGAGACTTGAAGTCTTCCCACTTTGAAATCAATGACAATTCTTGAACCTCTAAGGAATGTTAATAACTCTCATTCTAAGTAAAAGCATTCCTAAATAGATTTGAGCTTGCAATTACATTTATTGATATGAAGATAAATGAAGGAGGCTAAGATTATACCTCCACTCAAGATACCCATTTGATCTCAATCCCAGGTTGTCTAAAGAACAAAAGGATCTTGAGAATGATAGGTTTGTAGATTATGTGCAACAAAATAAAAAGAATGGTCAACCAACACATAATCAAGGCTTGCTTAGAGACATTAAGATGTCAAGTCCAAAGAGACAACACCAAGAAGTTATTTCACATGAACTAACAAAAGGAGTGATACAAATGCATATGAACTTGTTGGAGGTCTTCACAAGAAAAATACAAATTTTAGCAAGGTTACAAACCACCATAATCTTTATGTCATGAGGCTCCAAAGTATTATAACCTAGTTTGTCAATGACTGCTATAAAGATATACAACGAAACATAATACACAATGAAACTTAAAATCATATGCAAAGATAAATAAAACCAATTAATAGAATAAAATAAATCAAATATTCATACCAAACCCAAACCATTAAATTCACACAAACAACCCAAAACTTTGTTGGAGGTCTCGTTAAGATAGTTGGAGGTCTTGTTATCTTGAGAAGGATATGTATGTAGATTATGTGCATGATAACAAGAGATTAGTCAGCCTATGCATAATTGAGGGTTTCTTAGAGACTTTAAATCACAAGTTTAATAGAAACAACGATAGGTTGTTTCAGATGAACTAATAAACAAAGTGGCTCAAAGGCATATGAGTTTGCCGGGGGCCTTCAAAAAGAAAAAAGAAATCTTAGTAATGTTACGAACCCTAATGATCTTGACGTTATGGGAGTATTCAAAACTGAGTTGGTCAAAAACCAGTCTAATAAGATAAAACAAAACATAATACACAATTAAGTTGAAACTCTCAGACTACTGCCAAATAGAATCTATAAAACCTATTAAGAGATGAATATCTATAAAAAATTCAATATCATTACATTATTGTAAATCATATATACAAATTTATGCACTCTCTTTAATTCCATCTCCACTATCACTTGCAATCAAAATTACAGAAAATAAAATAAAAATCATTCTAATAGAACCAAAATTAATAATAAACTCTATAATGATTTTGAAAAACGAATGAAATAATAAAAAGAAACCAAATACCCCTAACAAACCCAATCCATTAAATTCACACAAGCCATCCAAGAACTCTTTCCTAATTACAAACTTTTTTTTGGTCTTGCTAACACAGTTTAATAGTTTAAATTAGTGGAGAGTAAGAATAAATCTGGATTTCAAAACGTTTCAAAGACTTTCGACTAACTATATCATGAATTTTAAGGAAAATAGAAAGTTTGTGGGGGTCAAATCTGTTGTTCACAAAATTACAATGATAGAAAAGATCTTACACACTCCAAAATTCTTATGACGCTATTAATTTGGCTACTATATTTGACCTCATAATCTGCAACCGACAAACCAGTAGGGCCAACTCCTCCTATCATCAAATCATGCTCTCTTATGCAGAACGATCCCTTAACATATTGTCTGCCACCTTAGTCATTCCAAAGAAAAAATGGTGTTTCTAGATATGTCAATATTGTGGTGTTTTTAGATATGTACATATTGGGATGATATTACAGTTGAGGTACGAGCCAGAATTGAGCTGTGTTGTCATTGATCCCACTTTGCCCCCTATCCCCATTGACCTGCAATTATGTATATAACATACACAATATTTGCATTAGTTATTAGCAAGATAGAAATGCTATAAAGTGTTCTACTTTCAACTGACTAATATACGTGGAGGCACATATATTCAAGTTAAGATATGTGAGATCAAGTTCTGAGATCAAGTTCTTTTATATTGTTGTAGTTAAAAATAATGGAGAAAATAAAATGGTTCATCTATTAAATCATTAATCTTCCAACTATTAATTAGTTGAGGTTTTGATAGTTGACATTTCATTATTTAGCTGAAGAATAGGTCTAATGAAGATACCATATCTAATAGATTTGATAATGATTGATGAGGTCGTGTTGGATCATATGCAATCAACATGTGATTGAGTAATGACTTGCATGGGCTCATATATATAGTAGGATATGAGAAAACCATATGATGTGGATGAGAGTGCTAGAGTCCCACACAATATCAAGGCATACTCAAGGTTCCTCAAGGCATGTGTGGTTTTTATCTAGTAACTATTGATCTAATTTCTTACTTCTAATTTCATCACCAACTTGGGTTTATCAAAGTTTTCCTCTAAACTAGTTTTTCCTCAGATATCTCTCTTCTTTATAGTTCTTGTTTTACATTATCTCTTGGAATTCCTAACTTGGATGATTACCAACATCATTTTTTCCCCTTCTCTCAAATCTTCCCCTTCATTTTTTGGAATAGTCCTGCTATGATGCCATTGATAACTTCATAGGTCACTTCTTGGTGGTGGATGATGACACTTCCTCGATGAGCCACTACACCTTCGCCTGCATATTGGTTGACAATTGCTTCTCCTCTCCCTAGAGATGTGGTGCTCATGGTTGGGGATAAGCCCTGGATGCAACTGCTTGATTTTGAGGGTCTCCCCTTTTGCTGTCGGAAGTGCTTCTCTATAGGACCTTTTGATGTAGGAGCATCCCCGGTTTACAACAACCAAAAATATTTGCTTCTCTGTTTTTGTTTTTTGTTTGCAGTTTCAGTTTTCCTTTCTGTGTGTCTTAGTTTTGGCTCACCGGTTCCTGTGGAGTTGGATTCTATTCGAAGACCTGATCTTCCTGCTTGATTTCTAAACACATCTCATTTGGATCACTTTCTGGCGAGATATTGCTACCGATTCCCTTGATAGTTCATTGCTACCGGTTGTTCCTTTGTTACCGGTTACCTGAGACCTATTCTTGTGATCTACTGGAATCCATTCTGAAGCTTGCGAAGCCTTGGGCGTTGATCTCGTTATTGCTTGGCGTGTGGCCGACCTTCTATGATTCATCTTTTGGATTTTCCGGAGGAATTTCTTGGCGGAGGTCAACCTTATTCATTTTGCATGTTAGGTCTTGCCCTTCGGGTTTTGATCCTTTAGGGCCAATCAGATCCTTTGGATCGATATATATATATATATATATATATATATATATATATATATATATATATATATATATATATATATATATATATATATATATATATATATATATACTTGTAATCACGCCTTAAAGGAGAATCAATCAGAAGATCAAGAAGTATCAGATAGATAGATTGTGCCTAGAAGATAGAACTTTCGATTCAAGGTCCCGGTGTGACCTATTCTACCAGGCCTATGTGTCGGTATGTTATAACTCGGTTATTACCAATTGGATGTAATTAACTTTCATGCAATAAAAGTATTCGTTATGCATTGTCTCCATCATATTTGTGTGCTTCCATTGTGTTAACTCTTGTTGACCGGTTTAGACTGATCTCCTCGAGGTCCCTCTTCACCGGTGACTACTTCGCCTTTGGCTTCGAATTGCTCTATTTCACAATGCAAGGGGATTGTGACCTAGTGGAAGGATGCAACACTTGATCATTTAACTATATATTCTTCGAAGGAGCTTTCAGATGGATCAGGTGAGGATCCACCTACTGATCCTACTGGCATTCCTTTAGATTTTGTGACCTCACAACCTTGTCCTGTGGATCCTTTGCAACCTGTCGTAGTTTCATTGCAACTTCAGAAGCTACGTGTGTTGCACCTGTCATGGCACCTGTTCAATCTTCTACAGCTTCTTTGCAACTTGTTGATGATTCTACTGGTGTTTTTCACATGGACCCCCTTTCGAACGATTTCTCCCTTGATGATCCCAAGGATAGTATTGCATGGACAGTTGTTCATTGTAGGCAGAAGGGGAGGTCCTTCCCCCTTCCCCAAACCTTCCCCAATCAAGGCTTGGATGTTTCTATTCCTCCTTGATTCGGGTCAGTTTTGTTTTTGGTCTTACAGGCCCCTTTGTTTGCTTGCCTAATAGGGTCTGTTGTTCTTGGGATGTTGATAGTCTCTGACTATGTTAAAGGGTCGACGCCCTAGTCAATGATGCTTTTTAATCAAAAACATCATTTTTTCACATCCAAACACCTTCTATATATGCTTAGAATCCATATAACATCTTTTTCAAGTTTCTAAAAACTCATATTGTCATCATCTTCTTTTGTCATTCTTATTCTCCTTGACCACTCCCTCATTCCAAGCTTTGGATAAAAAGGTAGAAAATTTTCTTTTAGATGAATTTCATTCAAATTCTCTAACAAACAAATACCCAAAGGATATAATTTATTTGGTACCACTAGATCCATAAACATGGAGGTTTATCACTCACACACTATTATTCAAAACTGAATTTTCACCAATTACTTATATAAACACTCAAATACACTTGAACAGACACCTTAATGGTTTTTAAAAAATATAATAATTGTGAATTTCACGTAATAACTGCATGATCTCAACTTGATCTAATAGAACACATGATAAATTCACAATAAATAGTGAAACACATGTTTTCCCTATAGAGAATCCAATGCTAAGTGAGAAAATCTATCAATCCATTTCCCAGTGAAAAAGTCTGTCTAGAGATTAAATTCTCCATGTTTCAATGTCAAAAAGGGTTGATTATAGATTTTACTCTATCTCCACATCATCCATGAGATTACACAATATTTTTGAAGTTCCTCGAATACATTAATAGCATAGCTCTCATCATGAAACATTATTAGCAACACATTTTGAAAAGTAAGGATGGATTAAAAATATTCGTACACTGAATAAGAAATCTCACAAACCTTATTGTCAAACAAGATTTGAAACAAATTTTTAAATCAAAGGTCCACTAATATGATGTTTTTGATCTCCAAAAGATTATGATGACTAAAGGAGACAAGACTCTTGAGTCCTTATATCAACACAAGAATATTTGAATTAAGGCTAGGAAATAGCTAATCCAACTTATTCTGCATACATACATGAAATATTAATGAGCACTAGACTATTCCTTGATAGATCAACATTTCACATTAGTAAATGAAATAAAAATGACTAATCACTCTTGAAGGAGTACACTTAATTTCATGATTTTTATCATTCATGAAATGCAAATGCTTACTTTCATATGACAATCCTACAACATCCTTATAATTTCTACCATTAGCTTTCTTCTCCTTAGGCATGTGAAGCTCACTCTTAGCTCTAGTAGCAACCTTTTCATGCATGTGTTGTTCCTCCAACAGAGATAAAATAATAGATGCCCATTATTGTTGATTGATTGTTTACTATTTGAATTTCTAGCAATGATGATCTTCAACCTTCCTTCATATTATTTAAAAAGAAGATCATATTCAATCTCAACTTATAATGGTTCTTTCTCCATTAATAAATAACATCCCTTATGTATATGTAGGGTCTACCAAAAGTTAGACTAGATTGTAACATCTATTGGATAACATGAAAAACTCATATATGAACTTCGGGTGAAGACCAAACAATAATTTGCTCCTTATTGCAGCCAATGTGAGGTATATGAATCTAGATGATTAAAACATCCAATCCCATCTCACTAACAATCCTACTAGAAACTAGATTCACTTGAGAACATTAGTCAAACATACAATTAATTTGCTTACTTTTTATTTGCACTTTCATTTGGAAATGTTATGTGAGCTCTTTGATATCATGCAAGTTATCACCAACAGTAGCGCATGGCAATAAATTATGCACATCTAAAGTTTAATCAATCTCTAATGGCTTACATGTCACATGAGCTTGTTTTTTCGTCTTCCCATTAGAAGGTTTCAATTCCAAGTGTAATTTTTATTACCTCTCTTCCAAGTTCCCATCTCTATAAGAATGCAAACAATGGTACTTCCCTTTTTCTTTTCCCTTTAGTAGTAGAAGTATCATTTATTTCCCTCGTCTTTGCTAGTTTCCATATTTTTGTTGCCATTTAAAAATTGCTCATCACTTTGTGTGTTCTTGTTAAAAGAGTTCTCCTTCTCATCTAGCTCAAGGTAGTGCACATGGGCACATTCATCATCCATATCTTAGGGCTTGTCTATGAGGACTTTCCTCTTCAAGTTTCCAAATTAGCCCTCTACCATACTTCGTAAGAACTTCTCAATCCATTGCATCCTTTAAATTATTTGGACTACCCTCTTACTAGAATCACACTTATAAGCTTGTAGGATTTGTTTGTACCTTTGTCTCAGGTAATGCCTTTGTATCATCCACTCCCCTTCATGGCATCTTGGATAAAAATGCTTATATAAACAATTCTTGAATTTTTTCCACTTAAAAATCAATTGCACTTCTTAAATCTCTAAAGAGTGTACATAACTTTCATATCAAGTAAGAGCATATCTAGAAAGATTGAAGCTTGCAAAAATAATTATTGGTGAAAAGATAATTAATGAAGACTATGGCACGACTCCATTCAAGATACCCATTTAATCTAGATCCTAGATTGCCAAGAGTACAATCCTATCTTGAGAAGGACATGTATGTAGATTATGTTCAAGAAAATGAGAGATTAGTCAACCTATACATATTTCAAGTTCGCTTAGAGACTTTAAAATCACAAGTCTAATGAGATAATGCCAAAAGGTTGTTTCACATGAACTAACAAGTGGAACAATTCAAATACTTACAAACTTGTTGGAGTTCTTTGAAAGAAAAAATTGAAAAAATAGTAAGGTTACAAACCCCAATGAGCTTAATGTCATGGGGCTCCCAGTTATTCAAAATTCAGTTGATCAAAGACTACTTTAAAAAGAGACAACAAAACATAATGCACAATTGAGCTGAAATTCATCCATAAAAGATTTAATATCATTACCTTATTGTATACTTAATGTACAAATTTATGTGCTCTCTTTAATTCTATCTTCACTATCATTTACAAACAAAATTATAAAAAACAAGAAGAATTATTTTAATAAAATCAAAATTAATGTAAAAACTTCTAAATGATCCTTGAAAGCAATACCAAAAAAAAAAGTTGAATAAAACCAAATAATAAAACCCAAAAAAAACTAGATATCCTTACGAATCCCAAACCATTAAATTCACACAAGCCACCCAAGAATTCTTTTGCCAATTCTAAACCTTTTTAAGGTCTTGTTAACATGGTTTAGATTAGTGAAGGATAATATTAGTTTCGGATTTCAGAACGTTCCAATGATTATTGACTCAACTATAATGCATTACAAGGAAAATAGAAGTTTGTGGAGGACAGAACAGTTGTTCACAAAATCACAATGATACAAAACATTTTACTCAAGACTCCTGAATCTTTATGACGCAATTACTTTTGCTACTATATTTTCTCTCACAACCTGTAACCCATAACCCACACATTGAAATGTGTAATGGTAGGCCCAACTCCTCCTATCATTCAATATACACGCTTTATTATGCAGAACGATCCCTTAATATGCTGTCTGCCACCCTAATCATTCCAAAGCAAAGATATGGTGTTTCTACTTTTGGATATGTCCATATTAGGATGATCTTCACCCATGCTGAGGCGTTCTTTCTGTTGGAGTTGAGGTACAAGCCAGACTCGATCTTTTTCCTCTTTCACTTCGACTATTGTCTGCAAATTTCATGCTCATTTTGTCCATTCCTGTTTGCTTTTCAGTTTCAGACCATTCTGATCCATAATACTTCTCCTCACTAGCATTCTCAGACTTTGAAGGTGAAAAAAGCATTCCTCCCCACTGTGGAAAATGCAATCCCAACAGAGGCATTGTGCAGGCAATGATCATGACACCCATCAAGCTGATTCCAGTCTCATTGGAATAGTTGGAGTTGAGGAAGAACAGAAGCTGTGTTACCATGGATCCCACATTTCCCCCTGCTCCTGCCATTCCAGACACTATGCCCAATGACCTGCAATTATGTTTACAACATGCACAAAATTTGTATTAGTTTTTAGCAATAACACCTTTAGATGAAATGCTCAGGCAGAAAAGAGTGACAGAATGCTAATGTATTAATGGAGACAGATAAATTCAAGCTTGCTCCTGTGAAATCAAGTTATTTTAGATTTGAAGCACAAAAACTCCATTATTTTACTTGAAAAAGTCTTTCCCCTCAGATCAGATACACCTAAAAATTGTATATCTTGAAATGGCTCCTATAACTTGAAAGAATCCTCACATCTGCATGTTTTTCTCCATTAAAGTTGGATATATGTTTTCCATATCTTGAATCATTTATGAAAACTCTGAGAAGAATCTTTAATTTAGTTTTATGTCAGTCTAAGCTAATGAAAAAGATGGAACCTTGATGAATCAATTCAGTGGCAATGGAATAACAGAATGCAAACCTTCTAGATACAAAAGGAACTATTCCAAAGGTCAGACCGCAAGATGCTTGAACAAACATGGAGAAGATCAGCATGAATGTAATAGAGAGGCTCAGTGAATTTGCCTTTCCTAACAAAACACAGAACACTCCACCCATAGTCTGAATAATCCAGAGAGCCCATATTCTTCCTCTCATGCCATACCTACGTGCTACAAGATCAGACAGTATTCCCCCAAATGGGCGGGTTACTAAGTTGGCAAGCCCGAATGTAGATGCAATTATGCCTGCAGTGTGAAGATTTAGATCAAATCTATCGAAGAAATACTGTGCAATCACATTGTCTATGGTAAGTTCTACTCCAAAACAGTATCCATAGGTAAGAGCCAGGATCCAAACCCTGTAGTTCTTTATGGCATGCCAGACAACCTGCACAACATTTTAGAATTGAGTGACTGGGTTAATATTATTCATGTAAATGTAAAACATTTTAAAGTGCAGATTTTGTTTTCTATATCTAATTGTGTAGATTTTTAATGTCCAACATTTCAGATCAAATTTTATGATCCATAATCGAAAAAGAAAAATGTGCAAGTTTATTCTGTCTTATCTTGTGTCATGATTTAGCTATACAAACTAAAGGTATACAAACTAAAGGCACACCAGTAAATCAGAAAACCCATTATCTTTACAAAGTGTGATTGAGTTATGCCCACCTTCTATAGTTGTTAAATTGGTTATAACAATTTACTATTAATTGTTAATCGTTATTAGTTGGGAAGTTTCCTTTATAGTTTTACTGCTTTTAGGCAAAATCAAACAAATCAACTTTCCATAAAATCTTTGCATCAATCTTTCGACTTGAGCCTTTCCTTTCATTCTTTTGTTTTCTGTCTTTTATCCTGTGCTCTTAAAACTCACTAATATACATAATTTAAAATTCACTAATATACATAATTTGAGAATGAAAAGTGATAGAATATTTCTTTTGTCACATAGTTATTCAATTTTTTTGTATTAATATGATCCGTAATGCTGGTGTGACAGGTCTGACATCACGTGGGCTGGGAAGACCAAACCTCATGACCTCATACTTTACCACAAGAAGTTCTTGTGAATCGAACCAGACCCCAACCCACATACTTCTCCAATCTAAAACAGAAACAGAGCTAACGTTTTTTTAAACTGTTATCTCTGTTCATTACTATCCATGCATATATTTGTAATATCATCTTGAAAGTGCTTAACAGAGAGATTGATTACCTTTGACAAATTGTCTTTTGCCTTATCCCCCTGTTTATGAAGAGCTGCATAGTTACCATCTGGCAGATCCTGTCCAAAGATGAGCACAATGAGTCCCACAAGAACTAGAGTCAGTCCAGGTACAAAGAAAGCAATACGCCATGCAGTGAAGCTGGTGGAACCTATGGATTTGCGAATCAAATCATAAACCAGAGGCATCACTAGCTGTGTTGCTCCTCCTCCCATATTTCCCCACCCTGCTGCATTTGCGTTTGCACTACCCACAATCTTAGTATTGAACATTGAGCTCATCCAGAATTGGCATGACACAAAAGTTCCTAGTGAAAATCCTATGAAGAATCTGATGAGGATAAAGCCCTGTGCAGAAGAGATTGTAGCAGCAGCAAAAACAGCAGGGGCAGAGAGCATGAGGAGAAATGCACACCCATAACGAGGGCCTACTATGTCACATAAAGCTCCCATCGCAAGCCTTGAGAATATGGAGCCCGAGACTGATGCTATGCCTGCATTGCCTATGTCCCTCTTGGTGAGATTGAGATTGTCTCTGATGACAGGTATCAAAGGAGGAGCAGTGAATGTGGAAAGAAAGCAAGTGAAGTAGGAGATCCAGGATAAGTGGAAGGCTCTCATATGGGGTTGGGCTATTGAAAAACGCTTGAATTTCTTAGCCTTGTGTTCTGAATCTACTGGGAGATCAAAACATGGACTTGGTATTGAAGTAGTCTTGTGCACTGGTTCCTTCACAGCCTCTGGATCCATAGCCTCAGGATATGGGGTTACTATACTACCCTGTTTTGCAGGTACCTTTTCTTTACAGGGAAAACCTCTAAAAGCAATTTGTTCAGTTCAGACCAAGTGCTACAGAGAGGTAAATGAAGTTACAGAATTACAGAAGGAACAGACATATCTAAGGATTTGAACTCCAAATTGATGCAGTGTTTAAGCTTCTGCGACTCACAATATTTAGAAGTAGGTAGTTATGGAGAAAACTGTATATGGTTGCATAGAACAGGGGAGGCAACATCTGCATTTGGAATCTCATTGGAGGTGCATCGTTTTCATATTACGATGGGTTTCTAAGGTGGTTCTAGATCGAACGTTCTGCGGGCCCCAGTATCAGACTTTTGCAGAATTTTGTATACATTTTTAGCACATCCTTCTTGAGGAAAAGACATTAAAATATGGGTTAGTGTTATTCTGGAAAACGCTCATTAGGGATCCTATTCGCTCAGCTACGCCATACAATATGGAATTGTACCTTTCTCAGAGTGGAATCAGCATAATGGATAAGAGTGGAATTAGCATAATTGATAAGAGTGGAATTGCATATGTACTTTTTGTCTCCTGTAAAATAGAATAATACAACTCTTTTGTAAAGTGGAAAAATTACACAATTTAAGAAAGTGGAGTTACACAATATAGATTTTAACTCTTTTTGGTGAATCAAGTTGTGTAAGATAGATAAGAATGGATTTGAGAGTATTAGATTGGTCAGTTAAAAACAATGAAAGAGGAATTAGAAAATATTGAGCGGCTTTTTTCAAACAATCAGGGGTTTCAAAGATGAAAGCTAAATTCAAGTTTATGGTATACACAAGTTATTGGATAAAGTGTGTTAATTTAGATTTAGTAATAGTCATTGAAGTGATAATTGAGATGTCAAATTTTAAATTAGTAAATTAAATGATAAGGATATGGGTGTTAAGTTTTACAAATAATAATATAAAATATATTTGTTAATACATTCAAGTCTTAGATGTCTTAATATTGAAAATGATAAAAAAGGAAATTAGTTTAGAATCAAAACAATCATTCATTAAGTTGTGAGGCGTCGAATTCATAGATTTAGGTCATTTTCATGGATGAAGATCAAATAGATAGTCACACATTTAGTATGGTACATTATGCACTCGGATTCCCTAATTTGTCGAGCTTGTTGTTGTTTACTTTGAGACAAGGATGATATTGAAGAATACCTTTATAGAGTTGGATCATTAGGGGACAAGTTCTTCATGTAAGATTCGTTGATCAACCCCGTAGTAGCCCAAGGATCACCTTCAACCAAAATAAACTTTCATAGAGGAAAGAAGTAATAAATTTTATATGAAGCCTGAGAATTCAATAGAGACAAAATGAATAATGATACAATATACAATGAGAAATCCTTGTTGTCAAGACAAGAATGAAATCCTACTATATAATAAGGCCATGACAAGTGTCTTAATCCTATTGCATGACACATAGAAAGTAAATGACCTAAATAAACTTAAGTATGCTAGTCCGAATAGGGCCTAATGAAAATTAGGTAGGTTATACACCTTATTCACACCAACACCCTCCTTTAGTGAAACTTGGCAAAGATGATAAAATGTAAAGATGAACCAATGATGAATGATGGATGGGTCTTGACTACAAGACCATGTTGGGTACCCATGTAAACACAAATCTCTCACAATTGGAGAAAAGGAGAAAATCTCAAGGGAAAATACTACTCTCTAAAAGAAAAAATTGTAAAAAACATGTAATGTGATGGAAGAAAGGAGAACTCAACATGACTCTCCAATGACTACTTCTATCACTAATGTGCAATAGATATTCCCCCATAGGAGAGAAAAAGAGAGACAATGTATTTCCCCAACAAAGATGTAGCTTCTATGTGAATGATGAGAGCTTGAAAATAGAAAATGATTTGTTGCATACGTAAACAACATTTATCACCTTACAAATAGATAAATATACCAATGATTATAAAATCCATTTACATAATCTAGACGAATAAGTAACCCAAATCCAAACATGTGTCTCTAAATGCAACTTGAGAATCCTTACACTAGAAAAAGATGTCTCCTCTAAAATAGGAATTGAATGTTTAACCAAAGAAGTAGAACCAAGAGATGGAAAAATTGAATTACATCTAAAATCATAAAATATGTGATGGCATCACTACCATCAAAGAGTTGATGCAAATCATATTATGTATCTTCAAGATCTACAATGTGAGACTAAAAACAATGATCATGTGTTTAATGCAAAAGAGTCCTAATGAGGTGGATCTATAATACTAAAATGTTCTTACTATAAAAAAATAATGGAAGCAATGCTAGACTTTGAAGTAGTAACATGTGATGGAGATGGAATAGAGATCTCAATGCATGTCATTTGACAACATTACTCATCTTTGAATGATGTGTCCACACAAGATGCTTGAGTGTGCATACTAAATATATCTATAAATGTTGGCTTAGAATAATTCGATAAATTAATTCTATTGGCAACACAAACTTGTCTCAATTGATAAATTTTATATATTGAATTTAAATCATCAAGCTCCTTTGGCATGCATTCATCTATTGTATGCCTTTTATTTCCACACTAATCATATGTAAATTTCTATAGATTAGGAGACATGATTACAAACCAAAAAAAATAAGAGCTGAAATAAATCCCACCCAAATAGAAAAAACTTGTCAACAATAATGTATAAAACTAACAAATTAAATAAAATATATCTAGGGTTGAATTTAGAAAAATAACATGGATGGCCAAGAAGAGCTTACCAATAACTTTTCAATGCTTATTTGCTATCAAAAAATAGATATTTTGGGTAAAATAAATGAGCTTAGAATCCAAAATGGATGATTTGTACTTAAACAATAATTAAATTCATCATATAAACAAAGAATAAAAAATACCAATTGATACCACTGGAAAGTGCTTAGAACCAACTTTGTATGCTCAAGATGTGCCAAAAAAACCTCCTTAAATGACCAAGGATAAGTTTCCCCTCCAATGGCTACTAGGTAGTTAGATGACAACCAGTGGCATGATAATAGTTAATGGGTGATTATAGGGTGGTGCTCTAGTTAAAGACTCACAACACCACTTGGAGTGGTACACCTGTGGGGCCTAGCTCCTAGGTTGGGGGTATCTGTGAGTGTTCTCACCCACACTACCAAGAGCCTAAACCTAGATAGCTTTGTGATCTTTAGCCCTTGGGATAGGAGTGACCATAGGTGTTCCCACCCACATACTAAGAGCTTAAATGTAGATAGCAGTGTGATATATAGTGCTTAGTTAGCAATATCACCAAGGCCTAAAATATTGTCCCATCTATATAGAAAGGTGATGGCATCAAATATTGCAATATAAACCAAGCAACAAACTAATGTTTAAATCATCTAATTGTTGAATAATTATTGAACCAATTTTTTTTATGTAAACCAACAATCAATGAATAAACTACAAAATAATGATGCTTATACAAAGATGGCATATGACATTATATGAGCATACAAATCTATTCAAATAAATATAGTTGTATAGATTTTATAGACAAAATCAAAGACCCAAAACTAATTGCCTAGTTTTTTTAATTCTTTGATTTCAGTATTTTAATAGGTGATCTTAAGGTTTTGACATCTTTTATATGTATTGTTGGGGTCCATTTTGAACCAAGATGTATTATTTGAAAGCTCTTACTTGAAACTCTCTAAAAAATAGAAACATCTTATAGATATGTTGAGGCATTATACATGTTAATACCATAGAATATTTGTTAATCGACCCCATAATAACCCAAGGATCACTTGCAACCAAAATAACCTTTCATAGACTAAGGACACAACAAATTCATTATGAAATCTAAGAATTCATTAGATGCAATATGAATAATGACACAATATACAATGAGAAATCCTTGAATCGAATCTCATAATAGAGTAAGATCATTGTTTTAATCTTATGACATGAAGATGAAAAATTAAATAACCTAAGTAAACTTAAGTATTTTAGTTTAAATAAGACCCAACAAAAAACTAGTTAGGTAATATAAGATGTTCTCACCAACACTTGAAAGTCAATCCCTAGAAAAGATTGTATTTTTAATCATGAAAATGGTCAAGACAATAAACTTCAAATATACATGTAAATGATGTAGAATGATTTGATGTAGAATCAAATTCTTTTTTATGTGTTCTAACTAAAGTTTTTCTAGCATTTGCAATGCCCCAACATAGGTACCTAGTTTTACTACTTGGTTTTAGCTTTTGATCCTGATATTTTTTTATTAATATTTTTTTCTTTTGCTATTAATTTTGGTTAATTACGTATTATGGATACATATGTTATGATTTGCATTTTAAACCTATAGTTGTGATTTAGTATGTTGACATGTGATTAAACACCTAGTTCAATAATGTGGATTTTTATGAGATGTTTTATGTTTATCGTTGATTAAAATTTATCATTTTTTAAAATATATTTCTTATTGTCCAACTTATAACACATCAATATTTTTATGGTGTACTTTGATTATATTGTATTGCACATACATGCTTGATGTTTAAACTTATAGTGTCTCAATAATGGTTAATTTAAGGCTATTGACTTCAGTAAATATGTTGTATGTGTTTCCCCATCTGACTTGATATAAGATATGAGATGAGTCGTTGTTCAACTTTGTGAAACCAAGATCTAAATTAGTGTCAACTTTTCACCCTTATGATGTGAATAAAACTATAAATCATGTAGTTACTTTACCTATGTTTAGTTAGCTCTTTTGGTACTTGCATTTTATTAGTTTTCAAAATAATTTGTTAAGAGTTTTTGTGGAATAGTCATGATACTTAAGTTGAAAGAGTTTATTTTTATGTTGTAATAAAAGGTCTTATGCATTTGTATTTTATATTGAAAAGACATTTAAAGAATTTAATAGATTTATTTAAATAGTTTGCATTCAATTGCTTAAAAGCAAATACCTTAAACATAAGCTATTTATATGTATTAAGGAAAAACATTTAATTATTTTCTTATTTGAAAAGAAAATAACTTAAATAAAATATCTAATTGCAAATGACTAGTTGTGTGTGAATGGGGGAGAAAGTAGCAGAAGGGTTTAGGGGTTTTGAAGATTACTAGTTGACCTATGCAATTTTCTTTGTCTGTTTACATCCTTCATTGTGAGTTCTATGATTTTGGAATATAATTACCTTGAGGATCATTGGAGTTTTCTTGTCTATTGGAAAACTTGCTTGCATCTAACAATGAATTAACAAAAGGATTTATTTGGTAGTGAATACAAGAAAATGAATATCTTAATATTTGAGTTTGTTTTTTATAAAAATAAGCAGCAAAACAAGGGTGCTAACCATATGTACAAATAGTTGGTAGGTGGCAAAAAGAAGAAAGGAAACAAAACAAGGGTGTTGACTCTTAACAAACTCATGTCGGACAGGCCTTCAACCACAAGTCAGAAGACCACTGTTAGAGGCTTGTTGAACCAGTAATATCTCAAAAGCACTTGACTCAAGAGTGGGAAGAAACACCCAAAACCTGACACGAAGGAGTTTTGTTTTGTTTTGTTTTTTTGTTTTTTATTTTTTTTTTGGGGGGGGGGAGGTGGAAGACTTACCTTTCCGCTTGCAAAAAACAATAGTTCAGGAAATACTATTATTAGGACCATCATAAAAAGGATCAAGCGGGGAGATCCCCTAGAGTTTCTATCCACAACATGAGTAGATTGTTGCTACAAAAAAATAACATGAGTAGACTCACCAAGAGTAGATCATTGTTGCAAAATAGGAGCAACATGTTCAAGGCTAGAGGAGGCCACACTAGTAGCAACTAGAGGGCCAATAGGGGCCTCAACAGCAAGAGGCACAACATCATCTTGGGAGGGGTCGTCATCCGCCTGTGAGGAGTCAGAGTCATCAGAATTAGAAGCCTTCATGGTCAAATCGTCAACAATAGTGTCTTTCCGCCTAGTAGCAACACCATTATGGTGTGAGAGAGAGAATTTAATCCAAAGCTAAGTGACCCGTTGAGAAGCATCTCCGACAGCAAAAGGGGAGGCCCTCATAATCCAATGATTGAGTCCAAGGCCTATCCCCAACCATAAGAACCACATCCACATGGAGAGGCATAGAGATATCAATGTCGATTAAAATGCAAGCAAAAATAGAATGTTGATTAAAATTTGAGTTTCTTAAAATATAGTATTTTTCTTTTTAAATTGTATGTATCAAATGGTTTTCCTATTCATAAGTTCATACCCATATTAGGTGATTACATATGGCATTCATTTTATAAGATTTATTTTGAGAATGAATTCATAAGATATTTTTCGAACGAATTATTGTTGTATATTTTTAAATTTTTTAAATATAAAATAGTTTGTAATGTTGGTGATTATTTTTAAAGATCACATGTGATGTGAAAAGCATGAAGTTGTGTATGAGATGCTCATAAGAGTATTCTTATTTTCTTGAAATTTTACATTTTAAGAATTGAAGTATTTTTAAACATTCATCAATGGTGGATTTTGGTTCATGCTTGGGGCTTGCCATTTTGAGAATTTTAAATCATATTTCGACTTTTTGATTTGTGGGACATGAAGTCTCATCATAGAAAATACGATCACATACCTCATGGATGTAAGTGTCAAGGTTTTTGGACTTGTTTTCTTGCGCCTTCATCTTTTGGTCATTATTGGTATTTGTATAGTAGGAAGATGAGTAGCTTAGGAAGAGGAGTGGTCTCTCTTTGTCCATTTAGCCTATATAATCTTGTGATGAGAATCCAAGAGAATAAATTGAATGGGATAAAAACATTTATAAGATTAATGAATATGAATTTGATCTGATTTCTAAGGGTGTGGTACACTAGTGAGGGTTTCCTATAGTAGATAGGAGGGTACACTACTCAACACTCAGTATTCTAGTCCCATTAGCTTTCCCTTTTTGTTCCATCGATTTTTTTATTCGATTGATGTAGCATATCCCATGCCTTGTAAATTGACATATTAGTAGAACCCTCATCCTTAATTCCTTGGTGTGTTTGCATAATATGCATTTTGGTTGGTATCTATGTTTGACAATTTGTGTGGTGTGAGATTCTTTGAACTACCTAGTTAGTGGCCTTGTAGTACATAGGAGTATTCCTAAGCATTCCACATGGTTGGTTGGTGTTAAGAACCATTGGACTAGAAAGGCTCTTGGAGATGCTCATGTAAGGATATGTCGAACTCTTGTAGCATTCTATTGCTTAAACGTTTTTCCATTTTAATTCGTTAGAAATCATGTATTTTGAGATCTTGAATTATAATATCTAAATATTATTATTTATTCATCTATCTATCCATGCTCAACATAAGGTCCATTATGTTGTAATATCTTGATATTACTATTTATGTTTATTTTAGATACCATCTCATAAGATCTAAAGACCCATTATCTTTGCAAGCTGTCCTTGAGTTACAGAATCAGAAAAGGAACAGATATATCCAGCACTAAATAACTAATATCCAAATTGATGGAGACTTTAAGGTTCCATCTGCTTTTAGGTTCAGTTGTTTTCATCTTGTGATGGGTATCTATGGCGGTTCTGAACTGAAAGTTCTCCTGGACCCACTTTCAGACTTTGTTCCCGAATTTGCATCTGTATAAAACTATGAGATAAGAATTGCTATAAAAAATGGCGATTAGGGATCATATTCCATCAGATAAACCATACATACGGTGTGGAGTTTGTACTTTTTCTCAGAGTGGAATCAGAATAATTGATGATTGAAATTGAATATGTATTTTTGTCTTCTGTAAAGTAGAAGAATATAACTCTTTTGAAAAATGGAATACTTAGAAAATTGAAGAGCAATATTGATTAAAGGATTTGAAATTTTTTATTTATTGGATGAAGAAAATGAGATATTAAAAAATAAATCAAATGTACGGTAAAGAAGATAAATTGAAGAAAGTTTCTGTAAGAATATCAGATTGTTTATTCAGACATCAGATTAGACATTTGATTGTATTTATCAATCAATTAATAAATGTTGTCAAATATGCATTCTAATATTTGGATGAGCGTCAACCAAGAATATCATGTAGCCAAACAAGCTGCTACAACTAGCAAAACTAAAACAATGTTATCAAAAATACTAATAATAAAGGAACTAGAAATTATTGATTAGTTTTTCAAAAAAAAAATGAACTCGAGCATTTGAGGGAGGGAAGCTAAATTTAAGTTCACAATATAAATGGGCTATATGTTGATTTAATAAGATATGTTTATATAAGTATAATTCAATTTAGATTGATTATTAGTTGTGGAAGTGACATTTGAAATATTAAATGTTGAGTTGGCAAATTAAATGGAAAGGATACTTAGTTTTACAAATAATGACATTAAATACAAATTTCAAGTCTTGTCTGTTTTAGTATTGGAATTAATAAATCTTTATGTACTTTGCTCTAGAATAAAAAAACTAGACATTGAGTTGTAAAGGGTTGAATTCGCAGATTTGGGTCATTTTCATGGACACGGATCAATAGTTAGCCACAAACTTGATTTGGTACCATATGCACTCCCATTCCTTGATTCACCAAGTTTGTTGTTGTTTACTTTGATATGAGGACAAATGGTATCGAAGAATACCTTTACAAGGTTGTTGGATCATTAGGGGACAAGTTATTCAAAGTCAGTTCCTAGAAAAGATTAGCTTTACGATCGTGAAAAAGATTGAGACAATAAACTTCAACCATGCAAATGCTTTAGGATGATGCATTGCATAATCATATTCTATTTTGCCACTCCAACTAAAGTTTTCCTAGCATGTGTAAGACCCCACATGTATTCCTTATTTTGCTACTTGGTTTTAGCTTTTGATCTTGATGATGTTTTATTCTATCATTAAGTTTTGTTGACCATAGATTGTGGATACTTATGTTATGATTTGATTTGTGAACCTATAGTTATGATTTTGCTTTTTTGTTTTCTCTATTTGTTAATATGTGATAATAAGACCAAGTTCAACATTGTATATTTTTATAAGATGCTTTATATTTGTCTCTAATTAATATTCATTATTTTTTATATTGTATTATATAGTCTATTGGCTTATATCACGATGCTTTATGTTGTGCTTCAACTATTTTGTATTTATATATATGTGCCTATTGTTTTAACTAATTGTGTCCTAGTTGTGGTTAACTAAAAGCTATTCAACTTGGGTAAATATGTTGTATGAATTTTCCTCTCACTCAATTCAAGATACAAGGTGAGTCTTTTCTCAACCTTGTTCAACCAAGATCCAAATTAGTGTTAATTTTGGATCTTTGTTTTGTAATTAAACTTGTAAAAAATGTGATTACTTTTCATTTGATTTGTTAGTTCTTTTAGGACTTGTATTTTATTGGTTTTCAAAATACTTAGAGTGTTGTGGAATGGTCATTCCTAAACTAAAAGAATTTATTATTATTCCTTAGTAAAAGGTCTTATACATTTGTATTATTGCATATTGAAAAAAATGAAAGGGTCTAATGGATTTATTTAAATCTAACTACATATATTCAATTATTTGAAATAAAAATACTTTACACATTAGCTATTTAAACTTTATTAATGAAAATATATTAAGTCATTTTGTTGTTTGAAAATAAAATAATTTGTGTGATATATAATTACAAATTGCTAAATTGAAAATAACTAGTTGTGTTGGATGGGAAGGAAAGTAGCAAAAGGGATTTTGAAGTTTAAAGGTAAAGTAAAAGTCTATGAAGATTACTAGTTAACTTGTGCATATTGCTTTGTCTATTTACCTCCTCTATTGTGAGTTCTATGATTTTGGAAAAATATTTCATTCAAGATTATGAGATTGTTCTTGTGGATTGGGACACTTGCTTGGATCTTGCAGTGGATTAGAATTTTTTTTGTTTGGTGTTGTGTGAAAGAAAAGAAATATTTTCATATTAAGGTTTTCTAGAACAAGGTATTTTCCTCTTTAAATTGTATGCACTCAAATGGTTTGCTTTCTCATTTTTTTATGCCTACATTAGGTGGTTGCATAATAGGATTATTTGATATGTTTATTGCACAAGTTGGTTATCACAAAGAATTGAGGTTGATCGTATCCTGCCTTGATATCCTTCAATGTATTCTTTATCCAAAGCACTTATGTGCAACATTATACTACTGCTATATACTCAGCCCCTATTGTGGATAAAGACAATAGGCACTTGTTCTTACTTCTTTAATCTACATAAGACTATTTCCAAGGAAAAATTATCCTCCACTTGTAATTTTCTTGTCACCAACACTAACTATCCAATCTACATTTGTATATTCTATTGGAGTGAAATCTAACCTCTAGGATACCACATGCCAAAATCCACAGTGTCTTTTAGAAATTTGAATATTCTTTTGATTGCTTGCATATGCTTCTCTTTTGGTGTTTCTTGAAATATTGTCACCATGCTTACTAATTGCATAATGTATGGTTTCAATTTTTTTACATACAATAGGCTACCAATCATCGATCTATACAAGGTCTAACTTGCTTCAGGACACTCATCATCTTTCCTCAATTTACAACCTATAACCATGGGTGTTCTTACTGATGCACAATCTTCCACTTTGAATTTCTTCAAAATCTCCTTAATATGCTTTGTTTGTGAAGTGAATATACCTTTGTTAGATTGATAAATTTATAGATCAAGAAGAATGACAACTCACCAAGAATGGAAATTTCAAATTCCTTTTGCATAGCTTCTAGAAATTATTTGCACATTTTATCATTGTTACCTCCAAAAATGATGTCATCAACATAGACTACAACTATAAATTGATTCTCACCTTTAGTATTGATATATAAATTACTATCAACAATTCCTCTTTAAAAACCTTGTTGTTGTATATATCTATCTAATATTGAATACTATGCTTTGGAGGCTTGCTTTAGTTCATAAAATGCCTTCTTTAGCTTCCATACATAGTCTTGATTTTTTGATAACAATAATCCTTCTATTTGTTCAATGTAAACCTCTTCTTTCAAATTAAATTAAGAAAAGCAGACTTAATATCCATTTTATGAACTTTAAAGTTATTTAAAACAACAACTACCAAGAACATTGTGATAGTTTCTAATCTAGCAACAAGAAAAGAAAAAGAAAAACTTCAAAATCATTACATTCAACTTGAGCATAACCATTTCAAACTAACCTAAGTTCTTCATTTTTTATCATTTGACCATCTTCATTCAACTTATTTCTAAAAACCTACTTGGTGTTGATCACATTTTTGTCCTTTCTAGGTCTACTAATCTTCTTCTAGTCTAAACTTTAGCATGTTTATCACCAAGGATTTGACTCTTTGAGTGGTCCCTATGAACATATTTAGATGGTTTCTTTATGTCTTTTATTTCTATTTCTTCTTCTACTTCTCCTTCTTTTGTAAAATCTGATTCTGAGTGGTTATCCTCTTGTGATTTTTTCTTTTGATGTATTATTTTATCCACTTTCATATTTGTTCTCTCAACTATATTTGACAAAAAAAAATTGTAACATCTGTAGGCCTTGCTTCTTGAGGAGTAACCAAGGAAAATACCTTCATTTGATCTAGAATTAAACTTGCCAAAATATTCATCATCTCTATTTACATAACACTTACTTCCAAATACCTTGAATTATTTAACTTTTGCAGGTCTTCTTTTTCACAATTTATAAGGATTTTTGTTGTTGTTGACTCTGATTTTCTCTTTATTCAAAGTGTAGATAACAATGTTAATTACTTCTCTCTAAAATATGTTTGATATTGTGGATTCATTTAGCATGATTTTGGCCATTTCTTGGATAGTCCTATTCATCCTCTTCACGATTCAATTTTTTGTTGTGGAGTCCTTGCAATTTAGTACTATATTTTCATTCTATGTTGCTAACCAAACCAAATCCATTTGAAGTAAACTCACCTCATCTATCTAATCTCAAACACTTAATTTTCAGCCAAATTTATTTTGAACCGTAGCTTTGAAAACTTTATATTTTTCAAATGCCTTAATTTTTTCTTTTAAGAAGGTAACTTATGTCATTGTATAAAAATCATCACTAAGAAACATAAAGTACCTTTCATCTTGCATACTTTGTGTTCTGGTAAGTCCAAAGAGGATGGACAAGTTTCAATGGATTTGTTGTCGCATACTCTTTTGACTTGGATCTAGCCCTTTTTTGTCTTCCATGTTGACATTTCTTGTAGAGAGTGTTTGAGGCTTAGAAATCTTTAATATGTATCTCATTTCTTGCTTGGTATTGAACCTTCACAAGATTTCAAAGGTCATATGCCCCATTCTTCTATGCCATATAATCAACTCTCATATTTATATTTCATACATCGCTTTTCTCCCTTGATCCTATTAAGAATGTAAAGATTGATTGTTGTCGTATATTCATCTACAACCAACTTTCTATACCTACCTTTCTAATTTCACATTCATTTTCATTAATGTGAGAGTGTGTCCTTGATCACACATTTGAATGACACTGAAAAGATTATACTTCAGGCCTTCAACATACAAGACATTTTTTGTGCCTTTCTTCCCATTGTCAATATTGAGAGTATCTTTTCCAATTATTTGTTTATTACAAAGATAGAAATTTTCTCTTATCTCCTATCATGTGGCTTAAACATCCACTATCAATGTACCATTGGTTCCCTTCATCTTGTGCATGAAATTTAGCTTGCACTAGCATAGACTTCTTGATCTTCTAATTTTCTTGAATTTGGTTCATCTTCCATAATTTTACAAGTTCTATAATTTCCTTAGAAAAGTTGTCAAATTTCTTTTCCTACTTGAGAGATTCAACAAAAATACTTCTACAATATCTTTCTCTATGACCGAATTGTTTCACTTATAGTGCATATGACATTGTAATCCATTGAAGGGATAAATGAGTTATAATTTCCATTTGAGAAACCTATAGAGTCTCTATTCTTGTTCATCAAGTAATTATTTTTATACTTGTCCTACAATTTTTTTTCTTATGACAATTTTTTTATAGAAAAAAGGAAAAAAAATCCAGAGAAAGAATAATTGAACCTATTCATATAAGATTTCCTTGGAGGAAATGGTCTTCTAAAAGCCTTGTTGTCCTTGTTGATTTTTTAAATAAAATAATCTTATTTCTTCTTGATGTCTTTAGTCTTCTTGAGTGCATTTGCATTTGATCCATTAAGAGTATCCTTATAGCTATTGGACTTTCTGAGATTTGTCTTCTTTTGAGGTTTAATAGCCTTTAAGTTCTCATATGTTTTGGTATTTTTGTAACTTTATTCATAGCCAAGACCAATCTTAATGAATGGAGACCTTTCACTATTAATAATATCAACTAGAATCTCATTAATATTCTCAAGCTTCAAGATTTTGTTCAAATAATCATTAACTTTCTCCAATTCCATCCTCAAAGTAGCAATTTTATATTCAAGCTTCATCCTTCTTGCTTTGTCTTCGGCTAGGTTCTCACAACTTCTATCTTTCTAGCTTATTCCAATTGAACATTTATATTAATCATCATCTTTTCTAATTCATCAAGGCTTTGGGACAATTATTCCTTTGAATAATAGTCTCTTGTTCAAATTTGTGCAACTACAATTTTTTTCTTCATATTTTTTCTTCTTAAGCACCTTGATTTCATTTAGGGTATAAATGAGTTCTTCTAAGATTCACTTCTTCAATCCTAACATCTTCTCCTTTTTAATCCATCTTTTCTTCTTCTTCTTTTAAAAAATTTTCTTCACCTTCTATGACATCACTCTTCATCTCTATTTCCATGAAGAGAGTTTCTTCACTATTATTGTCTGAGATGATTTTATCAAGCTTTACATATGAGATACTATCTTGTTTACAAGAGGCTTTTCTTCTACTTTCGGAAGATCTTATTCTTGTCATGTTTGCATTGCTCCTAGCACTTTTTGTACTATTGATGTATGCTTCCTTTATTCTCATTATGTTCTTCTTCTTCATTACTATTATCTTTTTCTCTGGGATATGAACACTTAGCATTAAAATGCCCTATCTTTCCACATTTAAATGGTAATTTACCTTTGTATTTTGCATATCCTTTATTTAGATTTCTAACAAAATAAGCATCCCCGTCATCTTTTTCATTCCTTATTTTAGATTCTTCATTATTTGTTATCTTCTTTCAAGCTTTGAAGGCTTCTTCTCGCTTTGATGGATTCTCTTGTTCAATCCTAAATTCATATGAAATAAGAATCCCATGTAATTCATCCATTATTAATTTGTTTAGCCTTTTTCATCAAACCTAAAAGGAGGGACCTTGAACCTTTTCACAATCATTGGTACATCAATATTTTCACTAAGTTCTTTGTTGGAGTTGACAAATTCATCTAGACATGAAGGATGCAAGCTACAACATTTTCTTTATCTTTCATTTTTAGGCTCTCAAATTGGCTTCTACAAGTTTGAAGTTTGGCCTTTTTAACCCTTTTAACCTTCATAGATGCTCTAAATTTTATCCCACATCTCTTTTGTTGATTTACAATACATTAATTTGGCAAAATCTAATGTTTCCAAATCACACAAGATGACATTCATGGCTTTTACATTATTTTTACTATCCTCCTTTTAGGTTGGATTTGTTGGTGGGATTTGTGGAGCTTGATAACTAGTCACTACTAATTGACATATATCAAATTATATAGCCATCAAATAAGTCTGCATTCTTACACTCTATAATGCATATTATAATCCATCAAATAGTGGAACTATATTTGAAGATATTTTTTCTTGATAGGCCATGTGTGCTTTAGAGATCTACCTTCCAGTTGTTAGGCCACATAAAAGGAACTGACTCAGATACCAAGATATCAAATAGTGTATGGGGTAGAGATATAGTTAGGAGAGATACAATCCAAAATAGTTGCAAGGAGATTTCTTGAGTAGTGCAATTATTATTTTAGAAGTTGGCATCAATGACAACACTTCTAACTATTAGAGACGATACCAACCTTTGACATTCACTAACAACATTTGCAACACATCTTACAAATTTTAGTGTATATCTCTTTATATACTTGTGTCCCATCCATTATACTTGTATGAACAAGCAACATGTCAAAAATGGGAGATATATCTATACCTGCTAGAAGTTCAATTTCATAGGGATAAGATGAAAACTTTCTCAATACCTTATATGGGCCAATCTTTTTCCATCTTAACTTATTATATGTTTTTTTTTTGGGAGCCTTTCTTTTTCTAAAACATGTTAAATTCAATCACCTACTTGAAACTATTATTATCTTATATTCATATCAACATTCTCTTTATACTTTATGACACTCTTCTCCAAGTTCTCCTTCACCTCTTTGTATAACTCATACAATATTTAAAAAATATTTTTCAACCACACTTTTCTTATTTAGAACTATACTATCTCTCAACTCATCAACACCTCTAGGGATATACCAATAGGCAATATGAAAATTAATTTCCCCACGCTCCTATTGATTAAATTATTATAAGAAAAATCTACCTAAGCCAATGTCAAGTCCCATTTATTTGGCTTATCACTTACGAAACATCTTAGTAGATTACTAAGACTTATTTTTACAACCCTAATTTATCCATCAGTCTAAGGATGGTAAGGTGGGTTGAAAATCAATCATGTTCCCATTTTCTTCCATAATGTATGCCAAACATGGTAAGCAAAACTAGTATACCAACTCAAAATAATACTATTAGGCAAACCATGTAGCCTAACTACCTCCTTGAAAACTAATGTAGCTATATGGGTTACATCATTACTCTTCTAAAATCAAATAAAATGAACTTCATTTGAAAATCTATCAACAACAATAAAAATCAAATCATTGCCTCTATGTTCAAGGTAACCCAAAAACAAAGTCCATAGTTACATGTTTCCACTGTCTCTCTAGTATTGGTAGTTATTGAAAGAATCTTGTATTTTTTCTTACTCCTTTAGTATGTTGGTAAATTTTACAACCTTGCACCAATTTCTTTACATATATATTCATGCCAAGACAAAAAATACCTTCACTCAAGTATGCCAATATTTTATCTATTCCAATACGTCCACTCAAGCATCCACTATACTTTTCTATTATCAAATTGTCCTTCATGGATCCTTGAGGTATATACAATCTAAACCCTTTGAAAAAACCCTTCCTAAATAAAATACTCCAACCGCACAATTCTATCTATCTCTACTAGACTTTTACAAGTTGTTCATGCTTGTTTTAAATTATCATTTTTTTTATATTATTATCACATCAAATAAAAACCAACAACATTCACTCTCAGTCCATTTAACAATAAACACCTCATACTAAATAAATCAACTACCTAGTTTGATTTCTCATTCCCATATTTTAACAAAAATGAATAACTATGTAAAGTTTCTCCCCATTTCATATGTTTGTGACAACTTATTTTGGATGTTTATGTATTACAATTCATGATAATACATGTACAACACATAATCCTTCGATAATATGTAGTGTCTCCATTTAATTAGTGCTTCTACTATTGCATAAAACTCTTAGTCATACACAAAAATATTTTCTTTTTGCTTCATTCAATTTCTCACTAAAATAAGCAATGGGCCTTCCTTCTTGACTCAAAACTCCCCCAATTTCTATTTCATTTTTGTTACAATCAACTTGAAACAGTTTGCTAAAGTTTGAGAGTGTTTACACTAGTTGTTTTTGCAACTATTCTTTTGAACCCTTTCCTATTTCCATTCATGGTTTCTATGATAGGTGCACATAATCCACTCAATTTTATTGTGACCTTCTTGTAGAATCTCACTTATTCGAGAAGACTTTTGGCCTCAAACATACACTTTGATAATGAAAATTCTACAATTTCTTGAACTTTTTTGGGTCCATTTCCAATCCATCTTCATAAATAGCAAATCCTAAATACACCAAATTTGTTTTCATAAAAGTACACATTTTAGGTTTACCATAAAAATTTATTCCTTCAACCTTTGCAAACCTACCCTAACATGTTGCAAATGTTGTTCTTGTCTTACAAAAATCAAAATATCATTTGAATACAAAATGAAAAACTTGCCTGGATATGGCTTCAACACTTCATTAATCAATCTCATGAAGGTATTAGAGGCATTTGTCAATTTGAATGACATTAATAGCCACTTATATAAACCTTGTTTTATCTTGAATGTTGTTTTCCACTAATCTTGTTTTTTATCTATAGCATCGTAAATTGCATCCCTATGCAATTTCTTGCTCAACTAGACCCTATTTTAGCATGTACAGCCTCTCGCATCCAGTTTTGTTTATTACAACCCAATTTAGCATATCATTCTAGAATCTCCTCCTCATTTAGGACCTCGAGTCCCAATTTAGGACCATGTTGGAGGGAGAAAGGTGCCTAGGGCACCTTGCTCCCCATAATCTAATCCTAAATTTGATCCACACAATGCTTAAGTGGATTTAGTGGGAAATCTTTTCCCATGTCAGCCTGCTTCTTGTTTTGCAGCCCAATTTGCTTTGGAAAGGTATATAAGCAAGGTATCCTCCCTCATTTTGAAGATCAATCATTAAGTCATAGAGAGATCGTGATTTCAAGTGAACATTCAAGTCTTCAAGCATTCATCATTCAAGCATTCAAGCATCCATTGTGGCAACCTTCAACAACCTTTATGCAAGCATGTCTTTTATGATTTCCTTTTAGGTCTTTTGTGTGGAGTCATGTTATTGCATCAACATTCATGATCATCTTCAAAGAAGCATTTTCATCATCAAGGTATAAGAAAATTCCATTTTCAAATTGAGCCTCTACTACCTAATGGCACACTTTCCTTTCAAGTTCATTTTAATTATATTTCAAGGTTAATTCCAAAAATGGTGTTTGACTTAGGAAAACCCCTTTCTCCCCAATAATTTTCTCTCTTTTTTGTGTGTAGGAATAGGTGGTGAAGCTACAAAAATAGGTACATACTAATAAGGTATATATCTATAGTTTGCAATTCATCAGAGCCAAAATTGACGGGGAGTGGGCCATGTTGGGCGAGTAAGTCTCAGGAATAGGCCAAGCTGGGGGATTGAGTCCTTGCACTTTTGCCTCAAATTTGGACTATACGTCCATTATAGTTTGCCTTATTGTCTCCTTTCCCAAAATTAGGTTCTTAGTCTAGCACAATCTAGTACGTTCAGTAAAGGTCACCTCCTCACTCTTCCCACAATTTGCATAGTCACTTTCAACTCACAACAAAGGATCATCGAATTCACCTTGTGTACAAGGATCTTGAGCCAAGTGGATCATCTTCCTTACAGTGTAAGAGTGGAATAGGCCTAACATTCTTAGTTTGCATGCAAAAACTAGTGAACCCTATTTCACAACCTTACATTTTGGTGAACCCGACGTTTCTTACATTTTGCATATTTCTGATTTGGTGTTTTGGGGTCTATTTTTTTATAATTTCATTGCATATATTGACTGAAAATTACTTTTCTTACATCTTTCATATGGCATGAGTTTCTTGTTTGATCATATGTGCATATGGATTTCTTATCATATTTTTCTCTAGTTCAATTTCAAGTTACATCCAAGATGTTCATGATGTTCCCTTTTATGCATATGATGATAAAATAGTTCTCCCTTTCATTCATAGCTATGAATTACTTTCTCCTAGAATTGGTCCCACCAATGAGGGCACATTGGTGCAAGAAGAGAATATGAACACTTCTTTCAAAGATCTCCCTCCTAAAGATGAATCTTTGAAAAATAATGTCCATCCTTCTCCTAAAATGTACCTCCCCCATAAGGATTATTTGGTGGAAGGGGATGATATCGTAGCTACATTTCCTAGTGATACCATACCTTCTTTTCATTTCAATGACCTTCCCCCTAGAGATCGAGCATTAATGATATATTATTGTCCCTTTCCTAAAGTTTGTCTTAATCATAAAGATACCTTAGAGCAAGAGGATGATACTATTTCCCATCATTATAATGTTTCCAATGCTCTCTCTCCCAAAAATGAAGAACCCAACCAAGATCAAATCAATGGTATTCATGTTGCTGAGAAGCCTAAGGTTGTTGTCCATCTTCCTCAAGATGTCTCTCAACCTCAGCAAAAACCAATAATTGTTAAGGGTGGAGTGATCATCAACCTAATTATCATACAGTGCCTTACACATATAATAACAAAGTATTTACTTTGGAAGCCGACAAGAACATACAAACTAAAGCACAATATACTTTTCTAGTTCCTACAATCTTCTCTCAAATTCAAACAAACACACCATCTCCTGCTAAAGACGTTACTAAAGAGGAACTCTTGGATGATGATTGGGAGTCAGGGAAAAATTTAAGAAACCCCCACCCCCCCTCCCTCAAACAAGGTGTAAAAACCTAGCGAAAGGTGTATAATTGTTGAGGAAAATTTTAATTTTACTAGCGAAATTTTGCGGTTTACGGAGAAAAAATAATAATATCCATGGCGAATCATTCGTGATTGCTCAAAGTTTGTGAAAAATCCTAGCGAATTGTAATATTTTTAAAACCAAAAAAAAAATTGCATGGGCGAATTGTAATGTTTTTAAAACCAAAAAAAAATTTGCATTGGAGATTTCAACCTATTTTCAAACCATTAAAAAAAAATATTGGTGATTTCAACCTATTTTCAAACCATAAAAAAAAATATTGGCGATTTCAACGTATTTTCAAACCATAAAAAAAAAATATTGGCGATTTCAAGCTATTTTCAAACCATAAAAAAAAAAATTGGCGATTTCAACCTTTTCCCAAAACGTAAAAAAAACATATTGGCACCTCAACAATCCCCGTCAAGTCATTAAAACACGTGGCACACAGTCGTCAACCTTTTGCCTGAAAGACTGCCCCATTAGAAAATCTCACGACCTAGCGACAAGCCCTTACGACTCTATCTCTAGCTTGCAAGCTGAAAATGCTAAGCCTTCATAACCTCGAGATCTAGCGACTGAGGGCAACTGAACCACCACTCGCCAATTATCGACCACAAAATGTTAAGTCCTTGTCACTACAATGACTTGAAGATAGTGGTAACTTTAACCCTTGTCACGTACTCGCCAACATAAAATTGTTTTTCTTAACCGCTAGCACTTCACTCGCAAGCTCGCGGCTTGATAAGTCTTCAGAGATTTAACTTCGCGAGCTGGCGATAACCATAAAACTTAACCACAAACTGTCTAGTCACTAGCTCGCGACCTAAAAATGCTAACATTAAACAAACATGAGAGCTAGCGACAACTGTGGTGGCAAGCTAATATGTACGAGGAATTTTTAAGGCTTGGATGTCGACTCATTCCTGAGGGACTAGTTTGAAGTTTTCTCTTGAGTCGAGGTTGATTAGACAAGCGAGGACGACAGTTTCAGAGGCATAAAAGGATTGGATATCTTTCGAGTTAGAGATGGGAGATCACGGATTTCTCTGAGAAATCGGAGGTTGCTTGTTATCAGGGATTTTGAAGCAAAATTTGTACAATCAAGGAGGAATAAAATCAGAACAAAATCATTCACATAAGATGAGCCTTAGCAGGATGCAGTGGATTTGATAGGCATGACTTCTAGAGTCTAGAGTCACGTTGAAAAGCACCAAAATGATGAATTTTCACATGAATGAGCATCACCAGATGAAGTGTTAAAAAGTTATAAATACAATGGAGTGGTGACCTAATTGGTAGAAGAGAAAAGAAACCTTTTTCAAATTTTGAGAGTGGTTTTTTCCTCAGAAAGGAAGATGATGTTTGAGCAGGATTGTGCATGGAGTTGTTGTGTGCTATGTGATACCGGATGGGTGTTTTTTTTTTTCTCCTGTATGAGTTTGTTTATTGTCAGAGGGGTTGTGAAAGTGAGAAGGATTTCCAAAAGGAGCATGAAAGCCTCTTCTTATCAAGAAAGGCCACGCATCGCACATCCTCTGCTTCTACTCTGCCACAGGATGGCAGGGGGTTTGAAGAAGGAGCCCATAGAGGAATGAAAGAAGGATTTGTTTAGGTGGGGAGTAGCAGCCAGTCATCTTTGTGACAACATGGAAGTTGTGATCCCTCTCCAGCATATTATGTTTACCCTAAATCTCCTCTTTCCACTTTCTCTGATCCTAGGCATGAAGGCTCGAGCTCCTCTTTCCATTTTCTCTGTTCCTGGGTATGAAGGCTGAAGCTCCTCCTCCATTTTAGGGGCGACTTTACTTCTTGCCAAGTCCCAGTATCCCTTCTGAGAATGGAAACAATCTGTTGCACATAACATAACATATCACACTCCATTTGAAGGCATCAAGGTGATAATGGCATGGCTCAAGCAGTTTTGCTTCTACCAATTTTCAGTTGAAAATTTTGATTCACAGCAAGCGAATGGATAAAGAATATTTTTGTAATAGAATTGCATATGGCCTTTTAGGCCTATTTGCTGAGAGTAAATGTTTTGTTGACATGTGTCTCTTGGCATGAAGCTTGTTGCTCCCTTTTCTTCTATAAAAAGGGAAATCAAGGCCATTAGAAGGGTTCCTTTTGGGGGGGTCTCTTGAGGGTTCCAAAATTTTGGTGCGTTTGGGGTTCCTTTTTTGGTTCCAGTAGTGAGTCTAGGTAAAGGGAGCAAGTTGTACAGTCATTTATAGACAAAATGAAAAGCATTTAGTGTCAAGCTTTGTGCAGGTTCTTGAAGGAGTTATATGTAAATTTATTTTGTGACAGAAGTAGTAATTTTATTCGATAGAAATTAAATTCTGATCTATTTCTCTTCGGTGTATAATTCTATCATCTTTCAAATGAACAGAATCAAGAGTTTTTTCATTTGTTGCATTGTTATGATGTATGTAATTTTTTATTTAATCCTTCCTATTATGCCCAGGAATGTGAAATTTCTGTTAGTCTAGAATCATATTAAGGATGCACCTCATTGTAATTGGTGGGCGGATTACTTAAGGGAAGAGGATTTTGAGGTACCAGAAAACTTGTCGAACATACCGATGGATAAGATACAGGAAATATTGAATGTTCACAGAGGAATATATATATATATATATATATATATATATATAATTTATATTCATATATACACATATAATGGCAAGGATACAAAGGTCGAGATACATGTTGATTATAGGTATGAGGAAATGCCAACTTTGTGGAGGAGGGAAAACATGTACATGATAGAACACCTCCATATATATTACATTAACATCCATAGCATATAAAATCATAAGAGTATTAAGAATGAAAGGATCAAACACCACAATAGATAGGAATACAACATAGTTAGTAAAACATGCATGCAACTCAATTAAAGGGAATGTCTTTTGAGGATCCAATTCCATGATAGATGTTATAGACAAAGAAGTAAGAACATAGTCTAAGGTTGGGTAGGTGAGATCAAATATATCCAACACAATGAAAACTCAAACCCTAAACAAGATGTAATAATGAAACACAAATGAGGGTAGATCCAAAATCTAATCAAATCTAATATAAAAAGAATGCAATCATTAAATCAAATCTCAAAAAAATCACACTTTCATAGTCAAAGGCAAACAAGAAAACATATACACCCACAATGAATCATCTATTATAATTGGAAGGTCACTTCATCAAGATAACATCAAGACAATAGACCAGTGTCATATCCTAGGCCATAGAGTCGCTTACAATTCAAAGACAACCTGATAATAAACTTCAATAAGATTCATTTGCAAATAAATAGGAATGAATATGCTATTACATACAAAACCCATATTCATACAAATGATATAATCATCATATTTGTATTTAAAAAAATGATTTCACTAAAACTACCCCAAGAACTTTAATTCTTTCCTTGAAAGAAATCCTAGAACAATTCCATAATCTGCCTTGCAGGTACGTAAATTGAAAAACCCTTGACCATTCAATTCACAGTGAAAACATAAATTCAACACAAAGACAATTATGTGAAGATCTCAAACTATAAATGATATTGATATTATATTCATAATGATATCAGAAATTAAATTCAAAATGTGATTCAGCTATGCACTTATCAAATTCTTGAACAGTTGAACTATTATAATTGCATCAAAGTTTTCAACATCAATAAAAGTGGCAAACTGGCCATCCCTCTCTACCGATAAAAAAAAAAAGTGGTCATCCCTCTCAAATTAATCTTGGAATCCTTTTATAAGATGAGGATGCAACAAGCTTAGGATTACTTTGAGGAATCTTGGGTAGCACTAGTAACCTGACATGTCTTCTTTTGCTTTAGCATGGCTTGCCACCTGTCCACCTCTTTGTCTATTGGCCAATTGAATGCCTTTACCTCTTCCAACTTTGCAACTGACTCTGTCCATCTAGCATCTATAATTGCCCTGGCCTCAACAATAAACTTTGTATGGTCAATCTCAACCTTGAACAATGAATCAAGCATACCATTAAGGAAATCAACATCAACTTGATCATCTATATGATTGATTATTTCTTCTCCCTCCAAAATCAAATCAAATTAGCTAGTCCAATCATAAACAGATTTCAATTCTCCATTACTACCATAAATTGAAGGCACCAATGTACTGTAACCTTCCCCAAATGTTTGTAATTTTTCATTTATAAGCACATCCTTCCCTGTGAAAAATGCATGTTGCATTGATTACCTCCACCATGTCTTTAGTGTCACTGATCTTGGGAGGGAACTCGTCACTATACAGCATTGCAGTATCCAGCTTATCCATTAATCTACTTCTTCTTGACCAAACATTGAACAAAGGTCCAAGAAAAGCGACAGGCTCAGAGGATTTATTACTTGCCTCTTTCAAAAAAATGTGCAAATCATGCACTGCCATCAACTTTCCTTTCAATACATTAATCATGTGTTTCAGAATTTATGACACAACAAAGATAGTTTTGTCATTTTGTTCCTTTTCAAGCTTTTCAATTTTCTCTATGTATTCCTCCATTTTTGTTGTCACATCAGCTGGTATTTCTTGTACTTGTTCTGTAATCTATATTGGAGGGGCCTCATTTGCAATTTTTTCTTTCAACTCCACTAAGTCTTCCTCCAGAGCAGCCTTCTTCATCAGTGTCTCTTCATATTTTTTAGCTAATGCAATCAATTGGTTATATGTTTCTGTGTATCTTCTTGACAAATCCTTTGTTTTTGATAAATTTATGAAAGAAACTTGAGTAAAAAATGAGGCAATCTCTATGTCACTTGTGTTCTGCAAATTCCAGATCATCCTGTCAGCTTTCTTTTCTACTTGGATATTTAGAAGGTGGGGATTTTGAGTGGAAGGGGCCAAAGACCAAGCAACAAGTGTCTTTGACTTAGGATTAAATCTTGATCCTCTTATTACATCTCCAATTTCAAATTCAGTTTTAAACAATGGGTCCTCTTGCTTCCTAATCTGATCAATAATAAAAATAGACTGGATATCCTAGTCAGGCATCACAATCATACCAGTAATCTTAATCAATTGTCTTGCCTAATCCATAGTTATTTGCTCCTTGTCGGGATAATATTCCTGCAGTGCCTTGACAATCTTCTCGTTCGTTTCTACATTTCCTTCCTCTATGATCAAATTTTGTCTTAATTGATTTTGTTTCAACCTTCTCAGAAAACTTTTAAATTCATCTGACTTAATAAAGTCATCATCTTTCATGAACTCATTTGACAACATCACATGCTCATCAAAGCCTTGAGCAAGGGCTTCGTTTGTTTCTCCATGTTCTTCATTTTGCCCTGCTTCTCTGAGATGTGTCCTTATTTGATGAAAGTAGTCTCCTTGTTCTATAACAATTGCTCTAATAGGGTCTCTCCTCACAATTGCACCCACCTCTTTGGTTTTTTGTTTCTTTGCAAGTGGCACTCGGGAAGATTGAACTTCATCCCCACTCTCTACATCATCAGCAGACACAATAAGTGGCCTCTTTATTGAGCAGCCACTTCTAGAATTTGAGGCATTTGTTCCATCGGAGTTTCATATAAACTCGGCATTCTGTTAATCCTCTCCAGGTATGGGTTATCAAGGCAAAAACCTAAGAAACTAGGGTCAACATCCTTCAATTTTGCTTCAACTCTCATCAAATTTTTCCATTTTCTTCTCCTTTCTTGTACTTCCTCTTTTCTCAGCAAATTTCTAACCACATCTTCATCTTCCAATGGTTCATGGTCCTTTATTGTGGCCCAAGGTGTCATTTTTGGCAATGCATGTTTAATAATTTGTTCAGGATCACAGAATCTAGACAGGGCATTAACCAACCTATACTGCTTAAGGAAATTGTTTACTTCATCAAAGGAGTTCCTACCAATGGTAAAATCAGACACAACCCAAAGCCTAGGAAGTAAAGAACCCTTCCTGTGTTTATCAAGGTATTCTTTTTCAACTAGGGTCAATTGCCAAATAAACTCCATAAAAGCAATCCTAATTGGAACAAATTTTGGTTAAATATGGGGAGGATGAGGACACCCATAGACTCTGATCATAGTAAAGTTATCAAAAAAGAAAAAGACCCCCTAGTTATGTGAAATAGACCAATTTGGAACATATTGGTAAGGTCTCAAAACTCTCCTAACATTAATTGACAATATTTCCCTATTTATTCCTAGCATTTCCATAATTGGCAAAACAATCCAATTTTCAAAGTAAAGGAAAGAAGAATGGGGAGAACTACTATCCCAAACCTGGGTCCATCTTTGTATTGGCATTAAGACACCAAATTCTTCTTTGAACAACTCCAATTATTTATTCATGAAAACATTATAGAACAAGATTAAATGCATCAACAATGAATAATGCTTAAATGTAGGGTTGGGTGCACCACTCTGATTTTCAACTAGAGCATTATGAATGTGTTCAACCACATAGCCCACATAATCATAATATTTGTTAAAATATGGGTGTTGAATGTCCATAGCCATCATCAGTAATTCAGGTGACACTATTGAATCTCCATCAAAACCCAACACTCTGCATAATCCATAGATTATGCAATGCATATAATGGTGGAAAGGTGTGATGTCAAATGGTGGCTCGATACTATTTGGAATTCTAATTGGTTTCCCATCCACCCTAGGCATGTATCTGGGCATTGCATGCTTCTTGATAACACCTTTGTATTTTCCATAATCCTCTGCAATCCGCTCCAAATCTATATATGTACATACAGCACTAGTAATCTTGAAAGCTTCAATGAAGCTAGCTCTGTTAATTGAAACTAGGGCAGACTGGTTCTTTCTTCTAATTACCCTAGATACAGGGCAATAGCATTTGGCCAGCTCTTTTATCAAATCCACATCAACATACACATCTAGTACAATAAATTTGCAATATTTAAATCCCAAGGGTTTGACATTGGCACACCCTTAACCCTATTATTCCATAAATAATGAAACAAAGTAGTACCAGACATATAAAGCATGGTCGAGTTTCTGTATTAGCTCCATAAATATTTCCATGCCATTTCATTTGTATTCAAAGCAATGGAAGTCCCTAGTAGAAAATATATAAATTATTCTTTGTATTTATTATCCTTCTTTTCCTCAATGGCCTTGGGCTTAGAACCTCCACTTGTCATCGTCTTGCTCATTTTAGCTACAGGAGAAAACCTTAACCAATTTTCTGAAATTTTCCCACACCCAACACTTTGAATTCTCTAACATTGTCATAGAGCTCAATTCACTGGATTACCTCTAAGATAGAATGCAATTATACAAAATCTCAGCTCGATCATGCAATTTATGGTATTTGGGCGTTGTCACTTCTCTCATTAATTGACACACTTGCATGAACTAGATACTATGGCATTAATTCCAAGCTGAAGTACAGGAGCAAAATTTGAATTCATGTGCTTCTATTTAATTGTCATTCAAAACTTTTACAAAACCCAGCAAACAAGTCCACATGTCAATCCCTGATTGCTTAGCACCCTTTTTTCTCTTTTCTATCTCAATTAATTTTCAGAGTGTCACTCAGTCACGTGGCAACAACTTGCAATCTCGCATGATGAACTGCACTTCCTTCAATCTCCTTCGCGAGCTAGCAAACAAGTCATTCCCCATCTTTAATCACACACTTGCAATCGGTTATAACAATTTGGAAAGTAACTGACGAGTTAGCGACAATGCTACCAAATCCTCTTAATCGCAAGCTCACAACCCCTTTTACAAATCCTCAAATAATCTCATGAGTGAGCAACAGACATTGATCTTCATCAAGCCCTTCAGTCGCAACCTCGCAATAGCATTTGTAATATTCTTTCTTTACCTGCGAGTTGGCGACCACTGCAAATATAACAAAACAACTTATTTCATCGCAAGCTCACAAAACATAACTTAACTTGACTTAAACCCTTGCGAGCCCACGATAACAAGACACTTAACCACCATCGCATGCTCACAACACTTTTTGACTTAAGACTTACAAACCCACGAGCATGCGATGATCACAAAATCAGACCAAAACTTACCTGTCGCCAGATTGCAACATAAAATGCTAAATAATTTCAAAACCTGCAAGCAAGAGACCAAACCAACTAAGCTACGATACCAACCACATCGCATGATCGCAAATTAAAATGACTTAACCACGAACACCTCGCGACCTTACGATAACATAAAATCACACCTAGTCACAACCTCACAACATAAAATGGTCAAGTGCAAAACATCTTGTGAGGTAGCGACAACTAAAATCTCCCAGTACTCGCAAGCTCGCGACTTAAACTAACTTGATGACAAAGGACCTGTGAGCTAGCGATAACCATAAAATATTAAACTATTTATCTCTTAACCGCAGCGACCCAGCGAGTACCAATAAAAATCAATAGTTGCTCACTCTCCAATGCTTTATGTTACCTGCATAAACAGGCGCGAGCAGTGGCATAGCATGTCCATTAATGACTTACTTGCTAACTCTCACGGCTATAGTGCATGACATCAGACTAACTTGAGACCTTGCGACCAAAGAAATTTCATTAACAATCACTAGCTTGCTAACATAAAATGCTAACACCCAAAAAGCTAGAGACCTCGCAATTTAAACCCAAACCAACAATGGCTAACTCACCACTTAAATTGTTAAACATTAAATTTATTTGGGAGTTAGAGATGAAACATTAAACATCTCTCATTGGCTGACCAACCGTTTGACCACCCTTGACATTGACATGGACAAATAAAGAGAGGACAACTCAGATTTTCAATGCGTGACAACTTCAGTTTACTAGCCAACTAAGACAAAAAAACAAATACAAAACCCTAATCGCCATGAACATGACCAGAAATCATGAAAAGATACTTCCATAAAACCAAAGGATAAACCCACGACATGAATTGAAGCTCGACATGACTTAGCCAAAAAATTTGCAGTCCTAAAGGAGTTGGCATTTTGGAAAAATGGAAAAAATGTTGTTCTAACATCATGTTAAGCATTTAATGTAGAACATTAGAAAGGTTCTAACAGTTATGCAATATAAATAATTTTATGGATCTTGTGACACAAATTGTTGCATTTCATGTTCAACATAATGTGGAACCAATTTACTAATAATTCAATTGTTTACTAATAATTCAGAAACTAAATTCTAATTGTTTACTAATAATTCAAATTCACAATTAAAAATATGAAATAAGTATTCGTTCTAATTGACAAATTCAAGGAATACAATATCAAAATTCATCAATGACAACTATAGTATTGCAATTTGTAATATGACTCAAGAGTTGTAGTATAAATACCTATAAAATGACTACTGATTCACTTTAGTGACTTGGTCTGAAGCTTCTATATCCCAAATGGAGTCAAGATCCTGAAACTGACTAGTACTAACACGTTCATCCTCATTTTGAGTCAGGTATTCAAAAATTTCTTCATCTTCATGTTGACTCTAAGTCTGTGATCCATCATTTGTCTCAGCACTAGCAGTAGCACCACTAGCTTTTAAAGTGTTGCACAACCCTCATCTTTCACGCATGGAATTCCAAATTGTCAATGCCTTATCATATGGAAAATCTCTAACATTATACTGAGTTACAAACAACCTCAAGCAAGTTTCCAATTTTTTGTCTAATTTGTTTCTGATATTTGATTTTAAAAGCCCTAATGCACTGAAAAATCTCTCATCTTCCATCGACCCCAATTTCATTGTTTGACATAAATCAACAAGTTTGAAATATTCTGGTATTGCAACATGCAATACTTCACTCTGATCTATCCTTTTCCAAAGCCTTGTGATTGATCTGGGTTCAAATGAATTCTCCAAGTTATCCAACTGTTGTTTCATACACAATACAAAACATTTACATTGTTTTTTAAGATCATCTGAATTTAAAATTTCTTCTATTGGCTATCCATTGCAATATGCATCTTTTAAAAATGTCAATATCAATTCCTCTAGTTTTTCATGAAACACCTTTGTGTCATTTGGATTATCTCCAATTGAATGCCAAAATTGAGGATACACACAACCCATGGCTTCAAGTATTTCTTCTCGAGGGAATCTTTCATGAATCTCAGTTGAAAGTTCGTATTCAATAGACTTCAAATTATCACTAACAGATTTAACAATCTTGTCAAAATCTTCCTTTTTAACTGGTAGTGCTCTGCCTCGCTTGCCCATCTTAGATTGGTGCATGGGTATTTGAAATCCTTTTACAAAGACACATAACTCATTTTTTGCATTGAAATGTAAAAAAAATTCAGCATGATTCAAATCTGTAATTATCTGCCACCTAAAAAAATTTGGACTTCGCCTTGTTAGATCTTAATATAGACCATCTAGGCCCAAGCATGCCATTTTACGTAGAGTGCTATACTCATTGATATACATAGTTATGTCTTGGGCTTTCTTAACTAGCATGGGGATAAGACTAGCTAAAGTTAATAGAGTCTCTATATCACTTAACTTATGTAAGAGATCAGGAGCTTTGTCTACTGTGAGGCATTGCTCATACATTAGTCCAATCAAGGATTGATATTCTGTTAGAACTCGTTCCATTGGTCCATGCAAGGAGATCCATCTGGTCTCAACATCCCTGAGAAGCTTGTTTCCTATTGTTACTCCCTCAACAAAATTATAAAATTTTGCAAAACGTTTAGGACTTCGGCAGAAGTATGAGTGGAGCTTGTGGACCATATCTTCAACTTTTGACACTGTAGGGAAATTGATTACAATTATATATGCCAAATTCATTTGATGGGCCATGCAGTGAATGTCAAGCATGTATGGTGCAATACTAGTTTGTAATCTTCCGCAAACATCGATCCTTTGACCTTGCATTACTGTAGCTCCATCAACTCCAACACACACCAACTTCTTGGCAATTGTCAAGTCATCCATACCAGCAATTTCATTCAGATCTTTCTTAACTTCCAAATATAAATTTTATGTTGTTGAATTGCCCCTTATTTTACGAACACAGAGTAGATGAGCTCGGCGGACGTGTTTTTTTATGGTATACACATGCATACAGACCAAAATTGTGTTATCTACCGCAGTAACTTCATCTATGGATAATGAAATGAATTTTGACTCTTTTACACTCTCCTATAAATTTTGCTTTTCCACCTTAGCGAGACAATTTTCCATTTCCCATCCAGCATTTATTGACCAATGTGACATAAGATAGTGAGGAACATTCAAAAAAGATAATAAATTACTATATTCTAGGAAATCTTTCATAGGACGCCCTCTCAACAAAATATGAAAAATAACACTCATCTAAATAGTCTTTGCCAGGTTTGCATTTTTCATTGCATGTTCAAGCCCAACGTTGATTGTATTTCCACTATTACCAATCAGTGTCATTTTGTGGTTATTCTCTTCATATTTTGCAGCATACTTAACATGAATACATTCTTCCTTTGATTTGTATCTTACTACTGGTGTTTCCTTTTTGTCTATGATTTGTTTTTCATAAACCTTACCAATATGCTTTTCTATGGTGTCAAGCTGAACCTTCTTCTCTCTTTTAGTTTTCCAGCTACAAATCTTACACCTGCATTTTGTTGGTCATTCATCATTGTTTGGGACCGGTTCAATGAATGGGTACTTTGCTACCCAATCAATCTTAAAGATCCTTGTCATTTCCCACTCTCGCCCCAGTTTTAGTTTCCTTTTTCTTTTCTTCCTACCAACATCATCTTCAGTACTAGCATTTGCATCCAAGTGAATTATCTCATTGTGTGTATCCCTTAGAACATCTTCTATCATGTCGGTATTGTCATCCTCATTGATGCATTTAACTCAATGACAATCCCACCTTGTGGTGGTGGTGAGCTACTGTGAATGGCTTCTGCAACTGCAGAAGTTGATGGACCAGAAACTTTGACAATTCCAAAGTAATACTTTATGGTAGTATCTTTAATTTTTGGGCGTTTTGATGGCCTCCCAATCCCTTCAGTTTCACAGCCCAAAGGAGTCTTACCCTTGTTTGACATCCCAATCCCTTCACCACCCTAAGGAGTCTCAGTCTCACCCTTGTCTGACATCTCAATCCCTTCACCACCTTGAGGAGTCTCAGTCTCACCCTTGTCTAACATCTCAATCCCTTTACCACCTTGAGGAGTCTCACCCATGTCTAACATCTTGAGTCTTGACCTCTCACTATGAATTAAAACTAATACTATCAAGTATAAAGAAATGATTACTCACCTTTATGCCTTCTCAATTCTCTGAATCAAGATTCAGGAATGCCTAGGCCTGTGTTGCAGGATTGTAACTCTGGCCCTCCGCCCTACAATCAAATTCGACGTTCCAACTCAAATTGAAAAATGCGAATCGAGAGCTCCCAAATTTACTAATCAGATAAACAAATTGTAAGAAAGAGTGTTTCAAACTAACAATTGTATTTATATCAATCCATGATTGCATTTTTGGCGAATTTTGTGGGCATTTCAAAATGCATCTCGATTTAAGCGGGGCGAAATGGGTCCTCGAATGCTTATAATGTTTTAATTGATATTGGAAAATTGGGCCTCATTATGCTTAACGTGAAATTTCACAATAGGCAAAATGGACCGATGCATGCAATGAAGATTTAATTTACCATTGACGAAATAGGTCTTGCGTACAGGTTCGTTTTACTATTTCTGGCGAATAACAGAGGTGATCTAATACCCACGTCCAAGTGATTCCAGGCGAATATTATGGGCATCCATGTGGAACGGTATGTGGTCAATGGTGAAGCTAGAATACAGTGGACTGTTAACCCCAAAGATCTGGGCGATTTGACCACTGTGTTGCCCCAAACCATTCGCCATTTTCTGAAAAATAAAATCATGAAATTCACCAATTGGTGAAGATTCACCACTAAAAAACTCTCTGTTGGGAGTCATTAGATTTCACACCTTCTTTTTGTAGCAAGTCCAAGATGCTTGCATTTGACACTCAAAAATTTTGTCCTGACACATGTCTAAATGTTAATTGGGCGTCTTTAAACTTCAATCCAATTCCACCTAAGAACAAACCCTCTCTTCTATACATTTCAACACCTATATCTGATCCTACACATGGATACAATGGACATGTTTTAAGATGTGTGTAAAAAAATCTCGAGTCATCAAAAATCACACTTTTCCAATGAAGAGATATGTTTCCAACCATTTCCTTTCTTAACATCCCCTCCCCCATTGTCTAGTGAATCTAGGTCTTCTCATTCCATTATGGCATTGTACAACAAGATAATTTTTTGTCCGACCTTCTTCACGTCAACTTAATTTCTCTTCCTTGGCCTAAATGAAGAAAGAAATATAGACAACATCTTTAAAATTCTACTTTTTGCAAGTATCATCAAATCCATGGCCATTCTACTAATGAATGTCAAGCTTTGAAAATTAAAATACAACAATATGTTGATTTAGGTATCATAAAAGTAACATGTTATGAATTATATATTTCATATGATCATTTCAAATAACATTCAAGTTCCTATTATTTTTCTCCTCATTGTGCGACATTGTTAGCTTACCTATTGGGGTCTCATTGTCATACATTGTGGTACAATTTTAGGTGTAGTCATACTCATTGAGTGACATAATAGTTTGTTTATTCTCGTCTCTATTCTTGGGGGGCAAGAATAATTTTCTATCTCTTTCCTCCTTCTAAGGATTCACTTTTTTCTTTTATGAGTTACATTTTTCATAACTTGATGTCCTTTCTCACATAGAATTATCCTTTATGCAAGTACATGTGTGTTCCTTGGTGAGGACCTATTCCTTTCTTGAAATGGTACGTCTCTTATGAATAATCTCTCCTTAGAAGGTGTGTGATCCTTCATCATGGTTATCCTTGTCCCCATGCTTGGGGGGCAAGAATGGAATTTCATTTCAACCCTTTCTCTTGTATTACAAACATTGCCTTTTTCCTTTATGAGTTGCATTTTTCATAATATGATGTCCTTTCTTGCAATATAGAATTATCCATCTTGCGAGTACATGTGTGCTCCTTATTTAGGACCCATTCTTTGTTTGAAACAATATGTCTCTTATAAATAATCTCTCATTAGTGAATGTGTGCAATCTTTTACTAAAAATACACTTTTTACCTGGTTGGGTAGTATTTGCTTATGATATGATGTCATTTATTGTGTGGAATTGATGCAGGAGAATCCTCGGTTCTTGGCAATCTTGCATCCAATAATTTTTTTTTTCTCTTTGTTTTTTGTTTTGCAGTTTCAACATTTCATTCTGCATTTTCTTGCATTGGCTCACCGGATCTTGTGGAGTTGGATTTTGTTTGAGGACATGATCATATTCCTTATTCCTAAACCGTAGAGAATTTGGAATGTTTTCTAGCAAGTTATCATTCCGGATTCTGAGACAGTTTTCTGGCACTGGAACCATTTGGACCTATTTGCATTGGTGAATCCATCAGATCCCTTTCGTAGCTTGTGGAGCCCTGTGCTTTGATTCCGATGTTCCTTGGCATTTGGATGACCTTCCCTTTGATCCGCACTTCATCCTTTGGATTTTCCAGAGGAATCTCTTTGACGAAGGCCAACCTATTGGTTTTACACATTTGATCTCGTTCTTAGGTATTTGATCCCTTTTTGGGCTAAGTGGATCCCCTTGGATCGTATAAATCATTGTAATTGAGCATTAAAAGTCAAGTAAGAAAGTAAGAAGAGATAAGATAGAATATAGTAGATAGATCTTAGGTTTGGAGGTCCGAGAGTGACATGTTCTGTCATTAAGCATGTTTGCAATAGGCCAGTGAGCCGAATCGTGTAACCCAAATGTTACCGGTTATCTATAATCAATTTTTATGATCTAATTCATTCAAATCTGCATTGCCTCCATCATAGCCTCTTGTTTCCATTGTGTTTACTCTTTCTACCTAGCCCGGATTGATCTATTTGAGGTCCCTCCTAATCGGTGACTACACCAAGTGGTATCAGAGCAAGATTTTGTTCTGGAGATTACGTTGTCCTAAGAATTTTGTTGTAGGGTGGTGGACTATGAATTTGACCTATAGTTGCAGAGGACTGGCATGAAGATGGCGTGAAGAGGAAATAGGAATGGTTGAGTGCGTGGGAATGCAGACCCAGTTGTGATGGAAATGTTGCGAGGAATTGAAGCCCGATTGGAAGCCATTGAGACAACCCAAACAAGAGGCTGACATATTGAAGATGTGAGCAAAGATGACGAAGAAGAGGTCCTAACAGAACAAGTAGCAAATCCACCGATGATCGATCCAGATGAAGAAAGGTTCTTGATGGTTTTGAGTACGGTGAACACTAAACCACATTTTACCTCACCAGAGTATGATGGAAAGTTGGATTCGGATGAATTGATGGATTGGATCTCAAAGATAGAGAAGTATTTTGATTTTGAGAACACCACAGAGGAAAGAAAGGTGAATTATGCCTATACCCGGTTGAAAGGTCATGCATCTCTTTGGTGGGAGCATTTGCACGTTGATAGATAGAGAAGAGATAAAGAAAAGATCAAATCATGGGAGTGTGTGGTTGCTAAGTTAAAATCAAAGTTTATGCTAGCTGATTATCAAGTAAATCTATTTCAGAAGTTGCATAACTTGAAGCAGAAGGAATCTAGTGTGAAGGAGTACACCGAATCATTCTACAAGTTGAATATCAGATCCAGACATGTCGATGATGAGGTTGAACAAGTTGCGAGATATTTGAATAGAATAGGGATGTCTATACAAGATGAACTTAGTTTGATCAAGTTGCAGAGTGTTGAAGAAGCGTACCAGTATGCCTTGAAAGAAGAAGAGAAGTTGAACAAAAGATATGAGCAGAGACAATGAGGTAGAGGTGGAAGGTTTTCCAAAGGACGGTTTCAAGGAGGAAGAGGATATTCTGGAGGAAGAGGAACCTGTACAGATCAAAAAAAGGACAAGGAAGTGAGTAAAGAAGGTAATTCATACCCGAAGGATGACCATAATTTCTATCAAATGAGAGAATCTGATGGCTATCGGAATGAAAATTTTGGAAAAGATGATAGAAGACAAGATAAAAGATTGTTTAGAGGAACTTGCTATAAGTGTGGAGGAGAAGGACATTGTGCTTTTGAATGTAAGAAGATAGAGAACGCTGGGAGAACCAAAATCCCCACCAGATCAACTTAAAAACTGGAAGATGGAGAATTGTTGATGATGAGGAGAGCTTTGTGTCATACCGGAGAAGAAATGGTGAATAAGTTGATGTTGGAAAGATTGAAACGCCCTAAGCCTTATCAGATAGCATGGATTTAGGATGATCATAAGTTGTTAGTAAGAGAAATGTTTGGTGAAATTGAAAATTGGGAATTATCATGATGAAGTCTTGTGTGATATTATACCTATGGATATATTGTCACCTTTTGATGGGTAGACCTTGGCGGTTTGATAGATAGGCAATACATGATGGGAGAAATAACATATACACTATTGTAGCAAATGGGATGAAACAAACCTTGTTACCCTTGGAGGAACCCTTGAAGAGTGAAGTCTGTATGAATTCTATAATCTGTTTAGTGGACAGAAAGAAATTCCTGGATGGAATGAGACATGAGAATGTGTGTTTTGCCTTAGTTCCAAAGAAGACTGAGCATCCAGAGCATGAAGAAGAACAACCAAAAGAGATAAAGCAGTTACTAATAGAGTATGAAGACATCATTTTAGATAAGGTGCCTGATGGATTACCACCTTTGAGAAGTATCAATCATTGCATGGACCTGATTCCCGAATCTAGTTTTCCTAACAAAGCTGCACACCGGTTGACACCGGTGGAGAATGAAGAGTTGAATAGACAAGTGCAGGAATTGTTGAAGAAAGTTTTGATCAGAGAAAGTTTGAGTACTTTTCTAGTACCAGTAGTATTAGCACCTAAGAAGAGTGGAGAATGGAGGATGTGTACCGATTCTAGAGCAATAAACAAGATCACAGTGAAGTACTGGTTTCCTTTACCTAGGATGGATGACATAATGGACTGTTTGATTGGATCCAAATACTACATAAAGAGAGACTTCAAGAGTGGATATCATCATATCAGAATCAGAGAAGGAGATGAGTGGAAGACAATGTTCAAGACAAATGAAGAATTGTATGAATGGTTGGTGATGCCTTTTAGGTTGACTAATTCACCTAGTACTTTCATGAGGTTGGTGAATGAGGTATTAAAGAAATTCTTGGGTAAGTTTGTTATTGTATATTTGGATGACATTCTGATTTTCAGTAAGACAAAAGAGGAGCATCTGTTGCATTTAAAACAAGTTTTGCAAAGGTTGAGAGAAGAAAAGTTGTTGATAAATTTTAAGAAGTGTACTTTCATGAAGTAAGAGATAGCCTATTTGGGATTTGTGATATTTGTTGATGGTTTGAAGATGGACCCTGAGAAAGTAAAAGTGATTGTTGAATGGCCTACACCGGAAAGCATTGAAGAGGTAAGATCATTTCATGGATTGGCTAGTTTCTACCGGAAGTTCATTAGAAGTTTCAGTTCAGTTTTTAACCCTATGACTAAGACAATGAGGGGAGATAGGAAGGAATTCAAGTGGACAACCGGAGAAAACAAAATTTTTGAATTGTTGAAGCAGAAAGTGACTGAGCAGTCTATGTTATCTTTACCAGATTTCAATAAAGTTTTTCAAGTAGATTGTGATGCAAGTGGAACTGCAATTGGAGTCGTATTGAGTCAGGAAGGGAGAGTAGTAGCTTATTTTAGTGAGAATTTGAATGATGCCAGGAGGAGGTATTTAGTGTATGATCTGGAATTTTATGCCATAGTTCAATCCTTGAAGAAATGGAGACATTACATGTTGCCTAAGAAGTTTTTGTTATATACCGATCATCAAGCCTTATAGTATTTGAACGGTCAAAGTACGTTGAATCAGAGACATATGAGATGGGTAGATTTTTTGTAGAGTTACACCTTTGTGTTGAAGCATCGAAGTGGGAAATATAACAAAGTTGCTAATGCATTAAGTAGAAGGAGCAATTTGCTAACAGAGATGAGAATGACAGTTGTTAGGCCCAATATGGAAAGCTAATGTACTGAGAGGGGAGGGGTGAATCAGTACTCCAAAACTTTTATTCAATAATAACTTTACTGTTATGCATAAACCGAATAGTGCAGTAACATAATATAAAGCTAAAACAAATAGATAACAATCATACATGATTCACTCCATAGCACATATATTTTGGTTACGCATAAACTCTTGGTTAGAGAGAAAAATTGCGGTGGCACCCACAACTTCACTACTGAAATAATAAAGAGTGCTCAGTTAGAGCTACATGTTTAGCTATTTTTGATAGCTTACCCTGTTAGGAGTATCTAGATATGTTAGATCTACCTTGCTAAAGGATTTCACAACACTTAAACTAAATGTTGCACCTGGTTAGAGGCTTTACAATTTATAGACTTGATTAGAGTCTTTTACCCTGTTAAAGGTTTCTCTTACAACTTCAAAATATTACAATAAAATCATTACAAATATCTGCAACTTTATATCTGGAATGTTATAGCAGATTCTTTGTGCTCAAAATAAGTTACCTTGCTTATAGCATACCTCGGTAACCCATTTATTAACTCGGTAAACCCTTCTGTTTACTCTATTCTTCGAGTGTTCTCTGAAAACCTTCTTGGTGACCTCTGTCTCTGTAACAGTCTTCTTACACTCATGCACACACCTCTTTAATTCTTAACTCATGTTGTATAAATAGATCTCTTATGATGGTGATCCATTCATTGCTTCGATCTTACAAACATGTTTTATCAAATGAATAACCATGCAAATTATTTCATTGGTTAGATGACCTCAAAATCATACACAATCTTTAAGTTCAATTTCCAATGTGATAACGGTTAGATGTTCCTCGATCTTGTAACACATTTTCATATTTATGTCCAAGTTCAATGAATCTGGTAACACGTTTCACTTGATGTATAACAACTCGGTGTGTCATCTTTGCTGCTCGGTAGACATGAAATGATACTCGGTAGACAGCTTGGTGTATACTACGTTCTGAGACTACTTTCTTCAATAACCGACTGGACTGTGCATACTGACTGAATATCTCGATAGAGATAACCGACTAGAGTATATAGAATAACTTTGACATGAAACTAATGGCAACTTGATAAGTAGTAACAATCTCCCCTTTTGACATTAGTTGAGATGTTTGACAAAAACTACTTTCAAAGTTATAACTCAATAATCTATATACTTGCAAAATTTGACTATGCTAACAGTATATACAATAGTCAATAATATAATACATCCAGATATACTCCCCTTATCGATATACTGTACAAAACTTCTGATTTTGCATGCTTGGTGATTTGTTCTATGTGCTTTGCTTATTGTTCTGTTTACTACTTGATGCACTGCTCTTGGATACTCTACTTGCTCTGCTCGGTATACTCCCCCTGTATACTATACTCCTTTTGTTTGATACTTTGAATACAACACTTCCCCAATACTATATCACTCCCCCTTTTTGACAAACATCAAAACTTAATTACCATTCGGGGGTGGTAACTGATCAAAAATGGATTTGTACTTGGTTCGTGCTTCGGTGAGAGCGACAGAGAGTGCAATCTTTACACTGTCCATTAAAGAATTATGTGCTTGAATATTAGCCAATAATGATATTAAGCCATCTAGAGTGCTTCCCTCTTGTGTAGTAGATAAGGAGGTGGCTCGGTTGATCTGTTCTTGGACGGATGAAAGATGAGGAAGGAATAATGTTTGAAGTGTCATTATGTCCATCCAGATCTTGTGTTCTTCATTTCTTAGGTCCAATTGTTGAGCCATGAGCTGTTGTAGCTTTGTGTAAAAATTTTGAACTGAATTTGGCTCTATGGTCAACTTGCTTGAGAGATCGGTGATCTCTTTCTCAATTGCCTCTGTTTTATTCTTAATGTCTTTAGTAAATAAAGAAAAATGTGCAGAGTTTCTGAAATAAATAAAGAATGTGCTTGAGTTGAAGAGTCAACTCAGCAATAAATTTGACAAGTTTAACTTTGCCAATAGTTGTAGCTTTTTGTACCTCTTCTATCATTTTTGCAGTGAGCTCTTTGTCTTTTAGCTTGCTCAAATATTCCGATGCATCTACTCCTGATGTCTCTATCTTTGTTAGGAGTTCATCCAGTTGAATGTGGATGGCTGCATCTGTTGATACTGTAGCTTCAGGTAGCATATCTATTAAGAGTGCTTTTACCTTCTGAAGTACTTTCTTTTTCTTTTGAATCGCCATTTGCTTCTCTTGTTCGGCCTTTGCTTTGCATAGTTCACCGAAATCAATGAGTGCTTGCCCCTTTAATTTTGATATGTCTACATTGGGCAACACTATTGGTTTTGACAGATCAACTTTAAAACTATGCTTTTTCATCTTCTTTTCTTTACCTTTCACCAATGGAACTACGATAAGGGCTTGTGAGGCTTGATGACCCTTGGTAGGTTACTCGATAGAGGCAACACTTTGATCGGTTTCTTTATCCTCTGTAGAGTCCTTTGGTGTCTCGGTACTTGGTGTCTTAGTTGCAACATTCTCAGTGCTAGAAGGTGCTTGAGATGTTTGTTCTTGAGTAGTACCTTCTCTTGTTGTAGACTTGTGACCTTCGGTGCCTTGATCCGTGTCATGAGGGGTTTCAGTTGAGATAGATTGCTTGACCGATGGATAAGGTTGAACTTGTTCCAAGACTGATTCACTAGATACAAGTTTTGCATATGCATTGCCTTCTATCATTTCCTGTTCCAGTGCCTCTATTTTCATGACATCTTCATCTATTGGAATGGTGTCAGCAAGGTCTTGCTCGGTAACAGCAGGATCTTTCTCGGTGACATCAACAATTTCAACTGTAGCTTGCTCACTGGCATCTTGACTTTAAAGATTTCCTACCACTTTGCTTTTGTCTCATTTCCACTTCAATATACAACCCATTCATCAGTTTTAAGGCTCTTTGTTTGACAAGAAACTTTGAATTGTAGGTTGTCAGATGTTCTTTAATTTCAGCTACTGACATGTCAGGAAAGAGATGAACCAGACTTCTTTCTCTGATTTGTTTCTCTGAGTCCATTGCATACTTTCACCTATTATCAATATGCAAGTAAAGTTCATTCGAAAGTGACTTAGCTAGTTCCAATGGAGCTAACCAGAATTTTAGAAGTGTGTAGATGACAGCTTCTTTAATTTGTCTCTTCTCATCATTATTTCTGGTTTCATACTTGACATATCTAAATGATCCAAATCCTCCATATTCTTTCAGATTAGCACAGAAGTTTTCAACACTATGTACATTTACCTTCTTGCACTTGACAATCTGAAATTTGCTTGCATCCTCTGATTCGGTATCACTAGACTCTTTTGCCAAAATGAGTCTCCGAGTAGATTTCTTGTAGGTCTTTATTACCTTGGGAACAGTAACACTCTTTGTTTTCTTACTCGGTGAAGCTGCAGATGCTCTAGTGTTAGGTCGCTTTGGAGGTGGAGTCAGTGAGGCCTTTGATGAATCCAGTTTCTTTCTTTTCAACACTTTACCCTTAGGCAATTCAGTGCTCAGTGTTATAGCTGCCTCTTGGGCTTCAGATTCCTCTTCGGTAATGGCAATGGTGCCTTTGACAGGTGTAGAGAAAGAGTCTTATCCAAATTTCTCTGACAGTGCCTTTATCATTTTTGTTGCCTTTATTGTAGCTTTAAGTACTACAATGCTCATCTTTACCTTTTCCTTCACTTCCTCATAGGTTCCATACCTCAGCTCGGTAGCATGCCTCGATAATGAGAGAAATGCATCAATTTAGTGTTGTGTGATCTCAAAATCAATCTCGTATCCCATAGGTGACAAAGATTGAGTTATTGCTTCCACAGCATTCACATAACAGTAATCAGTGTCTACTTCAAAACATATGTCATTTTTGCATTTCTCCACTAGTTGGGGTGGAATTCTATACCTGTTATGCATTTTCTCCTGGAACTTACGGAATTAATCATCCATAATATCATTGAAATTATCACCTAACTTCTTAATGAAGTCATTAATCTGATGGGTGATTGGTCGGTGTAGTTCCCAAACAACTTTACCGACTGAAGGAAAGAATTTTTCAAAATAGAAAAACATGCATACAAGTAATGATCCAAACTTTAGTGTATTTGCCGAGTTGTTCTTCTTCGGCTTCCTGATGGTGTTCAGATTCTCAAACAGGTTCTTCAGCAACACCTCACATAGATCAATTTTCATTCCCTTTTTTACAATTTTGTATGCCAGGTCTACTGCTGCACAGGGTACACTGTTTTCCCTTGTCGATTGGAAGAAACAGTAACCTATAACTCTTATGGAAAATTTTAGTTCTTCATCTGTGACATTATTCAGTTTCAATCCTCTGCAATTTGATTCCACTCCGGTTAAACTGATCAATTCCTTCTGTGATATCATTTTTTGGGCTTGGGCATGATCATAAATGGGATAACCGGTAATCAGATGAATGATTTCCTTGGTAATCTTAAATGGTTGATCTTCTAGCCACATGAAATCATCATGAACTCTACTTAGAACAAACTTGACCCACTGGGGTTTGAACACACGGGGATGGGTTAGGGCTTCAGTTAATCCCTTGATCTTAATGTGCTCATACTTGCTATTTAATTTACCATCTGTGCATAATTCATCATAGGTGTCTTTAATTTCAACATGACCAAGCTCTTCAACACGACATTTGGTGAAGAATCTCACATCCTTGACTAACAACACTCTATCCGGGATGAGTGAAAACGCGGTTTTGTCATCCAGTTCAGATGCAACTTTGGGAGTCAAAGAGTATTTTAGTGAGGGCTTCTCTACATTCCTAACAATGATGGGATCTTGGATCTTAGATGCCATTGTAGATTACAGATAAAAGCTAACAAAGGATCCTTAGGGTTTCAGGATTTTCAAACAGCTGACGCTTTATACTTAGCAGATAATGGCAACTAGATACGATCGGTAAATCAACTTAACAATGCGTTGAGATTGATGTAAATACCTTGAATTTGATTTGTAGGAGGTTTGATCGCCTTTGATTCGCTTTGCTCTTCTCTCTCGAAAACTTGGTAAGTTGAAAATGAACCGCGAAAATGCTTTTAAGTACATCATATGCCTTATCGGGCTCTGTGCGGGTTAGATCAAAAACATTAAATACACTCGGTTCCACTTTTTCCACTTTAACCGAGTAACCAAACTTCCTTCATTCACCGACTAGACAGGTTTCCTATATACACCAACTTGACAGGTTTCCTGTATAGTGCTTCAAAAGACTTTGATATAATTTCAAACTTACTAATACATCTTAATTATGTAGATTTTGAATTAAGTACATGATAAAATAGGAACTATTAAGATTTAACCTTGAGAGAATGCAGTCCCTTCATACCTTTATCGATTAATTTGGAATAGGTGCACCTAACTCGGTAGGTAAGGTGCTTTCTTCATTTGACACAATTTCCTTCTTTTTCCAAATCGTCTTTAATTTGTCTTTAATTTCTTCAGTGTCTTTTCTAGGTTGATCTCTGCAATCTCCAGCCAAGTGTCCAACTTTGTGACAATGAAAACATGCCATACCAGGATTTCTTCATGATCTTCGGTTGTTCATCCCAAACCTTATAAAACAGTTGGCACTTATATGTCCATATCTTCCACAACATTCACACCATATCCTTGTATTGTAATCCCATGGTACTGCAGAATACTATCGGTAAGGATGTGTGTGAGTTTGGTAACCTCTAGCATTTGCTCGGTGTGCAGACCACATATAGTTCTTTTGCTTAAGCTAGCACTTCTCGGTACTATGTCCATATCTATTGCAATTTTTACAAAACCCTTTGAATTTTGCCTTCTGATAATTGTTAATAGACTTTGTCCTACATTGATTAGATGTGTGACCATATTTATTGCAATTGTAACAATAACCTTTGGACTTAGTGACATTCGGTTGCTTACCTTTTTTGAATTGACACATGTTGGCAGTGTGACCTTGATTTCCACAGTAGTTGCAAATAGGCTTCTTTCTTTTGATGTTATTCTTGTTTCCAACTTGCTTTGATGATTCTCCTCTCTCGGTAGTATAAATTTCCTTCTTGGTAGAGTCTTTTCCTTTGTAACCGAGTCCTGCATCTTTGTTGGGTCTTCTTGTATTCAGTTGCTCATCCAACATCTTTGATGCTTCATAACTCTTCTTTGGTGTTTCTTTGGATTTCTTCTCTGTTTCAAGTTCATCGGTTAACCTTGATACTTCAAGTTTCATTGCTTGATTCTCATCATCCTTCAGAATTGGTTCATGATGTGCATAACCTAGTTGATCTAATAGGTTTTGTTGAATTCCAGTCAACCTTGTGATTTCATCATTCTTATCAAATACTAAGACTTCAAGTTGTTGTTTCTCTCTTTCTAGATCTCTTACTTTATCCTCGGATGTCCTTAATGCATCAAGATTTTTAGTCATCTATGTGCTGAAATGTTCATGTTCTCTTTTCATTGCTTTTAGTTGATCAGCTAGTGCTTTGTTCTTTTCTTTCAATACTCCAATCATTTCTTCAGTTTCTTCAGATATACTGTTCTTAGATGATGTCTCAATTTGTTCCACTAACTCTTGAGAGTCTTGCAAATCATCAGATAATCTTCTTCTTACTTTTAGAGATTTTTGCATTTGTCTTTGCATGTTTGCAATCACTTGATTAGCATGATCCAGCTCTTCTTGCAGATACACAATCCTCCGAGATTGTTTATAGCCTTCCATTGATAAGATCTTTCTCTTTAGGTAGTTAAACCCTTTTCCAAGATTGAAGCTCTGATACCAATTGTTAGGCCCAATATGGAAAGCTAATGTACTGAGAGGGGAGGGGTGAATCAGTACTCCAAAAAATTTCTTCAATAATAACTGTACTGTTATGCATAAACTGAATAGTGCAGTAACATAATATAAAGCTAAAACAAATAGATAACAATCATACATAATTCACTCCATAACACATATATTTTGGTTACGTAGAAACTCTTGGTTAGAGAGAAAAAATGCGGTGGGGATGGCACCCACAACTTCACTACTGCAATAATAAAGAGTGCTCAGTTAGAGCTACATGTTTAGCTATTTCTGATAGCTTATCCTGTTAGGAGTATCTAGATATGTTAGATCTACCTTGCTAAAGGATTTCACGACACTTAAACTAAATGCTGCACCTGGTTAGAGGCTTTACAATTTATAGACTTGAGTAGAGTCTTTTACCCTGTTAAAGGTTTCTCTTACAACTTCAAAATATTACAATAAAATCATTACAAATATCTGCAACTTTACATCTGGAATGTTATGGCAGATTCTATGTGCTCAGAATAAGTTACCTTGCTTATAGCATACCTCGCTAACCCATATAGTAACTCGGTAAACCCTTCTGTTTACTTTGTTCTTCGACTGTTCTCTGAAAACCTTCTTGGTGACCTCTGTGTCTCTATAACAGTCTTCTTACACTCATGCACACACCTCTTTAATTCTTAACTCATGTTGTATAAATAGATCTCTTATGATGGTGATCCATTCATTGCTTCAATCTTACAAACATGTTTTATCGAATTAATAACCATGCAAATTATTTCATTGGTTAGATGACCTCAAAATCATACACAATCTTTAAGTGTAAATTCCAATGTGATAACTGTTAGATGTTCCTCGATCTTGTAACACATTTTCATATGTATGTCTAGGTTCAATGAACCTGGTAACATGTTTCATTCCGTGTATAACAACTCGGTGTTTCATATTTGCTGCTTGGTAGACATGAAATGATACTCGGTAGACAGCTTGATGTATACTATGTTCTGAGACTACTTTCTTCAATAACCGATTGGACTGTGCATACCAACTAAATATCTCGATAGAGATAACCGACTAGAGTATATAGAATAACTTTGACATGAAACTAATGGCAACTTGATAAGTAGTAACAATGACAATATTAGGATTTGAGGAGTTGAACACCTTATATGATGATGACCTGGATTTTGTAGAACCTTGGAAAGCATGTAGAGAATCGGTTATGGTAGATAGAAGAAACTGGTTGGATTACTTCATTCAGGATGGGATGTTTTTCAGAGGAGATAAGTTGTGTATGCCTAAGAGATCTATGAGGGAGAATCTGATAAAGGAGAAACATAGTGGAGGATTAGCCTAACACTTTGGTGTTGATATGACAGTAGCATTAGTGAGTGAGCATTACTTTTGGCCTCAGATTCATAAGGATGTTAGTAAATTTATGCAGAGTTGTAGATTTTGTCAAGTTGCAAAAGGTAGTAGTCAGAATGTGGGATTGTATAAGTCTTTGACAGTATCGAAAATACCTTGGGAGGATATAAGAATGGATTTCATACTTGGATTACCTAAGACACAAAGGGAATGATTCTATATTTGTGGTAGTAGATAGATTCTTGAAGATGACTCATTTCATACCTTGTAAGAAGACATCAGATGCAGTGCATATAGCTGACCTATTTTTCAAGGAAGTGGTGATATTGCATGGATTACCTAAGAGAATAGTTTCAAACAAAGATACTAAGTTTGTTGGTTATTTTTGGAGAACACTTTGGAAGAAGATGAAGACAGATTTGAAATTCAATTCTACTTTTCACCCACAAACCGATGGACATATAGAGGTAGTAAACAGGAGCTTGGGAAATTTGTTGAGATGCTTGGTTGGAGAAAAGACCAGAAGTTGGGATTTGATTCTTGCATAAGCAGAGTTTGCCTACAATAATTTAGTGAACAGGAGTACCGGAAAAACACCTTTTGAGACTATTATCAAAGCACGACCTAGAGGTATATCAGAATTAAGAGATGTCAGTAATGAAGACAAGTAGAGTACAGAGGCAGAAGAATTTGTAGATCACATGAAGGCCTTGCATATTCAGGTTAAGCGACATTTGGAGGACATGAGAAACAAGTATAAGGAGAAAGAAGATGAGAAGAGAAGAGAAGACATAAGGAATTTGAAGTTGGTGATGAAATGATGGTGTATCTAAGAAAAGAAAGATTTCCAATTGGAACCTATAACAAGTTGTAGATGAGGAAGTTTGGACCTTGTAAGATCTTGAAGAAGTTCAGTTCTAGAAATGCATATAAAGTGGAGTTACCGGATAGTTTGAGTATTTCACCTGTATTTAACATTGCAGATCTACAGCAGTATCATGAACCAAAATTTAGTGAGGACAATATTGCAGACTTGGAGAAACAGTTGCCCTGGAAGGAGCCAGATCAGATTGAAGACATTTTGGACAGTAGGATTGGGTGTAACACCTGGAGTAGTCAGTATAAGGAGTATCTTGTAAAATGGAAGGACAGAGCAGTTGAAGATTCATCTTGGATTTCTCAGGTAGAGGTGGACCACCTTGGTTTTCCTCTGACCCGAGTAAAGTGAGAGACTCACTTTTTTTCAACAACCCCAGATTTCTAGTGCAAGAGCATCCCCAGTTCTTGGCAATCTTGCATCAACCAAAATATTTCTTTTTTGTTTGTTTTTTGTTTTCCAGTTTTAGCATTTCGTTCTCCATTTTCTTGCATTGGCTCACCGGATCTTGTGGAGTTGGATTTTTCTTGAGGACATGATCATATTCCTTATTCCTAAACTATGGAGCATTTGGATCATTTTCTGGCAAGTTATCGATTCTGGATTCTGAGACAGTTTTCTGGCACCATAACCGTTTAGACCTATTTGCATTGGTGAATCTACCAGATCCCTTCCGTAGCTTGCAGAGCCCTGTGCATTGATTATGATGTTCCTTGGCATATGACCAACCTTCCCTTAGATCCATACTTAATCCTTTGGATTTTCTAGAGGAATCTCTTTGACAAAAGCCGACCTATTGCTTTTACATGTTTGATCTTGTTCTTCGGCATTTGATCCCTTTTTGGGTCGACCGGATCCCCTTGGATCATATAATTAATTGTAATTGAGCATTAGAAGTAAAGTAAGAAAGTAAGAAGAGATTAGATAGAATTAAGTAGATAGATCTTAGTTTTGGAGGTCTGGGAGTGACCTGTTATATAATTAAGTATGTTTGTAGTTGGCCAGTGAGTCAAATCGTGTAACCCGGATGTTACCAGTTATCTGTAATCAGTTTTCATGATCTAATTCATTAAGTTATACATTTCCTCCATCATGGCCTCTTGTTTATGTTGTGTTTACTCTTGTTGTCCGGTTCGGATTGATCTCTTTGAGGTCCCTCCTAACCGATGACTACACCAGGAATTGTTTGTTTGCTCAAGGATACTCCCTTGTGTAGGAGGTGTGTATCCTTGGGTACAACCTCTTCCTTTCTTGATGATGTATTTCTATTTTAAACAAATCCCTCACTTGGGGCCAAAAGTGTGTTATCCTTCATTGAGAATCCCTTTTCCTAGTAGTGGAGGAAGGTGTGAATCCATCTTCTCCTTCCTTTTTTTGGGTCAATTATGTTATTTTTGTTCAATAACTCCTATTGGAGGTAGATGTCTTTGAGAAAAATCTCTTCCTCCTCCTTTTTCATTCCTCCAAAAGATCCCTTTTACACTTGTTGCAAGATATCTCACAATTGTCCCTTCCTTGGCTCATAACAGTTATGCCTCTTTGGCTAGGGTTTCTTGTACATTTTTGTTTAAGGATATATCCATGGTGATTAAAGGTTTGTATCCTTCTTCTTCTTTTCCTTAATATGTCACCATAGCTCTACACTAACATCTTAAGGAGGGGGCATAGATGTAACCTCCTTGTGTATTATATTGTGAATTTCCTTACATAATGGCTTGCTTGGTTATCCTTATTGCACATCTTAGATAGGTTGTACATGCTCAAAAGTAGACTAAATGTCTTAGACAAGATGTTGCATTCTTGAAAATAGACACATTTTTAAAATTGCATGTCTTACATAGGTTGTTGCATGCTCGAAACCAGACCAAAACTCTTAGATGAGTTGCTTAACTTTTAAAACTATATGATATTTTTGGGATAGGTTGACTAGCATAACATAGTTTGCTAGACTATTTGACCTTTCCTTCACACCGATACATTTGTTTTCAAGACGATTTGACTAGCATAACACAACTTTCTAGACTATTCAATTATCCCTTTGCATCGAGCTTTCTTGGGATGAGTGGAACTAGCATAACATAGCTTGCTAGACTATTTCCTACTCTTCCTCCTCTTTCATGGATCACCTAGCATAACATAGCTTACTAGCCCATGGAATCCATTCTCTTTCTCTTTGTCTCTCCTATATGATCCCACAACATACCCTTGCTATTTATTGGACCATGGAGTCTTGTATTATTTTTTATGCATGTTCTTGCCCTTTTTAGATGATCATTTGTGCTCTTGCAATAGCATTCTGATGGTGATATTAGTAGTTGAGATATAATTTATTGTCAAGGTATCTTCAACTAATTGACTTGGAGCCTTTGTTTTTAGTACTAACCATTCTTTTTTCAAGTCTTTTATTTTGTTTGTCTTTGTTTTTTATGTATCCTTGCACATGGTTGTATGAGTTAAGATCCTTAGTTTGGGGGATTGTTCCCTTGAATTTAGTGATGTCTTATCCTTTTGTGGGAATTCCAAATGCCTCTTATTTCTCTCTTTAATCTATTATATCGTGAGTATGTGTGTAGGATCATAATCCTACTAAATTGGGGGTTAAATGTAGCATCGTAAATTGCATCTCTATGCAATTTCTTGCTCAACTAGACCCTATTTTAGCATGTATGGCCTCCCGCATTTGGTTCCACTCATCACAACCCAATTCAACATATCATTTTGGCATCTCCTCCTTATTTAGGACCATCTTGGAGGGAGCACGATGCCTAGGGTACCCCACTCCTAAGAGCAAGTCATCCTAGGTGCTCTGCTCCCCCTAATCTAGTCCCAAATTTGGTCTGCACAATGGTCAAGTGGATTTAGCAAGAAATCTTTTCCCATGTCATCCTGCTCTATGATTTACACCCCAAAATTATTGGGAGGGGTATATAAGCAAGGTATGACCCCTTATTTTTAAAATCAATAATCAATTCATATAGAGATCATGATTTCAATTGAGCATTCAAGTATTCAGGCATCCATTGTGGCAACCTTCAACAACCTTCATGCAAGCATGTTTTTTATGATTTCCTTTTAGGTCTTTTATATGGATTCATGCTATTACATCAACATTCATGATAATCTTCAAAGAAGAATTTACATCATCAAGGTATAAGACACTTCCATTTTTAGATCTAGCCTCTGCTACCTAACGACGTGCTTTCATTTCAAATTCATTTCAATTATATTTCAAGGTTAATTCTAAAACTAGGTTTTGACTTAGGCAAACCCATTTCTCCTAAAAAATTTCCCCTCTTTTCTATGTTCAGGAATATGTGGTGAAGCTAAGGAGACAAGTATAAACAAATCAAGCAGAGATCTACAACCTACAATTTGTCAGAGCCAAAACTGACAATAGCGGGTTGAGTTGGCCGATTGAGTCTTGGGACTTTTGCCTCAATTTTGGATTGTAGGTCCATTACAATCTAACTTACGGTCTCATTTTTTAGAATCAAGTTCTTAGTCAATGACAGTTTGGTACACGCAGAAAAGGTCATCCCCTCACTATTCCCACAATTTGCATAGTCACTTTCAACTCATAGTGAAGGATCATTGAATTCACCTCATGCCCAAGGATCTTGAGCCAAGTGGATCATCTTCCTTCCAATGTAAGAGTGGAATATTCATAGGATTCTTAGTTTGCATACAAAAACTAGTGAGCCCTATTTCACTAGATTGTAGATTGTTAATGTTTCTACTATCATATAAAAAGAGCATTGTTCTTAGTTTGGATGCAAAAACTAGATTGTTAATGTTACCACTATCTATAATATCTCTACAACATTTTCCTCCAAACATACATCTAGTTTTGAAAAAAATATGCTATATACTATTTCTTCTTTCTCCTTTATTGGTTTTAACAAAACTACTTTTATCCTCATGTATTTTTGATCCTCTAGTTCTTCTCCATATTAATACAAAGCTACACTTTCTTCATTTTCTTGTGCCACATGAACTATCACTTATTTTCTCTTACCACTATTCTATGATACTTGAGGAGGTTCAAATGTCCTATGAATAGTCTCTCACATTGGTAACATGTAGCAATGAATCCCCTTTCTCTTACTCCTCCAATATAGTTTCACTCTCTAGAATAATCACCTCTTTGAAAATAACTTTCTCTTCCTCCAGTGTCTTGAGTATAAGAAATCATCTAAGAGGTGCTAGCTTCATTTAGCTTCATTAATTACTATCTTCCATTATTGGATTGTCCTCTACCTTGTGATTTTTTTCTCCTTCCTCCTTGAATTATTCTATTATTTCCTCGCTAATTTCTCTTCTTCCTTCAAGGCATACTAATAGAAAATTCTTCCACAGTTTGTATTCTAATCAGACTAATCTCATATTGAATTGATCAACATAATTTGTTGAAACTCAATTCTTTTTGTCCTTTTTTACTGAGTCCCCCTCTTTTGTGTATTCTTATAAGTATGATGCCTTTGTTAATAATATATTTGAGAGATTTTTGTAAGGGTCATCTTGTCAAATTATGATCTTGATTTTGTATTCTTCTCTCATGTCCTTAGTTAGTTTCCCAAAAATTAGAATGTGCAAGTTGGCTTAGTAGGGGACATGGTCCAAGCTTTCATAGGCACTAGTAACATTTGGCTCCTAGTTCCTACTGTAGTCATAATTCCTAACGATTACTATGGAAAAGCATTCAAAGATGAAAAATTTGCATGCACACAATGTGTTTTAGTATTTTTTGGGGCTCTTTGGATTTCTTTTTGCATGTGTTTCTTCCACCTACATTCATGATTCCATTTTCTCTAGTGATTAGGGTTAATGTAATTATTTTCCTTCCATTTGAAACATCTATTTTGGGTTGGATTTGTCCTCTACGATGCATTTTGAAGTGTGAATAGTACACCAATTAGGGTTATAGCTAGCTATCGTTATAACATGATTTTCATCATTTCTGATGATTAGGTTGGTCAATATGTAGTCTCTAGATGCCAAGGAAGTTGCAAGAATCCATTTATTCCAAGTCCACTTTGTCGAGAGATTGCAAGCCTATGAAATACAAAGAAGGTTAATATCACAAGTGGTTTCTATTGCAGAGTGTCTCTAAGGTATTAAGTCTATACTCAGGAAGATTTTTTTGTCATAGCCATACCTTTTCCTTTGTTACATTTACTAGTTGTAATAACATTCTTAAAATATTATAAATATTTTAATGATCTCTCTCATTTTATACATGAATGTATACAATTATGGCATGGATAAATAAGCTTGTTTTGCTAGAAAATTCCATGATCTTTGTTGTGAGAAAATGCATGGCCTCATGTTCTTTTATTTTTTGTTCCTTCTCAATGCTCTATGACTCTGTAGCCCATAAATTGGCACCAATGTAAATCTATAGTCAATCTCACACTATTAAATCAAATCATAAATCAATATTAAAGTAATAGTAGTGTTTTTTTGCATCCATAACCTCATATCATGACCATAGGTTTATCGTCTCTAATGAATCTATCTCATGTGGGTAATGATAAATAGTTTTATTTTCTTTAGGAATAGTATTTGGTTCCAAGTAGGTGTGTGAGCTTGGCTATTTTAAAATTTATTATTGTTCATTTTATGTGATTGCGATACTTGTTAAGGTATAACCCTAGGGATAACCCTTATGAGTCTAAGCTAAGATCAAATCATAGGAGATATAAACCACTCTCATTAGGTTGGAATTCAATCCTACATGGTATGTTGATGATCTAATTTCACTTGCATGATGATAATGATAGCCTTGTAAGTGATATTTGGTTGAACAATTTTATGTTTGAATGCAAGAAGTATATGCTTAAAATATCCATGTATGTGGTGAAAAGTTTATTTAGTATATGTATAGTTTATATAGATAATAAGATACAAAGATAGATAAAAAGGAATCAACATGTCCATATTATCCTAATGGGCACTAGGTTTAGCAAAGTAAGCAATAAAATCATTTGTCAAGTTGATGGAAGAAGTGCAAAGCAAATAAGACAAATCAAACCAATGTAAAGATTTACCACTTATATAAAGTGTAGAGTCACTAATCAACAATATATTGTCGTCTAAAACTCATAATTAGCAAGAAATAATAATTTAAATTGTAACAAATTATCTACTAAACCATCATAACCATCACATAAAATTTCATCACTAAGTCTTGTAATGTAGTTTTTTTTTTTAACATAAAATGAACGAAGAGAAAATTGATGCAAAGGAGGAACACAAAGACAAAAATAATGTGTTTGCCTTTTTTTCTAGCAATTTGTTTGTTTTAAAAAATGGTAGAAAAAGGGGCAAATGCATCATTTCTGGGGCCAAAAAAATTGGCAAGACGAAAAGATATATACACATAACAAATTATAAGTATAGGTGAAAAGTGTGTTTGGTGAATGTATAATTTATGTAGATAATAAGATCAAAAAATAAATCTCAAGGAATCACCATGTCCATATTATCCTAGTGGGCACTAGGTTTTGAAAAGTAAGCAATAAAATCATTTTCCAAGTTCATGAAAGAAGTGCAAAGCAAATAAGACACATCAAACCATTGTAAAGATTTACCACCTAAATATAATGTAGACTCACTAATTAATAAGATATTGTCATCTAAAACTCATAATTAGCAAGAAATAATAATTTAAGATCTAACAAAGTATCTATTAAATGAACAAAATCATCACATAAGATTTAATTGCCTAGTCTTTTAATATAGTTTTTCTTTTATATAAAAAGAGCAAAGAGAAAAGTCATGTAAAGGAGGAACAAAGAGACAAAAATAGTCTATTTGCCTTTTTTTGTGAGCAATTTGTTTGTTGTCAAAAATGGTGGAAAGGGGATAATGTATCATTTAAAGGTAAGAAATTTGACAAGAGAAAAAGATACACACACACACACAAAAACAAAAACAAAAAAACAATACAAAATGGCAAGTGGATCATAAGAATTGACTAAATAATTCCACAATTTCATAATCAATTTGGAGAGAGTTTATCATTTCACGCCATGTAAGGTTATGTGTTGAGATACTAAATCATAATTATACTTTGATATATATGCCCATGTAGATTTAGGAACTTATAAATTCTACATAAAATATCTTTTCTAGGTCAAGTTTATAATTTTGGGATGATTCCAAAAGTGTAGATCTATTATATGGGCAACAAATTTTATGTTACAACTTGCATAATTTTGGTCTATAATTCACAAAATTCACTAATGTCTAGTATGCTCAAAATACTGTTGAGAAATACTTGTAGCTAGGAATACCAAATATCTACTGAACATGTTATCCTAGGTTAACCCCTAGAAAAGATTGATTTTAAAGTCATGGTAAGGTTTGATAGGTAGCAAGTAAGGGTGCAAATATCCTATATAGTAATATTATTTTTAGCACTTGAATCAAATCTTCTTCTAATAAATGCTCCTTGGATGCTCTTATTAATGTCAATTATCAAGGATGCGAGAGGATATTCAAGGAATAGAATAATACAATTGAATGCCTTTAATAAAAACAAAACAATAAATTGTGTAATATTTTTTAGTCAACTCATAGTGAATTGTGAAATGGACAAAGGTTGGTTCAAATTTTAAATTTTAATTTTGGTACTTTGAGGGTCATACTTGTGGATGTGGATCAATCTCACCCACATGAATGACAGGCATGGACCGTTTATTTGAACACAAGGAAAATGAAATACATAATAAATAGCAAAGTGAATGGTTAAGCGTGCATAACTAACTAAGATAAGGTATAAAGCACGAGAATGTGTGAAAATGGAGATAGGTGAAGGTTAAGGGAATGAGACCAACTTAGACAAGATTGTGCCATTTGCCAATATGTAGTTGCACTAAAACATTCTCTCAAATGAATACAAAATTAAGTAAAAACTAAGATTGGTATACAAATTTCATCATGACAAATTTATCACAACTATAGGTTAAAATTAATAAAATTATAGTAATTTTATATTCTTTAAACCTAATTTTAAATAAAGAAACTAATTAAGTGCATTAGACTTCCACAATCCATAATTGATTGATATGACAATTTATGGATTCAACTGTGTATTAATTTTTACATCAACGTTTTAGATCACACTTTTTGATCCATCATTAGGATGTTGATGCTCTCTTACATCTTGATGATGGATCACAAAGTGTGATCCAAAATGTTTGATGCAAAAATTGATACAGAGTTAAATCCAGAAATCTTCATATCAAATAAAGTAATTATTTTTACAATAAAAAAATATTTTTTAATTAAAAAATAATATTATACATCAAATTATAATAACAATAAAAAAATATTTTTTAATTAAAAAATAATATTATACATCAAATTATAATGTGTTTTATATATTTAAATTTTTTTTAATTTTAATATTTAATTTTATTGATTAATATTAATTGATTTAATATAAAAAAGTGAAATGATCACTATATAATAATTTACTAGGATATAAATATACAATTTTAAAACTATCTTTAATTGATTTATATAACATCAATTTAAAAATTAAAATGATTAAATCAACTATCTAATAAAATAGCTTTCACTTAATAAACATTGCAAATGTTTTATTTTATTATATTACTTAGTTGATTGTTAAATACAACTATCTAGATAATATGATGGGTAATGGGTAACTAGCACGATGTTAATGTTTTTTCAATCCCTCGCAAATGTGTTAGTGGAATAAATGATTGAATAAAGGTACATTATTTTTCAAACACTATATTTTTTCATGAGGAGAAATTTTTAAGTCAAAGTAAATAGTGAGCCACTAAAAATCTATCGTTAAATAAGTATCAAATTTTGAATATACCAAGATAGTTATCATTAAATTTTGTAGATGGGAGCAAGTTGTCGCCATTAAAAATCTTTAAAATATATTATAAGAAAGAAAAAATTTAGGAAAAAATTATATGAAATTCTAATAATAATTGTTTTATGATATATTTTTTATAATTAAATTATTATTTTTATTTTTATTTTCGGTAAAGGTTTATAATTAAATTATTAGATAATAATAAAATATATATTTAGTTTATGATTACAGGAAAATTTTAAATACAAGATATAAAGAAATATTTGATTCTAAATTATCATTTTGAGTAGCGTTTGAATCGTATTTAGTTGACAGATGTCATGGATGTTCATAGCAACATGATAAACATATTGATTCAATTAAAATAATTAGACTTGACTTTTAAATTAATTGCAAATGAGACAAATGATCGATTATTTAATATTTTGTAAAACTTGAATTATAAATTATATTTATAGATGACTAAAGTATTGGTATGATATTTAGGAAAATGTTTTGATTTGAAGAATGTGAAAAAGCTTAAAATTATCATGATAAAAAATGGGAATAACAAGATCAGTTAGTCAACAACTCTATGATGATTTGAATTCACTGATATATGTCATTTCCATAAGCATGCACTCTCATTTCCTAATTCACTAAGTCTATTATTGTTGTTTGATCACTAAGAGACAATTTCTTCAAGGTCAAACCCTGGAAAAAATTGGCTTTATAGTTGTGGAAAAGATCAAGGACAATAAGTTTCAAACATGTCAATGTTCAAGGATGATGAAGTGTAAAATTATTTTAGGTGCTTTGAATGAAGTGCTTCGGGCATGCTCTTGTCATAAATGTGAATGTTTACTTGATTATCCCTTGAATATTGAATATCAAAGGACCATAAATGAATGCATGTCAAATCCCTTTAAATAACACTATTTATCAATAATTTATGAAAAACATGTATCAAGTCAACTCATGGTAGGAATAAATGGATAATATGTAACAAAAATGAATTTGAATTGTGAAGTTTTAGGTGTCAGTCTATAGATGTGGGACTATCTCGGATACATGTTATTGACCCAAGATAATGTAATAATAAATCTACTGCAAGAATTGAAGATCTAGACATGGGGATAACATAAAAATAAAGTGTATGGGAAAATGTGTAAGAATGTTTGAGATAAAGTCAAACACATGGAAATGTATGTAAATGAGGATAGGTGGAAGATTAGAAAATGTGCACAAGATTGCATCTTTTGTTAGTATGTAATTTTATTAAGCCATTCTCTGAAAAAAGGTCCCAAAATCAATTGGGAACCATCACGTACATGCATATTTCACTATTACAAAGAAAAACCATATGAGAGAAAAACCCCACACTCCATCTCAAGTAGAATAATAACACCTACAAAAGTTCACTATGAAAACTCCATCTCCAAAACTCAATAAATAGGAGAAGAAATACATGGATCCATAAAATGGTAATTAGGAAGTCATGAGCTTAAACCACCTAAAATGTGACACCCAAATCCTCGATTAAAAATACAACAACCAATCTCCAAGATGAGTCCACAAGATAAAATGTAACATATTTCTTCCACCTTCCATAAGCTCGTCATAATACATTCATCAACTTAGATTTTGCACGTGGCTCCATTATCTTCATTCAAAAATTCCTAATATGATGTGTCATTACATGCATCATAAATTTGTCAACAATTGTAAATTCTTACAACTACCTTATGTGTCATAGATGTTCTTACCTTTCTAATGTGGGAGGCCTATCTTTTGGAGGCCATAAATTTTGATTCGAGAATCTAAATAAGCCCCTTCCTTTTAATTGTAGATCACAAATAGATCTACATCCACATAAGTCACTTTCTACTTATGCTTCATCCCAACACTTTTTAGGGTAAAAAATGACCTTTATAGCCAAACAATTGGGTTTATTTTCTTTTGAAACTTGAATTTGTTGTGCTCTTAACATTTGGATGCAATGTTGAGAAACTTTCCTTAACATTATCCCACTTTTTCAATACTTTACAAGAGAAAAGGGACTATCAACATTGTCAACTAACTGCTAGGGATGAAGAGGCCCATAGACTAACAACAACAATTGATTTTTCTTGCGTTTACTATCTTCATCAATGCATCTATAAAATCAATGCAATGTCAAATTATTCTTATTGTCATCCTCTCATCCTCTATAATTTATGAAAATATTATTGGGCATTAATTTGTTCTTTCCTTGCATGAAATGTTTGGTTCTCTTCTAAACACATGACACTATCACTATCACAGATAACTCTAATAGCTTCCTAACTCAACCCCACAAATAAAGATAATCACTAAAGCCATATACCTCCTTAGAAGCATGAGTAGTTACCATGTGATTAACCTATATGATGGACAAAGTGACCACACCTTATCATTTATTCAAGTAATTGCACCACCAAATGAATTGAACATATATTGACTAGTGGATCTTGTACTACTAACATATTTTGCCTAGTTTTAATTGAAATATCCATGAACTAGTGAGTTTTGATCCATTTTAGAGTCACAATGATAACACGTAAAGTAATTGAAAGAAACCCATAAATATTTGAGGATTCTCTTGCCTACATCTCAATGATGTTATGCAATATCAACCTTAACACAATTTAGAACTCCACAACTTAGGCAATATTTGGTCTAATACAATCATAACATACATCAAGATCTTATAGAACTAGCATAAAATAGACAAGCCATGTCCTCCATCTTACTCTGAAACAATTTGGTTCCCATTTAAAATAGTAACACGTGATGACCTGGGGACACTTTATTAGCTTTCAAAGACTCAATTTATCTTGAGTTTTCTTCCTACATATTCTTGTTAAGATTGGAAATATATCATTCATACACTTCTACTTTTGTTTCTTCCTAAGGGGAGGACTATTCTTCAACAATCGTGGACCATCTTCTACATCTAGTTCTGAGCATCTACCATTGGTGCATATTCTATATTGAGGGGGGTTACATATCCTCTCTCTCTTCTTCTATCTTTTTGGGGGGGGTGGGGTGGGGGCGGGGAAATTTTCCTCACATGGGATTTTGTCCCTTTCATTCTTCTTTGAGAGGATTTGGTATTTTCTCTCTTTTGGGGAGGAGTTTTATTTCACTAGGTTTTCTCTTTTTCTCCATTTGTGAGATATTTCATTTTTACATGGGTACATAACATTGCATCATACTTGGAACCCATCTTTGCAATTTTGCATCATTTCCTTATTGTTAATCATTCTCCCAAAGTTTCACTTAAGGGGGGTGTTGATGTGAATAAAGTTATTTCCTATCTGCTTCCCCCTTTGTAGTGTGAACAAGGTGCATTATTTGACTGGTTCCTAGTTAAGACCTTTTCACACATGTGCACATGTTAAGTTGTTAAGTTAGGAATATTTCTATAAGTCTCTTGTAGACATGTGCTTATCCCCTAGTCATCACATTAAATAGTATTAAGGCATTTTTCATCATCCTAGTTAATCCTATCTCTCAACCTTGCCTATATAAACAAGGTCCTATATGTACATTTTATTGTAAATTGCATAGGTTGTATATGCACAACATTGATCATATTCCAATATATTTGCATCCATTATTGAAAATGCATTCCCTTTCTTTTCTCTCTTTTAGAAGGTTATTTTGGTTGTTGTAGGTGATTCTAAGAGCTTTAGTCCTTAAGTGACTCTAAAAAAGATAAATAAAATGAAACCATATCAAGTCACACATAAACGACAAATCCATACTTCAAATTAAAGAAATAATTTAAACTTTTTTCGAAAAAGTTGTTCTCTTTGTAGCTTCAAATTTCTTAAAAGAAGATAAACCCTTGTAAATTTTGAATTTTTTATTGTTAGTGTAATTAACTTTAATCCTATTAATATTAATTAATTAAGCAATAAAATGTAAAGTCCCAAACGTCATTAAATTAACATTAATAAGTTGTTGGTCATTTCTCTTTCTGGTTGAAATGGAGGGAATAGCGCAGCTGGAGGGAAATTTGAATTCCACGAATGGAGGAAACAGTGCGGCTGGCTCTTCTGGTTCTGCTGCCTCTGCAGCTCAAGGACAACTTGTCTCTTTGGGATCTATGGTGGATGATGAGGATGGTCAAAATGATGAGGACCCACGACATCGAGACCCTCCTCTTGTCCTTAAAAATAATGAAGATTCTTCAAAGTTGGGTCTCGAGATCTTGAACGCTGAATTGGAAAAGACGACCGAGGTGAAGGTTCTCAAACCCTGGAACAGCTTATTTGCAAACAAACCCACTAGTAAATCGTCTTTTCCCTCTGTGGAAGATATTTCTGATAGAAAAATAAGTAGATTACCTATTGCAGTACCATATGTGGTTATAGACCATAGTATTTCTCTAATGGCTTTTTCTCGAGTGGGAAAATTTGTTGGACCAAGACCTAATATTGAAGTCGTTAGGTCTTTTGTTAAGAGAAAATGGAGGTTGAAAGGACAGGTTGATGTCTCAGCCCTATCAAGGGGTTTCTTTGTCTTTTCCTTCTCTTGTGGGGAAGATTTGGAAATGGCTCTGAGTGGAGGACCCTGGATGTTTGGGAAATCTTCTTTATCCTTAAGAAAATGGTCTCCAAATATGGAGCTCAATGACTCCTTTTTTGAATCTGCTCTGGTCTAGGTGCGATTGCCTGGTTTGCCACTTGAATTCTAGTTGGAGGATGTTTTCTCAGCCATTGCTAACTCCTTCGGGGAGCTTGTGGCTATAGATTCTATGACAACAACATGAAAGAGGTTGGTGTATGTGAGGATATGTGTTAATATTTCACATAATATGGACCTTCCTAGCTCTATCAAAATAAATTCCAAGCTAGGGAAGTGGGAACAAGCTATAGAGTTTGAGTCCCTCCCTTTTGTGTGTTTCTCTTGTAAGAAAGTTGGACATTGGGCAAAGGCTTTCCCAAGTAACCCCAAGAATGCTCAGAAGCATAAAAAATCATGTTAAACAGATCTGAAAAGAGAAGATTAACAAAAATGAGGAGCGTAGAGCGGAAGGAGGAAGTGGACTTCCTAGTAACCCAAAAGATATAACAAAGGATGATAGGAAAGCTAGTCCTTCCAAGGATACTCTTTAGAAGGAAGTTAGAAAGGATGAAGATAATGTATTTGAAGTCAAAACAATCAATGGATTTGAAGTTTTATAGATTCAGGAGGAAGAGAATGTAAGTATAGAAGAAATTCTTGAAGATGGTGAGATTGGAGACATAAATGAATCACAACATGAGGCTCTAAAAGATACAAAAAAGGAAAGTAATAAAATGTGTCCAAAGGACTTTGAAGGTCCAGATGTTATCATTGAAAAAAAGACCAAGTTCAGATCGCCTCAGGTTAACCTTAACTCTCTATTTTAGAGTGTTGCAACTGAATCGCCCACCTCTTCTCGGAGAATAGGAGAACCTTGGAATAATAAGAAATCTGCATATAAAGATGAAGATGATGAAGAGATAATAGGAGTGGAAAAAAATAAAAACAAGAGGACTGGTTGTTCTAATGGGGTTAAAACTAGAACCAGGTCTAAGGCGGATATTGGTCTTTCCAAATCTCCACATGGACGTAAAACCATGAAGTGGCACAGGGATCAGGAGAGTAAACAAAACATAGCTGATGGAAGGCAGCGAACCATTCAGGAATCATGCTCCCAAGTTTCCAAATGAAGGTAATTTCCTGGAACATACGAGGCCTAAATGGTCTCCATCAACAAGATGTACTAAGGAATTTTATTAGAGATCATAAGTCGGACATCATCCTGGTTCGAGAAACTAAAATGAGTAAGGAAAAAGTTGAAAAATTAAACTTCTTTAAACAGGGGGTGTTTGTGGTAGTAGTTCGAATGGGCGTCAGGTGGGGTGGCCATATTTTGGAATAAGAAAACTATTGATGGGGATTTGATTGATGAAGATGGTAATATCATTTCTATGAGAGTTAAATGCATTGTTGAAGGACAGGAATGGGTGGTTACCAACATTTATGCTCCAAATTCTAAAGCAGCTAGGAGTAAGTTTTGGGACAAAATCCAATAGAAAAGGGGGTTTTTTCTCAGGATATTTGGCTGTTGATGGGAGATTTCAACACCCCTTTGCAAGAGATTGACAAATTTGGAGGAACTCAAGCTCAACTGGATAGCAGGATTGAACTTATGGACTTCATCAATGCCAATGCCCAGATTGATGTTGATCTTTCTAGAGCTTCCTACACTTGGTCTAACTGAAGGGATGGAGGAGATCTTATTCAGGTAAGGCTAGGTAGATCCCTTATCACTCCTGACTGGGTCCTTAAGTATAGATGCTCTTTGTCTGTTATTAATAGAATAGGATCGGATCATTATCCCATTTCTTTTGTTGCTGATTCAATTAAGGTCAAACGTTGTTTTCCATTCCGGTTTGAAAAAATGTGGATTTCACACCCTTCCTTGGAAACTTCCATTGCCAAATGGTGGAATATTACCATAGATGGATCTGCCATGTTCAAAGTTGCTAAAAATTTAAGAAAGACCAAAGATAACATTAAGATCTGGAATAAAAAGGTTTTTGGAGATATTTTTGAATCCAAGAGGAAGCTGAAGGAGAAATTAGAACAGATTCAAAACTCAATTCAGAAATATGGTTATAAGATGATCCCCAATGCTAAAGAAGATTAGATTCTAGCCAAATTACACATCACTGTATCAAGAGAAGAAATCTATTGGAGGTAGAGATCTAGGGCTATTTGGTTAGAAGTCGATGATAGAAACACTAAACCCTTTCACATGACATCTATGAAGCATAAAGCTGCTAGCAGAATTTCCAGATTAAAATTCATCTCAAAGATGATGACATAGGTGATGAAGTTGTTAGGTTCTTCTCTAACCTCCTGACATGTAGTAAGGAAATTGACATTGTTAAGCAACAAGACTTGGTTGATAACATTCCTAAGATTATTAGACCTCATCAGAATAAGATATTATCTGCTATCCCTACAGCTGATGAAATTTAAAAAGTTGTTTTCTCCTTTCAAACGGATAAGGCTCTAGGCCTGGATGGCTTTCCTATGTTTTTCTTTCAGGAATATTGGCATATTGTTGGGGAAGACACGGCCAATGTTGTCATATAATTCTTTGGATCCAGATGAATTTTTAAAGAAATCAACTCTACTTTTATTTCTCTAATTCCTAAGGTGGATGGAGCTGATTCTATGGGAAAGTTTAGGCCAACAAGTCTTTGTAATTCTTTTTACAAGATTGTTTCAAAAGTCCTAACTTCTAGATTGTTGGTTGTTCTCCCCTTTCTTATCTCTAAGGAGCAAAAAGTATTTGTCCCAGGCAGGCAAATTTTGGATTCTATTATTCTTGTGCATGAGAATATCCACTCTCTTAATGTTGCAAGCAAAGAGGGATTTCTTATAAAGTTGGATCTGGCAAAAGCCTATGATAGAGTGGAATGGCAGGTTCTTTTCAGGGTCATGGAGGCCTTTGGATTTGATGAGAAGGTTATTAAAATTACTAGAGAATTGATATCTACACAAAAAAATTCTATTCTTATTAATGGATCTCCGTCCAGATTTTTTAAATCTTCTAGAGGCCTTAGACAAGGAGACCCTATTTTGCCTATTCTTTTCACTATCTTCGCGGAATGTTTGAGTAGACAGATTTAAAAGTTGAAAATGAATAAAACCATCAAAGGGTTGCAACCCTCTTCTGCTAATGTCTTCTGCACACATCAACAGTTTGTTGATGATACAATTTTGTTGGGATATTCTTTTGTTAGTGAAGCTACTACCTTCAAAGGTTCTCTTAGATCTTATTCCCTTGCTACTAGACAATAAGTTAATTGGGAGAAATCTGCTATTTACTTCATCAATACCCCATTATTGAGGCAGCAGAGGATTGCTAACATAATTGGCTATAAGGTGGAGCTGCTCCCCTCTACTTATTTGGGTCTCCCTCTTGGTTTGGCTCTTCTAAACTCCTTCTAGAATTCTTTAATTGATAAACTCAACAAAAAATTGGCAGGTTGGAAAGGATCTATGCTATCTCAAGCTGGTAAGCTTCAGCTTCTTCAAGCTACTCTTCAGAATCTGTCTGTTTATGCTCTTAGCTTGTTTAGTATACCGGTCAAATTTGTTGAAGCTTTAGAAAGAATTCAGAAAAGATTTCTTTGGTCTGGTGTAGAAGATAAGAAAAGGATTGCTTTGGTTGCTTGGGATAAAGTCTGTACTCCTAAAAGCAATGAGGGGCTAGGTATTAAAGCTCTCAAACCTTTCAACAAAGCCTTGTTAGCTAAATAGATTTGGAGGGCATATGGTATTAAGAAAGATTGGAGCAGGGTGTGGTTTGATAAATACATACATAATCAACCAATTCATTCTCTTCTCTATTCTGAAGATATCCCTGCTAGATCTTTTATATGGAATAGTATGATCAAATCTATAAAAGTTGCTAAAGTTAGAGCTGGATGGGTCCTTGGCAAAGGTGATAAAATTAGATTTTGGGAGGATGTTTGGATTAAAGATGAGCCTCTTTTTAACTAGGATTGCAACCATTTCATTGAAGAATGTAAAAGGAGGTATGGTTCTATGGTTTGTAATTATTGGAAGGGGAATAAATGGGTCAGACTTGATGCAATTTATGCTAGATTCTCGTTGCTCCAGCATGATTTGTTGTCCTTTTCTGTCAGTAAAAACTCTGATGATGTGTTCATATGGAAGAGTAGTCCTAGGGGTAATTTTAATATTGCCTCTTCTTATAAAAAATTTGTTACTCAGGCTTGCAACACAATATGGACTAAAATTTGGAATAGATTCCTCATTCCTAAAGTTAACATGTTTTTTTTGGCTTGCAACTCACAAAAATATTCTTACCATTGATAACCTGGCTCGAAGAGGATTCATGATTCTTAATAGGTGTGAGTTATGTCAGAAAGAGGTTGAATCTTTGGACCATTCATTTATTCATTGTTCTTTTACCTGGGAGATCTGGAGTAAAGTGTGGATGCAATGGAAAGTTGATTGGGTAATGCACAATAGTTTTAAGGAAGTCATATGGCAATTGATCTTCCCTCCCAAGCTTCTTATGATTAGGACTCTCTAGTCCTTTGTCCTTCCTATGACTTGTTGGCATATCTGGAAGGAGAGAAACAATATAATTTTCAGGGAGGTTAAGTGTTCTTCTCAGGTGGTTTTTTAAAAGATTTGTAGCGCTATTAAAGAAAACATCAATACCATTCACAAAAATAACAAGCAGTGTAGTTATATTAATATGATTGATAATGAGAAAAGCATCCTAATGAATGAAATTTGATACACAAGGTTTGCAAATCCGATATGAAGAGCAGAAGAGATAACGTTGTGTGGACGTTCCCTCTTCATGATTGGGTTAAGGTGAAATTTGATGGTGCAGCTAAAGGTAATCCTGGGAAGGCTAGAGGGGGAGGAGTCATCAAAAACTCTTATGGCTTTTGTGTTGCTGCAATTGCCTCTCCCTTTGGAGTTCAAAACAACCATGTGGCAGAAGCTCTGGAAATGTTAAAATGTCTCCAGCTTGCTCAGAGTTTTAATTTTGAGAGAATATGGCTGGAGGGGGATTCTCTCAATATTATTCGGGCTATTAAAGGTATTAGTTCCCCTTCTTGGAACATCCATAATATCATTGATAATGCTAAAAAAAATTTAGATACCTATGATAGTGTGATTATTACCCATACCTTTAGGGAAGGTAACAAGGTAGTTGATTTGTTAGCCAATGAGGGGGTCATTTTAGCGGAGGATGCTAAGTATATCGGAGAAGTATCATGTAAGAATGGAGTCTGTGAGCAATTATTATTTGATAGAGTCCATGGTACATGTTAATTTCATTATTACCTTTCTTGGTTCGGATCTCAATGATAGATATTGGAGTGATGCAGAGTGTCAGTTGATTATCTATTTAAGGCATCGTGATAATGAGCACCGGTGTGATGGGCCTTATCATATTAAGTGTTGGTTTATATTGAATGTCTTAAAAGACTATTTGAACAACAAGAAAATCACCTTGTTTTTCGATTCCCGCATCTTGTTTCTTCAGTATTTAGTTATTTTGCGCTCTGTTGAGGGTTTTGACTTGAACAACCATTACATTACGGGGGAAAATCTTAATCGCAATGAGCTTTCTAGCTGTGATAGCTGGAAAAGTGAAAGGAAAATATGGCGAAGGTTGCACAGATATGGATTCATTGATTATATGGAGAAACTACACGAGAGCAAGAAGTCTGTTTCACATGGTTTTGCCAAGGGTTGGAACAATAATAAAGTTATTCTATTTGGACAGACATGGAAGTTGGATGAAGATTTTGTGGTAGAGGCTACCGACTTGCAGAAGGAAGGCATCAAATTCTACAGAGACCACGAGTTCTTGGTGGAAGCTACCAAGAATTTCCTAAAAAATGAAGAAGAAAGGGCTCGGCTCGCTAAGAAGGACAATGTGTCCTACTACCTCCCTAACCAGGTAAAATCTTTCTAGCAGAAAATGTTGAGAGTTTTAATGGAATACCTTACGGTTGATGGAAGGTTTTTGAAAGTTTACAATTACCACTTTGTCATCCTTAACCATTTTTGCCATGGATCGAAGATTTCATTGCCCTTCTATTTGGCATCTTTCCTTAACGATAGCCTAGCCAACCATGCCAAGAAACCTAAATCCTACCCCATTTCTCACCAAGGCCTTATTTTGTTAATATATGAGCATCTGAAGGGTAAAGCTATGGATAATAGGGATGACCCCTTTGTGGAGAATGCCCATATTTCTGAGGGTTATGTTGGCTCTGATTCTGATGAAGATCCTTCTAATCTTCCTCTGCATAAGAAATTGAGGGTTAGTGATGAAGCTAAAGAAGACACATAAGAGAATGTCGGTTCTGAACAGGAATAGGGGAAGGAGGTGGAAGAAGAGGTGGAGAATGAGCAGGAGAAGGAGGTTGAGGGCGAGGAAGGGGATGAGCAGAGAAAAGAAGACGTTGAAGAGCCAAAGGCAAAGGATAATCCCTATCTCGGATAACAAGAATGATGTTCAGCACAGCATGGAGGAGGGAAACCCTAGGTCTATGGACTCTGCCCCGGTTATGGAGAACGGAGAATCCATTCTGAATGTTGCTAGAAATAGTGCCCTGGAAATGTTCAATTTTCAAAAATGGGTGATTGATAACATCTCTAGCATTCATAATAAACAGAGAAACCTAGATTATAAAATTAAGAATTTGATTAAGGATACCAACATTAAAGGTAAAGAGGATGATGCGAAAGATACTAGTGATGAAGAGGACGAAGAAGAAATTTCGGACTGGCTAGAAAAAGACATTATTAAAGGAGATTTGAAGCATCTTGAAGATGTGGTAAGAATTATCAAAGAACAGGGTGAGGTTGATAATGGTCTGATAAACAATCAGATTCAAAAAACTGAGAATGCTTTGAATAAATTCATGGAGCATAGTCTGGCAGTGTTGGAGGTGTCTTCTCAAAACATGAATGTGTTGGTTGCTTTCCTAGAGAAGAAAAAGCAGAATAAAGAAATGGCGATCATTGATGACGAGCCGGACTCTAGTTCTATTCTACACTCCTCCAGACGCAGAACCAGGCAAAATACTAGTGAGCTGGAGTTGAAGACCAAAGACAATCAACAGATGTAGGAAAACAAAGAACTGAAAGAGGCAGCTAATGCGATGATGATGTTGGTCAAGGATGCGAAAGAGACTATAAATATTTTCATCTGATATGAAATCTGGTTTTAGGTTGTCAGTCTCTCACTGGCCTTGTGTTGTTCTTTTCCTTGGCTTTTGTTCTTTATGTTGTTCTTTTGCAGCCTTTCTCTCTTTGTTTTGTTCTTTCTAGTTTCTCTCTTGCTTATCTCCTAGTTATGTAAGCGGGTTTCAGGTCCCTTAAAACCTGATTTTCCTTAATCAAAAACTTTAATCCTAAAATAATGGGGTTAACTAGTATCAAATTTCTTGTGGTCAAGCTTCTTGTGACCTCTTGTAGCTCTACAAAGAAGCAAATAAATCCTTTTGCAAACTTTTTGAGGTAGTCCATTAAAAAAAAAAATCAATACAAAAAGAAACCTTTCTTTTATATTTTTTTCTTTATCTATTGATGGTTGTGAAAGGTTGGAATTAAAAAGTATCTATATAAAAATTATCAACTATATTAGATTCATCATATCTATGCCCATAATATCTAACCCAGCTCATATTTCTATAGATAATTGTTGAAATTTCATCCTAAACAAATCTCTTTTTCTTATTATAAAATTATTCTAATAGTTAACCTAGTAATCTTCTAAATTTGGATGATGAAAATATTTAGATATAAAATTTATATTATCTTTAACATTATTTTTTCTATAAAGATATCTCATATGGTGATTTTGATTGGAGTTATTTTGATATTTTGAACTTTGATCATAGATGTGCATGAGTAAAAGCTTAAGATTAGGGGAAATGAATATCCTAAGTTTTAATTTTATTTCTATTTTTTTAATTCATGCATTCCATTTTCCTACAAATATCAATTAAAGTTAGATATCAATAATTGGGATTCTTGAACAACTTGTAGGGATGTTCAACAAAATTACCACTTTTGATAGAAGTAAATTTTAGAAATTGAATTAAATTATATCAAATCTACAAATCAATTTAGATACTTCTTCAAATATCCATAGCTCAATATTCCCATCAATTTATTTTACTATAAGCATGATGAAGGCACCATCAACTCATCAAACATGCTTATTAATGAATTCCCTTTCCAACTAAGGCTAAAAAACTAGTGGCACTTTTGTAAAGTTCAAGGATGGTATATAGTTCTCATATTATACCAAGTAAGAGCATGTTGGAAATATTTACTCTTGTAAAATAATTTTTTGGTGACAATATAACTAATAACTAATGAAGGATGCAATATATCCCATTTGGATAACCCATTTGATCTAAGCCCTTAGTTGTTTTGGTTGGATAATACTATCTTGATAAATATAGATTTATAGAATATGCATAGTAATATAGGATATTCTAGTACAACAATATACAATTGATGTATACAATTAGAAGACTTTAGCAAATATGTATGTTACTTCTATTCAAAAAAAAAAAAAAAAAAGGTATAACATATATACCAACAACATGGCAAAGAATAATTATTCTTGTGTCTGAAATGGCTCAAAATAAAAAAATAATTATCCTACAACTATTCATTTATTCATAATTATAAAATAAAATATATGAAAAATTATATATTATATTATAATTATAAAAAAAAAAAAAGATTTAATACTTGAACATGAATAATAAGTCTAATAAAGATGTCATGTAAAACATAATTATGGATGTGAAGCTATGTTGAGCTAGGCATGGTCTATGCATAATGGAGCAATGACATGTATCTGGCCATACATGATGGTAAATCACGACACCATATATTGTGTGTAAGGTGCATGTGTTATGAAGAAAAGTGCAAGAGTACCACAAACTATCAAAGCATGCACAAGGATCCATAAGGCATGTACGATTGTTCTTTGATCACCAATGATCCAACTTCTCATCTTCGATTCACCATAAAAAACGGTTGTATATAATTTTTTACCTTAAAACCTTCCATTAGAGGACTCATCTTGATTCATATTTTCTTTCTAGTTCTTTTTCCATTTTCTCTCCTGGAATTCTTAACTTTGAGGCTTGGACCAAAACCATTTTTTATAATCTATACAACTTCTTTATACTAAGAATACATGTAATTTCCTCTTCAAGTTCTTGAAACCTCACATCTCCAATAGCTTCTCTTTCCATTCTTACTCTCCTTCCCTCAATCTTGTGGATGACATATACTTACAAACCCTACAAAAAACATGTAACCCAAAGGATACAATCTCTTTGATATCACTTAGTCCATTAGTAGGGAGTGGCATCCCTCATCATTGTTCTACAACAATAAAATTTCACTAAAATTTAATCAAACTCCTAAACATGTAATGCCTGCCAAGAATACCTTAGAGAAACTAACCAACTGACTAGAAAATAGAGATTTTTTTTTTTTGTAAAGGATACACCATCATTTGAACTTAAGAATTGCATGCGATAAACGAACATGATCTAATAAACTAAAGTGCACAAGCGGTAATATTATATTAACTAAATTACATTCCCCAGGGTAACTCAATGTCATTACTTAAACACACTATAAAATATCTGAACTACATTAACTAACATTGATACAAGATTTCCCTTACTTAATCTAGTGTACATTTCATAATAATAACATAGGAAAAAAAAATGGATAGTTTGAAGATGGCGTTGCGCATGGAGGGAGCTGAACGCGGGCTAGGGCATCGCAGCCCTAGCTCGTATGAGGAGCCTGCATGCTGGTGTGGTGGCAGGATGGTGGCATTTGCAGATGTGGGTGTTGTTGCGGGAGGGGTTAGCTACAGGGTTGCGGAGGTGGAAGGTGGTATGGTGGTTGTGGGTGGTGGGAGGTGTTGCGAGAGGCAGGGGCTCAAGGTTCCTGCAGAGTCGCAACTTGTGGGTGGGGAAGGGTAGTGGGGGTTTCGAGCTGCATGGTGGGGAGAGGGGGTATTCTTGCAAGGGGGTGTGGTGTCCTTGGCTAGTTCCTTTTGGGAGGTGGGCTCTCTGAGTGGTGTGATGTCTAGATCTGGTGGAGAGGCCTCGCAGGCGCCTCACGATATGGATTTTTCAGGTTGCGGTGGGACTGAAATCTCCACCCCAAAATGTAAAGACCTTTGATAATAACCTTTTTGCCTCAGATTTTGAGGCTGGAAGTGCTGGGGGTTCTCGGATCTCGAAGATTAATGGCTACCTAGAGAAGTGCAACGAGAGACCAAGGTTGAGTATTCCTCCGGAGATGATAGCGGAAGATGTCAATTACTTTTCTAAACATTCGCTATACTGCAAGTTTTTGGGGATGAGGGTTTCTCTGCAGTTTTTGGAGAATTGGGCTCAGAGATCTTGGGCTCTGGAAGGGGAGATGGAGATTATGTTATTAGCAAACAACTACTTCATGGTTACCTTCAATTGCATGGAGGATCGAAGTAGGGTTTTTGAAGAAGGGTCAAATTTTTACAACCAGGTGGGGTTGTTCATCAAACCTTGGCATGCAGGGTTCAACCCTTTGGAGGAACTCCCAAATAGAGTCCTAGTGTGAGTCCGTTTACCGCGTCTTCCAGTGGAATGTTATTGGGAGGATGTGCTATGGATGCTCGCTTTAGTGCTTGGGAGGCCATTTGGAGCCTCATCGCAAACCTTGGGGAGAAGGGTAATGACCTTCACTCGTATCTGTGTTGAAATTGATCTTAGTAAGCCTCTGCCAGATGCTATAGATATGTGTGTGGGTTCTTATTCTTGGGTTCAGCAGTTGGATTATGAGACTTTACCTTTTCAATGTCGTATGTGTCATAAGTATGGTCACTTGCAACGCAAGTGTCCTAGGTATAAACCGATGGTGTGCCAATCTCAACAACCAACCCGTAACACAGATGGGGCTGACAAAGGAAAAGTTGCTATGACTGGGGAAGTTGTGGGTACTGATGGTTTTGTCCCAGTTAAGACAAAGAACAGGAATCGGGGACAAAAGAGGCCCTTATAGGAGAGACAGGAGGAGGATACCTTTAACAGGTTTGAAGCCCTAGACAACCTCACCCAGTAGGAGGTGAACCCTGGGCTGACTCCTTTGGATCAGGGTGCACCAGGGTTGGTCAATAATAGTGTGAATTGGGACTCGACCCAGGCTCTGCAAATTGCTGGGAGCCAGCAAATGGAGATGGATCAACTAGTTGTGGCTTGGTTGGGGACCATTCCTAGTGTTGTAGTGGAGTTGGCTAGGGGGGAGGTCTCTACTTCAGCTCAAAAATTGGAATCTATTGGGGCCAAAAGTAACAAGATGGGCTTACATTTGGGTCTCCACCAGAAGGGCATTAAGAAAGGATCATCATAGAAGAGTTCAAAGGTTGGCAGAAAAAGGACTTGGAGAATATCAAATTGATGGGGGAGAATTTGGTTGAGTCAAGGTCAGTAAAGACTTTGGATTCTCATTTTTCCAATCCCCCTAAATGATTGTTTTATCATGGAATGTAAGGGGCTTGAACATTGGCCCTAGACAAAAATTTGTTCGGGAGTTGATAAGGAGTCATTCTCCTGATATCCTATTTTTGCAGGAGACAAAACTTTATGTGGAAAGTATGATGGATCTAGTGCCAAAGCTTTGGGGGAGATGCCAGTGTCAGTGTGTTGAAGTTGTGGGCTCCTCGAGAGGGGTGGCCTATCTTTGGAACCCTCTAAGGAGTCACCCTATTTGGTGGGTGGCCTCCAGATCTTCGTTATCCAGGGTTGTCTCTAGTCTTGAGACTGGGGAGTATATCATGGTTACTAACATCTATGCCCCCACTGATCTTCAGGGTAAGCAGAACTTATGGTCCCATATCTCTTGTATGCGAAGGTTGGTCCCTTTTCATCCTTGGATTATGGCAGGTGATTTCAATGCCATCCTTGAGTTGAGTGAAAAGAAGGGGGGTGTTATACGGTTAGAACCTTTGTCTTTCCTTTTTCGGGATAATATAGCTTCGTTGCATCTTGTTGATGTTAAGCCCGGTAATGGTTTGTTCACCTAGAATAATAGGAGGGTAGGGGAGTATTGGATTACGAAAAGGCTAGATTATTTTCTGGTTTCTAGTTTTTGGATTGGTGGGGAGTGGTCCACAAGCTCAGAGATTATTGACTGGAGAGGGTCTGATCACTAGCCCATCAAGTTGGTTTCTTCTTCTACTCGGGTCACTCACTCTCCTTCATTCAAATTCCAACTTATGTGGCTTCGGGATCTGGCTATGCAGACTCTCGTAGCGGAGTGGTGGAGGAAAGGAAGGCCTGCCTTTGGCACTGCTATGTACACTTTTGCCAATAAGCTGCAATTTGTTAAGTTTCAGCTTAAACAATGGAATATTTTTCATGCTAAGAAAGCTACTCAGATAGTGTTGAATGGCATCACCAGTGAGATTAGAGAGCATGGTTTGTCTGAAGCCTTGCTTAGGGAGGAAGACATAGTTGTCAAGGCTCTAGAGGAATGGGAGATTAGGGAGGAAATATACTGGAAATAGAGAACTCGTATTGATTAGCTTCAAGAGGGGGATAAGAACACTGCCTTCTTCTTCAACTCAATGAAAGCAAGAAGACATGGAAATGCCATTCTGGTTTCGGTTAATGATAGAGGTGAGTAGCTTTTATCCCTGCAAGAGATTGCTAGGGAGTCTTTACATTATTTTCGGTCCCTCTTCAGGGAGGATTCTCAGGGGGAATCGGTGGAGGAGAATCAAGTTCTCGATTTCATCCCTTCTCTAGTTACTAGGGAGATGAATGAGCAGCTTATGGGTCCCATTTCGTTGGAAGATCTAGAGAGGATTGTTTTTCACATGAGAAAGGGAAAGGCTCTTGGACTGGATGGGTTCCCAGTTGAATTCTTTCAAGATTTATGGGATATTATCAAACTGGATTTATGGGAAGTAGTTCAAGAGTCCCAAAGGAATAAGTAGATGCTTTGGGCCTTGAATGCAACTTTCATTGCACTTATCCCCAAGTGTGATGGGGCTGACAGATTAGGCCAATTCTGACCTATCTCTCTCTGTAATGTGATTTACAAGATCATCTCTAAGCTAATAGCGGATAGGTTGAAAAAGTGTCTGGGGAATGTTATCTCTAAGGAGTAGAGTGGGTTTGTGGAAGGGCGCCAAATCCTAGATGGGGTGGTCATTGCTACGGAGACCATTCACTCTATGGCAATTTCCAAGGAAAAAGTTATGTTTATTAAGCTGGATATGGCTAAGGCTTATGATAGAGTTCATTGGTCCTTCCTCCAGAAGATTCTCAGGGCGTTTGGCTTTATTGACGAATGGATCCAGTGGGTTATGAGTTGTGTTATGTCAACATCTTTCTCGGTGCTAATCAATGGAGATCATACTAAGTTGTTTGGTGCTTCTAGGGGTCTTCGCCAGGGGGACCCCCTATCCCCTTATCTATTCATTCTTCTAGTTGAGGGTTTGGGCAAGTTGATTAAGCATAATGTGGGTTGGGGATTTATTCAGGGATGGAGTTGGGGTAATGACTTGCAGTCGTAGTCTCATTTGCAGTTTGTTGATGACACGACCCTGACGGGACTTGCTCGGATCAGAGAGGCCACTAATCTGAGAAAGATTTTGGATGTTTATCTTGCAGCTTCAGGCCTGATGATTAATGAGGATAAATCTTCTATCCTCTTTTTCAACACTCCTGGTTCTATTCAAAGGAGAATTGCTCTTATCTTGAGATTCCAAGTTGGCTCTTTGCCCTTTACTTATTTGGGTATTCCTATTTCTCCTGGTAACCCTCATAGGGAATCTTGGCAAGGTATCTTGGATAAATTTCGCATGAAGGTTGATCATTGGACTAATAGATGGTTATCCTTTTGTAGGAGGGTTCAGTTGATTCAGTCGGTGGTTCAGGCTCTTCCGATTTATCGATGTATGCTTCAAGTGGCTCCTAAGTGGTTCTTGAAGGGATTGGACTCTCTGGCTAGGCAATTATTATGGGCAGGTGACCTTTCCTCCTCCAAATGGAGGCTTGTCAATTGGGATTTGGTGTGTAGCTCGAAGAAGTCGGGGGGGGCTTGGTTTAAGGCAGTCTATTTTACTTGGGGAGGCTCTGGCGGCTAAATTGTACTGGAGGTGGTGTGCTAAGCAGGATCGTGGCTGGGCTAGGATTTTGGCCTACAAATATATGCACAGGATCCTGATGGAGGAAATTCCAAGATATCTGCTTAAGGGTAAAGGCTCGACAATTTGGAGTACTCTTAAGAAGGGGACTTCTCTTATTAAGGAAGGTCTCTTTTGGATTTGAGGGAGGGAAGAAGAGGTCCTATTTTGGAACGACTCTTGGGATGGTTACCCCCCATCTGGACTAGTTTCCTAACCTTGGGAATCTTTGCCAAAGGTTTTTGGAGGTAGGGCAGTCTAGGGTGAGTGACTTCAAGGTTGTGTATAGGTGTGGGCAGCTAGAGATGGAGAGATGGAAGACTCCTAACGACTGGCCGGTTGCTGGGATGGAGAAAGAGTGTGCGGAGTTGCATGGCATTCTGGCGAATAGACACTGTAGTTCTCTCAAGGGTAGGGATGGACTTGCTTGGTTTCTGAATCCGAAGGGCATCTTTACTGTAGCTAGTGGATACCAAGAACTGTTGAACTGAAGACTTGAGGAAAGAGAGGTGCTCTGGTAGAAACAGGTGTGGAATAATCTTTCTTGGTCGAAGTGTAATTGCTTCGCTTGGACTTTGGCTTTGAACAGATGCCTAACCTGGGACAATTTGCAAGCTGGGATTTTTGGGGCCTTCCATTTGTGCCTTGTATGGTAATGGGGAGGAAGAATCCTCACACTTGTTCTTCAAATGCCCCTTCTCTATTCTTATTTGGCACTAATGGTGGGGGGTTTGGAAGCATCCTTGTGTTCACATGGATTCCCTGGTGGAGTTTTGGAGCAATTTGGGTAGACCTCCTATCTTCTTCTCCTTCCTCCAGACTGTCTGGTACATTGGGCCCATTTTCATATTGTGGCAAATCTAGCTCGAGAGGAACAGGAAGATCTTTCATGAGGTCAGACTGGTGGTTCAACAAGTGTGGAATATAATCATTGTTATGATCCGGGAGACAGCGGAAGATAAATGTGAGGTACATTAATAGAGATGAGGCAGATATTGTGAGTAGGTTGGGATTGTAGGAGTTGTCTCCTGCCTCAACTTGAGTTAGGAGAGGTAGATGTACTTCGAATAAGGTTCAAAGGATGGGAAGATGGATGCCTCCTCGAGATGAGTTTATCAAGATTAATACCGATGGCTCCTCTAGGGGTAACCCAGGTCATGCTGGGGTTGGTGGTGTTGGTAGGGATCGTATGGGGGAGGTGATCTTCTTCTTTTTGATTCATAAAGGGCAACATTCTCATAATTTTATGGAGGGTTATGCAATTCTCTATGGCTTGGAGCGTACCTGGGAGTTGGGTCGAAGGAAGGTTATCTATGAATCAAATTCACAAATTGTTGTGAACTTGTTGACAGAGCAGAAGGTGAGTGGGATTCATTGGCAATTGGTAGAGATTGTTCATCGGATTCTTCATATTAGCTCGTATATGGAGCAGGTGTCCTTCATCCACATTCCTCGTGAGTGGAATAGAGCAGCAGATTGTTTGGCTAAGTGGGCCTCGGAACACGGTAGTGATTGGAAAGTTGAAGGTTGGGAGCATCTTTCCTCGAATTACTGTTAGGACTTGCAGAAGATTCATGCTGAGGACATGGATGGGTATGAAATTGGCTGATCTTGGGTTGGGCTTGTGGTTCATTTCTGGGGCCTTGGGGCCCTGGTTCTCTTTGTAATTCTTGTGTTTGATTTTCAATAAAGTTTTTACCCCTTTATTTCAAAACAAATAACATAGGAAAATAACTACATAATTCATTGAATACCTAATCATGAATTATAACACAAACAACACTTCTAACACAATAAGTCCATTTTAATACACCAATGCCAAATGTTCCTAAAATACATTTTCTACATACTAGATATTTGATAATTTCTACAATTTAGCCAATGCCATTCTGAATAGAAGAAATCACATAAGAACATCATTGCATGACATATTACTTCTCATACATGGTAATCAATACAAATATACATTAGTTGCTTTAAATAAGAGATCATGATTCCCTAACTACAACTATAGTATCCAAGTTACATATTACAACAACATTCCTCAATCATATATAATATATAATAGCTGCTCCAAAAATCCATAGCATAAGACCTAAAGAAGCGTAGATTCCTCAACATGCACACAAACATTCAATGAAGAAAATCCCAATGGAAGAAGGCGTCAAACCACCCGACCATGTGGAACCAAAAAGGTCCACCCCCATGCTCCAGAGAATGACATAAGGTCCCACACACACTCTAAACCTAGGCTGACACCTAACCTCCAAGGAATCATAAAACCATAAACTAACTCATGCAACAAGGATTACAACATGATACAGAGGCTAATCACAAGGCAAGGCTTAACCACAAAATACAAACTCACTAGAGGCTTCCACAAACATAAAGAATAAGGTAGTAGGACACATATTGGGAAGAGTGTCATCACATGCCACAAACAAGGGTTATCTTGGAAGTCTGATCCTCTCCAAACTCCAAACCTCGATGCCCATTTGATGTACATGCAAAAATAACTCAACCTTATGTGAGAATAAGGGAGTACATTCATGCCAACAAGGCCTTCCCAATCTCATCTTGAGCCTGTACTAGTACTCTGGGCCATGACAAGGGCACCAAAATTATCTTATTTAATGTGAAAGAAACTACCTAGCCCTCCTAGATTAATTTATTAAGGTAATCACTTGATTATGGAAACTTCCAATGAGATATCCTCGTAGCCACTTGGGGGCCCTGGCACCCACTTGGAAGCCACTCCCCCTAGCATGTTCCTAAAACCTAGGGTAAAAAAATAAATATAAAAAATCTCATGATAAACATACAATACATCATACGAAGGTTTCATATCAATAACTTCTTATTCATAGCACAATATTCCAAATAACCAAGTACAATATCGGTAACACAATTCGGCAAACCAATATGCAAGATTACAACAAATTTCTCATAATACAATAACCAAAACTGGAAAAGACATCACAAAAAATCACAAAACCCCGAAACAAGCCTCTAGACTGACTCAACTCGACGTAGACTGTGAAAATCAATCAGAAAGGTTAAAACATAGAAGTAGTGCTTTTACAAAATCTTTTGCCACATTTACTAATTTCTCTAGCGCTTTCACAAGTTATTCTAGCGCATTTATGACTTAGAACAACGCATACAAGACATATAGTAGTGCATACATTAATCATATTAGCACAAACACAACTCAAAACGGTGCATATATTCACCAAATTAATGCTTCTATTAACTAGAGTAGTGCATACGACAACTATATTAGCGCATACAACTCTCATTTTCACACATTTGTGACAAAGGTAAAATACGACTCAAACTCAAAGAAAATCTATCGACTGACTTCGAAAATTGAAAGACACAAAAATATGACTTAACCATATATGAATAAAGACGTTAAACAACCAAAGATATAACTTAGAAATCATAGAATAGAAAGTATAATCGATAAGCTCCAATCCTCAATTGCATCCTCGACAAAATGAAAACCTAGAAACTCCATATCTCCCACAACTAAAATATTAAATTAAACATTGTGCATTTTTTGAATACACAAAAGACATCACCAAATATACACACCAATCAAAGGAACAATACACACAATTCTTTATCCAATTAACAGACATAAGGAAAAACACAGAATTTCCATAAAAACCAAACTATTGCAAATTAAACACAGAACTTTTATAATAACAAAAGTCATATTTCCAAACACACAACATACAATCTTTTCCCTTTACAATAATATACATAAATAAAATGAGATTCAGAACCACCAACCTAGAATAATGAAGAATGGAAAATTAAATCGCAAGAAAGATGATGCATGGTAATTCTAAAAATGCCAAACAATCTACAACCCAACAAGCTCCCTTGACGCATACACAACAATAACGCAAAATCAAAAAGCAACTCCCAATTACCCAAAACATACACAAAAAATCATCTCCCAATCCAAGATCGAAATCAAAATCTCTCCCAAAAAACTTCACGACATACCATTATAGCAAAAAACACAATAATAATAAAAATAACAACCCTTCTCAAATTTTGAGAAAATAAAATAAAATAAATAATAACCACCAAATACAACTCCCAAAGACTAATAATAAAATGGAGTAGTTAAATAAATAAGTAAACAAATAAATAAATGCACAAATATATATGAATTCTCAACCAATTTAATTCCACCAAATAATCATTAATTTATTATAAACTCCCAATAAACAAACATATATTTATATATATCCATACCTACCATCATTAATGATTTTACACAGATAAACTATACATAATAATTAATAAATAAATTTATACAACACCATAAAATCAACCAAACATAAATTAAATAAAATACCACATTACAACAAGATGATTTTAGCCAAACACGAGAACTGACAAGACATAAACTAAGCCTAGAGTGTGATAAGACCTTACGCCATCTCCGATCAACTTGCCATTGGAATTAGAGACACTCTCGGACCTATGAAACTAGGTAGAGTCGATGTCTAGTACCTACAACTTGCATAACACCAAAAGTCTATACACAACATATATACATATAAGCATAAAGAAATCAAACAAGTAAAAGAGAATCACAACATCACACCTTGTCCCTTTCATGTCCACAATGATAAGGAAAACATGACAAACATAACTGTTGGAATGAAGGAACACTGAGAGGAGAGGGTGAATAAGTGTTCTGCGGTTTTAACATTCTTAATCTGTCCTTTAAACCACTTAATGCAAATGAATAAAAGTAGAGTGCAGAAACACAATGAAAATAACCACAACACCATAACACCAAGATTTTTATGTGGAAATTTGGTTAAGAGAAAAAACACAGTGGGATTGAGACCTAAAATATTAATATACCTTGTTAGAAGTATAATAATATTACATGAGGGGAATGAACATGCATTCAGGCACGCTGCCTAGAGATCATTGCTCAAAGTATAATAAGGGCTACAACCCCAGAAGGCTCACTGCCTTACAAATTATTACAAATAATAATTGGAATGTCTAAACTAACAAACAACATCTACAAATGCGAAAAACAATTTTGGTTAAGAACAAAATACTTTATCTTACTCTTCTCTGCTACGCTGCTCTGTTTTTTTGTTATGTGTTATATTGGAGCACAAATCCTTTACTTGCGCACGTGAAACTACGCACAATCACTCATACACACTTTCCACACAACCACCGATATAAAAAATGATCATATCAATTGGTCTTATATATCCTGCAACATCAATTTAGGTCTTCTTTCTGTCGGCCCAAAAATGCATAACACACAAATGAAATGTGTTACCTAAGTCAGCTCAATCCGATCCAAAACAATCATTAGGACCAAAACAAATTATCCACATGCTTCCCACATGTTGGCTTAACATCCTTGAACACACAAATAATCACCAAAATTACTCTACACAATCCACACAATGAATCTCCACACTTTACTGCTGATGAACACTATTCTATCTGAAAACTTGTCTACCGGATCTTACAACTCACTCGAAACTCAACATCAGAGGCCATAAACCCATAATAAGGCATATTACACATCCACAATGCTTCTTTGTGATCTACGATATAAAATATTCAACACAAATGATCTGCCAACCAAAATATTGTACACTGTTAAATACACTGTTTTATCTCATTAGACCTTAATCTCTTTTCTGGTATGAATGAATTATGAATTGCGGATTGAATATTTGACTCTAGTTTCCAACAATGACAACATTTGAACAACAATCTTATTTCATGCTTTGATCGCTGAAAACCTTTCTTGCATAGCTCTCCAAACTTCTTTTCTTCAAACGCAAAGTGAGAAATGAAGTGGTGAAACCACTTTTTATCTTCTGCAAACCTAACTTTTCATTGTAATAAATGCACTTTTCCCTAATACTTCTGGATACTCTGCATTTCACAAAAATCTTTTGTGGACCTTCAAATCTGCTCAAATTATTTCGGAAATCCATCAAAAACATTTGTGATCATCACATACACCTCTGCAACCTATCAAAATCAAGCATAGATCTCAAATAGGGGGTTTAAAAGATCTTCATGATAACTTCCCCCAAGGCCAGATGCCTTAGTTCAATTATTAGATGTAGTTCCAATACTAGAATCAGGTGCAGACCCACTTCCTGCCTCTGAATCACTCTTCTTAACCCATATCTTTTTCATCTGATCTCTGATTTCTTCAACTTTTGCTTTTTCCTTATCATGTGGCTTCACATTCTTTTTCTTATCTTTCAGACCTCTCCTATTCACATTTTTTCTTCTACAATACTTTGCAATGTGACCAAATTTGTTGCAATCATAACAAACAACATTTCCTTGCATAGGTCTCAAATCCATCTGATTTCCTCTTCATCAACACTGATTAGCAACATGTCTAAACATACCACATGCATAGCATCTGACATTTCTCCTATTCTGAAATTTATTCATCACACTTTTGCATTCATTTTACTTATGACCATATTTATTGCATTTGAAATATTGACTAGAGAAAGATGAATCATTATTGATCATCCTATTTTTGCATTGACTACCCATATGACCAAATTTATTACAAACAAAACAATTACCATTGAACGTATGAGCATTAGGTTGCCTTACCGGAGGCCTTCTTGAAATGTTCTTTTGTTGTGCATGTTGGCAAGTGACACTATATGGATGTTCAAATACTATCATTGATGGTAACCAATATCAGATATGCCATCCGCAGTTCATAATTCATTCATACTGGAAGATTGATTGTGGTTTTGCAAGGTCCGGTGAGAAGCACAAGACATCCAACAGAGTGTATAGTGTTTTGGTTTGCGATTCAGATGTGTTGAATATTTGGTGTTGCAGAGCTCGGAGAAGCATTGTGGACATATAATATGCCTTATTCCGGGTTTATGGCCTTCGATGATGAGTCTTGTGTAAATTGGAAGATCCGGTAGACATGTTTTTGAGTAAAACAACGTTCATCAACAGTAACATGTGGATATTCATTGTGTAGACCATGTGGAGTAATTTTGGCAATTATTTGTGTGATCAAGGTTAGTGAGTTGACATGTGGGAAGCGTGTGGACAATTTTTTTTTATCCACGTGATTGTTTTGGATTAGATTGAGCCGACTTGGGTAACACATTTCATTTGTGTGTTATGCGTTTTTGGGCCGACATGAAATAGATTTAATTTGATGTTGCGAATATATATAAGCAATTGATTTGATCATTTTTTATATTTGAGGTTATGTGTGAAGTGTGTATGGGCGATTGTGCATAGTTTCACGTGCGCGATTAAAGGATTTATGCTTCAGAATTTAGCAGAACAACAAAATAGAGCAATGCAACAAAGCAAAATATTTTGTGCTTAATCAGAACTATTTTTGGTATTTGTAGATGTTGTATATTAGTTTAGACATTCCAATTATTATATGTAATCATTTTGTAAGGTAATGAGCCTTGCGGGGTTGTAGCCCTTATTGTAATTTGAGCTATGAGCTCTAGGCAGCGTGCCTGAATGCATGTGCATTCCCCTCATGTAATACTATTATACTTCTAACAAGGTATATTAATATTGTGGGTCTCAATCCCACCGTGGTTTTTCCCTTAATCGGGATTACACGTAAAAATCCTAGTGTTATAGTGTCATTGTTTTTTGCTTTATTTTTTTGCACTTTACTTTTATTCATTTGCATTAAGTGGTTTGAATGACAGATTAAGAAGATTAAAAATTGCATAACACTAATTTAACAACCCCCCCCCCCCCCCCCCCACCCCCTCCCTCTCAGTGTTCCTTGATTCCTATAGTGCATATTTAGAGCTTTCACCTTTCTCAAATCCAAGACCTTGAGTATCATTAGGATTCTTTTGGCTAGCAAGCATTTCATCAATTCTGGCTGAGTTGATTTTGAACTTCTCCTATACTCATTTACAACTTCAATATCAAATTTAAGGAGCACCAAATTTCCAAGATCTTTCTCATGTTCTTTGGCTTCTTTTAGTCAAGCTTCAGTTGTCCATTCTCATTCTCAAGTCCGCAACATTCTTCAGATTTGTCTTTCAAGGACTAAGCAAGCTTCTCCTCATTCTTCTTCATTTCCTCAATCTCCTTTGTCAATCTCATCACAATAGATTCCATCTCATTCTTCTGGACTGTATTAGCTCTAGCAAGTCTCTCACACTCTTTAGTCTTTTCCTTCAATGCTTCTTCATCAATGCTTTGACTTTCTTTCTCTTCCAGCTTATCAATAGGTTCCTTTCTCTTCTCCCTTAACTTATTCAATTGATCTTTCAATGATTCAATGAAGTTCTTAGCATCCTTAAGGTTTTCTTTTACTTGTCGGACCTCATCTTGGGCTTGATCAAGATCCTCAAGTGCAACGATAAGCTTATGTTTCAGACAAATGGAATCAATTGACACACCTTCCTAGATCCTCCTCAAGTTGTTAGGCTTCTTTTGAGGAACTAGGCTCTAATACCAATCGTTGGAATCAAGGAACACTTGGGGGGGGGGGGGGGGTGAATCAGTGTTCTACAATTTTTAACATTCTTAATCCGTCCTTTAAACCACTTAATGCAAATGAATAAAAGTATAGTGTAAAAACACAAAGCAAATAACCATAACACTATAACACTGGGTTTTTACGTGGAAACCCGGTTAAGGGAAAAACCATGGTGGGATTGAGACCCGCAATATTAATATGCCTTGTTAGAAGTATAATAATATTACATGAGGGGAATGCATATGCATTGAGGCACACTGCCTAGAGCTCACTGCTCAAATTACAATAAGGGCTACAACCTCGGAAGGCTCACTACCTTACAAAAGATTACAGATAATAATTAGAATGTCTAAACTAACAAACAACATCTACAAATACCCAAAACAGTTTTGGTTAAGCACAAAATACTTTATCTTACCCTGCTCTACTACACTGCTCTGTTCTATTGTTCTACATTATACCCACTAGTAGAAATATGGCAAATAAATGACCAGGTGACTAAAACTTTTAGTCACGACAACTAAAAATGGCTAAATTCTAGTCATGTTTTTCAACACAACTATAAATAACTAAATAAATGACTAATTTGGTCATCATGTAAGAAACACAACTAAATAATTAGTCACACAAATAAAATGACTAAATAAATGACTACTACTCTTGTATACTATTAGTTACACAAGTGTTTCCAGAGTGCTACCAAGTTAAGAGAGCATTAATATGTTGAATGCATCTATTGTTAAATATTAATAATACCCATCCTTTTTCCTATGTGGTTTTTTTTCTTCAAAGGGTTTCTCCATGTAAATCTTGTATTCATATTGTTTGTTGATTTTATTCTTATTATCAATTTTATTCAATCACATAATCATCATATGGTAATCATTTGATAAGAAAAGCCATATTTTAGTTTTGCATACACTTGTAGCAGATGTTATCAACTAACTTCATTTGTTGACTATCAACTATGGAGCGAAGTAGGGAGGAGAAGGGGAGCGGTCAGGCCCAAAATTCAATTTTTGTGGGCGGGAGAACTAGTTCAGCAACAGGACAACATGCAGTAGGAGATTCAGGGAGCCCTTTGGAAGGGGAGAGTTCAGATGGTAAGGAACCCAATGCTCATTTGGATTCGGGGGACCCAGGAGGGGGTCCCAAATCACAAGAGGAGAAAATAGTAGTAGACAAGGTGAACGATCAGGTTCAAAATTTAGGAGGTGACAAACCTGAAGCAGTTCTAGGACAACAAGTGGTAAACAGTTCAGTTTATCTAGTGAAGGGAAAAGAATCTTATGGGAAGGATCTCGAGACCCCTTCAAATACAGGGGATCTAGAGGGGGGACCCAGATCGATTGGACACATTGGTAAATGGTCCTCTTTATTTGGGGTTAAACCTAAAGGTAAGTCGTCTTTGCCCCCGGTTAAAAATACTTCGAATGTTTCTCAGGGAAAGTTTGTCATCTTCGTTCCAAACCAAATTATAGATCACAACATTGATCGAATGAAAAATACTTTGATTGGCAAATTCTTTGGGACAAGACCGAACATTGAGGTTGTTTGTGGATTTGTTAAGAGGAAATGGAATTTGAAAGGTCAGGTTGATGTGGTCACCATGAAAAAAGGATGCCTTTCCTTTTCTTTCTCTTGTGATGAGGATCGCATAAATATCCTCTGCAATGGTACTTGGGCGATAGGCAAGTATTCAATGTATATCCAGAAATGGTACCCTAATGCGGGAAGACATGATAAGTTTGTGGTCCAAGTTTCAATTTGGATAAAGTTACCTGGGCTCCCTATGGAATATTGGGAGGGATATGTGTTTGCTGGAATAGCCAAGACTTTCGGGGAGCTTATCGCCATTGATCTAGTTACGACATCCAAAAGAAGACTTATTTATGCTAGAATCTGTGTAGGAGTTGGGCCCAATATGCCAGAGGAAATATAGATAGAATCAAAACTAGGCAAATGGATGCAAAATATTGTTTATGAATCAATCCCTTTTGCATGCTTTCATTGTAAGAAAGTTGGGCATTGGGCTAAAAAATGCCCGAGTAATGTGGTCAAATCTCAATCCCAAACTAAAGTGTGGAAAAAGGTGGACAACTCTTTGAAAGCCTCGCCTTCTGATGGACTGGATCAGGAGAAACAGTCCCATCCCAGGTAGAAAGGACAGAGGAGGTGTTTGTCAGAGAGTCGGGAAATGAAACGAAGAAAGGAGATAATGATAAGATCTCCCATCAAGAAAAGGACCAAGAGAATAGTGGAAAGGATTCAAATGATGGAGAAAGAGAGTCACAAGTCAATAGTCAAAATAAGGAAAAGGATAAGACAAAACAAAATTTAGATCAGAATGAGAAAAGGAATAACAGTCAGATGGATAAGGGAGTTAGTCAATCCAAAGATAACAAAGAGGAGGGAGACAATTTTAACTTAGTATCAAAATCTTCTGAGTCAGAAAATGGAGCAGGATGGATCCAAGATGCACAACCTGATAATATCTTTGAACATGGGCTATCAGAGATTTCATTAGCCTCTCCAGTTCAGGTAAAGTTGACTTTTCCGGAGGAAAATGAACCAAGATGGGGAGATGAGGAAGACATCAAAAAGGCATTGGGAAAGAGTGAGTCAAAGCAGGAAGAAGAATAAGAAGCAATGGAGGATAAAAGAAAGAACAAGAACAAAAAAAAGAATAATAACATCAACAACAATAATACATCCACCAAAAATACCAGAAGTAGACTAGGGGATGTGGGAGCTCAACATGCTTCTCCAGGAAGATACTCAAATGCAAAGAAGAGGACCATGGAAACAAGCAAGAATATAGCATACGGGACTCAAAAAACCATCTTTGAGGCAGGTATTTCTAAAAAACCATGAAGATTATCTCCTGGAATATTCAAATATTGAATAATCTTCACAAACATGATTTAATTAAAAGTATGATTAGAGACAAAAACCTAGATACTTTTTTGATTCAAGAAACTAAAATGTCTAAGGATAAGGTTGAAGGCTTGAAAATGTTTAGTAATGGAGGATTTAGTGGTGGTAGTTCAGAAGGAGCTTTGGGAGGTATTGTTACTTTCTAGAATAAAAATAATGTAGAGAGAGAAGTGTTGATTCATAACAACAATCTAGCTTGTATTAGATTTAAGCATTTGAAAGAGGGTACTTCATGGGCCTTAACTAATGTGTATGCCTCTAACACTAAGACTGACAGAAGTGATATTTGGAAAAGGTTATCCTTGTTTAGAAGTAGGTTTGCTGAAGATGGGTGGATGATTATGGGGGACTTCAATAACCCTTTGAAGGAAAATGAGAAAAAGGGAGGGAGCCAAACCAATCTGGACAGTAGATTGGATTTAATGGACTTCATTAATAATAATGCTCTCCATGACCTATATTTGCAAGGAGTTAAACACACCTGGACTAATAGAAGGAGCGGTGAGGACTTAATTCAGGTCAGGCTTGATAGAGCTCTTATTTCTCTGGATTGGTTTAATTTTTACTTTTGTTCTTTATCAGTTCACATAAGGGCAGGATCAGATCACTATCCTATATCCTTCACGACTGATGCCAAGAAGGGAAGAAGACACTTCCCTTATAGATTTGAGAGAATGTGGACTAAACACCCGAATATGGAAAGCAAAATCAAGGAATGGTGGCAGGTTAGAATTGAAGGTAATGCTATGTATAAGGTGGTCAAAAAGTTGAAGTTTGTGAAAGATAATGTTAAAAGGTGGAATAAGGAATCCTTTGGGAACATCTTTGTTTCTAAAGCCACCATTCTCTTAGATCTGAAAGATATACAGGATGAGATTCAGAATAATGGCTATACTAAGGTATCGAGAGATGTTGAAGATGAGATTATTATGAAATATCATGACATAATAGCAAAAGAAGAAACTTTCTCGAAACAAAGGTCGAGAAATATTTGGTTGAAGGAAGGGGACATAAATACTAAATGTTTTCATATGTCCACTTTAAAACACAAGGCCATCAATAGGATATCATAGATTAAATTTAATGGTAGAACTGTTGAAGATGAAGAATCTATGAGGAAGGCTGCCATGGAGTTTTTCTCCAACCTCCTTTCTAAGGATCAGAATTTGGATTTGCAAGCTCAAAAGGACCTAATGGATTGCATCCCCTCAATCTTGGATGTGGATCAGAACTCATATCTAACTGCTATCCCATCCAATGATGAGATTCTGAAAGTTGTCAACTCCTTTGAAGGTAACAAGGTCGTGGGCCTAGATGGTTTTCCCATGTTCTTTTTTCAAATGTACTGGCATATTGTTGGAGATGATGTTTCCAGAGCTATGAAAGAATTTTTTGGTGCCAGAAGAATTTTGAAAGAATTAAATGGCACTTTTATTGCCCTTATTCCCAAAAATATGGGGGTCGATTCCATGGATCTATTCAGACCTATAAGCCTTTGCAACTCTTTGTACAAGATCATCTCTAAGGTTCCGACTTCTAGAATCTTGAAGCTGGTTCCTTCTATCATTTCTCCCCAGCAAAGTGGCTTTGTCCCTTGGAGACAAATCTTGGATTCGATAATTTTGGTCCATGAAAACATTCACTCTCCTTCCAGTGCTAAAAAAGAAGGCTTTCTTTTGAAGCTTGACTTATCCAAAGCCTATGATAGAGTGGACTGGGATTTTATGATGGATGTTCTCTTGGGTTTTGGTTTTTGCTCTAGAAGTATCAGTCTTATTTTGTAATTAATCTCTCTGCTTCTTTTTCTGTTTTAATCAATGGGTCTCCTTCCCCCTTCTTCAAGTACTCAAGGGGTCTCAGACAGGGGGATCCTTTATCCCCAGTTATTTTTATTATCATGGTGGAATGTCTGGGGAGATGCATTGGAAAGCTTGTTGAGAAGGGAGAGTTTTGTGGGTTGAAACCATCTTCAGCGGATCAAGTTTGCTCCATTCAGCAGTTTGTGGATGATTCTATTATTGTGGGGAAGGCTTCAATGCAAGATTCTAGGAGTTTAAAGAAAGCATTGGATAGTTATGGGACAACTACTGGGCAACTGATAAATTGGTCTAAAAGCTTTTTTTGTTTCATCAATACTTCGAAAAGAAGACAGATAAAAATAAGCAACATTTTGAAGTGTCAATTGGGGAATCTTCCTGCTTCCTATTTGGGGCTCCCTTTATGTCAAGATCCTCCTGATACTTTCTAGGGAGCTCTTGTGGATAAATTTCACAAGAAGTTGGTCAGTTGGAAAGGTTCTCTTCTCAACCAAGCTGGTAAGGTTCAGCTTTTGAAATCTACTCTTCAGAGTATTCCTCTTTATGCTATCAGCCTTTTCAGAATTCCTGCCAAGTTTGCGGAGGCTATTGAAAAAATTCAAAGAACTTTTCTGTGGATAGGGGTCAAGGAGAAGAAGAGAATGAATCTAATTGCATGGGATAAGGTTTGTAAACCTATAAGAAAGGGAGGACTTGGTCTTAGAAGAATAAGAGAGATGAATGAGTTTCTTATGGCTAAGCAGATTTGGAGAGGTTATAACACCTAGGGAGAATGGAAACTAATATGGGACAACAAGTATAAAAGACAATATCCTACTCTTCTAAGCTTCCTCAATGCTAAAGATATCCCAATTGGCTCTAATATTTGGAAAAATGTTTCAAGAACTAGAGATCTAGTTGCCAAAGGTTTGAAATGGAAGATGGGGAAAGGAAACCTCATTAAATTTTGGGAAGATTCTTGGTTGCTTGACTCCCTGTTGAGTGAAAGTCCTGACTGGGGTAAATTTCAGAATCAGTGCAAGGAAAAATATGGCTCTATGGTGGGTGACTACTAGAATGATGGACAATGGAAGGAATTATCCCAAGTTGATCCCTCCATTGATAATCTGAACAAAATTATGAACTCCATGGTGGTGGTGAATGATGAAGATCAACTAATCTGGAAACTTACAGCAAATGGTAAATTTTTTGTGGCCTCTCTTTATAATCAGCAGTTTTCTAAGGTGGAGAGTCCTTGCTGGGCTAAGGCTTGGGTGAAAGGCCTAATTCCTAAAATTGATATTTTTTTCTGGACTGCCCTTCAAGATAAAATTATAACTATTGATAACCTTAGAAAAGGAGGTATTTGTATGCCTAGTGTTTGTTTTCTTTGTATGCAGAATGAGGAGACCATTAACCACTTGTTCTTTCATTGTCCCTTCTCTGCTGATATCTGGGGAAGATGTCTGGATCACCTCAATATCAGTTGGAGTTTCCTAGAATTAGTTCAAGAGGTTTTTAATTCTTGGCATCATCCCTCAAGGAATAAGTCTACAATTTTGTTATGGAAATTGGCTTTAACCCATATCTGCTGGGGAATATGCAAAGAGAGAAATGAAAGAGTGTTCAGAGAGAAGGTGTCTAAGGCTCAAATTATTTTTGAGAAAATCAAACAAAACATAGTGGAAAATATTAATATCATAGGTGGTATTGCTAATCCCCAAGATAAGGATGATCAAATAATCTTCAAGAATTGGAGATTAAAGGGACGCGACTTCTTTTAGACTAATCCTAGAGATGGTGTGAAATGGGAATGTCCTCCCAATGGTTGGATGAAAATCAACTTTGATGGCGCTTCAAATTGTAACCTTGGTAATGCGGGATGTGGAGTGGTCTCAAGGGATGAATGGGGAAAATGCAAAATCATTAAATGCATACCTATAGGAAATCAAACTAATCATGTTGTTGAGGCTATGGCAGCTTATCATGGGATGGTACTTGCAAAGGAAGCCAATTGCACCAGAGTCCAATGTGAAGGAGACTCTTTGAATATCATAAATTGTTTGAATAAGGTGTTCCCGCCTTCTTGGTCAATAAACAATGCAATTAAAGTAATGAAGAAAATAAGTGACACATTTGAAATGTGTGTTTTCACACACGTGTACAGGGAAGCTAACTCGTGTGCTGCTAGGCAGCCAAACTGGCCTGCCAAATTGAGGAAATCATTACTATTAATGGTGAGAGGGAACTTGCATGTGAGGTGAAATCCTTGTTCGATCTGGACCGTATCCAGATGAGGCACCGCGACATCATCAATCATAATTCCTAAATGCTTCTTCCACTTATTTCGATGAAGGCTTACAATAGTGGTGATGAGCATTTATTTAAGTGTCTTATCATATTAATTGGGCACAGATTCAGGGCTGTTTTTTAGGGCAATAATAGAAACCAGAGAAGAAAAATCAGAGCAGAGAGTAGGAAATCCAGTGACTGTGAAGGAAAAATGGGAGGGAACAAAAAAAGGTTTGAACCAACCTCTTGTTCAGATTGGAAGAAGAACAGAGAGGTTTGGGAGATTCTACAAGAGGGGGGTTTAAGTGTGTTTATGAAGAGGCTTAGTGGTAAAGACCCAACGGTCACTAAGCACTTTATAAAGAATTGGAAGAGTGGCAAAGTTTTGGTGGGAGCCTAGATGATGACAGTGGATGAGGAGATTATTTCAGAAGCCACGGGGATGGCGACAGAGGGCTTTAAATTCTATAGAGATCGTAGTGTCTCTGACAAGGCAACGGACAAATTTCCTGTCACAGATGGCGAGAAGAAGAAAATGGTGAAGGTTGACAACTCCTATCACTCCCCAAAACGCATCTATAGGCCATGGAGGTTCGCTTTGTTTGCTACAATTACCTACATTACGCTGGATGGGAGATTTACGAGAGCTTACGAGCACCATTTTGTGCCGCTCAACCATTTTTGCCACGGTGAAAAGGTAAGCTTGCCCTATTATCTTGCTCGTTCCATGGACCACACAATTAAAGAAATGCAGAAAGACCCTAAGGGCGACCATGCTCTTCATCAGGGTCTTATGGTTCTAGTGTATAAATTGCTGAAAGGGAAATGCATTGATAAACCTATTAGAGGTAAAAATGCAAGGGATGAGGAAACAAAGAGCGAGGATAGTGGTTTTAACTTCTACTCAGAAATATAAGGTGAGTCAGAGGAGTTAAGCAAAAAGGGGAGGAACAAGGGGAAGAGGAAGAGGATAGTGGTTGATTCTGATATCTCAGATTCCGAGGATGAATCCTTCGATGGAAAATTCATCAAAAGCGAGAAAGGTAAAGGGACTGGAAAACAAACCCAGAGGAAGAAGAACATCAGTAGGGGAGGTAACAAAGATATAAATCAAATTTTGATTGCTTCTGATGAGGAGGCAGAGGAGGATAAAAATGACAATATGCAAGGGTAAGGAGGGGGATGATATCCCAGTTGTGGGTAGTAATGAGGATTTGAATACTCAAGGTTTGCAGAAAGGTGACCAAGAGGATAAAAGGGGAAAACCTAGTGATTGTGTTGGGGATAATAAGAGTATTAAGAGTTTCTGTGATACAGTCAGCATAATGGTGAAAGACATAGATAGCCTGAAGAATGATATGAATGTTATAAAAAAGCCACGATAGGCGACAAACCTCTATTTGAAAACGTTAAAGAATTGGCGGTGGCAATCAACAATGTTGAAGCCATTGAAAACATGGTGAGTAAAATTCTTGAAACTGAGAAGAAGGTTAAGGAGATGGAAGGAAATAAAGATGTGAATGGGCTGGAAATTGTTATGAATAATCTAGGCAACAGAGTCGATAGGATGGAACTTACTGTGAAGAAGATAGCTGAACAAAACTTCTAGATTCTCAAAGCCTCTATGGACAATATGAACATTCTAATTAACAAATTTGATAACATCAAAGATAAAGAGGGCGACAAGGACTAGTTGGATAAAAAGGGTCATGAGAAGAGGACTAGAGCCAACACCAGGAATCAGGGCGACATCAGGGATGAGAGCTGGATGATTTGAAGACCTCTGCAAACAACATGAAGCAGATGGTGGTTCATGTTGAAGACATTATGAAAAATATCTAGCTGTCTCGGTCTCAGTCTCAGTCTTTGTCTTTGTGTTGTCCTTTTGCTTTCCTTTTGCTTTCTTTTGTGGATCTTTATGTTATGTGTTTTGAGATCCCTTTTTGGTTCGGGTGGGATCAGTTTATGCTGATGGGGTGATCAGGCACAGTTCTTTTAAGCTCTAATGCTCTCTCATTTTCTTGATATGTAAAAGGTTCGGGTTCCTTTCAAAAATCTGTTTTTACTCAATCAAAATAGATATTATCAAAGTAGTTTCATCTTGTTTCCCAATAGATGTGTTATCAAATGAGGGATACCTCTACATCTATCTCATTTTATATATAATTACATGACGTGAAAACAAAAAAAAACATGAGATTTGATAGAGGTGGATGGAGAAACATAGTGCACTTTCATGCCCTAGCACAACATGTTCATTAAAGGTGATCATTAATACCATCTTGATAAAATTTCAAGACATAGGACTCGAACTTGAGGTGAAAGATTGACATAAACAAATTGTAGAAATAGGACATGATCATAATTTTTTAAAGACAAAACCAAAATCCCAATTTTGTTAAGTTGATTTATAGATTTCAATAACACATCAATTTATAAGATTTGAATACTACAAATAGATTCTAGCTACAAAGTACAACTATTGACAAATCACAACCATTTCATACATTCACCTCTTATACAAACTAAACATCCTAATCTTCTCATTTCAATAATGCTTTACTTGTCATATATATTGTTTATATTGGATCTACTCAATTATTTATTTATCTAAATTAATAAAAAATAAAAAATGGAATATTTACTTTCTAACATTTAAATTTGATTCCTATTCAAAATATTAAATATTTATTGACAAACACTAAAAACATGCTTTTGTAAAAATATGATCCTTAATCAAGTTAACCTATTCATAATTTTTTTTATTTAAACCAAATCTTATTAAATACAATGGCTTCTTATCTTACTTGGAAATAATTTTTTTTTTAATGTCCATGAGAGTAATACTCATAAATCTTTTGCACGCAATAAACAATTTAGTGAACTAAGGATGGCAAGAAATCGATTCTCGCATTAAAAAATAGCCCTTAAATTGACATTAGATATTCCTTCTACTTGGTAACTTCAACAAAATAGTCATATAACGAGAGCTTTAGGATAATGAAAACGAACATTTGTCATTTTCGATAAATGAGATAAAATTCAATTTATGAGGTTCTCACCTTGAAAAATAATTGAGCACGTTCACAAAATTATCCTTTCACACATTTTTACTTCAACTCCCCTTGGTCCTTTTGATCAATTCATTGTAACATGTTTCGAGTAGCAAAGGAGTAGCACAAAAAAATATCTTTCAGATGCTGCCAGAAGCTTTACAGTAGAGCACCGACATTGCCCTAATAGAAACAGAAGCACCCATTTCTTCTCTACAAGATCTATTTTAGCAAGTCACTCTTTCTACCTTGATGCCCAACTCATTCAAGGGTTTGCTCGCTTAGAAACCCACCGATCCGCTTAATGTTGAACAAGATATTCATTGTATACTCAGTCAAGAGGTACACATTTAAAGTCTCTCGTTGCTTATTTTTAAATCTTGAAAATAGGGCAATATTCTAGAGTTTTATGTTTAAATACTAATATAGGCAGTTTTCTAATTTCAAATTTTGATAGAATTTGTATTGTGCTTGGCTTGGACGATATTACTTATTTTCTTTTGTATTGAGGTTTCTATTTGAGCATGTATGCAATGAGTTGTGGTAGGTTTTGTCAAATTGTATCTTGTTTAAGATATTATGTTTGTGAGTCAATTAGACTTTTCTGCTTGTAATTTGATGTCTATTAGGTATCTATTTTTCGCCCTTCAAAGACAAAAAAAAAAAAGCTAAATAGGTTCAAATTTTGTAAAAAGTTCATTAGAAGGTTTTTAGGTGTTATAAGAGGGATTTTTTTTTTGTTAAATACCCTCGGTAGTGTTTATAAGGTCAAAAAGCCTTGGTATTTTCCAAAGAAAATAATATCTACGTGGTATAGAGTCAAAAGGCGTTTTGTTTAAATGAACTTTGGAGGGAGATTAAAATATTCAAATTTGAGATATTTGAAGTCTAAGCTATACTTGCGACACGCGCTAAAAAATTCTTCTTCTGTCAGATAACTGAGGTTATCATCTCTGTTTCAATGACTGGGCCCTAAATCTATGCTAGCAGCCTGATGACCGCCAAGGAGACTGCAGTTAGAGTTCCAGATCTCTTTCAGTTAAGTTCAAATCTGGTGCTCTCATGATCGAGTGGAGTCAGAAAGAAATGAGAATGCAATCCTTAGACCTTCAAAGTGAGTCCTCAAACTCAGTTACATTTGTCACTGCCTTTGAACTTTGTATGCATTTGATCTGAGATTGTCTTCGGTCACTGCAAGCCCCTACAAACCCTAGACTAGGTCCATGTATCTTTGATCCCTTGAGTTTATACACTATTCTTAATGATATGCTCTCCTATCGATGATCTTTTGAAATAGTCCTCAGAGCCTTATAGTTTGATGATTGTGTTCATATTTCTGTGCAAACCTTGAGTTTTTCGTTTTCTATGACTGTATATTTGAGAACTTTCCTGGATAATTTTTCTCTTTAGCAAGGATTTTGCCTTGGAGATTCTATTTATTGTTACTTTGGTATTCAAAACCCATCCCTATATGATTGCAGTCATGATTGCCATATTCGCTGTTAAAGGTAGGTTGACCTCTTTTTGCTCAGATGTTTCAAAGTATTTGTTGTCACAGAGCAGTACAATGATCATATACGAACCTGAAAATGGAAAACATATTATGGTCATAGTCATCAAGCCATTGTGCAGCTATTAAACCAAAGTGTACTGTCAATATGTAGAGCAGAAGGGTTTGAGAATAACCAACACTGGTCAGATATGTCTCAGAGTAGCTATAGAGACCTGTAGCATAAAGGGTTCAAAACAGTGATATAGTCCCAGTCAAAATTGAATAATAGTCATGAACCCAAAAGGTCCATTAAGCAGTGACCACGGAGCAGAAAAAATAAGTCATTGTCAATATATGTCGTTGATCTTGTTTGGTTAGAGCCACGCCAAGGGAAATATGGTTTTGACAAGGAAGTAATAGCTTCAATGAGTCATTCAAAGGACTCAATGACTGTTATAGGTCCTGCGATAATGAGTCCCCAGTCTTGAGGGGCATCCATATCAACCACAAAGATCTCTGTCACAAAGCATAAGGGTAGCATGCAGTCAATGCTATAGTCTTAGGGTCTGATACAGCAAGGTATATGAGCATTGAAATGAGTAACCTAGGGTTTGAAGCGATAGCACTGTCACAGCAACCCATTTTCCAACAAGAACAGTGAAATACAGTGAATGAAGAAAATTCACAGCCCCATGAGACAAGCCACAACATCTATAAGAGCAATGAGTAGGTGTGAGTGTGGCAAAATCATAGAACAGTTTCTCAACAGCTCAGTCACAATGAATACATTAAAAGTAAAGTCACAAATTATGTTCCCAAAAGGCCTAAAGAATAGTCTTAGAGGGCAGTTTTCATTGAAGAGTTACAGTCATCAAAAGCAGAATATATAAAGAGGAACAACAGTGATTTGCAGTCCTTCAAGTCATTAGAATAGTCCTTAGGCCATGCTTGTTTGACAGTACAAAAGATCATAGTTAAAGAAACTTCAAGGGATTTATTTGTTTTGGAAACTTGCATTCATTAAGAGCAAATACTTTTCAGAGGTATGGTTACAGCTTCATGTAAGTGCATAACTGTCCATTTAAAGGTATAAACAAAGATCACAATAGAGCTTCATGAAAACAAGGGTTAATCACTGTCTATGACAAACAAAAGCATTATCCTATTAGTGCAGTCACAGGGAATGAGGACAGAGAGTAGTCTCAAACACCAAAGATCACTGTCAAAAGCAGTGAAGACACCTTCAATACATCACAAGGACAGAGATGATAGATTTGACAAAGGAAGGGACAGTCCACAGCTCAATACCCAGGGGCTAGTAGTGATCAAGCTTCTTGAGGCAGTCAACAAGCTTATTCTATCAACATTCACACATTATAAAGAGGGTTTTAGCAAGATGAGCAGTCCATTTAAAGAGCACCTAGTAATAATAGTTAGGAGCAGGTATAGAAATGTGATGAATACCTTTACAAAATCAAGTGCTCAAAAGTGTATCTATGATGACAATGAATCCTCTTTATACCTCATAAAATACAGTCAATGTCTCATAAGTTACAATCACCTTTACAAGGCCAAAATGACATGAGAATATAATAGTACAGACCAAAAAGGCCAAAGTCTGTTACAATGTTCAGTGATAAAGATAGAGATCTTCACATAGAGTAGAGATATACTGTCCTTAGTGGTGTATTTGCAATCATTCAAAGCCATTCACAATGACAACATAGAGATGAAAAGTAGCAGTCCTAGTGCACAAGCCTCGAAAGATGGTGTTCATTCAAAAAAACAAACAAAGCAAATCAGTATCAAAGACAAGGACAGTAACCTTATGAATCAATAAAGGTGCAATCAAAAGGTCAATCGATAGGAGCAGCTGTGATGAATTCCAAATATGCAACTTGCAGTCCAAATTTGCCTTATAGAAGCATTTTCATGATAGAGACCACAACATTCCAACACACAGGTACAGTCCTCATAAGAATTCATAAATAGTCATAGAGCAGATTAGACTAATAAATACCATAAAGGAGATGGTCCATTATTTGGATCCTGAGCTAAGAAGTTAGTAGAGAACACTGCCATCGTACAACTTATGGAATCAGAGTTTACAGTGAAAGTTATAGTTTTGACAATGATGAAGGTCACCACAAGAGGTTTACAGTCATAAGCTCAATTACATAAGTAAAACTCAGTCAAATGCATGTCTGTAGTGTCATAAAATTGCGACCCTAGCAATTTTTGACTGCATTAGGGTCCTCATGCATGTTTCTCAAATCCTCTAGCCTGATTGGAGACCAGAGATTGCTCGGCTTGCGAAAACAGCTTCTTCCTTCGCCTCTGCATCACCCCGACCGCATTCTGCCCTGGAGAAAGGGGTAGGACAGAGGCATGGTGCCACTGTCCCCCCTTGGACAGTGCCCCTGTCCTTGCCCTATTTTGGGTCAGGACCCTTCCTAGAGCATGCATTGTGGGTTGTGCCTCGGGCGGGAAACTCCCTCGATGTCGACCCGTGACGAAATTCAAATCCACTATCATATATTTAAGGGGCATTCGTCCTCTCATTTGCATAAGTTTGAAAAATTGAAGCTGGATAAGATTAGAGTGTGCACAAGCGATCAAGCATTCTTTTCCAGCATTGAACATTCTCAAGTCTCCCTTCAAGGCTAGGTGTTGCATTTAAGTCAAGGATTCAACCATTGAAGAGGAGATTGATTTCAACATTCAATTCCACACAAGCACTTCTATCAACATTGCTACTACAACCTCCCTTGAGGTGATTTACAATTCAGTTTTTCATTTACATCTACTTGCAAGTACTTTCTTTCATTACTTGGTTAATTCCAAAACTGGGGTTTGACTTAAAGGCAAACCTCCAATCCCAACCCATTTTCTTCTATTTTCTGTATGTAGGTTGCAGGTGCGCAACTGTACTTTCGGATTCGGGCTTCATTTGCAGAGGCGGAAAAACCCTTTTCATTTCGCGGATTTTTCAGAGGACCGTGTACATTCCCGCCACGGTCTGGGCAACTTTTCCTCAAATTCGCAGGGCGACTTCATCTTGACATTTTACTACCAGATCTAGGTGCATAGCTTCATCCCATATTTCGATCTCAAGTTATAATTAGTTTTTTGTTACTACAACCTCCCTTGAGGTGATTTACAATTCAGTTTGACTTGGTTAATTCCAAAACTGGGGTTTGACTTAAAGGCAAACCTCCAATCCCAACCCATTTTCTTCTATTTTCTGTATGTAGGTTGCAGGTGCGCAACTGTACTTTCGGATTCGGGCTTCATTTGCAGAGGCGGAAAAACCCTTTTCATTTCGCGGATTTTTTAG